>NC_044977.1:79925808-81125808 GCF_008728515.1 Papio anubis
ACCAGTGGTTGTCTCCACTGGTTGCAGTAAGACTCTACTGGATGAGGACCTAAGACTGACGGGGTGTTTGTCTATAATGACAAGTGCTTGACTGTAGCAGCAAATGATGAGCGGCCCTAGGGAGACATCACCACCCACTTGAGAGAGATCCTTGAAGGGTTTATGACCCGTTTGAATCCTGATCGAGCATTGCTGTCTTGACCCTCCGGGAACCAATTGTCTGGAATACTTGCTCTGTCAGTCTGAGCGATGTGCTTAGAATCCTGGGAGCCCAGTTGTTTGTAAAACACAGAGTGAATTATCAAGAAGACTTAGAGATTGGAAATATTTTATTGCCAGATTCCACAGCCATTTGCTAAATGTATTGGTGAGATCATGAGAGCCAACATCCAATATGTTAGATTACCACAATCGGCTCTAAGTTATTATTTGAACATAGGGGGAATTAATTTTTAATTTTGATGATACTAAATAAAATGGTTTTGTCTTTCCTATTTGTCTTTTTTCTACATTAGGAGCATTTACCTACCACATATGATGCGAGTATTTTTCAAAGTTCTGTAGAAATATAAACACACATATAAATTGTTCACTAGTAGCCACAAAGTATGTGTCTAGTCTTCTGTGCGGTTTCTTAAACTGTGTCTGGAGGGGCAGAGGGTCTCACAGGAGGTGACGTATAGCTAGAGTAGATGTAAGAGCAAGGTGCCAGAGCTGGCTGGCTTTGTTCTGATTGCTCCTCTTTGCTTTGAGATCTTTTTGAGGAAAGGCAGGAATGCAGATGGAATAGGTAGAGTCTTATGATTTTTGGCTTTCTGCTGCTAGTTACTCACCTAACTTCCTTTCCAAATCTTAATCCATTTCCCATGGTATAGACTGTTCTACAGTTAAAAAGAAAGGGAGGTCTGCTTGCCTCAAGCAGTTGGGTTAGGTTCATGACTACAGGTTAAGATAGAGCACTGTTATGATTAGTAGTTGCATTGTTCATTGATCAATATTCTCTATTTGTTTTTCTATCCACTCGTAAAGAATGTCTTGTTAGAATCCTCTAGTAGTGGTTCAGATTGCCAGGGGTCTCTAGTGAGGAGCAACGTATTTTCTGCACACAGGGAGGCTGCTCTCAGCTGTTTTTAAAAGCTAATGGCTGGAACACTCAGCCAGAGAACAATGATCACAAAAGCTTCAATAAATGTGTAAATGGTTAGCTAAACTAGAAAAAAAAAAGTAGAAAAACTCCTGTATAAGTAGGTAAGGGGAAACATCAATATTGCTCATTGAACGGTCTATTCTTCTAATTTGAAAAGAACAACTATTTGTCATGGTTCTCGTCCTTGAGATGGCAGTTACCTAATTAAATGCATATGAAATTCAAAAGGCTTTACTAAGGGACGGTAATTTTCCTGGGTTGTTGTTAAAGTTGCTGGGATGAAAGAATTACGTCGAGCAGATAATGGATGGATTCTTCTATTTTGTATTGAGGTCCTGAATCGACTAATCATGCTATGGTTATTCATCAGTGTGTTACCTTATAATTTGAAATTAAAGGCACCATTTTCATTTATTGCTGACTCTAGGGGTAATGCTGGTTCCAATTTGTGAAGACTGTGACCTGGGTGGGAAAACTTCTCCTGTTAAAAACCACTGCATAAATCAAGAAACACTTTTGGCTCGGAACAGGTCATTGTATACAGGTGGGGCACAATCTTCTTATTGGTGGTCTTTTACGTAATCTATGTCAAGTGTATAGAATCTGAAGTTTTCATATCTGTACTCAATAGGATGATTGATATGGTTTGGCTGTGTTCCCACCCAAATCTCATTTTGAAATGTAGCTCCCATAATCCCCAGGTGTAGTGGGAGGGACCTGGTGGGAGGTAATTGAATCATGGGGGCAGGTTTTTCCCGTGCTGTTCTCCTGATAGCTAATAAGTCTCACAAGATCTGATGGTTTTATAAAGGGCAGTTCCCGTGCACACGCTCTCTTGCTTGCTGCCATGTCAGACATGCCTTTACTCTTCCTCTGCCTTCCTCCATGATTGTAAGGCCTCTCCAGCCATGTGGAAGTGTGAGTCCATTAAACCTCTTTTTCTTTATAAAGTACCCAGTCTCGGGTATTTCTTCATAGCAGTATGAAAATGGACTAATTCAATGATTTTGTTTTGATCTTAATTGATCAATGTGTTGCTCAGTCTGCCACTCCTACCCAGATCCTGTCTCTGCTCATTCCTGCCTTACTCTGTGTTCAGTGCCTGCCCTTTACTTTCCAGTAGACTTCATTGCCCATCTCCCTTACAGTTGGATAGGATCTAGGATTGACAAGCATGGTGGCTAGCCTGAAAATCAGAGGACTGGAGCAGAAGGAGGTTGGGGTTCTCTTTCTTGCTTCTTCCCTGATTGAGTAAGCATTGCATTTGACATTGATAGTCCTTCCTCCATGTTTTAGCTCTCACAGGGCTCTGGTATCACTGTGGCCTCCCCTTGCCCTTTGAGGGATGCCATGACGTCCTGCTCTTGCTCTTGTCTGAGTGCCTCCACCTGCCTTGTTGGTTCCTTCCCCTGCCAGCCCCTCTATTAATAAGCCTTTTATTAGAGTCTCTTCATTTGAACCATCTGAGTTGAATTAAGTTTCCACTGGGACCCTAATATGGGTCATTCAGTCAGGACAGCAGAGACCATCTCCAGTCGCTGACGACAAACTATTTTACTTATCCATTCTGCTTTCAATACCTGTTACCTTAAAACATCTGGCAGTGGTTGTCTTTTACAAGAGTCTTCTTTGTTCTGGAATGATAAATAGGAGGGTTGGCTGGTTTGGAGGTATCATATTCATTCATAATATTAAATATTTATTTAGCACCTACCATATGCAAGGCATGGTCTACACTGGAGTTGGCACCTATAGCTCTGGGTCACATCTGGTCCTCTGGCTGTTTTTGTAAATAACATTTTGTTAGAACATAACCATGACCGTTTATTTGTACATTTATTGGCCATGGCTGTTTT
The DNA here is from genome assembly GCF_008728515.1 of Papio anubis. Lineage (NCBI taxonomy): Eukaryota > Metazoa > Chordata > Mammalia > Primates > Cercopithecidae > Papio > Papio anubis. Next base: position 79,928,812 of record NC_044977.1, read on the forward strand.
TGCCCTACGGTGTCAGAGTTAAGTAGTTGCACAGCAGAGATTGTATAGCTTGCAAACCCTAAAATAGCTACTATCTGACACTTTACTGAAAAGGATGACAGACCCGTGGACTAGATACTGGGAATATATTGGTAAATAAGGTGGACACCCTCTGTCATCCACTCCTGGGGACACAGCAGTGAACAAAACAACTTCAAACCCCTTCCCTGGTGGAGCACATTTTCTTGTGGGGGATAAAGAAGGCGGTAAAGAAGATGGGATATGAAACATAGACTGTGTTATAAAGGGGTAAGCTCTAGAGAGAAAATAAATCAGGGAAGAAGCATAGGAAGTGTTGCAGTCGGAGGGTGCTGTGACAGGTGCAGGAAGCCTGGGGACGACCTCTGTGAGGAGGAGACCTGGATCCTCATTTTCCTGGCATTCACTTCCTGTTTCCCACCTCTTATCTCTCTCTTCTCATTTATATAATTAACATTGCCAGATACTGCCAAATTGAAATCTGGAAAGTAAGAGTGTTACTTTTCGATTACTGTGATCATGGAAAGCTGGGGGAAAACATAACCTTGTGAAATTCTTCTTCCAGAAAGCGTTTTTACATTTCTCTTCTTCAGCAAAGGGGAGATGTGGGTCACAGCACAGGAAATGTTTTCCTCCAGCTTCATCCTTTAGTCAGCAGTCACTACTACTAGTAGCTCTGGACAGACGCAGAAAGTACTGTTAAGGGGACAGTGTCCATTTTTAAAATATTATACACAGTAATTACCATTCACTCTGGAAAAGGGTGAGAGGGGCAGATGCAAGCATGGTTTAGGACAGGGTTCCCTAATCCCCAGGTCATGGACCAGTCTGTGACCTGTTAGGAACCTGGCCACACAGCAAGAAGTGAGCAGTGGGCAAGTGAGCAAAGCTTCATCTGTGTTTACAGCCGCTCCCCATCCCTCCATTACCACCTGAGCTCTGTCTCCTGTGAGATCAGTAGCAGGATTAGATTCTCATAGGAATGTGAACCCTATTGTGAACTGCACATGGGAGGGATCTGGGTTGCCCACTTCTTATGAGAACCTAATGCCTGATGATCTGTCAGTGTCTCCCATCACCCTCAGATGGGACCAGCTAGTTGCAGGAAAACAAGCTCAGGACTCCCACTGATTCTACATTATGGTGAGTTGTAGAATTATTTCATTATATATTACAATGTAATAATAATATAAATAAAATGCACAATAAATGTAATGCACTTGAATCATCCTGAAACCATCCCCGTTCCCCTGCCAGCCCTACTCCACCCCCATCTGTGGAAAAATTGTCTTCCATGAAACCAGTTTCTGGTGCCAAAAAGGTTGGGGACTGCTGGTTTAGGATATAGATGAATTTATTGCCATCTCATGGTCAAGTTCGTATCTGTTCTGTGTTATATGATAGGAAGTGCCCTCACTTGGTAATATTTGCATCCTGTTCCCCTTTGAATGCAGAAATTAAGTAGATCCTTGCCGTCACGTGGGTCATGATTACACACATTTGGAAACATTTCAAGAACAATTGTGTAGTCCAAAATGTAAGTGTATTCAATAAAAGTGTAACATAACACGATTATCCCGTAAAGCGAATCTCCTTCCTGGTCCCCTCCACTACACTAAATGCCCTGCTGGCAGGCAGAGGACCCTGATTGAATTTTATTCTGAAGTGTCCATTGTAGTTTGACTCTGTACTGTAAATCCTCTTTTGCCTTGGTTTATGATGTTTGAAATGTCTTGTACTGTCGAAATTTAGCTTTATATCTACATCATTATTTTATTCACCAAAACCTGTTAGATTAAAAATGTAATAAATTTAATCTTAGCAACAGAATAAATTTAGAGGAGAATTTAAAAACCCAACTCTGAAGGCACTTCTAGCTGCTAGATTGTTGCTCTGTAGCTTTCATTAATTACATTTTTAAAAAACAAATTGAAAACAAAACACTTTCATTGAAAAAAATGTATGTAAGCCATTTTATGTCTTAGGTTATGCTGACAGATGTGTAAAGAAACTATTTTAAACATTTCAAACTATAATACTCATATTGCATATTATTTAATTTATCAAAAGTTTTTAGTGACAGTCTAAACTCATTATGAGGTTTAGGGGGCTTAATAATAGTAATTTAATTTGGAATCTTTTGGCATTTAAAAAACCCTCTGGCCACTTAACAGAATGCAATAAAACATAATTATAAAAATACATAGCTTGCCTTCATATTTCTGCATTTCCAGGGTCTGTTTTTCTGCTTTAATCATCTATTGAAAACATATGTGAATAATATGAAAACAATTGTTTTCCCTTTCACTCTGTTTTCTTGCTGTGAAGTGTTGACCTGCTCTTTGGTAAGTATTAAGAATGAAAATTACAGGGATATATTAGCACAGTAGAAACTGTCACCTTTGTATGACCTTCAGAAATATCTAGAATGCTCATAATCATTGAATTACTTTAGTCTTATTTGTAGTCTAAGAAAAATAGAAAAGCCTTTCTACCCTCAAAAAGATTTGAATCTGTTGAAGGTACTGGCACAGTAACCGTGTTTGCTAAATAAAGAAAGCAGTGCACCAAGATATCATCAGCCAAGTAATATAAGAAGAGGGTTAAAAGTGATTGCCTTAAAGGAAGCAAAGAGCTAAAAAGTAAAAAAGTGAGTAATCTTCAAGTAATCAAATCAAGCCGTATATTGGACACATTTGTTCTTTTTCTGCCTTTTGTTCATAACCGTTCTTAGCATAACACTTTATTTAGCTCCTTAATCCCTTTTCAACCACAACAACTCTGTTGTCAGTTGCTATTAACTGGAATTCTTGAGAGGCAGTCTGGGTAGTCATTAAAAACAGGGACTCTGGGGTCACATGACCAGGGTTTTGGCTGTTACTAGCAGAAAGATTTGGGGCACATTACTTGACCTTTCTGTGTCTCACAAGTTTGTTATGAGGAGTAAATAAGTTAATACTTCTAAGTACTGAGTTTACTTGTATTTGAATGCCTGGCATATCCTAATACAACTAGCTATTTCTTATCAGCATCATGATTATTGCTTCTATTGTTAGTAAGATTTCATTTCAACAAAGGATTCTAGACCTCAAAGCAGGGTTGAAAAACTGCCCTACATTGGTGTTTCTGGCAAGCTTGGGAAGTTATGCTCTTTCATTTCTTTCAGCCCTTCTCATTAGCAAGGGGGAAGCTTTCCCACCTTTCTAGCATTTGCTAATCTTCCTTATAACAAAGCGTGGGCAGGCCGCAGGCTCAGAGCCTCAGGCAGGGATCCCTTCCAGCAAGAGTTTAATATCCTTTTGTTTCAAGGTTAACAGGGTTAGCTGTCTATCTGTGGCAAGTGATACTGGTTTTCCATTTATCTTAAAGATAGAATGTTTCCGTTTAAGTCAAGGTAATTTAAGGAGGAACTGAGCAGATGTAAAGAAGACAGACCCCGAATGATAGTACAGGAGGCATGGGGATGTGAAGAAAACCAGGAAGATCAACACGACTGGGGATCTGCTCCCTGGGATCTCTGCCTCTCCCTGTGGAGTCTGGAGACCTCAGTGTGCCCTGGCCTTGTTTCCAGCCTGCAGTGCAATGATGTACCATTTACCAGGTTGTATGACCTCCCTGGGCTTCATTTTCCATGTTCTGTTGGGGCGCTGGCTCACTGAGGTCTCTCTCTAACGAGATTATATGGAAAGTGTCTCATCCTCAGGAAGTACGCAAAATTGCCCAGTAGGAATCTTTTAGCTTTAAAATTCTCATTTTTTCTTTAGTATCCATGTGGTTGGCAAAGTGAAAATAATGAGAAAATTTAGTCAAGCAGTTAGACGCTTGACGTTAGGTAGATATCATCACTGACTATGTATTTCATGCACATGAAACAGTGATTCCCTGTGGTGTCCTGGAAGCCCTGCATCCCCTTGAGGGAGGAGGTGTTTTGGGCCCGAGTAGGAGGAGACAGGGCCTTAACAATTTGGTTTTAAGACATTTTATATATTTTACCTCTTGGTGGGATTTTTGCAGGGATTTGGAAGTAGGAGAAAAGGCGGGGAGAATGCTCTACTTCCATGCAAAAAAATCTAAATCCATACCTAAATATTGAATCTTAAGTTTCCTGTATGTCTTTGTTGCCAGTCTTCTATACAGTCTTTCTGCTCCTTTTATTCAACATGTGACATGTTTAGGGAACATTCCAGTTAAACATTGTATTCTTTTCATAATTCAGATGGTTCAAATTTGGGATATCTTTTCCTCTGATTATCTTTTACAGTTGTTGCAGTTCCTGTCTTTGTAATTTGATAATCAAGGGGACAAAAGTGGTACATCCTCCTCTACCTCCTTCTTTATCAACTATAATGATTATTTCTCAGATTATAGTGTTGTGACTGCCCATGTGATCATGGGATTTTATTTATTAATCTTTTCCCAGTCTAACAGTGCAAGTGCAGGTTTCAAAGAAAGGCGGCGAGAGACAGTCTGGGTGAGGTATCAGAAATACCACATCATATCAGTTGTGGGAGCTGAATTCTTGTTTTTCTTGTCCAGTGACCTTGTTGACTAACCGGGTGAACCTGTAAAAGTCAGTGTGTCTCTCTGGACCTTAGACTTCTTGTTAATAAAGCAAAAGGATTATGCAATATAATGTTGGAGATGGCCTCCAAGGTCAAAAAGTTGATAATTCATTTGTGCCTGTTGACTCAAACTGTAATTGGGTATACTAACCAGTCTTTCCCTGTGACTCTTGGTAAGTTAATGGGATGTCACATGTGATGACACATGCAAAACCACCTTAACATTGTAGTGTGTCATGTGTTATAAATATTTATGAAACCAATGTGATGTACTGCTATTAGAAAAAGAGACATTTTAGTCCTAATATACTCCAGGATCTCTTGAAATACACAGATCAGGAGTTCCACACATTGAGCAAACATCATAATTGCCCAGAAAAGCATAATGAAAATAAGCTGTTGGGCCCACAGTATTTCTATGGGCTGCACCTGGACAAATGTGTTTCTAGAAAATTCCATGGGAAATTCTGCTGTGAAATGAGAGTTGAGAAGCATAGATGAATATTGCTAAGGTCTGAATGTTTGTGTTCTTCCAAAAGTTTTATGTTAGAATCTAATACCTAACGTGATTTTATTAAGAGGTAGGACCTTCTGGGAAGTAATTAAGTCATGAGGGCTCTGCTCTTATGAATGGGATTACCACCCTCTTAAAGGAAGTTGGAGGGAGCTGCCTTAACCCCCTCTACCATGTGAGGATGCTGCAAGAAGGCACCATCCTGAAGCAGAGAGCAAGCCCTCACCAGACTCTGAAGCTGCCAGCACCTTCATCTTGGGCTTCCCAGCCTCCAGAACTGTGAAAAATAAATTTCTATTATTTGTAAATCACCCAACTTAAGGTATTTTGATATAGCAGCTTCAATAGACTGAGACAGAAATCATATTTTAAATATATACAGAGAGAGGAGGTCTTCAGATTTCAGCAGTTCTCCTACAGGCTTTGGAGTTCCCCTGCCCCTTAGTTCTGGGATCTTGTGCAAGTTTTGTAATCCCTCAATGCCTGATTACTCATCTCGTATGTGAAGATAACCTTTTAGGTGGCTGAAAGAAGTTTTTTGTTTTTTTGAGACCGAGTCTTGCTCTGTCACCAGGCTGGAATACAGTAGTGCAATCATGACTCTCTGCAGCCTTGACCTCCTGGGTTCAAGCAATCCTCCTGTCTCAGCCTCTCAAGTAGCTGGGACTACAGGTGCATACCACCACGCCCAGCTATTTTTTTGTATTTTAGAGATGGGAATTCGCCATGTTGCCCAGGCTGATCTTGAACTCTTGAGCTCAAGTGATGTGCCTGCCCCAACCTCCCAGAGTACCGGAACTGCAGGTGTGAGCCACTGCAACCGGGCCTGCTGTAAGAATTTAATGAGGTCGTGCCTGCCCATTCTTCGCAGGGTGGGAACCACGTAGTAAATATTATTATAACTGTTGCTTGGAGTTGGGGAATCCCTGAGCCTACACAAAGGAGAGAAACAAGCATGTTTTCGGTATCCCTGATCACATGGATAACAAGTTCAAAGACCTTTTACTGTTTTCTTCAGTCTCATTAAAATTTGTAGCTCTGCCTTTATGCTGGCCATATCATTTGATTTAGTGTATAATTGAACATGTTTTATTTAATAAATTAGTTAAATAGTGATCATTATGATTTGGGTTTCAATTGAGTCCTTGAGGCAATATTTGCTGATATAAAAATAATAGGTAATTTTAAAAAATTATCAGAAAGATTAAAATATTAATGTGTTCCTCCATTTCAAATTTGTATCTCCCTAATTGTAATTATCCATCTTTCTTTTTATGTTACTTGTAATTTTAAATAAATTATAGCACAAGTTTTATAGAAATCTTTTCATTTTACTTGATTGGATGTTTTTGGCTCAGTAACTGTATCATTTTTTAAAGATTTATGTGAATGTCTGAAATTGATACCAGGAAGATAATTGCTACCCAATTCGAAAGTAACATTCAGAGCATATCGTCTTTCTCCCATTACAGTGATTGGACGAGGATTAATATTTGAATTAAAACAGAGTAAGATGCATTATGTTTAGTGTTACACCTGTTAAAATGCACTTTATTAGCCATAAGTTATGATTTAATTGAAATCCTATTTTTTTTTCCTCTCCAGTTTTTTGTCACTTGTTACTGCTTCTTTTTGGTTTACTTCTGGCACTTAAGCCTGATTTTCAGGTTTTTGTCTTGAAAATATTTTCTTCACTACCACCTAGCCACAATAATGCTGCCACCATCCTGCGCCACCCCCATCTGCCCCAGTTTTCCTTCAGAGAGAGTGCTTTCGTCTAGAAGCTTGTGTAAGAATAAACAAATTTGAAATGAAGAGGAAGCTTAACGTTGTAATTGTTTTTATACATAAACAACGTAAGAGTGTCAAAATACTTGGATAGTTTTCTCTAAATTTAAAAAGTTTATTTTAAATGGTGTAAATGTGGGCTGGATGGTACCTAAAGAAACTCACTTTGGAGGAATTTCGTGTAGGAGAAATTAAGATACAAGTTGTCATCCTACGGAGTGCTTTAAACTGAGGTGAAAAAAGAGGCCCCAGTGACTGTGGTTTTGTGAGAGTTGCTATTTTGCATCCTCTTAGGTCGTTTTCCTATTTTTCTTCCTGATAAAACCCTGTTTTGTGTCGGCACCTACCCCATCCTGTGTGATTGAAGAAAGATGATTTCGCCCTCAGAACCAGGAGTCTATCCTGGCATGAAAAGACCAAAAGTCGACAACCCCAAACGAACTATGGTAATTACAGTGTAACCACCACCGGGGAGAAACAGCCTCCCTCAGTGTCTCTGGAAGCTTCCATGGTATTTGTGTGGTTTCATTGTGTCTGTGTTGCTGTTTGAGTTGGGCTGTTTGCTGTTCTCGTCATGGACCTCTATGTGCTCATGACACACATTTCTGTATCTTCTTGTAAACACAGTTCTGCACATTCCAGAAAACCTGATACATTTATTTGGTCCCACCTTAATGTGAAGCACTGTCTCTGCCCTTTTACTGGCAGTCAGTTATCCCAATCTATACACCGTTCCATCATCTACTCTGTTCAGTGTTTATTTTCCCCTTAAAAACATCACTCTGTCAAGAATGTATACTCTGTTGCAGCAAAAATCAATTTTACATATTGATCAGAACTTGTCAGCAGATCCTTTGAAGGTTTACAGCATACCAGTTTGTTCTGCCATACTAGTTGGGAAGCTGTGGTCAACTCCTGTAGAGTGAGGGTGATGGGTGAGTGGGTGGGCGGATGAGTAAATGAGCTAATGAATGAATTAGTACTAAGAAGAAAATCCAAAGAGATTATGGTAGGCTGAGTGATGGCTCCCAAGTACGTCCATGTCCTGATTCCTGGTACCTGTGAATGTTACCTTATGTGGCACAAGGGACTTTACAGATATGATCAGGTTAAGGATCTTAAGATGAGAAGTTATCCTGGATAAGGCGGGTGGGTGCAGGGTAGTCACAGGGTCTTTGTAAAACGAGGAAGGCAGGAGAGTGAGAATCGGCAGAATCAGAGAGCAGGCCATGTGACAACAGAGGCAGAGACTGGAGTGATACAGTTTGGAGATGAGGGAAAGAACTACAAACCAAGGGGTATAGGCAGCCACTAGAAGCTGGAAAAGACGTAACTCAATTCTCCCCTCCGAATCTCTAGAAAGAATTAGCCTGCCAACAACTTGACTTTAGCCCAGTGAAACTGACTTTGCACTTCTGGCTTCCAGAACTGTAAGATAATACATTTGTATTATTTTTAGCCACTCAGTTTGTGATAACTTGTTACAGCAGGAATCAGAAATGAATGCAGAGAGTCAGAAACTTTTAAAAGGTGAATTAATGAGTGAAGTCAAACTGGACTATACGACTCTGCTGACTTGGAGTCCAGTGCTCTGTCCATCGCATCACATGGTCAGGATGTCAGTCATTGCGGTCTTGACGCCTCTGATGAGGTTTATGTGTTGTGACAAGGCCCAAAGGAATAGGGATTTGGGTAGAATTTGCTTGACCTATTTCTGTGTTTTTGTAAGTTTTTGTTTTGTTCTGTTTTGTTTTTAAACAACTGATTTCTTTCTGTGAAGGAACATTTATTTTTCACCCCCCCAGATGCCTTTCTTTGCAACTTTTCCTGTCATTTCATTTGGTTGATTTCTATTTCACTCTTGACTCAGTGCTGTTTCTTTCACAGTAAGGTAAATAAAACGATCAGAAATGGAGCTTGACTTTCCTTTTGCTAGTTTGTTCTTTTGTTGTCCAAGGAAAAAGGCAAGCAGTTATTGTAATTTTTGCTCCTTAATGTGATTTTTTCGTGGTACTTGTTTTCAAACATTTTAACGTCCAGAAAAGCCCTACATTACTTTATCACTACATTATACCATGATGTGTTGAGGGTTTTTTGTTTTTGTTTTTGTTTAAGATGCCCAGAATGGGGAGGGGCATGGTGGCTCATGCCTGTAATCCCAGCACTTTGGGAGGCCGAGGCAGGTGGATCACTTGAGGTGACGGGTTCGAGACCAGCCTGGCCAACATGGCAAAACCCCGTTTCTACCAAAAAATATAAAAATTGGCTGGGCATGGTGACGCACACCTGTAGTCCGAGCTACTCGGGAGGCTGAGGCAGTAGAATTGCTTGAACCTGAGAGGTGGAGGTTGCAGTGAGTGAATATCGCACCACTGCACTCCAGCCTAGGCAACAGAGTGAGACCCTGTGTCAAAAGAAAAAAAAAAAAAAAGATATCCAGAAGGGAATTTTGAACTAGTACTTACTTCCCAGTACTAGAGTTCTGTGGCAACTATGAAGCTTTGACAGTCTCTCCTACTTGTTGTCGTGTTGGCACACTGATTTGTTAATGGGGAAAATATTTTATATATGTATACACTTATATATAATTACTTATTATATAATGATTATATAATGATATTTATATATAATTATATATAATGATATAAGTATATGTATTTCCAATATATTAGCCTCACTTTTGTGAGGATCCACCCAACACAAACTGCATGTTAGTAACTTTGCTATAGTTAACTATTGCAATATTTTATGAGATCTGGGGGTGAATAGTAAGCAGTGGAAAAATGTGACGAGCATCAGAGGAATTCTAATAGACTATTTGGTAAAGGGATTGTTTTATTTTACTGCTTTTCTCATTTATCAGTTACAAAGATAACAACTGTCATTCCAGGATAAATAGAATCATCAGGAAAGTTTAGTTATATATGCATTTGTTATGGGGATTGATTTTTCAAAAGTCCTTAACTACACATTATTTTGTGGGTCTTCATACATAACTACAAGAAAAAAAAGAAATATGAACTAATGTAAGCCATTTGAATTTTTAAAAATATAATTTTGAGTAACAGTTTGCACCTAAGAATATAAGAATGTAAGAATACATTCTTCACTTAAAGTGACACCCTTCTGGGCCAATATACTTAGCTGTCAAGTTTCTTTAGATTAGATTTCTGTATAGCTATGGTTAACACATTTTATTGTGAATAAGGATCATTTGGAGTTACTTAATAAAATACTAGTTCTTGGGTCCTTTATTCCAGAGATTTTATTTTTCAATCAATTAGGAAAGGACTACAGGATCGCTGTATTTAACAAGCTCTGCAGGTAATCCAAAGTCCTCAGACCACACTACATTGCTATATATAATCCATCAATAATCAAAATATTGAGTGTGTGCTATGAAATTATTTTAAGAAATTCTTTAAAGTCTTTTCAAGTCGTTTCAGAAAAGTAGTTGTTGGAACCATGGTTTGCCATATGTAAAATATGCTGTGCTAAGTTACAGAACACTTTTGAAAAAGACTTAATCTGTTTTGAGTGAGCCTGTGGCAATTGTAACGTTCTGGATTTCACTCAAATTTGTAGCAATGCAAATGGCATGCTTTAGATGTGCCTGTAATGCATTTAGCTCAATGACAAGGAAACTGGCAGATATTTCCATAAGACACACTGACTGAGAAATAGTGCTTGCTGCTAGTGGCTTGATCTGCATACATTTAGGATTTAATAGTTTGTATTTTTTGCTTACTCACTTGTCCTAAATGCTTAATGAATAGGCTCTAAGGCTTTAATTTTCAACCAATCCTAAGTTTATTACTGAAGTTTATCAAGCAATAAACACACTATTGCACTTATACTGTCATGTTTTTATAAAGCAGTTTATAAAAGGTGACATCTGGCAAAGAGGCAGATCTATAAAAATCATGCTGGTGGATGTAGTGTCACTTTTTCTGCCATACACCCAGAAAGAGTAATATTATTTTGACACACACATACATCCCCACTGTCAAGTTTCTATTTTTATAGTTAGCTTACTGCACATATCCTTAAGCTATACAAAACCTTTGGGCTAATGCAGAAAGTGACATTTCTGCATATTTATTACAATGCTATTTTAGAGGTTGACTTTGCCTGATAGGATTTTTCCAACAACAATGTCATATTCTTGACAGTAGACATTGTTGAGAACAATACTATTGTGCAGTTAGTCAGGAAAGGTCAATGTGGAAGGACAAATCATAAATGTCTTAATTTAATGCAGCATGATTTTGCCTCAATATTTGGTAGTTATAGGGGAGAAAATATGATAATGTAGCCCTGATGAGCAATTCTTTGAATAGTTGGAATATGAACTAATACTTTACCAAGGGAGCGCACTGCCCTGCAATCCAGCAACTTTACTTCTAGGTGTATTCCCAAGAGAAATGAGTTCATTTGTCCACCAGGAATGAGAATGTTCGTAACAGCTTTATTCATAAAAGCTCCAAACTGGAAGCAACCAAATGTCCATCAGCAGCAGCAGAATGGATAATTGTAGTATACTTATAAAATGCAATACTTCAGAGCCATGAAAACATACCATCTATTGCCCTGCACAGCAGCAGTGATGAATTTCACAGATAGTATGTTGAACGGAAGAAGCTGGATGCTAGAGAGTACCTCCTACATGATTTCCTACACATGAAATTCAAGAACTGACAAAACTTGTCTATGATAACAGAAGCTAGGATACTGGTTTCTTATTTGTGTTGGCGTGGGATGCAGATGTTTATTGAAGGAAATGTCTAAGTAGGGTCAGAGAAAGGCGTCTGGAAACCTGTCTTATGACTTTGGTGGTGGTTACTTGTGTGTATACACATGCAAAAGAGCAGAGCTGTACATTTAAGATTAGCCCATTTTATTGTATGTTCTGGCTATTTGTTGCGGTGTAACAAACTACTCCAAAACACAACAGCTGAAGACAATTTATTATTATTATGTCTCCCAAGGTTGTGGGTGAGAGATTCCCACAGGGCATTAGGATGAATAGCTTACTGCAATTCATTAATGTCTGGAGCCCCAGCCAGGATGACTCAGATAACTGGAGGTTGAGTGGGCATCTTTTCCTTTCTCTCGCCATGTGCTGTCTTGGGCTTCCTCATAATATGGTAGCCTCGGGGTGGCCGACTTCTTATTTTAGAGCAATTCAGGATTTGAAAGCTAGTGTTTTAAGAGAAACATCAGTTTCTTGAGACCTGGGCACAGTAAGTTCTGTTGGATTCTTTTATTATTATTTTAATTTTAAAAATAGAGACAGGCTCTCAGTGTGTTACCCAGGCTATTCTTGAACTCCTGGACTGGAGTGATCCTCCTGCATTGGCCTCCCTAAGTGCTGGGATTACAGGCATGAGCCGCCGCACCCAGCCTCTGCTGAATTCTCTTAGTGAAAATACTCAGTGGCCCCACCATACTCAAGAAGGAACATAGACCCCTCACTTCTGGATGGAAGGAATGTTAAAGATTTTGTGGCCATTTTTATTCGGCCGCACCATATGTTGCTATTTCTCAATTAGAAAGTTTTTAACAGTTCAAATCAACCTCATTACTCTCAAAACTTTCATCCGTATGGGTAGGGAGCCTCTTGTAAAATTTAAGTCTAGTTCTGAAAAACACACACAACAAAAGAAACCCTCCATTTGAAATCATAGTTTCTGTCACATCATACTTCTCTTCTCAGTTTGCTTTTGAGGTTAAAAATTATATGGCTTTTTCTTATTTTATTTGAAGTTTCTGGGCTTTGAGTTTTATTTTATCCAGGCTCGGGTGAACTTAGACTTTTATTTAATCATTCACGGCCTAGAGTTAACTGTCAGATTGAAGCCAGATAAAGCTTCTGATACTACTGAAATCCCTTGCTCCTTTTGATTTATGGATAATGAATTTGCCCTCTGTAGTCAGAGTATGATTTTTTTAAAAAAGAAATCCTATATCTCTTATTAATCATCTATCAGAAATATGTTGCCCAACAGGCCTCTTTGTAAAGATCTTTATTAAGAGACAAGAGCAGGACAGCTGCATTTATGCAGCAAGACTTTATATGAGATTGAAGGGAAATGTTTATGCAAGCTAAATAAAGCCAGCGTGAAAGTGGAGCCTTTTAAACTATTCGGCTTCATTTGAACATGACACTGATGTAGACAGCTTGGGAAAGCAATGTGTGCACACAAAAAGCTGCATTATCCAACGTATCAAAAGATTTCAACTCCAGTACACCAACTATCTCTAGCAGAGATAATTATTGCACCCTTGCCTGGCATAATTTGGGCCAAGAGCAGCACTTGAGCCTGATCTTTAAACAACATCATACATCTCATTTGAAGACTTTTCTGGGGCCATCTCTCGATTTTGTGCCAGAAACTTCAAAGTCCGTTTGTACAGAGTCAAGATTAGAAAGATCTAACCTCATCCTCTCAGATTTTCTTTTTAATTAATTGCAAAATGCTATCCTTTTGCTCCCCCCGGGAACCCTGAAAGGATTTATGCAGTCATTTCATATCACCATATTTTCAAGACTCTGCTTTCATTTGTCACTTAAAGAGCTTTGTGGAATATAAAGCCATCAACCCAGCACCACAGCAGTATCACTTTGTCAAAAGAGAGTTGTTTGCACTTTATGTGACAACCTATTTGTATAAAGTGCCAGGGTTTGAACTAAATATACCACATGAAGTCTAAGTTATAGGTGATGGAATCTTGTTTGTAGCTCTAGTCGTTTGCCTGCTCACACTCCTCCCCTGCCAGCCTACCCACTCAGCCCCTGTATTCTGCTATTGTGGCTGTTTTCGAGAGATCCCTTTAATGTAGACAATATAAATGTGGTTGCTTGACCTGTTTGAGAAGGCACCTAATTTTAGAGAACTGGGTCTTGACTTATTAGTTTCCTCTTCTGATCCCTGACTCCTGAATATTGTAGAGTTTATAAAAGTGTATGCCAAGGTGCTAATGTACATATCTGAATATATATTTATGTCATATGTAATGTTTAGAGCATGTGTATAGGTGTGTAGATAATATACATCTGTAAGTCAGTGAGTATGATAGGAGCATGGCCTTAGGAATTAATTGGCTGGATTCTAATCTGTGTCCCTCTACTCTCAAGCCAGATGACCTTGGGGAAAATAAACTAATTTGGGTCTATTGCTTCATCTGTAATTTGGGGGAAATCGTATCAACCTGAATCAACTGGGTTATGGAGGCACTGGGTCTCATGCGTGTCATTGTGAACACCAGTAAATACCAGCGCTCTTACTACTGTCATAATTAGCACATTTTCTCTATAGTGAATTGAGGTGATTCTTTGTGGAAGGTTTTGTTTTGTTATTTTTAAACATTTTCAAGAATTGGTTGTTCCTATTCAAATTGCTAGCAAAAAAATTGTGTGCGTGTATATATGCATGTATATACATAGTACCTACTTCAGGGAGACGGGTCTTTAAAATGAAGTAGGTCCTCCCTCAGATGCTGTGTTTTCTGATCATACTTTTCAAAGGTAGTTGATAGGCCAGCACTAGCAGCTTAGATCACCCCTACGAGCCTATTGGAAATGCAGAATCTCAGGTCCATACCAGAACTGTTAAATCAGAAGCTGCATTTCAACCTTTATTTGTTTTCACACTAAACTTTGCAAAAACACTTTCCTGGTAGAATGACCACTGGTTTGGGGTTAGTTCTAACGGCGTTCTTTAAAGGATTTTAGTCACAGAATTCAGTAAGAAATACATTTTGTGGCTGGGTGAGGTGGCTTATGCCGGTGGTCCTGGCACTTTGGGAGGCCGAGGCAGGAGGATCACTTGAGCTCAGGAGTTCGAGACCAGCCTAAGCAGCATAGTGAGACCTTGCCTGTACAGAAATTTAAAAAAAAAAAAAATTAGCCAGGCATGGTGGTGTATGCCTGTAGTTCTAGCTACTCGGGAGGCTAAGGCGGGAGGATTGCTTGAACCCAGGGGTTTGAGGTTATAGTGAGCTATGACCATGCCGCTGCACTCCAGCCTGGGCTACCCCCATCTTAAAAATATATATATTTTTTATCGCATTAGCATAGGAGAGCATCTACACTCCTAAACATATATAATTAAAATAAAGGTTTCACCAGTGTTTACCCTTGCTATATGCTAAGTACTCACATTTTTAAAAAAATTGTATTTCAGTTTAAAACACGCTGGTCACGGCCCACTAAATTGATTTTATAATTCAGTTTATAAAGAACCATTATACTGTATTACCTTAGGCAAGTCGTTTTTTCTTCCTTAGGTCTTGATTTTCTCAACTGTAAAAATGTGTGGGCTGGACCAATTGATTTCAGATATCTCTCAGCTTGAACAGCCCTGAGATGCTCTATGAAATGTGAAAATCCACCCGACCATATTTAAGAAAGGGCATGTTTATTGGTTGTTGTATGTGTTGTTTTATTGAGAGGGCCTGAAGGAGCCCATACAAACAATGGCTCAGAAACCACAGCTTTTGCATAATAAAAGCTTATAGCTCAGAATGGTAGACAACACAGAATGAGCAATTATTCATTGGTCCTAATGTGTCATTATTTTAGACAAACAAAATACAACTGTAAGCTTGTATAAATGTGCATACTTTGTTAGTGTATAACTAAAACATAATGAGCTAGATTCTTTGCCTGCCTAAGATACACTGAGAATATTAAGCAGTCTTGTGTTTGGGGGAAAAAAAAATAGTAGCCATATAGTCAAGAAACCAGGCAGTATCTTGACTGGTGATCAGAATTCACATCACCATTAATGGGCAAATAGATATTTGCGTGTCTCCTGATGTGATACCCTGAGAAGCATAACCAATATGGTACTCGGGTCTGGAATATAGAACCTGAATCTAAACTCAAGGACACAGCAAGGACCCCCCAAATGAGTAATAGTTATATTAAAACACACACACACGTGGGGGTAGAGGAGTTTGGGGCATGGAGATATATTGTTAAAAAAGAAAACAGTCAGAAAGACAAAGTAATATTTGAGATTAAAGGAGATTTAAGAGATAGGAACACTAAATAAGATCCTATACTGGATTTTATATTGAAGAGGGGAAGATCTCAAAAGGGACGACATTGGGTTAACTGACAAAATTGAGAAACAGAAGACAGTGGACTGGATATAATGTTGTAGCAATGCTCCATTTATTGAAATTAGTTATTATACTGTGGTGGAAAAGAATATCGTTAGTTTTAAGAAGTATGCACTAAATGCAATTTATTTTCAAATGAGGTAGGAAAAAATAGTGTGTATATAGAGAGAAAGCAAGCAAGAAAGTGCACAAATGATAAGCAGATGGGGAAAAATATAATAACCAGTGAATCTGGGGCATACACAGTTGTCCCCTGTACTCATCTAATTGTTGGACCATGTAGATAAGTTTGAAATAAATTTCAAAATCAAAATTTGTAAATGAGCCCTTTGTTTTCTTTCTTTCCTCTAATCTGTGTCCTTGTGTGTTTCTGGAATACCTAGAGTGCTTTTGTCTTGGGAGTTGTGCCTTTTAAGGCCAGGTTAGGTTGGACTGGAGACTCCAGTATTCCCCAGCAGCTGTTAGCTCTCTCAGAAGCTAACTGGAGAGGCCTGGACTGGTCACCTCCTGCCGGTGCCTTTTTGGTCTGTTCCTCTTTTATCAGTACTGACCCCTAGGCCTAGGGTGGGGGAAATTTATCATTGATTGGCTGCCTCCCTTGCTTCTGTTGGTCTTTCTCACTTGGCCTTAGGCTTTTCTTGACTTCTACCCAGTTCTTGTTCTGCTTCTTGCCCCAGGTAACTAAACCCTTACTCTTTTCAGCACCAGTTTCTTTGAGAGACCACAATTCCCTTTTGACCTTGAAGAACACCTAGCATCCCTTGAAAAACACTGCAGAACAGAGACACAGATGTCAACAGATGTTTGGACATACTGGTGGGTTTTTGTGGGCTTTTGGCCTTCAAATAACGGGTCTTGGATTCTGTGGAGACCTGAAATCCATGAAATCCATTTTGGTTTTTTATCAGCTTTGACTTGCCTTTCCCACGGCAGAGAAATGTGGGAGAAGTAAATAAAGGTTGCTTTTGTTTACTTGCTTTCTTGCCTGCCTGCTCTGCCTGCATGACCTGATTCCAGACGGCAGGCAGGTGCTCAGTAATTGTTAATTATCCTGTGAAGACGTGTCCTTGTCCTCAAGGAGCTACAGTCTTATGAAATGAGACACTCGAATGTGAAGTGGACTGAAAGCATGTGTGATTAAGTATATTTTAAAAATTATGGTAAGTAATATGTAGTAAGAATCTAGGGAACCCAGAGACCATTGTGGCTCTGGGAGCAAATTGAGCTGATAGAAGAAGTTGGAGAGCTGCAAGGATGTATCCCCAGGATCTATATAAAAAGCCACCACATGGATGTATACTGGAAAAATAAAAATAAAAATAAGCAAACAGGAAAGGAAGCAAGCAACTACGGTATAGGATCTCAGATGGTTTGCAGAAGAATCAGACCTCAGAGTCTGATGGCTTATAGAGGAGAGGAAGCTCAAACCCTTGGATCTCAGGGTTTCACAAAAAGCCTCAATTTAGAGTTTATATATAATTTCCAATAGAAGGAATGCACAGAAAGTCTTTAATAGAATGTAAAAAGTCCTCTGTCACACCACTGGAGTATTTCCTTGCTATGCATTTGGCTTAAACAAAAAGTTTTGTCATGATCTTGTGACTGTCATAATTATTCTGCGGTGTATTTTTTTTAGTGTTCAAAGTAACCTATGTTAAAATGGACCATACTTTTTTGACCACTGGTTTGAGGTTTCTTTCTTTTAATATACCAAAGCCTCAAAAGTGGAAATGGGGGTCTCTTGTCCTCCCACAGGCTCTATCCATCCCCACCCACCCTTGTAATAAGGTTTTTACACAGCACTTTATGTATTTGGTGAGGTGGATTTTTCCCCTCTCCCAGCCACCTCCTTCAACCCCCAAGATAAATGGTTCCAAACCTTCCACTGCAAGCAGAGTTGGTGTTTAGTTTATTGGTAATTAATTGCTAGCACTTCCCTGACAGAACATAATGGAACTACAGAGCAATCACTTAGAAAGGGAAACAACTGTCAATTATCACTCTAATGAATCCTGTTTACCAGAGGTGGCGGCACTAAGGCTCCAAGCAGCCTGTCTGGTGCACAACCTTCTGTGCATAGAAAGTGGATATCTTAAAAACTCCATTTTCATATTGGGTGTGTGATGTGTGAGATAATCACTCTCAAGGCCAGATTTTAAAGTGGCCCCAGCTGTGGATGACAGTATATAATTTTGGAGCTATTCTCACGGTTAGTGATTAACTTCTCTCTGTTTGTATTTGAATATGAGTAAATAGAAACAACCATTCCTCACATTAAAAGTGTTAAATAGTGTACTTGTGGTGATCGGTTATAGAGATGATTATAGTAGTGATGTGATAGTTGACTTTTAGTGAATCATCGGTAACACAGGTCCTATGCCGAACATTTCATATGCATTATCGCGGTTTTCAAGACAATCTTGTGTTAAGACAGTTGGCAGAAAGGCAAATTCATGCTCTCATGCAAATAGAAAATGAACACGTGAAGATTTTGTTCCACTCATTAATTGTTAGGGGACCCAGTGTAACGTTAAAGTCAGTCCAAAGAGCATTTGAGAGGCATATATATATACCTGTACGTGCAATTTGGTAGATTGTTGGGTTAGATACAGAAAGGATGATGTCCTCCTGGTCTATAACAGCCCATACCAATTATTCCCTGTCCTGAGAGTTGTTAGTTAACCTTGTAAACAGAAAGGCCCGGTAGTGGGGACTCTACATTGAAGGAATGCAGTAAACTCAGTCACCTCTTTCCAAGTTTGAGATGACATTTCTGTAAGGCAAGTAATACTGTCATGTGACAAATGAAGAAACTGAGGCTTTGTGAGGTTAAGTAACTCGGCCAAGGTTGTAGTAAAGGTGGAGCTGACACTGACTACAGTCTGACTCCTTATATGGGTGACCTGAGCTTGATAAACACATGGATTTATCAAGTTCAACTCCCAAAGTTGCTGCTGTGCAGGGCGATTATTGTCCACTGTTTTTTTTCTCTCTGTGAAGTGGTGTTGCTGATAGTACTTACCTCCAAATGACGTTATGAGGATTCAGTGAGTCAACACATAAAACGCCGTGCACAGTGCTCACCGCATCGTGATCCCTTGGTAAATGTTGGCTACTGTCAGCATCATTAGCAACAGTCATCACAATAAACGTGTGCGCTGAACCCACATGTGTCTTGAAAAGGGCAGTGTCCTCACCTTCTCTACCTTGGCCACGGTTGCCCTGAGAGTCTGGGTACAGACAGCATCTGAGCTCCAGGGAGCATCATGGTAGGGAACCAGCTGTCTCCTAGTGTTTGTCCAGTATCAACACTGGCTTCAGCTGACCCCAAGAATAGACTGGTCGCTTAGTATTTAAGGAAATACCTCTTTTCCTGGGAACAAAACAACATTGCAGTGTAGCTCATAAAATATTTGCTCTTGCTGTTTTATAACCTGTGAGACTTTAAGGATATACAGATCCATGATATTTGTAGCAGGTGTCATTTTTTAAAACACACTCAAAGTAAATATCATTGTCACACAACACACTGTAGATTTTATTTGATGGTAAAAACTCAAGCATGGCATTCAATCCTTCTTCCAGTTCATATTCCCTTGTATCAGTGAGAATGGATTTTAAAAGTTCAAGACTTGTGAGGATATTATCTCACTGTCTTCCTTCGGGCAGATGAAGTATTACAGACATTTCTTTGAATCTTGTCTACTGGAATTAGGGAGTGCTGAACTATAGAAATCAAAGGTCAAATGACAAGATGGTGTGTGGCTGGTGAATTTACCGACTTTTCTATTAAGACTTCTCTGTAGATGTTAAGGAAGTGTGAAGCTTTTGAGGAGATGCTATACTGGAGACAGAGTTCTGTACTGCCTCCTCCTCTGTGAGATGAGAGCCTTTTTGCAGTCAGCATGTCTGCATTTAGCTGCCAAGGTGTGTCAATAATTTCTCTTTATGTTCTCAGTTTTGTTGTGTGGGGAAGAAGGAGATAGTCATGTCAAAAGGGGGCATGGTTTCTTGATGTGGAAGTCTAAAGAATACACAGAAATAACTACCTCTGCCTTCACAGGATTTGTGTCAGATTTTTGCCTAATTATAAAAGAAGTACAGCGTAGAGGTCTTATTACCATGGCTAAGACGAAGGAAAATATTCTCATGATCAATCCTCCGTGATTTTGTTATTATTGATAATTCAAACAATATGTCTCTACTCTTTGAGCGCTGACGAGCACCAAGTGTATTTTTAAACATGCCAAGTGTGATTAGTACTCCTTCTACACATTCCCTTAAATTTGTAAAATCATGTAACGTGTTTGTTTTTTATTTTATATTTAGAATTATTGCCTTGTAAACTCTCTTGCCATACTGCAAACAGTGTGAAGAGACCCATCTCAATTTTGCACATGTATTGCCAAGAATTATTATGAAGATCTACAAGTAAGGGTTGAACAGTTGTTCCTGATGGAAATGAAGCAGATAGAAAGAAAAAAGAATTGAGGAACCTCTCAGTCTAAAAACAGGCATATAAGTGATATCTTAGTAATTTGTGTCAGAATTCCCCAAAATCTGTTTTACAGTTTCTTTCCTTCGTGGAAAGGCTACAGACTGGGTTAAGTATTTTTGCACAAATTTCTATTCCACATAGCCTTGACTCCTTCAAAGCAAATTTGTTTTCTATTTTACTTTTAGTTTCCTCAAGCAAATTGGGACTAAAGTCATCAGTGAAATATTGCGGAATGTATTGATTTAGGGGAGATACATTTTTAATTTTAACTTCTTGGGAAGTTGAGTTGATGTAAATCCTCTTTACCGTAGTCTGCTGAGTTTTGTGTACTCTAGTTCTAATCAAAACCCAGACAAAGTCAAGAAAAGAATCTGGAGTTAATAAAATTCTCCTATTTGTGTCTGTTCTCCTTCACAACAGTGATATGTCTTAAACTTTTACGCTTTAATACCCCTCATGAAGACATAGCACAGCACTAAATGTAGGCTAGCTTTAGAAAATAGTGGAATTATGGTTTAATTGTATAGTCATTAACTGACATAATTTGCTTTTCTAAAATACAACTTTTTAAATTAGTTGTTGTGACCTTTATAAACATTAAGAATTAAGGTAGAATGTACGTAATGCAGTCTCATTAAATTTAATAAAGTTCAATAAAAATTCTAAATTCAAAAACTATCTTCATAAAACTGTGTGTTATCACCAAAGCATTAAATAGCACATCAGTTTAAAATTATTAAAAATTGCTAAGTATCCATTTAGCATGAGATATGTGTTATGATTGCAGACACCTCCAAAACAAATCGACAGTCTATTGCACTGCATTCTGAGAATGTAAAAGCACCATTAATTACTGTTAATGGTACTTCTCTAATGTATGTAAATACCTCATCTGTACCCAAGCTCTTGGCAGTTATTTCTTACTTCTTCCTAGACAGTTTAAAGATCTTAATTTATTAATATTCACAACAAGTAGAAAGATAAACGCATTGTTTTGAAGCCCTTGATGAATGGAGATTGGAGACGCACAGTGTTTGGGCTGAATCAACAGCTGAGAGTAGATATTAACTTGTTGGCAGTAACTCATGGTCCTGCATGAAACAGAACCTGGAAGAGAGAAGAAGAATTTAAAATGCTGTTATTGAGAATCTCTGGAAGTACATTATTCCAAGGTACCTTACATTTTCAAATTTGGCCTCAGCCTACACCTATTTTATGATTTGTCCCCACCACATCAAACTCAGTGTATGCTCTTGCCATGGTAAGCATTATTTTTTATTGACTTTACTGGAAATGATTGACAAGGACTTCTTCAGGATACACTGGGAGAGCAGTGTTTCCTGTTTATCATGTCCTTTCATCTCTGCCTGACCTAGAATATTCATACTTCTGTTTTAACAGGTCCCATGTTATAAAAGTTAAAAAAAAAAAGAACAAAAAGGAATATTCTGTGTTTTCTTGCAAACCCCAACCCCAATGCAAACAAAGTGAATGCCTTACAGACACAAGTGGTAGGATTTTCACCAATTTAGATATAAAATGTGACAACTGGTAGAATCTACATATTAATATCTGGATCCTTCTCAAATACCACAGATTGGGTAGTAGGAAAGCAAAAGCAAATTTTTTTTGTAGTAAAAATCGGCATTTTACTTTTATAGTACATTAGATTCAGAGATTTTAATAAAAACTTGTCTTTAACTTTGTTTGATGGAGATGTACAATCAGCTTATTTTCGTTGCTTAATAAAGTTAGATATTGAGAATTGATGACATTTGAAATCCATCTTCTAATTTAGAGTTGCCAGAGTTAGCAAATAAGAATACAGGGGTCCGGCTGAATTTGAATTTCAGATAAATGTAAAAAACAGTTTAGAATAAGTATGTCCCATGCAAAATATGGCATATATACTAAAACTATTTTATTATTTATCTGAAGTTTAACTGCTCATCCTATGTTTTATCTAAAAACTCTATTTTATGATAAAAGATAAGTGCTTTTTGTAAGCGTGTAAACTCACACACTTGTCTCATCTGTAAAATGGGAGTAAAAGTAGCCATGATCTCTAAGGTTGTTGGGACGATTAAATTCATAGATACCAGTAAAGCTTATAGACCATTTCCTGGCATCTAGTAAGCGATGTGGAAGTATACGCTTTTGTTCCTGAGGTGTGGTGGTCATTTGCTCCAATGAGCTGATACATTTGCTCCTTTTCTGCTGATACCGATGTGCTAAAAGTAAAGGAATCTCTCTGATGCAATTTGCAGCAATTGTTGATTTACTTGCCAAAATGTAGGCTAACCCAAGTGACTCCTTGACTGAAATACTTAAAAGTGTAATGTGCTAGTGTGTTCACAGGCATTTAAAAGAGCCACAAAAATTGTAATGCTTCCTTTTGGTTTTCAAAGGGATACTTAATATATTTATTAGTGTGATAGATCAGGCATGCTCTAGAACATCTGTGTGCCTATGTAAAGAAGGAGAGAAAGGATAAAGGAGACAAGCAAGAGCCAAGGTGCAGGTCACAATTAGTCGTCATCAAAATGAAAGTAAGCTATGCACGGGTACAAGAATTCCCATCCCATCAAAGGGAAATGCATCATGATGTTGTGGGTGTCTTAAATGTGAGAGGAACCAGTGTTCCTGACTATTCATCTGTAATTCTCTAAGTGCTGGGCACCCCTGTCTCCAATCCCTCATCTGAGAGCTGTGTGTAAAAGTCAGAGTGGGCTGGGTTATAATGCAATAACAAACAATACGAAAATCACAGTGGCTTAACCAACTGGGATAATTTCTCATCCTTGCAAAGCCCACGGAGGTTCCAGGTGATGCTCCAGGACAGCTCTCATCTCCAAGGGGTAGCTCAGCATTTTTGTCTACTGCTGTCTTATGGCACATTTATCTCAAGCCTTCAGGGATGAGAAGTATAGAAAATCACATATGGGCTGCGAAGTGGCACACATCAACACTGATCACAGCCCATGGGACAGAACTGGTCATGTGGCCCTGTCCAACTGCACTGAAAGCTCTGGAAATAGTCTTCCATGTGTCCAGCAATGGGAGAGGGCCCAGATTCTTTCGTGAATGCTGCTTTGCCATACTGGTAAATGTTGCTGCTAGACTGTGTTACTCTCTTCCACAAAGCTCATAAGCAACTTCAGAATTCTTTACTGTGTCACAGGCAGTATTTGGCAATCAAAACTGGCAAGAGAGCTGAAACCCATTAGACTTATCTGAGAACTAAAACACATTAGCCATCCCGCAGTCTTCTTCTAAACCAGTGGAAATGCCTATGGCAATAGGAATTTGGATGTCATGCTTAGTGAATTGTATTTTAGAAGTGTAAAGAAATAGTTTCTTCTGATAGCCTCTCTCACAGGCTTGCGTATCGATTTGAATTCACCATTACTCCAGGCTGTGTTTGATCTGGGAGAAAGTGGTTTCCAGGTTTGGCAGTTGTCAGTCTCGATGACGATATTTTTAAAATGTATCTCCAATTTGCCTGAAATTTATATCCTTCCTAGCTTTATTCCCATGCAACAAAAATATTAGTTTTTCATAACTGTGACGAACAGGGGAGAAACTTATTAACAAAGCTTGCAATAAAAGTTGAAAATTGTTTTTGATCCTGGTATAAGGCTGATGGCATCAAAGCTTTTTACAGCTCAAGGCAGTCTTGTCTAAGATACCTTAAAGTGCTGCTTGGTGAGAAATTTAGATCAGCCCGCATTTGAGCCTAGCCATTTCAGTCCAGTTTTCAATTAGGCGGAATTTTCTGGTGAGTGACACTTTCTACTAATTAACTTTGATGAAGGAGCTCAGCCTCAGAATATTCTGAAGTCAGGTATATGTGTTAGACGTCAGTGAGAGATGATTCTTGGAAAACTGGGGAATAGTAAAGAGAACCTTTGAAATGGGAAGTCACATTTCAAAGTTCTTCTGCAAAGTAATTGCTTATACTAATCAACCATATTTGTTTTTTCTTTTAAATAGTTATTTAGTTCAAAGTAATATCTTAGGCACTGTGATGATCACTACATTGCATTAGAGGCATTTTCTAAAAATAAAAAGTGAGATATAGAGGAATAAAAGAAATATGGTAAAATATCGAATGAAGTACTTAGTTGTGGTTTTCAAGATAAATGTCAGAGGACCTAAGACAGGAGAAATTATGCAGGGTTGGAGTAGGCCTGTTGTAGGAGGTAAAAGATCTGTGAATATTCTGTTGATTAAATATGCCAGGAGGTGGGAAAGGGAGAAGGGCATCCCACACTGAAGCTATAAACATTTAGTCAGAAGCTGTATTTCTTGCCTTTCCAATAAAAACCAAGCTTTCCTTGAACTCTTAGTGATAAAAATTTTAAAAAAGAATGACCAATATATCTTCAAAAAGGAAAACATGAAAACAGCAACATTTAAATCCCACAGCATATTGATTCAAAGTGCCCTTCAGTTAAATTTCTAATTGGAACCTCCTGATACTTCTTTTAAAAAGCAATTAAAGTAGAGGCAAAAATATTAGTCTGACATTGAATCATAACCACTTTAAATATATTTAGTCAATATGGGTATTTAATCATCTCCCGAGAGCAAACATTTTTTTTTTCTTTTATAAGGTTACTCTTACAGTTTTTAATTGACAGGACATATATTTAGCCTTTAATGCGTGTTTTTAAAATTTCTGAGGAAATGTGTGAAAGCCTTTTTATTGTTTGAACTTCAGTCATTACAGAAAAATAAGAGTAATCTATCCTTCTACACCCTGCTCCCTACCCCATAGTTCTTCTCCTCTAACTAGAAGTAATATTAGTAACTGTTAAAATAGGTGTAAAATTTTAAGTATTTATCCTAATCATTTGTTTTGCTAAAACCCATTAAAGAATATCAGAACAGTTTTTAGATTCTAAGGCACGTTATGAGCTTGCTGTTGCAAAGGTGAACTGACACTAGGGAAACTAGGGGGTGTCTCAAAAGGAATTGGAGAAGGTTTTGGGAGCTAGAACTAGTCATGAAATGGTCATAGTAGATCTGGGTCAGAATTGGTCAACTAGGCAGTTTCTAGAACAGAGTTTGTGTGGGTTGAGCACATGAGGCTGAATGAGCTTGTGATAAAGAAGTTTAGGTTTAGTCAGTAATTATAGCTTGGTGAGGTAGAGTGTACTTGTTTCATGAGTCATAATGCAGATTTGCAAGTTATGGTTGATGTTTTCATTCTTAAGTAATATGTACACAAGGCTCTGGTTAAACATACTATCTCTACTTTACATGTCCAGTTTTTTTCTTGTCCTTGCGAAGCAATGCCAATATGATATGTCACATAATGATTTTCCTATTATGAAATATTGTTTTATATTAAAGAGTTTTAAAATCATGCTTTTGGGTCAAAATTTTATTTTAGGATAAAAGAAAACCATTTCAGTTTTTTAAATATAAATGAACAGATAAGGCTCCTGAGAAAGGGGAAGCCCAAATGGGAACTCTAGGGATCTGGGGGAATCTAGAACGGACTTGGGAGAGATGCTTTGGGTGCTTGAAAGATGATGTAGCTGCTTTTTAGAGATGAGTTTGGAAGCGGGGAAACTTGGAAGATGACTATTACAGTACAGGTAAGAGAGAGTGGGGGCTCGATCTAGGGCTGATGGAGTAAAGCAGACAGATTTGAGAGCTATCTGGAAGGAGAACATCGGTACTGTGATATTCTTATTTTGACTGGTGGGGATTAGGGGGAGTCAGAGGTATCCAAAATGCCTCGCATATTTCCAGTTTATGCAGGTGGATCAGTAGTTGCTGGATCAATGCTGAAACACAGGACAAACAGGAAAGAACTGGGTTTTGTTGGAGCAGGTGGGAAGTAGAGGCAGGGAGCTCATCATTGGAATGCAATAACATGCCATTTATTTATACCTTGACTGAAAATTGACAAAGCACCATCCGATACCCTATCTTATCTTATACGACCACAACTGTGGAAGGGCACCTAGGCGATATCATCCCTATCTTACAGGAAAAAACAAAACAAAACAAAACATGAGGCTGCCTGAGTATTTAAGTGATATTTAGAGATGCAAGGCTAGTAGCTGACCATCTTTCCATTAGAACTTGAGTCTTTTGACTCTAATCCTCCCCACTTTGTAACCCTTCCTTTTTTCTTAAGTAAAGCTGTGAATATTCTCTTACTATCCCTCTATTATTCTTTTTCTGTCTTAATTTCTCTTCTTTAATAGGATCTGTTGTGATAACAGTAAAGAGAAAGACTTTAGTATTTTTCAAAAAGTAAAACAAAGGGACTTCCACTTCTGGGAAAAAGGTATACTTTTTCCTCTTCCTCTCATTTAGGACAAGTAAGAAATCATGGATATAAGACAAAACCAAAAATATTCCGAGGGGTGGAGAGAAGTCAGATCAGCTAGAGACCTGGAGACACAAGAAACAATATGGTAATTAATTCCCTAGATGTTGTTTTTGCCTTAGACACCCCAGCCCTGGAACTAAAGAAGCTAGTAACCCTTAGCTGCCAGAGGGCACAGACAAGAGGAAAGGTTACAGCGAAAGCCTGCTCACTGTAGGTGAATGACTGGGAAAGGGGCAGTCTAGCAGTATAGAGAAAACTTTTAGATAGTGTCTGTACTACTCCAGCTAAATACCACACATACACACATTGAAAAACCTGTGGCCTACCTACCCCTACCTCCAACAGCAAAGGCCAAGTGGGAGCCAAAACTTCTATCCTTGCTGGGATGTAAGGAGACACTCCAACCTCCTCGTCAGGTTAGTAGTACAGAAAGCCAAGTAGAGAGCCAGAATTCTCATATCCAGTGGTTGGTAAGAAGTCCACATGGGGACCCTGGATTTTCACCTCCTCCAACAGTACAGAAGTACCTTTTCCCCCTCTCAGGGGTGATATCAGAAGAGGCATAATAGACAATTAGTACTTTCTCCCCTGCCCAGTGATAATGAGGCCAATGTTTTCCAGGCAGGCAAAAGTGGCATCATATTTTTTCCGTACTGAAAGAAAATAACTGTCAACTTAGAATTCTATGTCTACGGAAAATGTCCTTCATATGTGAAAGGGAAATCAAGACATTCTCAGATGAAGGAAGAATATTCATTTATTTTTTAATTTTTGAAATTATATTGCCCCAAACAAAAATAGTAGGAAAATCCCTGCAGACCAATATCCTTCATAGACAGAGATGTCAAAATTTCTTAACAAAATGCTAGCAAATTGAATTCAGCAATATATAAAGAGAAGTATACATCATGATCAAGTAGGATTTATTTGAAAATCAGCAATGGAATCTACCACAAGTCAACTGTAAATAATGGGGTTCAAAGAATACAATTAAATGTGGAGTTTATCCTAGTGCAAAGCTTGAGGATAGTCACCTGGAAACACTGACTCCACACAAATGGATCAGCAGCCCAAAGTGGTGAAGTTGAGGTTTCACTTACATAGGCAGGGACAGAGAAGTTCCAGCAGGATTACAACATTTTCCATACAAGACCAGTGCACATGCCACAGTAATTTGATTGGTTATGGATTGCTACATTCCAAGGAAGATTACTTTATTACTCTGTGAGAAATGGCAATGATCTGAGAGGGTCCTGTCCCTGGCACTGCTTGGTCTTAATTATTTACAAGAAAAAAGGCAGAAGTTGCAGCTGCATGCCACTTGACTCAGGCTGCAGAGCCACCTCTCAAGGTTCAGAATGATTTAAAGCTCCACCACTTTTAAATTGAATTATTTTAAGTTTAAATTATTTAATTTCATACACATTAGCAGGCTAAGAAAGAAAAATGACATGATCATATCAATTCACACAGAAAAAGCATGTGGCGAAATTTAATACCACTTTGTGATGAAAACACTCGGAACACTAGAAAAGGAAAAGAATGTTCTCAAATTGATAATATCTGCAAAAAGCTAACATACTTAATGTTGAAAGACTGAATGCTTTTCTTTATGATTGGGAAAAAGTCAAAGATGGTGATTCTCACCACTATTCAACACAGAGTTGGAAGATCGAATATTTTTGTGATATTTCGATGTAATAAACACATTTGGCCTCTGCCCCTGGTTCCTGGTGCGCAATTCAAAACTCATGAAATCTCTGGAGATAAGAGTGTTTTTTAATGCTGATATGATAACTGGTGGCTGGGGCCCCTAGATAGCCTCAGAATGGGGACTGGTTGCCAGTCTATTTGGTATAAGCAATAGAACTTTCAGCCTTATCACCTGACTCTAGGGAGGGAAGAGGGTCTGAAGGTTGGGATGATCATCAATAGCCAATGCCGTAATCAATCATGCATAAGAAATAAAGTCTTCATAAACACCTGAAAAGGACAGGATTCGGAGACCTTCCAGTTTGCAGAACATGTAATGGTGCCTGGAGGGTGGTGCTCGTAGAGAGGGCACCTTCCCAGAAAGGGAAGGTCTACATGCCTTCCCACATACCTTGTCCTCTCCATCTCTTCCATCTGGTTGTTTATCTGCATAAGTAAAGCATTTCCCTGAGTCCTGTGAGCCACTGTAGCAAATTTCTTGCACATGAAGAGGAGATGGTAGGAATCCTGATTCATAGCTGACCAGTCAGAACCACAGTTCACAGCCTGGGGTATACAACTGACATCCGAAGTGGGAGCTATCTTGTGGAACTGAACACCTAACCTGTTGGATCTGACAATATCTCCGGGTAGATAATGTGTGAATTGAATTGAATTCTTGGATACCCAGTTAGTGTCTGCTGGAGAATCTGGTGTGAGAAGTGTTGAGTAGTGTGTGAGAGTAGGAAAACGCTTTGGTTTTTTATGCCTCCCTACGCAAGTTCTGATACTTTTAATACTCTCATTATTGATCTTGCCAGCACAGTGAGCCAAGGAAAGGAAATAAAAGACATACAGATTAGAAAGGAAGCAGTAAAACTAGCCTTTTTTCACAGGTGACTTCCTTGGAAGTCATACATAGGAAAGCCTAAGGAATCTTTTTTAAAAATCCTAGAAATAATAGATGAGTTCAGAAAGGCCCCAGGATATAAGACCAGCATATAGAAACCAACATGTTTATTTATATTAGCAATCAACAGATACCAAATAAAAACTACAGCACCTTTTACACACATACACAGAAAAAGAAATACATGTGAATTTATCAAAAAATGTATAGAGCTTGTATGGTGAAAACTACAAAATGCTGATGAGAGAAAGCAAAGACGATCTCAATAAATGGAAGACTCATCATAGTAAAGATGTCAGTTCTCCCAAGTTGATATAGAGTTTTAATATAATTCTTATCAAAATATCAGCAACAATTTTAGTAGATGTAGACAAGATTATCCTGAAATTCATATGTAAAGGCACAGGAACTAGAATAACTAAAACAGATTTGAAAAAGAAGAAGGTGATAGGAATTAGTCTATCATCCAGTTTCAAGACTTACATACTTGTAATGTTTATGACTGTGTGTCATTGACAGAAGTATAGACACATAGATGAATGCAGCAGAATAGAGAACCCAGAAACAGACCTACACAAATATGCCCACTGTTATTTTTTTCTTCCAAAAATAAAAAAGCAATTCAGTTAGAGAAAGAATAGCCTTTTCAACAAATTGTACAGTTAGGAAAAAAAATTAACCTATACCTGACACCTTGCACAAAATTAATTCAAAATGGATCATAAACATTAATGTAACACTTTTAGAAAATAAAACTTTTAGAAACTAGCAGAGGAAAAACTCACTGGGATCTATGTCTAGGCAAAGGGTCCTTAGACTTGGCATCAAATGCATGAGCCATAAAAGGAAAAATTGATTAGTCTGACTTCAGAATTTAAAAATTTGCTCTCTGAAAGACTGTTAAGAGGCTTAAAAGAAGCTGCAGACTGGGCGTAAATATTTGAAAACCACATATCCAAAACAGGCCTATTATCTGGCATTTATAATGAACTCGCAAAACTCAACAACAAAAGACAGACCAGTTGGAATTGGGCAAAAGACATGGACAGCCATTTAACTGATAAACACATAAAAAGATGTTCTACATCATTAACTCTAAGGAAAATGCTAATTAAAACCACGTTGAGATATCAATGCACATCTATTAGAATGACAAAGGGTGACAACACTAAGTGCTGGTGAAGATGTGGGGAAAAGGATTCATTTTGTGTTGATTTTTATTCAGGTAGTGAGGTCTATGTGAAAGTTCTTCTTCTTGCTTTTCTTCCCTGTTCCTCTTCTTTCCCCTCCCCCCTCCCCGCTTCCTCTCTGTGTTAGTTCATTTCACACTGCTGATAAGGACATACCCAAGATTGGGTAATTTATAAAGAAAAAGAGATTTAATGAACTCACAGTTCCACGTGGCTGGGGAGGCCACACAATCATGGCAGAAGGTGAAAGGCATATCTTACATGGAAGCAGGTAAGAAAGAATGAGGCAAGCAAAAGGTGAAAGAGGAAACTCCTTATAAAACCATCAGATCTTGTGAGACTTCTTCACTATCACAAGAACAGTATGAAGGAAACTACCTCCATGATGTAATTATCTCCCACCTGGTCCCTCCCACAACACATGGGAATTGTGGGAGCTACAATTCAAGATGAGATTTGGGTGAGGACACAGCCAAACCATATCACCCTCCTTCTCATTGTATGCCCAACTGTGTTAGCACCATTTGTTGGAAAAGCTATCCTTTCTCTATTAAACTACTTTTTCATCTTTGCTGGTAAGAATGTAAAATGATAGTCACTCTTGATAGACAGTTTAGTAGTTTCTTAAAAACTAAACATATAACTGCTTTACAACTTACTACAGTTTGGATAGCCTCCACACCTCACGTCAAAATTTGACCTCGTGTTAGAGGTGGGGCCTAACAGGAGGTGTTTGGGTCTTGGGGGCAGATCCCTCATGAATGGCTTGGTGCTGTCCAGGTAGTAATGAGCAAGCTCTCACTCTTAGTTCCTGGAGCATTTCCCTGAGAGCTGGTTGTTCAAAACTACCTGGCACCTTGACTGTCTCTCTTGCTTCCTGTCTCGCCATGTAATCTCTACATGCTGGCTCCCCTTCTCCTTCAGCTATAAGTGGGAGCTTCCTGAGGTTCTCATCAGAAGCAGATGTTGGCATCATGCTGCTTGTAAACCTTGCAGAACCATGAGCCAAATAAACCTTTTTTCTTTGTGAGTTACCCAGTTTCATGTCTTCCTTTATATCTATTTTTTTAAGAGATTCTTTTTTTTTTCTATGTTGCCCAGGGTGGAATGCAGTGGCTATTCATAGGAGTAATCATAGCCCACTGTAGCCTCAAACTCCTGGACTCAACAGATCTTCCCACTTCAGCCTTCTGAGTAGCTGGGACTACAGGCCTGTGCCACTGACCTGGCTACTCAGGTATTCCTTTATAGCAACACAAGCAGACTAAGACAACCCAGCATTTGTGATCATGGTCATTTATCCAAGAAACACAAAAACTTAGATCAACACAAAAACCCTTACACAAACGTTCCTAGCAGCTTTACTCATAATGGCCAAAAATTAGAAGCAATCCAGATGTCCTTCTGCAGGCGAATAGTTAAATGAACTGTGGTACATCCATACCACGGAGGCTGCTCTGCATTCAAATGAACTATTGATACATACAGCTTAATCTCCAGAGCATTTCACTGAGTGTAAAAAGACAATTTCAAAAGGCTATGTGTTGTATGATTCCATTTGTATAACATCCTTAAAATGACAAAAGTATAGAAATGGAGAACATATCAGTGATTGGCAGTGATTAAGGATGGATACGGTAGTAAGGGTGGGAGGAAATTGATGTGGCCAGAAAGGGGCAACATGAGGGATCTTTGTGCTAATGGAAATGTTCTGTATGGTGGGGGAAAAACACAGGTGAGTAATTTAACTGAGGCTGTAGGTTTCCTTTTGTAATTGTTATTTTAGGCACAGCATGTGGTTGTACTCATTGTTTGTACATTCATGCCTCTTGGTGTTTAGAAACTAAAAGTGTGTATAATAAAATTAGATCAGTATTCTGGTCCAAGTTTTGCTGCCAGCTAACTTGTGACCTTGGTCACATTCTTCATATTTCCTGGAACTTGGGTTCCTCTGGAGGGCTTTCAAATGATTCATCTCTGAGGTCCCTTCCAGCTGTAGATTTTGATGGTTTCATGTTTCAGTGCATCAAATGCATTTCACCATCTCAAAAGTACACTTGGACATGCAAGAGTGAGTCTGTTATGTTATTTATCTTATTCCATCAAATATGCTTTGCATGATCTGTTTTAACGCATGGAACTTACCGGCATCTCTTTTCAGCAATGACAAAAGCTACGACCCATTCACTCCCTTATGCTTTTTTAAGTCCTGTGGATTCTCTCTTGGACCCCTGAAGACACGGTGTTGTGTTGCTCCGGGAAAAATGTTGAAAAGGACTCATAACAAATATTGATTCAAAAGGAATTTGTGGTATTAGGGAACAACATATTGCTGAGATTGCTTTTTAAAATGTAACTTGCAGTAGGTTTACCTCCTAGTGAATTCCATGGCACCTCCCGAGGCATAGTTCACATTCTAAACTAATATATTTTTTAAGATTTTGGTTTAGCTCCCATAATGATGCATCCTAACTCAAAATAGGACTTAATTCATGTAAAACTTGACTGACATAATTTGAAAGCCCAATTTCTAAACTTTTAAGTACATTTTGTGAGCCCTTAAATCTGCCATTACTCTTTATCTAAAGTGGTTTTGTCCAGTGGGCACTGTTGATTTTCCCTAAATCCTCGGAGAGGAAAAGGCTAAGAGCTACACCTTTTCCGGATACTTCTTCTGGCATTAAACAAGGGACCGTTTCATTTTCAATTCTAACCGGCAGGCATATTTTAGGCTCTTTCCCTATGCCCCCTAATACTGTGGAAGAAAGCATATAGTTAGGTGACCTTCAGATCTGTACATGACCTCCTTCCCCATTAAGTGACATGTATAAAACGTTGTTTGCTGGCAGAGAAGGTTGATAAAGTATATGTTTAATCTCCTTCCATGGAAATTAGTGACTTTGAAGCCATAACTGGAATCTTTTTCCTCTTCTTGTTTAGCTCCTGTGTCCTTTTATCGTTTCTTTTCTAGCTTATAAATTCTGTAGTCTTTGACTTGAGATTTTTGGGAAAAGTGCAAGTAAGACATAAGTAATCTATTACTATGGGCACAGATTCTCCAATGGTCAGAATTGGCAAAGTCAAAATTTCTCTTTTCGTCATTAAAATTAATGGCCCTACATGGTATTTAGACTCCTCTTTCTTCTCTTAGAAATGTAATCTTGGGAAAGAAATAACAACTATAAACCAAGGTGTATATTATACTATATTTGAACATTGTCTCTAGATTACTTGTGTTTTCAAAGACATTTTTATGCTTTGAAAGCTGTGGGTTTAATGTACTATATGTATGGGCATCAGGGGAACCAAAATGAAATATCAGTTTGATTTAGGGTTGCTATGGAGAATGTTTTAATGTTTCAGTTCAATAGTGTGTAATATATTTAGGCATGCTTATACATATATACTTCAGCAGATTTCTAGTTTGGTGAATATTTTTTAATTGACTATCAGGATTTAATAATAGCCGTTTGAAATAAAGCCAATAAAACAAAAAAAAAATACACATTTCAATTTCATTTTACAACTATGCTTTCTTTAAAAGAGTTACACACTTTTTTCTTCATAGAAATCTTTTCTTGTTGTTTTCTGATATGTCCACTGATAGCATTCAGCTTTCATTCTTTGATTTCCTGTCTTTATCGGTTGGTATTTATAATTACTTGGGTATGGGATGTCTTGGCCAGCAATTTAGTTACATCTAATTATTAAGTCACAGATAGAATAATATTGCTGTTTCACACAGTTTTGTTCTGAGTATTATATGCCCTTATCCTGGCTTCTAAGGCTTTCTTAGAGCAGGAATAATGATAAATATTTGGTTGTAAAAGTTAAAGAAAGAAAGGAAAACCTCAAGAGAAATGGACGACAGCTAACATCCAAGTTAGGAGGACACCCCTGATTTTCTCAGGCTTTTCAACTTTTATCTGGAAGGGGAAGGGGAACTCCCACTTGTTGAGGATTTGCTCACACTATGCTAATCCTGAGATAATATCTCACTACAGTACAATATAGGTCTTGGTTTATACTCACTATTTCAAAGCATCTCACAACAACCTTATTTAGAAAAAAAATACTTTTTAACACATCGGGTTTTTAATATTTTGTTTTGAAGGTGAAGGTAGTTTTCTGGTGATTATTGCAGCTGGTGTTCTCATTGCTAGTAATTTCCACCTAGGCCTACCTTGAGCTAAATAACGGTTCACCTGGCAAGGTTGGCGTGACAGTTTCAAGTGGTGGCTCTCACGTCTAGCTGAATATTAGTGTCACTGGTGTTGGTATTCATTTCCAAGGGCTGCTGTGCCAAGTTATCACAAACTTGGTGGCTTAAAAATCACTGGAATCTATCCTCTCACAGTTCTGGAGGCCAAAAATCTGAAATCAAGATATGGGCAGGGCCAGACTCCCTGGGAAGGCTTCAGGGGAGCATCCTTCCTTGCCTCTTTTAGCTTCTAGTGGTTCCTGATATTTCTAGGCTGTGGCACTCTGGCTACAATCTTTCCTCTGTCTCCATGTGATCTTTTCCTCTGGGTCACTGTGCCTAAATCTCCCAGTCCTTTCTCTCATAAAGATACCAGTTGTTGGATTTAAGGCTTACTCTAAATATGGATGATTTTGATACAGGAGGTAGAAATTATTTAAGCAAATAGTAAGGGTAAAAGAGTTCTCAGGAAAATTTTCCTTCTAATGAAAAGCATCCCAAGAAATTATTTTTTTCCTAACAAAAGGCAGCCTGAAAAATTGAGCTGAAAACATAAATAAGCAAGCTGGAAACTTGCACAGGGGAATGCTGGCAGCTGTGCTAATAGAAAAGGGCTACCTGGGGCCCAGGCATGTCCAACATGGAGGCTCCATCTTCCCTTTTTTTTTTTTTTCATTACCATATATACAGTAAAGAAATGGGCAACATGGCACAGCTCAGGTAGAGGACGTGACAGCATAATAAAAGATTAGGGTGGAGGCGACCAGAAATTTGCATCCTATGCAAATGGCAAACCTAGTCCTAACCAGTTTTTCATGCCCTATACAAGTGGTACACCTGGTCCAACCAGTCTTTCACCCTATGTAAATCAGACACTGCCTCCTCACCAGGTATCTATAAAACCCCCTGCATTTCGCTGCGGTCCAGAAACCCATTTCTCCAGGACCCCTCTCTCCAGCAGAGAGCCGTTCTCTTTCTTTGGCCTATTAAACCTCCCCTACTTAACCTCACTCCTTTTGTGTCTGCATCCTTGATTTCCTCAGCTGTGAGATGATGAACCTTGGGTATCATCCCAGACAATGAGGCCGCTTCCCTCTCATCTTGAGATTTTTAATTAATCTGCAAAGATCCTAGTATCAAGTGAAAGCTAACTCAAATCAGGAAGTGATTTTTTTCTCAGTCTGGCCCTTGGACTTCACTCCTCCAGCCCCCATGAGCTGCCTGAATCAGACTGCTAAAACTCAAGAGTTCTTGGCACAGGCACCTTTGTGAGCCCTCCCACCCCATGTCCTCTGCCTTCCTCTCTCTGCTATTGTGTCAGATCCCTGTTAATTTCAGTTATGCCATTTTATCTCTAGGGAAATGAGTTCCGACTTCCCAACAGGCAAAACCCAATTTGATATTTGGAACAGGACTCATCTGGAGGCACAGTGTAATGTGCTGAATGAAGCACAGGCTTTGGAACTAGAAACAAAATGGTTTCATATTCCTTTTCTAGACCTTTCCTTGCTAGGTCTGAGACCCTACGTCTTTTAACATCTCTGCTATTGGTGTCAGTGTCTTATTTTCAGGATTAGAGACATTCCACTTCCAGG
Organism: Papio anubis; assembly: GCF_008728515.1. NCBI lineage: Eukaryota > Metazoa > Chordata > Mammalia > Primates > Cercopithecidae > Papio > Papio anubis. Next base: position 79,965,261 of record NC_044977.1, read on the forward strand.
TTCACTCACATGGTTGTTGGCAGGACTCAGTTTTTCTAGGGTTGTTGACTGTTGGTCTCAGTTCTCTGCCACGTGAGGCTCTCCATAGGTCACCTTGCCTTGTCTCATCAAGGAAGAAAGAAAAGGGCAGAGAAAGGGTGAAAAAGATGAAGTCACAGTCATTTATAAACAAATCACATTTCTATTTGTTAAAAGGAAGTAACTAGGTCCAGCCCACATTAAAAGCGAGAGAAGATTATGTAAGGGTTTGAATAGCAGGAGGTGGTGGGCTGATTAGGAGCCGTTTTAGAAGCTGTCAGGCACAGTATTCTTTCCCAAAACCCATCTTATTTTTTCTTTTGGAATATCTCCTAGCATTTCTAGCTTAGGGTATGTGCTGACTTCTCGGAACACAGAGGGGCCTGATACCAAATTGGAATGCTGAAGCATAAGAGGTTAAAAACTTGGCTTGGAAAGCCACGCATAGCATCAGAAACAGTATTGTGATAAGAACCACAATCAGCTGAGATCCTGGTGGGTCATTATATCCTGAATTATTTTGCTACATGATTACACATGAACTATAGAGCTTCAGAAATAAACCACTATAGTAGGCCAGGAGGGAACAATATGAACAGTCATTTAGAATGTGCTGCTGCAGAGAGAATAGCTAACTGGCAGTTCTTTGAAACCACTTTACTAAACTATAGTTTGTATATCTGCTGTAATGGTTCCATATAATAAGGCATAGCAGTTACACTCTCTTTCCTCCTTCCAAATACCTGGTTCTGAAACCACCATTTCAAGAGGATATTCTTGGGAGAACATGGAACATCATTTCTAGGCATTTCCATTTCTACATAATTAGAATAGAAAGACTTTCAAGTCGGCTTCAGGTTTTAGCTTGTTATATAAATAAGTTCACAGGAATCTCAAATGCTTTACAGAAATCTGACAGCAACTATAAAAGGCTTTTGAACATTTTTGTTGCCAAAGTCCTAGGGATTGCTGGAATCTTAAATAGCCCGTTTTAAGCTCCAATTCAGAAGCTTTTTGTCATGTTTAATAATGTGGTGAATAATTCCTTTTCTGTTAGTCGTTTCCTCTTTTATAATCCACAAGGATCTTTGAGCCATGGGATGGATATTTTCTGGAGCTATAAATTAAAGGTCCTTTCGATCCCAAACTTAAAATGGTCTTTTAATGTAGCACTTCTGTAAATCCATTTATCTAGGTCTAAAGATTCATTAAAATACGTTTAAATGAAAGCATTATGTAGGTACGTGTCCAATTCAACGAGTGATCATTTTGAAATGAGAGAACCATGGAGAATAGATATTCCTGTGTACAGCAGGAAATTTAATAGGAAGAAAATGATTTGTAGAGAATATTAAATATTAGAATGATCTTTTTCTTCTTTCTTTCTCTTTCTTTTAAAATAAATCAAGTAAGAAGTTTAGTCCAGGGTCCAGTGAACCCTACTGGGTTTGTGGAGAGTGTTTAGGAAAACTTTCAACTTGGATTTAAAAAAAAAACGGTATCTTCACTTACACTAACCTCTGACTAGAATTTAGCCTTTCTTTCAAGTGTGAATATAAACAAAAGACCACGGTGCCATTGGCAGTACTTGGGACTTTCTCACCAATAGAAATCGCAGATAGTGTCTAATCATATTACAGTTATTATATGTATCCCGAAACATTTGTGTTTATCTTTCCTTTGAAAATACAGTAGTTAAAGCTGCCATTGGGTTTCATTGTATAATGTCTTAAAGAAACAAATATTAGTGTATCACGTATGTTAAATCTTTTGATGGCTATGTTCTAGTATAATTTGTATTCTCATAATACTATGTACTTTTTATTAAAAGTATGATTTTTGGAAGTCGTACGCAGGCTTCATCAGGTGGTCAAATGGACCCAGGTACCTGCGCACACATGTGGGCACACACACCCCCCTCCACCCACACACACACACACACACACACACATTGTGCCAGAACCTAGAAAACAGAATGATTAAGGAGACTTGCAATTCAAGGAGCAGGTGCTGGACCACAATCACTTTGAATACATGGTGTCATTTAATCTTTCCACCAACATTGTGAGGTAGAAGTCATTATTATTCTCATTTTATAGATGCTGGATCAGAGAATTTGAGGGCATGGTAACCAGTCTTCCAGGTGGCTTCCAGTGATCCTTACCTTTTTAAATTCTGCTCCTAGTGACGTCTCCTCCCACTTTGTATTATGTTACCATTTTGACCAGTAGAATACAGTGAAAGCAACAGTGTGCATCTTCAGAGACTGAGTCATAAAATCTTACTTACTTTGGGAGAAGCTAGTCACCATTTTGTGAGAACACTTAAACAGCCTTATGAAGAGCTTCCTGTAGCAAGGAATAAAGTCTCTTTCCAACAGCCAGCGCCAACTTCCAGCCTTGTAAGTGAACTTGAGGTGGGTCCTTCAGCTTCATCCAAGTCTGCAGATTATTCTCAAGCTGGTGGGCATTGTGACTCCAATTTCCTAGAGACCTTGAGTCGGAACCACTCAGCTAATCAGCTTCCAAACTTCATGACCTGCAGAACCTGTATAAGATAATAAATGCTTATGGTGGTTTGAAGCCACTGAGTTTTACGGGTTAATTTGTCAAGTAGCAATAGATAACTGATACAAAGGGGTTATGTATCTTTCCCAAGGTCATAGCAGTAGTAAATGAAAGAGGCTGGATGGGAACCCAGCTATTGCTGATGAAGTGTGCAGTTTCTCTCAGCTTACCTGGACAGAGATAAACAGAGAACCCTGAATCCCTTCTTTTCCTTTTCCTTCTTTGTCTTCCCATTTTTCTTCTCTCTTCCTCTCGTATGCCATATGCACATGGTACTTGATGATGAAGTGGTAGGTTATCTGTTTCCACACTTGATCCCCTTAAATCCTTAAATAAAATAAAGCATATCACAAAAACACCAGGTAAAATTTATTAAGCACTTAATATGTGTCCCAAACAGTATTCTAAGTATTAAAAGCAACCCTAATAAACTATCACATATGTAATACTCTCAGCAGTCTAATGTCATAAGAAGTAGACAGAAATTTTGGCCGGGTGTGGTGGCTCATGCCTATAATCCCAGAACTTTGGGAGGCTGAGGCCAGCAGATCACCTGAGGCTAGGAGTTTGAGACCAGCCTGGCCAACATGGTGAAACCCCATCTCTACTAAAAATACAAAAATTAGCCTGGTCTGGTGGTGCATGCCTGTAATCCCAGCTACTGGGGAGGCTGAGGCAGGAGAATTGTTTGAATATGGGAGGCGGAGGCTGCAGTGAGCCAAGATCGTGCCAATGCACTCCAGCCTGGGTGACAGAGCAAGACTCTGTCTCAAAAAAAAAAAAAAAAAAAGAAACATTTTACTTCGTCTTCTTAATCAACTTGACAGGCAGGGAGATGATATTGTTGCATTTTATAGATGATCTGACTGAGTTCAACGTTTAAGGAATTTGTTAACATGACATGGTTTTTTCTGCATCAGGAGCAAAAGTAGAACCTGCTAATATCAAAATATTAGAAGACAAAAGAAGGGTCATCAGGCTAATTGCAACAACATTTATTTCAAGTAAAGCCTTCTCTGCTCTGTAGATATAAAAATATCTGAGGCCTTAACTTTTTTTTTTGCAGGGGAAGAGCTTGGGTGAAGACCATCTTACATTTGAATTTATATTCCCAAATTGGAGGGGAGCAATGTGCATGGGATGGTAAATTGATCTCTGGATTATTGCTTGACCTTTCAGTGACATTAAAATGAAAGAAAACTGAATAAAATGATATAGCTCTACAGTGTTCTAAGACCATTGATATAAAAACAGAATTTAAATAGCAAACACCGACTTTCCCTGTTGCTCTTGTCTGATTTTTAAATAACATTTTCATTATGGTTGCTATAGTAGATTAAACTCCTTGTTAGGAGGAAAATTCAGAGGCAACTCTATTTGGGATAAAAAATGTTTAAACTTGTAAATATCACTGTGAGAGAAAGATTGGGTACCATAAGAGTTACTGTAAATTACTTAACTGATATGCACTAATATTGAAAATGTCCTCTGTAAGTGCTTCTTTTCAAAATTCAATTCCCTTCAATAAAATTTGCATACTTCCAAGGGACTTAGAAGAGATAAAAGATACATAAAAATAACAAAAATACATTTGGTTGAGGGAAACATATTTGCAACTCATATTACATACATAGGGTTAATGACTCTAATTTATACCAAGTTTCTAAAAACCATTATGAAAATGAACCGTATACAATAGAAATATAGTCAAAGAATGTTGTGGCATAATTATGTTTTCCAAAAATGGCCACATCTGCCTTTCTAGTTCATTGTGGTGTTCCAGATTCTAGCCATGCACCATCAGGAGTTACAGTCTATTTCCCCTTCCTTCTGTTGAACCTAGGATAGAGAATAGAGTAGGATGCACTTAGTGCATGCGGAGTGAATAGGATTCACCTCGTGCATGTGGGTGTGTGCTCCCTACCCCTGCTTCCTCTCCCTCTATACCCACTTACCCTCTCCTGGAATGCTTTTCTTTGGAATCCAACAGCCATGCTGGGACAGAAGCCAAATCATGTGGAGTGGCTAGCCCTGAGTTGTAAGAGTTCTAGTTGATGGAAGAAAATAATATAAATGTGTTTAGCATAAAGAAAAGACAAATATTTAAGGTGATGGATATCCCAATGCTGAATTGTATGAATGTATTACATTATCACATATACTTCAAAACTATGTACAACGACTATGTGTCAATTTAAAACAATAAAATTAAAAATAAATAGAGTTCTAGCTGACAATCTCAGCCAAGATCTCAGCTGGAAGCCAACACTAAGTATAAGACTTTCTCAGTCTTCCTTTAAGGTATTCAAACTGGTTAAGTTAGGCCCACCTAAGATGATCTCCTAAAATTAAACTCAACTGATTAGGGACTGTAATTATGCCTGAAACATCTCTTTACAGCAGCTTCTAGATTCGTGTTTGAACAAGTGGGGAGGGACTGTAGTTCAGCTTAGCCAAGTAGACAAATGAAAAATCCATCACAGGCTTTATGAAGATTATGAAAATGTCATAATTTATAAACCATTCCTTGTTCATTTTATTTCTCTCTCTTATTCTATAATATAACTTTAAAAATGTGCTTTTACAGGTGGGTAGCAGACCGCTGGAGTGATAATTTGTGAGGCATAAACCGATTTTTGGCATTGCTGGTTATACCTTACTTGAGTTAATTCACCTCTGAAAACATTGGCAAATGTTAGTTTATTTTTTTAAAAAAGTCTTACACAGGTGCTTGGTGGAGTAAAAAATACTACTTTCTAAGAGTTAATATAACTATAATAAAAATACAGAATAAATGTATACCAACATTTAATAAGTCTTTAATGAAGAAATCAGTGCAATCCAGGGGCATTTTGAGGACCTGGGTACTTCTAGACATTTTGTTAAAAAGGAGTTGGAGAGGGAGAATATTTGAATAAAATTACTAGGTTTTATACAAGACTGATTAGTATCCTACAGGGCAATTAAACCATAAACTTCAGTGGTTCTTTCGTACTAGACAAAAATCTACAAGTTAGCCTACAACTTGACAATGGTGGTCCAATAATCAAAAAGTCTGTGGCAGAGCCAAACACAGATATGTTCTTTTGGAGAATTAAATAATCCTTGGGTGGCCTTTGGGAACAATATTTTAGTGCAATATTGAACGGACATGCCACATACATCATTGCCACCACGTCTCTTACCCTATTTCCTAGTTTTTGATCATTTTTGTTAACCAGAGTCATATTAACTTTGTGTCATAATATTTGCTACGATGAAATTCTTACAAAAGTCTACGCATTATCTTAGAAACATTATGATATGTAAAAAAGTCTCAATTCTTTCTTCAGATTACTCTGAAACAATGGGTGTAAATTAGCAAAGAAAATGATAAAAATAAATTATAGAAGTGTAGCTATTTTTGTAAGTATCTATCCATACCATCGTTTATAACATGATTTCTCTCTTAAAATAGTGAAAACTGATGGTAAAACTAACAAAATTAGAGTTATTTTGTAGATGACCTACCTTGTAAATACAGTGGGATAGGTTTCGGAATTAACCTAACAGATAAATTGGAAATTAGACCTTATCTGTTAATAACTTCAGTTCTCCTGCTGCCACAGACTACGTGTGAAACTGTGTTCAGTGAGGATATTCGGTTTGCATTCACATTTGGTCTAATTTCTAGCTGAACATCTACACCTCATTTGTCTTTACATTTACCATTTGCCAATGTCACACATTGTACTGTTAAGATTCTTAAATGTAAGTGACATCCATTTTCAAGAAATAAGTGTTTCGTTCATGAAGGGTATTTTTTAGGTTTATGGTAAGTTTGTTCTCTTTTTTAGTTTGCTCTTCAGACAAATAGTGTAATATATACTGTTCTTCTTCCTTCTTATTGAATATTTTCTACTAAACCTATCTTTTTATGATTCTGAAATGCCAGCTTCAGTTTTTTTATTAATTCATACTGACCCTGGGCAGAGCTGTCTATCTCAACTTAATGGCTATTTATAATATATGGATGGCATTCCCCTGCCATTAATGTTTAATGAATTGGCTCCTGATCCAATAGAGTCTAATAAAGGTAATCACTAGAATACATTGTCTTTCTGCAGTGCCCTAGAAACTTTTTTTATTTTCCCTATTGTATACCTTTGGCCTGTAGTCTCCTTTTTTCCTCTTTCGGTGCACTCTTCTGAACCTCTTTTTCATTATTTAGTCCACTTGCATACATTTCTACACTTAATTTCTTTACAGGTCAGGAAGACAGTCTTCTGAGTGGAAACTTTAAAATGTACCAGGCTACATGATTGTTGGAAAGAAAGAAAACCTTAAATACTGACAGGATGGAGACTTATTTACATGTAGAGTAAAGAAAAACATTTTAAAAAGTCTAGGCTGCTTCTTACAGGCCATATCCCTAGTGGATCAATCCTTTTTTGTAATCTACATTTGAGATGTGTTAAAAACAAAATTGGGTCCTGGAATTAGATAATGGTGATGGATGCAGGTTTTTCCGAATATACTAAAAAGCATTGAATTGCATATTTTAGAAGGATAAGTGTTATGGTATGTGAAAAAACATATATCTATAATATATTAATAGTTATGTATTTTAATGATATGTATTAATATATTTTATATGATTTTGTCACATATAGTAGCATATATAAAACATTGGAACTGAATGACTTGAGGGAGCAAAGTTGAGCATTTCCTGATACTGTAAACATGTATGTTATGTGTGTGTGTGTGTCTCTGTGTGTGTGTGTGTGTGTGTGTATATATATATCCCTGTTTTTCACTCTCCTAAATCAGTTCTTTCCAGATTTCCAGTGAAAGGAATTTTAACTTGCTTATGAACGCCATCTAATTAGTTTATTTCTTTGTTACTGAAGAACATGAACAAAGGCCACTATTTACTCAAGTGTGCACTTTCCAAAGGTCTTTATTCATTCAGGATAACTTGATCCTGAGGGTTCTGATGTCTATTACCTCTAAACAGCTAGCCAGCTGCTCTCTAGTCTTTCCAATTTAAGCTCCATTCTTGGAATTGCACTTATTTCAGTCTGGTTGTTGTATTCACCTTGGGGCTCTGTATTCCTGAAGCCATGGACTGCTGATAATTTAGCAGCCATAAGAATCTTCCTACTTGTTTGAAATAGGGGTTTCCAGATCCTGAGCCTAGAGATCATCCCAGGTATTTTTTCTAAGATGTACTTTCTTAAAAAAAAATTAAAATACTTTATTTTTTAGGACAGTTTTAGATTTTCAGAAAAATTATGCAGATAGTTGAGAGACTTCTCATAACATTTTCTCTCCCTGTTACTACTATTCCCCCACCCCCACCCCACCACCATGTGTCTCCTATTATTAACACCTTGAATTAGTGTGGCACATTTATTACTTAAGTTAATGAACCAATATTGACACATTTATATTAACTGAAGTTCATAGTTTACTTTAAAGACTTTAAAGTTAACTCTTGGCCTTCTACGGCTCTATGGATTTTTCCAGATGCATATTGTCATGTATCCACCATTACACTTTCATATAGAATAGTTTACATTGCCCTAAGAAATTTTCTGTATTGAATCTCTGGTAACTACTAATCTCTTTATTGCCTCTACAGTTTTCCCTTTTCCATAATGTCATATGGTTGGTATCCTATGGTAGGTAGTCTTTTCCGACTGATTTCTTTCACTTAGCAGTATGTCTGTAAGGTGCTGCTGTAACTTTTTATGGCATGAGAGCTCTTTAAAACAAAATCATAGAGTAATATTCTATTGTATGGATTTGCCACAGCTTGTTTATACATTCTCATGTTGAAAGACAGATTATTATAAATAAAGCTTCTATAAGCTTCCCTAAGCAGGCTTTTGTGTGAACATTAGTTTTCAACTCAGTTGAGTAAATGCTTAGGAACTTGATTACTGGATTCTATGGTGAAGCTATGTTTAGATTTATAAGAAACTGTAAAACTGTAGTCCAAAGTGGCTATACCATTTTACTATTATTTCCACCAACAATACATGAGAGTTCCCATCACTCCACTTTCTCGCCGATATTTTGTATTATCAGTCTTATGGATTTACCTTTCCTAATAGGTATATACTGGTATGTCATTGTTTTAATTTGTAATTCCCTAATGACATATGATGTTAATATTTTCTACCACTCTGTGACTTGTCTTTTCATTCTCTTAACAGTACTTTTTGTAGAGCAAAAGTTTAAAATTTTAATACAATTCAATTTAAATTTTTTTGTAGATAATTTTTTGGTGTTATGTCTATAAATAAATTGCCAAACTCAAATCTAGTTTTTTTCCCGATGTTGTCTTTTAGAGGTTTCACATTTTGCATTTTTCATTTTACATTTAGTTCTATGATGTATTTTGAGCTTATTTTTGTGAAAGGTGTAAGGTCTGTGTATAGATCCCTTTTTATTTTTGGCATATGGATGTCCAGTTATTCTAGCACTATTTGTTGTCTATTGAATTGCCTTTGCTCCTTTGTCCAGGGCAAGTTGTTTATATTTGTATTGGTCTATTTCTGGATTTCCTCTTCTGTTCTTTTGATTCACTTACCTATTCTGTCACCAGTACCATGCTGTCTTGATCACTGTAGCTTTGTAGCAAGTCTTAAAGTTCAGTAGTCTCACTCCTTCAACTTTATTCTTCAATATTTTATTGGGTATTCTGGATCTTGAACCTTTCTCTATGAACTTTACAATCAGCTTTTTGATATTCACAGAATAACTTGCTGGGATTTTGATTGAAACTGCGTTGAATCTATAATCAAGTTGGGAAGAAATGATAACAGTATTGAGTCTTCCTGTCTATGAACACAGAATATCTATTCATTTATTTAGATTTTCTTTTATTTCTTTCATCAGAATTTTTTATATTTCTCATACAAATCCTGTACATATATTGTTAGATTTTTACATCTATGTGTTCTATTTTTTACGCTAATATAAATGGAATTTTGCTTCTAATTTCAAGTTCCATTTGTTATTTTGTGGCATATAGGAAAGAAATGTTTTTATATTAAATTTTATCCTGAAACATTGCTGCAATTGCTTATTTGTTCTAGAGAATATTTTTTCAATTTTGGGGGATTTTTCTACATAGTCAGCCATATCATCTGAGAGTAAAAAAAGTTTTATTTTCTTCTTCTCAATCTTTATATCTTTTTCTTAATATTCTTTCCTTTTCTTGTCTTACTTTTACCTAGGTCTTCTATTATGCTGTTGAATAGGAGTATCGACAGGGGAAAATCTTGCCTTGTTCTCAGTAGCTTGCTATATCAAATTACTACAGACTAGTAGCTTCAAACAATAGAAATTTGTTCTCTCACAGTTCTGAAAGCCAGAAGTCTAAAATCTAGGTGTCAGCAGTGCCATACTCCCACAGAAGCTGTTGGGGGAAATCCATTCCTTGTCAGCTTCTGGTAGCTCCATACATTCCTTGGGTTGTGGTTGTGGGTGTGGGTGTGACACTGATCTCTGTGTTCCTCGTCACACTGGCTTCTTGATGAGTTTATGTTATTTCACCCTTGCCTCTACCTTATAAGGATATTTATGATCAATAGCATTAAGGCCCACTCAGATAACTTAGGGTAGTCGTATCACCTTAAAATTCTTAATTTAGTTACAGCTACAAATCCTTTCTTTCAAAGAAGGTAACATTTTCATGTTTTAAAAGTTATGACTTAATATCTTTGGGAGATCATTAGTCAGCCTACTATACTACACCGATCTTAAAGCATCTGATTTCTCTGCATTGAGTATGATGTCATGTTAGCTGTAGGTTTTTTGGTATCAAGTTGAGGTAGTTTCATCTATTCCTAGTTTGCTGAGAGTTTCTACTCATAAATGAGTGTGGGATTTTGTCAATGCTTTTCTGTATCTGTTGCTATTATATGATTTTTCTTCTCTGGCCAGTTGATACGATAAATTACATTTGTTGAGTTTTTGAATATTCTACCAGCTGTGTACCTGAAATAAATCCTGGTTGTAGTGTATAATTACTTTTATACATTATTAGATTTCATTTGCTAAGATTTTGTTGAGGCTTTTTGTATCATGTTCACAAGTGATATTAATTTCTAGTTTTTCTTTCTTTTAATGGGATTTTCACATGTGTTCTGATTTTTGCTATAGCGTAATGCTGATATAACATAATGACTTAGGAAGTGTTCCCTCTGCTTTACAGGCTGTAGAGAATTGGTATCATTTTGTGCTTAAATATTTGATAGAATTCATCAGTTAAACTGTCTGGACCCAATTTATTATTTATTTTTAGAAAGTTATTTATTGATTCAATTTTTTAAAAAGATACAGATATAGATAAAACCTGAATAGTCCTATTCAGATTATCTGTTTCTCTTTGTGTGAGTTTTGGTAGTTTGTTTCTTTTAGGGAATTGGCTCTGTTTATCTAAGTTATCAAATTTGAGATCACAGAGTTGTTCATCATATTTCTTTATCATCTTTTTAATATCCATGAGATCAGTAGTGATGACCCCTCTTTCATTTCTAATGTTAGTAATCTGTATTGTTGCTCTTTTTTTCCTGGTCAGCCTGATTAGAGGTTTAGTAATTTTATTGATCTTTTGAAAATGATTAGCTTTTGGTTTTGTTAATTTTCTCTGATTGATTTCCTATTTTCAATGTAATTGATATCTGCTCTAATTTATATTCCTGTTTTTCTTCTGATTGCTTTAGGCCTAAATTGTTTTTGTTTCTGTGGGTTTCTAACATAGAAGTTTAGATTATTGATTTTAATCTTCCTTCTTTTTTGATCTGTGTGTTCAGTGCTTTAAATTTCCTGCAAAGCATTGTTTTCCTTGCATTCCACAAATTTTCATTTTTATTTAGTTTAACATATTTTAAAATTTATCTTTCAGAAATTTCTTTTAGCATGCCTTATTTTTTATTGCTGAAAGCTGGAAATAATACCTCGAGTGATGGGAACTAAGAATGTTGGTTTTTTGTTATGAGGTTTTGTGTTAATCTAGCTTAGAGCTGAACTGTGTTTAATGCTTGCTGTAGCTTTAAGTGCCAGATGCTTCTGTGTGCTTGTGTTTGTTGTCTTCCCTGTTGTTTTTGGGCTTTCCTAAGAGCTCCTTATTAAACAGAGTCTGTGTGTTTCACCTCTCATTTGTAATCCACTGTTATTATACCAAAGCCCTCTTCACATGGCGATGAGGTCTCAGGAGGGATAATTGTTCTATAATATTATGATTACATCTCAGTTTTCTTAGTGAGCCTGAGTTTCTAGGCTGCGATCTTCTGAAATGTTCTGAGCCGTTTTTTGGTCCCCTGACATTACACAGGAAGGCTGAAAGAGTCTGGAGGGGACTAATTACCCTTCCCCCAAGTCAGATAAAACTCTGGTAAGATAGTTTCCCTTGAAGGACATGCCTTTCTTACAGGGAACAATCTGGGAAACTTTCAAAATGGTTACTTTTTCTCTCCCCTGAGATTTTTCTCCAGCCTTCCCCATGAGAACATGGTAGGGTTCTTGGAGATAAAACTCAAAAAAGTATACAGTCTCCCCTAAGACTAGGCAGAAAGAGTTTTTAACTCTCAAGCTAGTCTGCACTGAGCCTCCAGCAATTTGTCAAAATTATCATACATGTGTTCCTATCAGTTCCTAGGTCCTTCTGTTTTTGCTTCGGGTAATCTGATCTTATGATTCTTTGTGTTTACATGTTTCTCCAGATTTGGGGCTAGTAGTTTGCTTTGTGACCTCAGCTCTCTGATGGATCTAAAAAAGTCATTAATTTCCAGTTGGTTCATCTTTTTTCCTTATTGTAAATATTTTTCTTGTTGCAAATTGCAGTGAAGCAGTGTCATTGGCTGGGATAATACCTGAGATTTGTCATCTCATGCCAGGAAATGTAAGGACACGGACACACACACAAGGAAAAGTTTAGGAGCGGAGGATTAATAGGCAAAAGAAAGAGAAAGGAGCACAGTTTTCTCTCAGGGGCGCCCGAATGAGACTTCCAGCCTGCGGCAGAGTGCACTGGATTTTATAGACAGGCTTGAGGAGGCGGTGTCTGATTTACATAGGGCCCAAGATTGGTTGGACGAGGTGTGATGTTTATGTAAGATGCGAGGAAGCTGGATGCCCCGATCTTATGCAAATGATGACTTCTCCTGGCTGGCGCTATGTTGCCTGCTCCTTATTCTTCATGTGGCTGACAAAGAAAAGGGAAGATGGAGCTGCCATTTTGAACATGCTTAGTACCAGGTAGCTTTTTCTTATTGGCACAACTGCTGGCATTCATCCACATCATCCATTGCAAGCTTCCAACTTGCTTGTCTGTGTCTGCAGCTTGATTTTACAGGCTGCTCTTTGTTAGGAAAAAAAGTGATTTGGGGGCTGATTTCATTCGAAGGAAAACCTTACTGAGGACTCAATACCCTCACTATCTGCTAAATAATTCCTTTTTAACACCTATATCAACAGCTTCCAACTTCTTTATATGTCCATCCCAAAACATTTTTATGCAAATGGTTAATAGAGAAAACCAGATCCAGAAATTGGGACAATTAATATGAAAATTGAATTTTTTAAATGTTTTCACTGCTTTCTTGCCTACCACCAGGACTTCAGAAGGTAATTAAGATGTCACCAAGATTTTTTTTTTAAGTAACTAAAAGTTCTAGATACTGTACTTGTATACTTTGGATGCTTGTCCGCTCCAAATCTCATGTTGAAATGTAATCCCCAATGTTGGTTGAGGGGCCTGGTGGGAGGCATTTGGGACATGAGGGTGGATCCTCATGAATGGCTTGGTGGCATCCTTGCAGTAATGAGTGAGTTTGTTTTCAGTCTGTGAGTTCACATGAGATCTGGTTGTTTAAAAGAGGCTGGGAATCCCTCCACTCTGTCTCTTTCTCCATCTCTTGCCTTGTGACATGCTGGCTCACCTTTGCTTTCTGCCATGATTGTAAGCTCCCCAAGGCCCTCACCAGAGGCCAAGCAAATGCTACTGTCATGCTTCCTATACAGCCTACAGAACCATGAGCCAAATAAACCTCTTTTCTTTAAAAATTACCCAGTCTCAGGTATTCCTTTAGAGTAATGCAAAGAGAATAACATATATACCTTTTGCACCTTTGAAACAGGAGTTTAAAATATATTTTTGTGATTTACCTTTTTCGCTGGTTACACAAACACTGTTGAGGCATCTCCGTTGGCTGAGGCCAGTTCTCTCACTAGGTTTATATTTTATAGACTCTTGGATTCTGAATGAGTACTCTGATATCTTTTGCACCTTCAGCCTCCTTTTTCTCAGCTTTGAGAAAAATGCTTGTGTGAATGCCTGGTCTTTTCACAAAATAAGCAGAGTATTTTAGACTTCATCTGTTGAACTTCCACTGTCTCCAGAAGAAAACATTGTAGCGTAAGAAATTACAAAACAGGCCAGGCGCGGTGGCTCATGCCTGTAATCCCAGTACTTTGGGAAGCCGAGGCAGGTGGATCACGAGGTCAGGAGATCGAGATTATCCTGGCTAAAATGGTGAAACCCTGTCTCTACTAAATATACAAAAAATTAGCCAGCCTGATGGCAGGTACCTGTAGTCCCAGCTACTCCGGAGGCTGAGGCAGGAGAATGGCAAGAACCCAGAAGGTGGAGCTTGCAGTGAGCCGAGATCATGCTACTGCACTCCAGCCTGGGTGACAGAGAGAGACTCTGTCTCAAAAAAAAAAAAAAAAAAAAAAAACCACAAAAACAAATTCTCAAAACTACTGCTTAAACTTATCCTGTTTAAGCAGCTTGAAGGAGAGTAATAATTGCTGGACATTCTTTAATTTGTAGAAACTGGCTTAATTTGTGCACACATAAAAAGAAGTCTAATTTCACAACTACAGATTGCGAGCATTATTGTATGATAACCTTAGGAATGATGCCAAGAGACCACATGAGAAGATAGAATATCAATTTAGTTTTAGTAACTGACTCTCATTTATAAGAACTTTGACCCTCTGTAATGCTATAGAACAAAATCTTCTTTCCTAAGTATGCATTTATTGGTCACATATTATGTGCCAACAACTGTGCTGGTCACAGGTATGTGTGTATGACATTGACTAAGACAACATCTGTAAACTCAGGTTTCTGTGTAGTGGATATAAGATGAATGCCTACTGTCAACTTTCCACAAGACTACCAGAAAAACCTGTTAATCAAACAAAGCTATGATTTTAGATCTGTAGTAAAAGAATATACAAGGTGGATAGAATCTGATTAGTTGCTCAAAATGGATAACTTAGGAGAGCACATTTATGGAGTTTTGGGCTTGTTCTGCATTACTTTAAGGCAGGTATTGCAAGTCAGATAAATGATTGGAATTGGGCAAGAGTTTGGACAAAGTAGTCTTGTGTTTGTGGCACAGAGAGCGTCTTGAAATAAGCCCTGGCGAGTTAGCTGATGACCTTGCTAAGTAAGTTATTTTAGTTGATTCATAGTTTGTTTTTTTTCTTTTCTTCCAGAAATATTTCCCAGAGCAGGGAGCCAAGTGGTCAGTAATAATGAGAACAGTAATGAAAATATGCCTAGTTCCAAAATTTTCACAAAGGGACAAAAAATTGTTCTAGTTGTCACAAATAAATGAACTTGAATCCTTAAAGTATAGCCGTAAGGAGCCTTTAAATAAAATGCAAAAATCTTTATTAAATGATTGGAAAGAAAGTTTCTCTTCCTTGAGACTATCATTTTTAAAAAACAGATAAATGTGGGGAAATTTATTTTGTTCTTCTAACATAATTCTGGTTGGGAATGAAAATTAAAATACAATTTTTTTTTTCCTAAAGCGAAGTTATAGACTTCCTATTGCAATTGCAATTATCCATGCTAAATTTGCTGACATGAGTGTTTTCACTGAAGTCTTCAATACATAGGCTGTGCTGGGCAGCGTTGGGCTATACCTACTGTCTGGCTACTAAGGCCATGAATCTGTCTTAAAGATGTATATGTAGTAGACCTGAACAGACTCATTTTAGTGGAGTCCAAGATACTACGTCTTCTGTTTTAATAGATTTGTCTTTTCTCAAGTTTTTGAAAAAGCTAGGATACCACCTTGAATTTGGAACCACTTCTCGTTGTTGCTGTTACTGCTATGGGCATGTTTTTGTTATAGACAAGTTTTTGTTTCCATATCATTGTGAATATAGCTTATGACACATATTCTCAAATGTGCAAAGAAAAGTATAATGTTTGAGTTTATACATCCATGTAATAAGTGTGGAACATTCATTCCATATATAAGATACAGTTTTAGGCAAGCATTCGCATAAAGGGTATTTTGTCGTTTCATTCTCCAGTATTTATTGAGTGACTGATATGTAGATGGTGCTATATATATTAGGTGTTAAGGTGTTAGGGTTTTGGAGTTGGGGATTTAGTAGAAGAGAGTGGAACCGGTGCCTGCCCTCAAGGAGTTTATAATCTAGTGAGGTAGAGAAATGCTCAACCAAGAATGAGACACGTAAGTTAGTATTAGAGCTCTGGTAAGTGGTGTGAGAGTTATCTGACGTTATAAAATCATGTGACCCTGTATAAGGAGATGAACTTTCAAGTTGAACTGAGAGTAGAAGGCAGAGATAGTAATGAGGCAGAGTGATCTAAGTAGAGAAAACAGATGTGTAACATCCCTAAGGAGAGGGAACTAGAACTCAAAGCCTTATCATTACTGCCAAAATATAATTTGTCATAGTTGTGTCCTTTCAATTGTCTTCTTTAAATATTAATTATTTTAATAAAAGTTATATAACTGTATTTTAATATTTAATCTACACAAAGATGAGATACTTTTATTAATTTCTCTAAATGTTTCAGAACATTATTTTTTCTGTGATTTTAAATATTTGTGAAAATTCTTTCAACCTGTCTTTCAGGAAGACTCAGCTCTCATCTATATACTTGCCAACAGAAATAGTGTTTTCATGTTAAAGAAACAAACTTCAAACTTAGGAGGTACAATCATGTTAATTGCTGC
Organism: Papio anubis; assembly: GCF_008728515.1. Lineage (NCBI taxonomy): Eukaryota > Metazoa > Chordata > Mammalia > Primates > Cercopithecidae > Papio > Papio anubis. The sequence goes on from NC_044977.1 coordinate 79,981,852, forward strand.
CTTATAATGGTTATTTATTGTCATTTTGTTTGTTGACAGTGACTAGAATCACACTAGCAGTATGATTAGCATGATCATTATAAAAGATAGTGAGGCTTTTTTCTCTTTCTTTCTTTCTTTCTTTTCTTTTTCTTTTTCTTTTTTTTTTTTTTTAGACAATGGAGTCTTGCACTGTTGCCCTGGCTGGAGTGTAATGGCATGATCTCAGCTCACTGCAACCTCCGCCTTCCGGGTTCAAGCACTTCTCCTGCCTCAGCCTCCTGAGTAGCTGGGATTACAGGCACCCGCTACCACCCCTGGATAATTTTTTTGTATTTTTAGTAGAGACAGGATTTCACTATGTTGGCCAGGCTGGTCTCGAATTCCTGACCTGCCAGATCCACCTGCCTCAGCCTCCCAAAATGCTGGGATTACAAGTGTGAGCCACCGTGCCTGGCTGAGGCTTCTTTTCTTTTAAACAGAAGAATTACACTTCCAATTCAACAAAATTTCCTCTAGAAGAGAATTGGATATTAATTCAAAGAAGTGTGAAGTTTTTATTTTACCCTATACTTATGCAGAACATTAGAGAATTCCCGAAATCTCTAAATCTTCATTTTCCAACTAACTGAATGGCAGTGACAAAACTTCCTGTCTAAGCAAATTATTTCTCACCATAGATGTTCTCTATATGTGAATCTTGCATTTTGAGCCTAATGTTGTAAGACACCAGGTCTGATATGCGTAGTTTTTACTAATCCGTTGTTTACCTTGTTAGATAAACAGCAAGCAGATTAGCTACCTGGGTGAATTGGTTTGAATGGAGATAGAATTGTTACACATAGGTTAATTTGATAGCGCCTTCAAGGCCCAATTCAAGGGAGACCTAATTTACCCTCATTTCCAGTCATCTGCTTTTGTTAGTGGTGGATGCAGGAGCTATCGTGTTTCATTCTCAAAATCACAGTATCCGCTTGCACGTGGAAAGTTGGAAGCAAGGCCTACATAAGTGTCTGCTGAGGCATTTTTAGCTGGAGGTCTGTCTTGATTTGTAGATGCACTTCCCTCTTTACTGAGTTTCAGCATTGCAATTCTAACATTTCTGTTCCCGTGACTTCAAACTCAGTTTGTAGTCATTCAGTGAGGTCCTTCAGCGGCCATTCAGTGAGGTCCTCATCCTCACTAATGTTCAGAACTTCAAGAGTATTCTTTGATCAGTTTTGGGAGTCCTCAGTTTGTCCCCCTTTCTGTACCTCAGGATTTGTTGTTTTCACACTGGGGAAATCGGTAGAGTATCAGTAAAGGATTCATCATTACTGCTTCCTGAAGATACCCTGTGCCCCAGATAGCCCCAGACACACACTGCCTTTTCCGACATGTGATGATTTTGCTGACTATAGTCTGGTCTCTTGTCTCTGCCTTTGCAGATCTTCTATATAATTTAAGGCCCAGCACATGTGTCCCTGGTCTATGCAGCCTTCCCTGCCTCTCCCATCCTAGCTAAGAGTTGTGTTCCTGTCTTCTGTACCTTCAGCCTCATTTCTAGGCATACTTGTTAAATTCTGCTTCATATTGGAGTTAATTGTGTAAAGATCACTTAGCTCTCACTCTTAACTCTGAAGAGCAAGGTTACAATTGTGTCTGGTTTTGTATGCTGCAGAGCGTGAAGGATGTGCTAGACCATCAGCAAAGCCTTCATGAGAGGACTAGAATATGGGAGGCAGTACTACAGTGTGGTGTAGAGCTTGAGCTCTGGAACCAGGCTGCCTCTGTCTGGATCTCACTTCCTCCAGTTAGTAGTCTTTATGATCTTGGACAGGTGTCTGTGCCTCAGTTTCCTCATTGGGTTGTTGTGGGGGTTTAGTGAAACAGTGTACATAAAACACTTGGTACTACACCTGGAGTTTGGTAAGTTTTCAGAAAACGTTAACAATTATGGTCAGCAATTCAGAAGCACTTGGAGCCTCTACTATCTGCTCTTTTATGCATTCACAGAGGTTGAGTATTAGCTCTATGCCAGGCATTATGCCATGTTGAGTCTGCAAAAATGAATGATAAGTATCTTCATAACACGGAAGAGAAGGATCAATACCAACAACAGAATGTTTAGTATAGGACTTTTTTAAGACAATGATGTGTTGAAGTGAATTTCATGGTAATGGAAAGCAGATGTGCCATGCATTGACCTCTATACTTACCATGTACTTGATAGTGCATAGAGACAGTGGTACTAACATCCAGAACTGAAATTTTTAGATTATTTCTAATCCCCAGTTCAGTTAGTTCCTAACTTGTTAGTGAACGAATCCATTATCAGAGATGCCAATAGGGAATAACGTAAACTAAGGTTTTACTTTCTTGTCTTTCTCTTTGTCTATGCTAATGGGCTTTTATTTTACTTTTCTTGAGATCAGGTTTCACTCCCTTTGCCCAGGCTGGAGTGCAGTGGCAGGATCTCAGCTCACTGCAACCTCTGCCTCCTGGGCTCAAGTGATTCACCTGCCTCAGCCTCCTGAGTAGCTAGGAGTACAGATGTGCGCCACCATGCTAATTTTTGTATTTTTTTGTAGAGACAGGGTTTCACCATGTTGGCCAGGCTGGTCTTGAGCTCCTGAGCTCAAGAGAACCGCCCCCCTGGCCTCCCAAAGTTCTGGGATTATAGGCGTGAGTCACAGAGCCTGGCCTCTGTGCTAACAAGCTATTAGTGACTTCAAAGGTGGGCAGCAAAAGTTAGCCCCCAAATAGCAGTAGTCCACTGTTATATGGATTCCCCTGGTAATAGTCGCCTGGAAGAAAATCTCCCATAGGTCAAGCATACGTCCTCTTTTACTGATTTCGGTTTATCTAGTTTGAGACCCTTGAAAGTTGTCTTTTAATGCCCTTTCTATGACCTATTGCAAGAAGATCATCGTCAGTCTGCTGTGCACTGTGGTTTAACAGCAAATGTGGCTTTCTCTGGAAGGATACAATCCTTGCCAGTGTTCCTCTCCATGGTTCTTTGTAGATTCTTCCCCTTTTTGCCGTTACCTTCTTTGCCCCATCCCTCTCTCACACTTGGAAATGGCCAAAGCCGAACTAAGCTCTGAAGCTGGAGCCCTGCTTAGAATCTTGGCCCATTTTTATCTGAGCTTTTTTTCCTACCTCATTTTTGCTGGAAAATGCTTCCATTTGGCTTTTAATAGGGGTCATTTGTGAACAATATTTCCTAACCAGTTACAGATTTGAATGTTTTGCATGTGTGTGATCATTTAGAGTCCAAGTGCTTTTATACTGGAGCACCTTTTATGAATTCTACTGCCTTTTCCCTGAAAGGAAACTGCTTTCCTGTTCCCATATTGCAGGTGAGGTTATTGAGGCAAATGGGCTGGTGAAAATGTGGAATCTGTTTTAAAAGGGTAGCACCATCTCACTGTGCAAGTAATAGAAACTCAAAGTAACTTTAACCAAAATAGGGGTTGTATGTGAAGGACACAAGTGTGTCTCTCGCTGCAGCAGAAAAGAGAGAGTGCAACAAAGCCTCACTAGGAGAGGCAAGCAAGAACGGCAGTTGTGGTCGGAGTCTCTGCTTTGCTCTCCCTTTTCTCTGCTGCCTTCTGTGCTGGGGCCCCATGTGCCTGCGTGACATGGTTGCTTAGACCACTGAGTCTCTATCACCTGACTTCACTGGAACAACAGATACAAACTCATCCCATGAATTCTAATTCCAAATTCTCTGGACTGAGAATCTGATTGGCTGGCCCAGTGTAGTCAGATACACCCCCTCGGTCATTTTAGTTCTGGGGTTGTATGAGGCCTGGTCATTTTCAGAGAAGGCTATGGGCCTAAATAGATATTTAAAAGAATCTTCTAACCAACCCATGAGTTTACAACTAATTACAAGGTCAGCAAATGTTTACCCATAGGTGTGTAACTCCCCATTTTTTTATGACCCGGAATGGCAATTTTTTAAATGAAGTTAGACATTTCTCCCTCAAAGTTCCTGTAACACTTATAGATCCTTTCTTAAACTCTTATTTGTTTCAATATTTCTGTCTCCTTCACTAGACTGTGAGCTTCTTGAAGAAAATGACCCTGTGTTATTCAATCTTCACATCCTCAATGCCTGGCACAGTGCTAGGATATTTTAAATGCTTAGCAAATGCTGGTTGAATGGAGAAACAGATAAAAGATTGCCTACCTCAAAAGTTATTTCTTTGCACTCCCACATTTTTGAAATTTTTCTGCTTAAGTCAGACAGCCAAAAGATAACTGAGGCAGAAATACCTGCCTACAGTGATAAGCTGAAGCAACTTTTGTGTTCTCAGGAACTAGTACCCCATAGTGCAGCCATAACTCACTGGAAAATACCAAACTCTCACACAAGAACAGCCAGCAGGTGATTCAAGACAGTGTAGCTTCTCATCAGTAAAAGAAAACTATTTCAAATGGAAAGAAATTCTAGATTTCAAATGAATGGACAGGAAAATTCCAGTGATTGACTATATCAACCAAAGTTTCCCAATAAGGTTAAAGAGAGAGAAAACTGAAAATATCTTGAGGGCTCATACTTATTCCTTTAGGTGTTCTTTTTAGTTCTTATTTTTTACTTTGAAAGTTTTAAATTAATCATTTACTAGTTTTTGATGGCGTCCGTAACAGATTACTGAAAACGGAGTGACATAAAACAACAAAAATAAAACCATTTAACAACTTTGGAGGCCAGAAGTCTTAAATGGCTCTATTTGGTCTAAAATCAAGATGTGAGCAGGGTTGTGTTCCCTCTGGAAGCTCTAGTAGAGAATCCATTTCTTTGACTTTTCCAGCTTCTCATGACCCCTTTCTCTATCTTTAAAGCCAGAAAGGGCAGGTTGACTTCTCAGTCTTCATCACTGTGATCTTCTCTTCAGCCTGCCTCTTCCATCTTTTAAGGACCCCTGTGATTACGTTGGGCCCACCTAGATAATCCAGGATCATCTCCCTGCCTTAAGGCCAGTGGATTAGCAACCTTCATCATCTGCAACCTTAATGCCCCTTTGCCATGTCAGCATATTCAGACATTTTGAGTATTAGGACATGGACATCTATAGGTGGGCAGGATTCTGTCCACCACACCTACACCTACTGTGAACACAGATACTATGGAGGATATAAAAGTAAACTATATATAGCATTCTCAATCAAGGATGTGTACTGGCTAATGAAAAAGTCAACCTCAGATAATCTAAATAATATGTAACTGCAAATTCTCTGTGTCAAAATTTCCCTTTCTTCTCACTCAAAAACACATGGTCTCTGACTGTGCCAGTCCTAAGTCATGTTGCCTAGTCCAATTTTAGGGTTGCAGCTATTGAGCAACTAGTTCTGTTAACACCTAAATGCAACACATTAGGATATATAGCCATAAACAAGACATCAGATTTTGAAGAGACAAATGAATTGCTATGAATGAATTATGCAATGAAGTAATTTCCTCTAACACTGTTAGTAATCTAATCTGAGAATGAGAAATGAAGATTGCAGATTATCCCAATGTTACATCATACTTAACATCCTCGGCCTAAATACTATAGGAGATACAGATTATTCAGCATAAGAATATTATGTTAAAAACTTAAAAGTTTAGACTAGTTTTCAAGGAGTTGAAGCAATAGGGTGTTAATGGCAGAAAAGCTTTTTGTAGTTACCTTGTTTGCCCATTTAGACTTCAAGGGCAGGTTTGAGGTTCTGTGAATGATATCCATAGTTTGCATTTAAATTTGAAGGTTATTTATTAAGTGACATTTTCAGTAAGATACAAAACCTACCTCCTGGTTAGTGATTGCACAAAGTCATTTTTAGTGTGTGTGAGAGAGCAGTGAATAAGAATATTTATAATTTAGCACTTTTAAAAATGTCCTTCAAATACGTGTGCACATAATAGCTTCTTAGACTATCAAGTTCAAGTTTTACAAGATTTAGGCTAAATATCACATATCTTCAATAAATGGTTTTGTATTCATATTCATGTACATAGTGATCAACAATCTAGAAAATATGTAATTCCAGAGAACTCATTTGTTAGGATTAGTCCTAGATCAGATATTTTTATTTACTTGATCATTAGTAAATGCTTAAATATTTACTAAGCGAGTTAATGATGTATATGGTAGAAAATGCTAAGTGTGGAAGAATAGTCATATGTTAAGCACAAAATCTCAGACTGGGATTTTGTAGCAGTAATTGGTATTGTTTGTGTTCAGAGGCCCATAGAGACCTAGGATAAACATGCTGCATCTTTTGAGGAGTTTTGCTTAGATATTTGAGAACAAAGTTAAATACTTTACCTGCTGAGAAATTTAAAATATTTTTGTGTTATGACAAAAATCATATTATTGAGAACACAATTCACATAACATTTTTTATAGTAGCATAATTTTTCCATGCTATATTTTTATAAAGTATTTGAAAATTTTCATTATGCAATTTGCAGGCATTTCCCATTTATTGTATGTGTGTGTATATGTGACTTCATGTAGCCCTATAAGGCTTGTTACTAAAAAATAATTCAGAACCCCTACAGTGTCCCTCCTCCCTCTCCCTCACTTCTTTTAAACTGATTATTTTAGTATTTGTCTCTGTATCTCTAAGTAATACGTATACTTTTTTCTTTTTTACATTTCAAGCTCTTTCTCTTGATTTTACACAATGGAAGCAGAGAACATAACTAACATCGCTAATCTTCCCTTCACTTCTATTGCACACACTCTCCTTCTGTCCCTTCTTTATCTCAATGTAGTTTTACTGCAAATTTGATGAAATTAATATTCATATTAGTACACTATTGAAATGGCATCTAAAGCTGAACTGTGGAGTAAACTACCATCACTGTTTCTGTCCTTCCTGACTTTTGATTTCTCTGGATGTAATAATTATCTTGCTTTTTAATTTGCTTGGTTTTGTAAATACTTATCACTGTCTCAGCCCCCAAAGTGTTCACTGGTTGTCTAAATACCTTCTCAAGATGTTCATGCACTTGTGGTATTCTGTTAATTTCATCTTCCTGGAGACGTCTCTCCTGCAGCCCTGCTCTCTAATTTTGCTGGTGTACTCTATGTCAGAGACCCTCTATTTTACTCTCTACAGGAACAAAGCTTAAGTCACTGGCCAGGATGAGGGGGTGTGGCAGTCTCCCAGCTATCAGGAGTGAGAGATGGGATCTGAGGATCCAACTCCTTCTTACTCCTTTCCCTTCCCCGGGTTGAACATCTTTAGTGAGATATAATATATGTAGCATACCATTCACCTATTTATAATGTATATTCTGTGGTTTTCGGAACATTCTCAGAGTTGTGCAACCATCGCCATAGTGATTTTTAGACCATTTTCATCACCTCCAAAAGAAACCCCAGATGCATTAGCGGTCATTTCCGTTTCTCTGAAACCCCCCTCCACAGTCCTGGGCATTATGATTCCATTTTATGTTTTTGTATCTTGGCCTCTTCTGGGCATTTCCTATAAAGGAAATCACACAGTTGTGGTCTTTTGTGACTGGCTTTTTTCAGCTAGAATAATGTTTTCACAGTTCATCATGCTGTAATGTGTCTCAGTACTTTTTTTATTGCTAATAATATTCCATTGTATGTGTGTACTACATTATTTATCTTTTCATCAATCAATGGAAATTTGGGGTGTTTCCACTTTTAGGCTTTTATGGATGATGCTGTTACAAACATTCATATACAACTTTTGTGTGAACGTATGTTTTCATTTCTCTTCGTTATATAACTAGGAGTGGAATTGCTGGGTAATATATGTACCTTTATGTACACTACCTTTATGTATATAATAAATTAGATGCATCATTTTACATCATCACTTGCAGGATGTAAGGGTTCTGATTTCCCCCCATCATTATTAATTGTGGTTTTAGTTATTGGTGACCTTCTGGGTGCCAAATGGTGACTCATGGTGTTTAGACTACCATTTCTCTGATGGCTAGTAATGCTGAGTATCTTTTCTTTTTCTTTTCTTTTTTTTTTTTTTATTATACTTTAAGTTCTAGGGTACATGTGCACAATGTGCAGGTTTGTTACATATGTATACCTGTGCCATGTTGGTGTGCTGCACCCATTAACTCGTCATTTACATTAGGTATATCTCCTAATGTTATCCCTCCCCACACCCCCTCCCCACAATATGACCCGTTGTGTGATGTTCCCCTTCCTGTATCCAAGTGGTCTCATTGTTCAATTCCCACCTATGACTGAGAACATGCGGTATTTGGTTTTCTGTTCTTGCGATAGTTTGCTGAGAATGATGGTTTCCAGCTGCATCCATGTCCCCACAAAGGACACAAACTCATCCTTTTTTATGGCTGCATAGTATTCCATGGTGTATATGTGCCACATTTTCTTAATCCACTCTGTCACTGATGGACATTTGGGTTGATTCTAAGTCTTTGCTATTGTGAATAGTGCCGCAATAAACATACGTGTGCATGTGTCTTTATAGCAGCATGACTTATAATCCTTTGGGTATATCCCCAGTAATGGGTTGGCTGGGTCAAATGGTATTTCTAGTTCTAGATCCTTGAGGAATCACCACACTGTTTTCCACAATGATTGAACTAGTTTACAATCCCACCAACAGTGTAAAAGTGTTCCTATTTCTCCACATCCTCTCCAGCATCTGTTGTTTCCTGATTTTTTAATGATTGCCATTCTAACTGGTGTGAGATGGTATCTCATTGTGGTTTTAATTTGCATTTCTCTGATGACGAGTGATGATGAGCATTTTTTCATGTGTCTGTTGGCTGTATGAATGTCTTCTTTTGAGAAGTGTCCGTTCATATCCTTTGCCTACTTTTTGATGGAGTTGTAAATTTGATTGAGTTCTTTATAGATTCTGGATATTAGCCCTTTGTCAGATGAGTAGATTGCAAAAATTTTCTCCCATTCTGTAGGTTGCCTGTTCACTCTGATGGTAGTTTCTTTTGCTGTGCAGAAGCTCTTTAGTTTAATTAGATCCCATTTGTCAATTTTAGCTTTTGTTGCCATTGCTTTTGGTGTTTTAGACATGAAGTCCTTGCCCATGCCTATGTCCTGAATGGTATTAACTAGGTTTTCTTCTAGGGTTTTTATGCTTTTAGGTCTAACATTTAAGTCTGTAATCCATCTTGAATTAATTTTCATATAAGGAGTAAGGAAAGGATCCAGTTTCAGCTTTCTACTTATGGCTAGCCAATTTTCCCAGCACCATTTATTAAATAGGGAATCCTTTCCCCATTTCTTGTTTTTGTCAGGTTTGTCAAAGATCAGATGGCTGTAGATGTGTGGTATTATTTCTGAGGGCTCTGTTCTGTTCCATTGGTCTATGTCTCTGTTTTGGTACCAGTACCATGCTGTTTTGGTTACTGTAGCCTTGTAATATAGTTTGAAATCAGGTAGCATGATGTCTCCAGCTTTGTTCTTTTGACTTAGGATTGTCTTGGCAATGCAGGGTCTCTTTCAATTCCATATGAACTTTAAAGCAATTTTTTCCAATTCTGTGAAGAAAGTCACTGGTAGCTTAATGGGGATGGCATTGAATCTATAAATTACCTTGGGCAGTATGGCCATTTTCACAATATTGATTCTTCCTATCCATGAGCATGGTGTGTTCTTCCATTTGTTTGTGTCCTCTTTTATTTCACTGAGCAGTGGTTTGTAGTTCTCCTTGAAGAGATCCTTTACGTCCCTTGTAAGTTGGATTCCTAAGTATTTTATTCTCTTTGAAGCAGTTGTGAATGGGAGTTCATTCATGATTTGGCTCTCTGTTTGTCTGTTACTGGTGTATAAGAATGCTTGTGATTTTTGCACATTGATTTTGTATCCTGAGACTTTGCTGAAGTTGCTTATCAGCTTAAGGAGATTTTGGGCTGAGATGATGGGGTTTTCTAAATATACAATCATGTCATCTGCAAACAGGGACAATTTGACTTCTTCTTTTCCTAGCTGAATACCCTTTATTTCTTTCTCTTGCCTGATTGCCCTAGCCAGAACTTCCAACACTATGTTGAATAGGAGTGGTGAGAGAGGGCATCCCTGTCTTGTGCCAGTTTTCAAAGGGAATGCTTCCAGTTTTTGCCCATTCACTATAATATTGGCTGTGGGTTTGTCATAAATAGCTCTTATTATTTTGAGGTACGTTCCATCAATACCGAATTTATTGAGAGTTTTTAGCATGAAGGGCTGTTGAATTTTGTCAAAGGCCTTTTCTGAATCTATTGAAATAATCATGTGGTTTTTGTCTTTGGTTCTGTTTATATGCTGGATTACATTTATTGATTTGCATATGTTGAACCAGCCTTGCATCCCAGGGATGAAGCCCACTTGATCATGGTGGATAAGCTTTTTGATGTGCTGCTGGATTCGGTTTGCCAGTATTTTATTGAGGATTTTTGCTTCATAACAGTGTTAACCTTAAATGTAAATAGACTAAATGGTCCAATTAAAAGACACAGGCTAGCAAATTGGATAAAGAGTCAAGACCCATCAGTTTGCTGTATTCAGGAGACCCATCTCACATGCAGAGACACACTTAAGCTCAAAATAAAGGGATGGAGGAAGATCTACCAAGCAAATGGAAAACAAAAAAAAGCAGGGATTGCAATCTTAGTCTCTGATAAAACAGACTTTAAACCATCAAAGATCAAAAGAGACAAGGCCATTACATAATGGTAAAGGGATCAATTCATCAGGAAGAGCTAACTATCCTAAATATATATGCACCCAATACAGGAGCACCTAGATTCATAAAGCAAGTCCTTAGAGACTTACAAAGAGACTTAGACTCCCATACAACAATAATGGGAGACTCTAACACCCCACTAGTCAACATTAGACAGATCAACGAGACAGAAAGTTAACAAGGATATCCAGGAATTGAACTCAACTCTGCACCAAGTGGACCTAATAAGACATCTACAGAACTCTCCACCCCAAATCAACAGAATATACATTCTTCTCAGCACCACATCACACTTATTCCAAAATTGACCACATAGTTGGAAGTAAAGCACTCCTCAGCAAATGTAAAAAACAGAAATTATAACAAACTGTCTCTCAGACCACAGTGCAATTAAGCTAGAACTCGGGACTAAGAAACTCAATCAAAACCGCTCAACTACATGGAAACTGAACAGCCTACTCCTGAATGACTACTGGGTCCATAACGAAATGAAGGCAGAAATAAAGATGTTCTTTGAAACCAATGAGAACAAAGATATAACATACCAGAATCTCTGGGACACATTTAAAGCAGTGTGTAGAGGGAAATTTATAGCACTAAATGCACAAGAGAAAGCAAGAATGATCTAAAATTGACACCCTGGGCCGGGCGCGGTGGCTCAAGCCTGTAATCCCAGCACTTTGGGAGGCCGAGACGGGCGGATCACGAGGTCAGGAGATCGAGACCATCCTGGCTAACATGGTGAAACCCCGTCTCTACTAAAAATACAAAAAACTAGCCGGGCGAGGTGGCAGGCGCCTGTAGTCCCAGCCACTCGGGAGGCTGAGGCAGGAGAATGGCATAAACCTGGGAGGCGGAGCTTGCAGTGAGCTGAGATCCGGCCACTGCACTCCAGCCTGGGTGACAGAGCGAGACTCCGTCTCAAAAAAAAAAAAAAAGAAAAAAAAAAAAAATTGACACCCTAACATCACAATTAAAAGAACTAGAGAAGCAAGAGCAAACATTCAAAAGCTAGCGGAAGGCAAGAAATAACTAAGATCAGAGCAGAACTGAAGGAGATAGAGACACAAAAACCCCTCCAAAAAATCAATGAATCCAGGAGTTGGTTTTGTGAAAAGATCAACAAAATTGATAGACCACTAGCAAGACTAATAAGAAAATAGAGAAGAATCAAATAGATGCAATAAAAAATGTAAAAGGGGATATCACCACTGACCCCACAGAAATACAAAGTACCATCAGAGAATACTATAAACAGCTCTATGCAAATTAACTACAAAACCTAGAAGAAATGGATAATTTCCTGGACACTTACAGTCTCCCAAGACTAAACTAGGAAGAAGTTGAATCCCTGAATAGACAAATAGCAGGCTCTGAAATTGTGGCAATAATTAATAGCCTACCAACCAAAAAGAGTCCAGGACCAGACGGATTCACAGCCGAATTCTACCAGAGGTACAAGGAGGAGTTGGTACCATTCCTTCTGAAACTATTCCAATCAATAGAAAAAGAAGGAATCCTCCCTAACTCATTTTACAAGACCAACATCATTCTGATACCAAAGCCTGACAGAGATACAACAAAAAAAAGAATTTTAGACCAATATCCCTGATGAACATTGATGCTGAGTATCTTTTCATTTGTGTATTGGCCATTTGTGTATCTTGTTTGGAGAAATGTCTATTTAGAACCTTTACCCATTTAAAAAATTTGAATCAGCTATTTATTATTGAGTTGAAATAGTTCTTTATATATTCTAGATACAAGTCCCTTCTCAGATACATGATTTGCATATATTTTCTCTCATTCCTCTTTGATTGTCTTCTCACTTTATTAATAACGTCATTCAAAATACAGACTTTTACACTTTGAAGTCTAATTTATATATTGTGTTTCTTTTTTTGTGGCTGTCATTGCTTGTGCTTTTGGTGACATAGCTAAGAGACCCATGTCTCATCCATGCTTATGAAGGTTTACATGTACGTTTTCGTCTAAGTTTTATAGTTTAAACTCTTAGGTCTTTGATCTATTTTGAGTTAATTTTTATATATGCTATGAAGTAGGAGCCTTTCACTCTTTTGTGTGTAGATATCCACTTTTCCAAGGACCATCTGTTAAAAAGACTACTCTTTCTCTGTTCACTTAATGTTTTAAGATACCAGAGCTCAAATACATTTCCTACTGTGCTAAATATGTCTACATATGTTTTTTATTTTCGGCGTGTATGTTCCTTCTCCACTGTCACTGTGTACTTCAGCAGAAATGTTTGGAAAAACTTGGTATAAAGAAAACAAACTTTAATAGATATGCTGCAACCAAGAAGGCTCTGGGATGTAGACTTTTCGTTGAAAGAAGCCCTTGAAGATAAACAGGAGAGGTTCACATTCAGCTAGAGGTCCAGGTTAGGTCATGCATTCTCAGCAGGAGTGATATCACCCCCAAGCAGGTGAAAATTAATTCTTGGGAGCAATAAAAAATCTTCTTCTTTTTATGTGTAAAGCACAGACATAGAAACGATACATACAAAGATATAAAGAAAATCTATGGTATTAAAATTTCAGGGGGGCAGTTAGAAAAGTCTCCTTGCAAGGATGATGATGAAAAAAAGATTGAGAAACAGTGAGGTGAAAGTTGCATTTCATCAAAATTTCCTTAAACATTCCTTCCTTAAGTGGATCATTAATGTGTACATGGTTTTCATATATTGATATGTACTTGAACATTTGAGAACCACTGAAATAAAGGAGAAAAGGAGGGTCCACATTCAACTCTCTGGGTTTTGAAGCCATTCCTAGTAGAGACTTCTGAAGGACTTCTAAATGCTCTACATGCAGTGTTGGCTCTATTGTGCTTTTATATTAACTCTCTTAGTATATTTATTGTTAGTGTTATTAGGATTAAATAAGATAATAGAACCTGTATCTTATAGTGATAAGGTACTGTGTGTACAGAAGAGGTTTTCAAGTCTTTTCTTAAATTGAGTATCTCTTATGATAATTTTCCACTGTGATAATTTTTTCTTTTAAGCTTTAGCTTTTATAGCTATTGGTCTTGTTATGTATAATATGGGCTGAACTATTGGTAGGAAGGCTTTATCAGTGACTGCGTGGCTAAATATATTCGAAATCCTTTTATGACTTGGATCTATCCATAGTTTTGACTTTGCTGCTTTATCATGTCTGTACTTGAGAAATATTATGTTTGCTCATCATGGTACTCCTACCCACAGAGTAGTCCTCAAAGAACATTTTCTTCTGGAATTTAAGTAATGAAAAGCAAGGCTGAATGGAGATATTGGCGAAAGACTTTCTCTTTGGATCCATCTCTAATATTTTTCTCCTCTACTTTGGGGAATACAGTGGAAGCTGACGCCACATATTTTGTTGTGGTACCCTTAGTCAACTACCTCAGGACACAATGAGTTTAATTTCAACAGATCAAATAGATTCAAAGGGAAAATGTTTAAGATGGTTGGTACAATTCCCAACATAAACCTAAAATCTCTTCATTAAAAAAATGAAACAACTCACTTTCTCCGCACCAGTTTCCTAGGAGACTGCCAGTTATTCTAGTGTGATCAGCTAGATTGCAAATGAAGAACTTGTTGAAAGATGCATTTAAGCTAAAGACTTTATTTCTTTAGTTTTAATTTTTTGATATCATTTATATACGACAATACATGAAATCTACGTATACCATAGATTGCTGTAGAATACTGTCCTCAAATCAAAAAGTTTATTCACACAGTTTTGCATTCCACCCCCTCCCTACCACCCCTGGCCTCAGGCATCCACTGATCTGCTTTGTGATGCTATAAATTAGGTTTGGCTTTTTAAATATTTTGTATAAATGGAATCATGTAGCATGTATCTTTTTGTGCCTGGGGCCTTTTCTCCTTCTTGTTACTACATGTGTCAATAGTTCATTCCTTTCCATTGCTGAGTAGTATTGTTGTATGATTATACTACAGTCTGTTGAGTCATCTGATAATGGACATTTAGGTTGTCTACTTTATGGCTATTATGCAGAAAGCTATAATTTTTCATAGATGAGTCTTTTGGAGAATATGTTTGCATTTTTCTTGGATACATACCTAAAAGTGGAGTTACCGAGTCACATGCTATATTTAAAGTTAAATTTACAAGGAATTGCCAGTGGTATTCTAAAATGGTTATATCAGTTTTCATTCTACCGTCAACATTTGGAAGTTCTTAATTGCTGCCAATCCTTGTCAACACTTGATATTGTCAATCTTTTTTATTTTAACCATTCCATTTAGCTGTGTAGCAGTATCTCATTTGGGTTTTAATTGGCATTTCCCTAATGACTAATGATAAGCATTTTTTTCCTGTAATTATATCTTCTTTTGTACAGTGTCATTTTTGGTACTTTGCTCATTTTTAATTGGGTTTACTATCTTACTACTGAGATATGAGTGATTTTTTATTCTAGATATAAGTCATTTATCAAGTATTTGCATTAAAAATATGTTCTTCTAGTCTGTGACTTGGCTTTTTATTTCCTAAACTGCCTTTCAAAGAACTAAAGTTCTTCATTCTTCAAATCCAAGTCATTTTTTTTCTTTTTTTTGTTTGTACTTTATAGTTACTAAGTTATATAAAGTACCTGACCACATAAAGAGTTTATTAGATTAACTCTTTAGGTAAGAGAGTCACAGCTGGGATTGTTTGGCAGTTGGGGAATTTCAATCAGTTAGCTGAACAGGAAATGTTTATTTCAGCATCTAGCAGTTTCAGGAGTAAAAAGAGTTCTAATCTTAGCTAATCAATCCTGAGCCAAAGAGTGGGAAATTGGCTAGAGATAAAAAGGGTTGGGTCTCTTTCTGGCCTTGTTACAGGTAAATAAAAGGGCTGGTCTGCACATTTTGTGAAAATTGTGATAGAGTAAGAATAGTCATAGCTAAGTCATTTGGGGAAGGGTAGTTCTCTTCAGCAGCCATTTCCCAGAACCAAAAAGGGTGGGGATGTTTTGCCTTCAATCTTCAAAAGATTTGTAGGGGTGGTTGTTAACCATCACTTTTCTGCAAGCACGGGGCTCAGGTAAAGTTTGACATTGTCAGGGCCTATTTGTACTTAGATTCTTTAATTCTTTTTGTATGAATACACCATGCTACTGATTTCCTCATTAAGAAATTAATTTTGATATGTTTGCTTTATATTCATCTAAAAGCAATGTTCATAACTTTTAAAAAATTATACTTTGACATGCTTTGGATCTTCATAGATGCTGTAGGGGATAAAAGACTTTTCATCTGTCACTAGCCTCATGACTGAGACACTATGACAAAAGACAGATTAACCAGAGAAAAGCATACAACTTTGTTTAACATAAGTTTTATGTGACACATGAGCATTCCAAAATGAAGACCCAAAGACATAGGGAAATCTGTGTGTTTTAAGGTTCAGTTTGATAAAGTGGATGGTAGGGGAGAAATACGATTGGAGGACAAAAGGTTATCATCTAATGGTAATAAACTGGGCTGACTTAGGAAGGCCTGTTTGCTCAGATTCTTCTGTGTCCCTTTGTCTTCAGAGAGAGAGAGATGTTCCTTTTCTTCAGGTACAGGGAGAGAACCTCTGAAATGAGAATCTTATGATGTACCGCAGAGGTCAGAGAATTATTGTGTTGTCAGCTTCAGAGGAGAAGGGCAGGAAGAAGGTCCAAGAGACCTTCTTGCTTCCACTGTTTCCTCCAGTGCCAAAGTGGGGTGTCCTGAACCTCATTAGTAACATACATATTGGTCAGGAAGGCACATGTACAAAGTCAAGCTTATCTATTAAATATTTCCTCAATTTAATTTACTATGAGGATAGTTTTTATGCTGAAGAGGATCTGACATCAGTCTGGTTTCTTTTTAGTATGCCTTGAAGTTTATTCTTTCTTGACTTGTGAAAATCAACAGGGTCTCTTACAAATAGACTCCCTTACCGTAAACTCCTGAATTTTTGACAGTACAAAAAATTTATCAACAGGGCTCATGAAGGTGATAATTATATTGTATTTTATTGATTCTAATATTCACCATCTCTGAAATTAATATGTTCTTTGCAATTGGTACCATCTTAGGTGGGATGTAATATGGTATGTATGTCTTTTGTTTTTCTTTTCTCACCTGTCATGGATATGTTACGGGGAAGGGGTCCCAATCCAGACCCCAAGAAAGGGTTCTTGGACCTCATGCAAGGAAGAATTTAGGGTGAGTCCAAAGAGTAAAATGAAAGCAACTTTATTAGGAAAGTAAAGGAATAAGTAATTTTTTATTCCAAAATACTTTTTTATTCCAAAAAGTAAAGTGAAAGCAAGTTTATTTGGAAAGTAGTTTGGGCTGCTCGACTGAAAATACTTATAATTATTTCTTGATTATATGCTGAACAAGGGGTGGATTATTCATGACTTTCCTGGGAATGGGGTAGGCAATTCCAGGAGCTGAGGGTGGTTGGGTTCCTCCTCTTTTTAGATCATATAATGTAACTTCCGGACTTTGCCATGGCATTTGTAAACTGTCATGGAGCTGGTAGCAGTGTGTTTTAGCACACTGATGCATTATAATTATCATGTAATGAGGAGTGAAGACAACCAGAGGTCACTTTTATCACCATCTTGGTTTTGATGGGTTTTGGCCAGCTTCTTTACGCATCCACATCCTGTTTTATCAGCAAGGTCTTTGTGATTTGCACCTTGTGTCAACCTTCTGTCTCATCTGTGACTTAGAATGCCTAACCTCCTGGAAATACAGCCCAGTAGGTCTCAGCCTTATTTTACCCAGCCCCTATTCGAGATAGAGTTGCTCTGGTTCATACACCTCTGATAGATACAAGAAAAAAATAGCATAATATATTTTATTGGAATTCATTAAGATTATAGAGGCATTTATTTGCAAAAACTTTGTGTTAAGTCTAAAATCCCAACCATCATTTTCTTTTCACTTTTGTGTTCTATTGTTTTACTAGAAGTTTTCAAACTTCTAAACAATAGTGAATACACCAAATTTTAACACTTACACCTTGCAGGAAGAAAAATAAGTTCCGTATTTTACACTTTGTTTCTCCTGACACCATTTCTTTCTTTTCTTTTTTTTTTTAATTTAGTGGAGAGAGAAGTCTCCTGCAGTGGCAGTAATCCAGTAACTGAGGCTTTCAAATATCTAGCTGTGTTATTCACTAGTTTGCTGCAGTCATCATACTTAATTGGCACACCCTGAAGTGTGAACCAACCTCCCACACCCTCAAAGGCCCTTAGAACTGGAAGGATGTTTTTGCTGGATCTTCCCTAAGAACGCTAACATTTTTTTCTCTTCTAACTTGTAGTGGTTAGATGCACAGAATTCAGACTTGAGTGTTCACTGGCATTTAAGGGTGTTTTAAAAATTGCCTTAAAGCCAATCCTGTCTGACCTTGTGGTTATTGAGGAACTTGAGCTTGTGGTTGTATTCTATTCTATTCTCATTCATTTTTTTGCTCCGGAAGGGGCCGGGTGACCAGCCTCTTGCTTTGCCTCCCCTTGAAGTATTTCCTTGTCTTTCCATGGCCAGGGTGAAGTTCACACTCCCTGAGGTGGCATAGGAAATCTGACCCACTCTTTACTCTTTCTCCACCTCACTCTAGGTTCCAATTTATATTGGATACCCTTTCTTGAAAACCCATGGTAACAGCACTTGGGGTGCGTTATTCCAACATGATTTTGAGTTGGGCAGCCTAGCTACTTACTGTCTACAAGTCCCTGGGCAAGTTAATTAACCTCTCTGAGGCTGTGTTGCTTTTTATGTTAAGTGGGGAGAATAATAGTACTTAGTTCCTAGAGTTACTGTAAGAATTAAGCAAGGTAATGAATGTAAATTACTAAGCTTAGTTCCTTCATATTTTAAGATACTCCCGTAAAACAAACGTAAGCCATTATTATTTGCAGTTGCCATAACTTAAGGTCTTCCCATCCTGTGCTCAGAATGTTTTGTTTTGTAGCCTTCCAGTCTTGAAGGTCTCTCCACACCCACTACTCATCTTCTTCCTTTTCATCTTATCTCTGGTTTGGATTTCAAAGTTTTAATCAAGATTCCATAGCTTTCGCCTGAACAGATTGTATAACCAGTACCCAGCCTCTCATCTGCTATGTCTGAGCAACATTTGTTGAAAGAAAGATCGAATGAAAACTAGTGTCTATTTCCAGTAGTTTTAGTTTTCAGATACTTTAAGGGTGATAGGAAAGGTCTCTGCCTACTTCTTCCTGTTTCTCTACCTCAGCAATTCCTGGCCTGCTGCAGAGATTCCTATGTAGTTTTGATGGCTATAACTTTGGTAGTCATTTTAAATGGGGACAGGTAAAAAAAATCTTTCAGAACCATGTCAAGGTTGGATTTTTTTTTTTTGACTGAACAGTGTTCAGGACACATGATTTCAAAATATGGCATCTTGATATCTGAGAAGATAACAGAAGCAGGAAGGTCTCTCTTACCTTTCCATTCCCCTTCTCATAAGAGCCTCATTCAAGAGGTACCCTCCTTAGATCTGGAGAAAGGGAACATCCTTATCTCTGAAGATACAGGGACACAAACAAGATTTAGCAAGCAGGCCTTTCAAAGCCCCTCCCAACTTATTACCATTAGATCATACTTTTTAATGCAATAATACTTTTTCATTATCCACTTTTCCATGAAACCAGCATAGAAAAACACACAGGCTTCCCTATTTTGAGGGTTTTCATTTTCCTGTGAAGGCTTCCATGTCACATAAAATTCATTGAATAGATTTACATGCTTTTTCCTTGTTGATCTACCTTTTGTTATAGGTGCCTCCGCCATGAACTTAGTGATGAGTGAGGAAAATATATTTTTCCCCTATACTACTATCACAATTTAATATTTTAAAGTAATAATCTTAAGAAGCACCACATAAAATCATGGGCTTTTCAAAGAAGGGATGCCATGTGTCAAAGATAATGCAATGGAAAGTTAAGGAGGTGATTTTATTTAGGATACTGCTACAGGGAGAGCATTAATTACAGTAGAACATCTTGAAGAAGAGGAAGTGGGCCTGGAGTTTGAGAGAGGCCGGTAAACAACGGAATCCTGAGGAAGCATGGAGGTGGGATCTTACAGAAAGGATTGAGGATTTCTTAATTCTGGTTTTCTGGGAGCACAGGGCTCAGGTAAAGTTGAACATTGTCACAGCGTGTTTCGTGGGACGTACAATGCCACAGACTAGTCACCTAACTGGAAGGGAAATTTTATTGTAATATTTGGAGGTGGTAGTATTATTTTTCACAAAAGCCCCTGCTGATATATGATAGAGTGTGTTCAAAATCTGCAGAGGGGTGTGTGTGTGTGTGTGTTTAATTTCCAACTTTTAAGTTCAGGGTTAATGTGCAGGATTACATGTGCAGGATTGCAGGATTACATGTGCAGGATTGCAAGTTTACATGTGCAGGATTGCAGGTTTGTTACATAGGTAAGCATGTGCCATGGTGGTTTTCTGCACAGATCAACCCATCACCCAAGTATTAAGCCTAGCATCCATTAGTTCTTCTTCCTGATGTCCTCTTTCATGCCCTCTGACCCTCTGACAGGCCTCAGTTTGTTTTGCTCCTGCCATGTGTCTATGTGTTCTCATCATTCAGCTACCACTTATAAGTGAGAACATGTGGTATTCAGTTTTCTGTTCCTGAGTTAGTTTGCTAAGGATAATGACCTCTAGTTTCATCCATGTCCCTCCAAAGGACATGATCTCATTTCTTTTTAATCTGCATATATTTTTAAGATAAAGTATGAGACATTAAAGAAATTTCTGCTTTTAGCAGTCTACTTCACCTCCACCTTTCTTGTCCTCCTCCTGCCCCCCTACTTTAGTGAAGCAAATGTTAATCCCTATGCCGTGTTACTACTGTGAAAAGTTTGAGAAGCATGGGTTAGGGCATCCACAGCAGCTATTATGTTGAACACTCTATGAAAAGCCACAATCCAGGGTGAAAGAGTAGCATCAGCAGAGGAAGAAAACTGGGAGAGTGAAATGTGTAGCACCCATGGAGTTTCTTTTATTGTCCATGCAGGATGTGAATGGTCAAGCAGTGTAATATACGACTGACAGAGTAGATGAGACTGTTAGTTTTGAATTCCAGAGTAACGTTTCTGGATTTAATTCATTTGGCAACTGGTGTCCGTTGAAGGTTTCAGAGCAAGAACCTGTTAGGAGCTAAACATTTTAGAAGATCATTTTCAGCAATAGGTTAAGTCATGACTCTCAGACAGATACAGAAGTGAACCTGTGTTAAAGATTTTATTTAATTCACAAGGGAAGCTGCAGATGATATGACTGGTTTAAAAGATAATCCAAACAACAGGCATGTTTATAAAACAGGAATATTGAAATGAGTGTAAAAATGGAGGCAAAGCTGTTTTCTTCCTGCAAGTGGCAGGAAGGAAGGAGGTCAAAGTAAACCTCTATCAAACAGGAAATAATTTGCATGTCTTAATATTTTGTATTGCTATTAGTTACCTGTAACATAACAGAGTTGTAAAATACCTTAAAGGCACTGAACAGAGCTAGACATTGCATAGGTTCCACACATTTTTCTTTTCTGAAGAACATGTTGGGAGCTAAATGTTAGTAAGATCGTAGAGTGTGGAAATCTGGATTGAAGAGAAAGAAACTAGAGACATTAAGGAGGTTAGGAGACTATTGCACCTGACCAATCATACTGAAAGGTATGATTAGAATTATGATGCTGCTGGGATAGCATAAGGGGTGGACGCAAGGTACTCAACCAAGGTGCGATCTACTAAAGTTATCAATTGATTAGAAGTGGGAGATGAGAAAGGAGAGCCTGGTGGCTAATGCTTGACTGGTATTTGGATTTCGCATATGCCTAGTTGTGTAACCTCAGGCAAATTACCTGTCCTCTTTTAGGCTTAGTTAGCTCATCTACAAAAGGGCATAACAATAGGATCTGTCTTCTAAATTAAGCAAGATAACATTTCGCCTCAGTCAGTTCCAGCTTCTATAACAAAATACCTTAGCCTGGGTGATTTAGAAACAACAAATATTTATTGCTTACAGTTCTGGATTCTGAGAAATCTTAAAAGGCTTGAGAAAAATGGGTAAATTTAGTGAGAGCAGGGAAGTTTGGGGAGCTTGAGGTTGATGATGAGAAACATGGGAAGTTGAGATATCCAATGCTGCAATGAAATTGAAGTATATGGAGGCCAGGAGGAGGCACCCGTTCTTAAACGTTGCTCATTTCAGTTACTAATGACTTTCAAGAGGCATGAATTGGGAATAGGCATGATGGGGAATTTAAGGGAGAGTCAAGAAGACAAATGAAATAAGAGCTAGCTGAGCACTGGTAAGATCAATGGAGGTTACAGAGCTCAAGATCATCTCACATAGATATAAAGGTGGGCCGCATTAGAATTCATGCAGGTTTCTGGGTTTTACCATAATACATTTTTGAAAATCAGGCTCGAAAGCAGACCCAGTTTACTAATTTCAAGTGTTTCACTTAGGGGCTGAGTTCCCCCTCAAGGACAGGGCATGAAATAAGCCATAGAACTAACCATGAATGCCAGTTTTTTTTTTTTTTTTTTTTTTTTTTTCCGAGATGGAGTCTTGCTCTGTTGCCCAGGCTGGAGTGCAGTGGCGCAATCTCGGCTCACTGCAACCTCCACCTCCCAGGTCCATGAGCACCAGTTGTAGACCTCCATTTAATGTTGCAGACTAATGTCTCATGGTTCTCCCTGGAGGCCACTGACTGTTTTCTTTAGTCCTCATTTATTTTTATTTTTTCTTTAAGAAAATATAAAATAGCCACCGAAATTTTTATTGGGACATTTCACATAGAAAGGTTAGATTTGGGGCGGCTTTTGGAAAATAAGTAATTCCAGCTACTCAGGGCCTTCATTCCATTCCCGAAAGCAGTTGGTGAGATGCTGAGTCTTTCGCCCCGGGTGGTGCTTGCCCTGTCCAGTTGGCTGCAGTTCCCACTACTCCCTATTATCCTCTGAGCAAGTCTACTTTACTCGTTTTCAGTACCTGCCAGGCCCCTAAAGACATCTGTCTTTGCAACCCCTGTGCCATCCTGTGCAGTTATTGTCGAAGGTTTGGAGTTGTTTCTGCGTGGTTTCGTGTTTAAACCCTGGAAAATCCCTTTACCCTAGGTAGAGAGTATTGAAATGTATTCCCACATCTCATTATACTCATCTGAGGTGTGATAGAGTTGTTTACACCCCAATGAGAAAAACAAACATATCTATTAAATGCATTAAATTTATAGAAAAGTTAGGTAGGAGGAGAATTCTCATGACACTTTATTCTTAACCTAAATCATAAGGAAAAGTTATTATAATTCTGCCATCTGTTCAAGTTTTTAAAGCCATTTTGGTAAACTTAATGCTAATGCAAAATACATGCCTTAGCACTAATTAACGAAAAAAATCTGTTTCATTCTTCTCAGATAATGAAAAAATATGTCAAGGACATGATTTCTTAAAGAATATCTAATTTATGGTGCTCAGGCCTTTAAACCATCCTTGTGATGTGCTCATGAGCACAACCATAAGAATAACAAAAAGTCACATCAAATACTCCCATTAGGAAAATCCCCAGACTACAAGCTTTAGACATTTACAATTGTAATTTAGATTCCTATTTCCACTTAAAGATTACTGTCCTTTCTGTCTGATATAAGGCTTTGGTATTGATTTTTGGATAGGGGAGTGGATGGTAATGGAGGGCTGAAGAACATGGGAAGTATCTGTAAGGCCAGTATTGATTTAATGTCCAAGTCCAAATACCACATTACTCCTGTAGAAACCTAATTAATTGAAATATATGTGATTTGAGTATGTTATATTAAATATTGTTGGCCAATGACTTTTCAAACCCTTTTAGTTATATTTTGTTAGAGGAATAGAGCAAGTCCAGTTATATTATATATATTTTTTGCTAATACTCTAGGTGTTTTAAACTTGCCTGATTTTCCTGCCACTACCTTCTTGTCTCTGCTGTGCCTTTGATATAGTATCTCTAATTTATGTTGGGAAAAATCATTTTATTTGGTTACAAGCCCACTCACAAATCTTCAGCACTTCATTTCTTATTAGATAAAATATAGAGTTATTAGGGTCTTTGCCACCTGTCTTTCCAGTCATAGTTCTCACCATTCATTGCAGTGGGAACTCATCACTCCAGAGAAATGATTTTACTCAAGATACTGATTAAACCTCACACAAGGGTTAGGTCTTGCTTTGGTCTGCAGGATGCCATGACTTTTCATCTTGTTTTCTAGAATACACAAACCATTGTGTCCTAAGAAGCATTTGGACAAATGATGATGATATTGCTGAGTGTGTGCCTCTACGTGCATCTGTGTGTGTAAAAGAAAGAAAGCAGATATGATAAAACCTTAACAGTTGAAGTAGGGTATTGCAGGTATTCATTGTACTATCTTGCAGCCAATTATAGGTTTGAGTTATTTTGAAATACAATGTTGTAAAGAAAAATAGTTGAGAATAGATGAGTCACTCACAAGTGAGTGCTGGCCAGTTTGAGGCTATATACTAATCAAATATATTTAATTCTTGGTAATATTTAGAAATTTCCTGTGCATTCTGGAGAAGGATACCACGTTTTGTCCTGGTCTTTTGTTTCACTAGTTTTTCCAGTGCTGCTCCTTGAAGCAGGACATACTGGCTGATAAGAAGGTGGATTAGTTTTCAGAAATTGTGACTTCCTTCCTTCCTTGTTTCCATAGTTAACAGTCATATAATAAGTATTGGACAGTGGGCTTTGTCTAGAGATCCAGAGAAGAACCTCAGATAATCTCTGTCCTGGGAAGTCTACAGTATTGGAGAATACAAATGAGAAAGTCATTGACTGCAAAACAGAGAGAAAGTGTGATGGTTTGCTCTTATGTTTTTTCCATGCCATTTGCAATTTTGACTATCTATAGACATTTGATATTATATCCTTACTGGCACATTTTTATAATTGTTGCCAACTGGTCACCACACTGAATACAATAAGTGATATCGTTTGTTTCATTTCACATCATCCCAAATTGCTGTTCAAAAGAGTTGTTCTTAATAATTGGAAACATGCCAGAATACTTTCCATCCATATATTTTCTCCTTTTTACAATGTCGCTTCAGAATATCATGACAGATCTTCCTTTTCTGTCATTAATTGATGATATACTAATGATAGCCTTCATTGTAAGTAAAAATGTATTAATTTTGAGTCTTTTTTGGCAGTAGGTATTTTGATTTGCTCATTCGAGTGTAGAATGGAAATAAAAACTTAAAAATATAAGTAGCAATGAATACGTCAACATTCTGTGCTCTTTTGATGGTATATTACAGTAGAAACTCCATGAGGCCACAGTCTTTTTTATTATCTGTTTATTAAATAATGATTATTTGCTCTTTCCCAGGTATAGTACCAGCTGCTGGAATAAAGGTGTCTACTACCATAATACCCTTTGAGCACATGTTTATTTCCTTCTATTTTATTTTCTTTTTGAGGCAGAGTCTCGCTGTCACCCAGGCTAGAGTGCAGTAGCATGATCATGCCTCACTGCAGCCTCGACGCCCCCATGCTCAAGTGATCCTCCCACCTCAGCCTTTCTAGTAGCCCTTGTCATTATGACCTACTAATTTTTAAATATTTTTTTAGAGACAGGGTTTTGCTATGTTGCCCGGGCTGGTCTTCAACTCCTGGATTCAAGCAATCTTCCCACTTTGGTCTCCCAAAGTTCTGGGATTACAGGTTCCTTCCGTTTGTTAGTCTCCAATATAAAGCACTGCTATTGCTTTGTCCACTTGTGTAGACTTTATTTCCTCTGCACTGATTCATCTTTGTGTTGTTTGCATCAAGTATCTAACACAGCACCTTTAACAATAGAGCTGTTGCAAAAATATTTTTTAATTAATAGATTAATATGCTTGCATTCATATTTTGTCATACAGCCACTGATTAAGTTAGGCTTATATGGAAATACTTGGCACACGTTCGGTACTGATGACCCACAATTTTTCCCCAGTTATTCTAGTTAGTTATCTTTGGAATGCATTTTCCAGAGTTAGTTGGAATTTTGGCCATTCTGGAAGTGCACAAACTGTGAAACACTATTACCTACCGTGTATTATTATGGAATAAATAACAGAGAGGCTACATCTGTCACACTGCTGTGTTTGTCACGTCTTGCACATAGTTAGCTCACAATAAATACTTGTGGAATGAAGAAGTACCAGGACTTTGACTTACAAGGAAGATTTCCATAGGTAGAAATGGGAGGGGAAAAAAAGGTACACTGTGTAGAAGAAATGGCATGAGCAGTGGCCCAGATGCTGGACAAGGATAACATCAGTTGAAAGATTAACTAGAAGTGCCTGTACTGGGTCAAGAATGATTTTAGATACACACATACACACACACACACACACACACACAACATGCATGGGGTGTATCTTATTATGAGTCAGAAACTGGCATAACGATTCCCAAAGATACTTTTCAACACTGGAAGTACAAATATAAACTTTGGAATTGGAAAGATGAGGTTTTCAAATTTTAGGTTTTTCTCTTGAGCTGGATGATCACAGACCAGACAACTACCTATAATTATTTTTCCCTCTCCTTTTGTGCAATTGAAGCTGTCAGTATTTTTTTCTCAGGGTGGTTACGTGCTTGCGTAGAAAGCCATCACTTAACAGTGGTTGATGGTAGTAGGTGTCATCATGTTCCTCACTCCCTATGTACTCTCTTCCCAGAGAGAGCCAAGGCATTCCATAAAATCAACATGATCTGTTGTAGCTTCTCTTGGGAATATATGATACTCAAGTGCTGTTGACCTAATACTTAAAAGCCTCTGGCCGTTTTTTGTGGATATAGTGTACTTTGTTGCCCACAGTAAATACAATTGGAATAGCTTAATCCAGTGAAAGCTCTTTCCCCTCGATTGCATAAGGCTCAAAAGGTATGTCTTCATAAAATCTGTGTGGGCGAAGCATATGTGAAAACCCACAAGGAAGTAATAGGGTTTGTTTGTACATCTCCCAGGGATACTTACAACCCAGGTGGGTAAAGGATGCCTGGCAATCATAATTTCAACTCTTTTGGTTTCGATCACCCACTCAGAGTTTTTGGGATTATTTGGGTTTGGTGAGGGTGGTGGGAGTTTAAAAAAATCTTGTTGAAGCAACTCATTTAGAGATTGCTGTACATATCACAATTCATCACTTAGCAGACAGCAAAACCCAGTCTCATTGTTGATTGAAAATCAGGTGATCTTTTTTTTTTTTTTTTTTTTTTTTCCTTCTTAAGGAATTTACCTTGGAGTCATGGGTAGTTGCAAAGCCCGAAGAAGAAAATTGTAATAAAAATGAAAAGAAGGAGATTACTTAATTATAACATGTTCCTCCAGAAATCTTTAAGATGAATGAGAAAATTTAGCAGAGCTCTTAAATGCCACTGTAATTTAGCCCCATGCCCCGGAAATTCTAAATTGTAATTGACCCTAATTATATCAATACCCACTGGTGAGAAAAGATCTGTTTTTTAGGAAGCTTTACTGCTGCTGAACTTTGCTAACAAGTCACTCATGACTTCAACAGATGTTTTCTACTTTTCTGGCCGAGGGGGTCCTTAGGAACCAACTTTCCTCTCCATTCGGCAGCAAATGATGCAATAATGCTCTTGAAGTGTCAGTATATGAGGTAAAAAAATGCGCTCCTTTAGTCATTGCTCAGACTATTTTTATCTTGCCTGTTAGCATGTTAGGATAATTTCACTAGTAAGCAACTAAAAATGTGACCCATTCTAGCTTAAGCAGACAATAGAATTTATTGGCTAGGTTGATTGGAAAGTATCTTGCTTAGCTGTAGGTGTGACTTTATCTAGTGCATGTACGGCCTCTCTTCGTCTACCTTTCCTTCTCTTTTTTTTCTCTTTCCCCCTTTTTTTCTCTCTCTCTACGTTTTTCTTTGATATGGTTTGGTTGTGTCCCCACCTAGATCTCACCTTGAATAACAATAATCTCCATGTGTCAAGGGCAGGGACAGGTGGAGATAATTAAATCATGGGGACAGTTTTCCCATACTGTTCTTGTGGTAGTGAATAAGTCTCAGAAGATCTGATGGTTGTATAAATGGGAGTTTCTCTATATAAGCTCTCCTGCCTGCTGCCATGTAAGGTGTGACTTTGCTCTTCATTCACCTGCCATGATTGTGAGGCCTCCCCAGCCATGTGGAACTGTGAGTCCACTAAATCTCTTTCCTTTGTAAATTGCCCAGTCTCAGGTATGTCTTTATAAGCAGTGTGAGAACAGACTAATACACTCTCCCTCTCCCTCTTTTTCTTTCACCCTTCTCCCCTTTGTGTGTGTGTGTGTGTGTGTGTGTGTGTGTGTGTGTCTTGGTTGTATTTCCTTAATATTGTGCCCAGTTTCCAGAAGAATCTCAGATCATGCTTCTCATGTGGTCACTCCTGGCACTGGTACTTTCTAATTTGTCCATTCATGTCCTGTAGGAAAATGGAAAACCTCTTCTGATAACTGTTGGAAAAAAAATCCTTCATCCTTGTTGGTCCAACTTTCGTCTCTGGCTCATCTTCTGAACCAATCAAATGAACAGGGTGATGGGATTTTGCCAGTTGTCCTCGCCAGAGCTGTGGCTTATCCTTACAGCCCAAGTGATGGAATTAGCCTCCCTCAGAGCACATGGGTTTTGTGGAGGAGGAGAAGATGCTGTTTCCAAGAAAAGTGTAAATAGATACTTGGTGTGTCAAATGAGAAAAACAGAATTTTGTCTTCCAAGTTTTTTAGTAATAGTTCATTCCCCCCAACTTTTGTTTATAAAAATTGTCAGACATACGGAAAGTTTCAAGAATACAAAAACGAACACCTTGTGGGGAAGGCAAAAATTCTACCCCTGCCTTGTTAGAGTTTTTTGACTGGACCTGAGAATTAAACTGATGTAAAACAGATTAACAGAAGAAAAGCATGCAAATATATTTAATAGAAGTTTTATGGAGCCCTCATTAGGAAATGAAGACGTACAGAAATGGCAAAACTTAGATGCTTTTATATTCAATTGACTAAAAAGATGCAATTGTGGAAAAGTAAGTGAACTCTGTAGGCAGGCTAAAGGAAGATAATAATTATTTTAACAAAGTCTCTTTGTGCAGAATTCTCCAGGTCTCACCTTTCCATCCTTGATAAAAATGTGACTTTCCTTCTGCTATAGAGAGCACATCTTCTGTATGGGGGTTTTATCCCTGCGTTCTTGAAGAAAAAGGGGTGAGTCATAGCACCCTTCTAGCACCTGCTGTTTTTTAAGTGCCTTTAGCTCAAAATAATCCTTATGCTAAAGTGGCATATGTAGGGGTGGCATATTCTGCCACCCTTTAACCTGAATACTAACCATTTAGGTTGAACAATTGTTAGTGTTTTTTGGCACCCTATCTTAAGTGGCAGGCTATATCATTTTTCTTACTCCCTCCTGACAAATTTCTCAGAATTTCTTCAAATGAAGATTTTAAAAGTTCAGTACTTTAGAATTCAAATGGAAACGAAATGTCATTTCCATGATGCTGTGTCCTTCACCTGCCTTTTCTCCTTTGTTCTCTTTCTGAATAGAGCCAAGAATCATTCCATTTTCCAATAAGCTGTCTCATACACCCTAAAGGGGGAATATTATACAATTAAATGCAGGCTAGCGTTTCTCTAGCAAGGTAAATGCTTATTTCAGAGATCCCCAGTTGATCTCTTAAATGTAATTCCCTGATAATATGAAAGTTCTGAATTATGTATCACTTCATATTAGATCAGGAATATTATTTCTGAAAACAAATTTGTTATCATCAGCAAATCAGCTTTTGAAGGTTTTTGTACCAAAGAATAAACCTAGGGAGTAGATTTTGAACTCTTAGGGGGAAGAAGTAAAATTACTTTGAGGACGTTTTACAGTTTTTACAGCGAGGCAGCTTCAAATGCAGATGAAGAACCATGCACTGAAGAATGACAATTTTTAGTTCTGGTTATAAGTCATTCCTCTAGCCTGGTAAAATTCTACACTGAAGTAATGAATTCCAAACCTTACATATTCATTTTTGAGGGTGTCATGTTTTCTCCTCGAAGCCTCCATGTGCTTATTGATTAAAAAAATTACTTGTAGTTCCCCTTTGCATTAAGTTGTAGCTAGTCATAACAAAAAGAGTTAACATTTCTTTACTGTGTGCTAAGCACTTCACTGAGATCCTAACTGCCTTCTTTCATTTAATTGTCACAACTCAGTGAAGTAGACACCGTTAATTTCTCTCATTTTAGAGATGAGGAAACTGAGGCATAAGATATTATGAAACTTGCCTAAAATCAAGCAAGTGGCAAGCTATGGCACTTGGACATTAACTTATGTTACTATGAAATGCCGTTGGTTCAATTCATAAAAATTTGCCTGAATGTGACAGACTCATAATTTGAGAGCCAGAGCCTGGGATATATGATTATTATGAACTTTAAGATAAGGTTACTGCTGTTTTTGAGCAGGAATGCCAAATGTTTAATTTTGTAAACCCAAAACATTTCATGACAGAAAAGCTTTAAAGAATATGTATCTATGTATAAGTGATTTTTAAGTTTCTCTTCTCCTCCTCCTCCTCCTCCTCCTCCTCCTCCTCCTCCTCCTCCTCCACCTCCTCCTTCTCCTCCTCATTCTCCTTCTCCTTCTTCTCCTTCTTCTTCTCCTCCTCCACCCTCCTTCTCCTCCCTCCTCCCTCTTTCCTCTTTCCTCCTTCTTTCTTCTGTTTTTAGATGGGAGGTCTTGCGATATTGCCCAGGCTGGGCACAAGTGATCCTCCTGCCTCAGATTCCCAAGTAGCTAGGATTACAGGTACACACCACCATACCCAGCTCTGAGTACTTTTTAATAGGCCTTACTTGGTAGAACAGTTTTAGGTTTATAACAAAATTTAGCAGAAGGTACAGAGTCATCCCATATACTCCCTCCCCTTCCACGTATACATATCAATATCCCCTATCAGAGTGTTACATTTGTTACAATTGATGAGCTGACACATCATTGTCACCCAAAGTCCATAGTTTCTATTAGGGTTCACTCTTAGTGATGTGTTTTTGATGAGTTTGGACAATTACGTACTTACATGTAATCTACCATTAGTGTATCATACAGAGTAGTTTCAAGGCACTGAAAATCCTCTGTGTTCCACTTTTATAAGCCCTATATTGTCATTCTAACTTAAAATACGTAATCAGCTGTTTAGGAGAATCATTTTGAAAACCCAGTAAGAGAAACAGGAACATTTGGCAGGTCAAGAATTTGCTTCAACTGCAGCAGAGAGGATTGTAGACTGTGTGGAGGATGTCAATATGAAGAATGTCGATAATTTGTAATTGGTAAATTGCAACCAAAGCTGAAGAGCAAACCAATTCATGTTAAATAGGAGTAAATATAATTCAGAAAAGCTGAACGCAGAGCTTGAACTCCACTCAAGCTCTAATCCAACTGGAGACAGTTACGCTCTCACCCTTAAAATTTGTTCTGTAGGTCAGATCTGTGTTTTTTGGCAGCAGACAGAGATGTGGCTAATATTCACCTTGTGCCTCTCAGCCACCTGTTCTTCCTAATTAAAGACTCCCATTTTCTGCTCTGCTGGCCTCATAATTTGCAAATAAAATCCACAGGACATTTGATAGGAATGTTAAGAAACCTGAGAACTATTTGTTTCTAGTTTGTAAAGTGAAAGAGAGACCCTTCCCCTTCCTTCCCCTTTTCTCTCCTGCCATTTTAAGAGGAAAATTTTTCCCCTCCTTCTTCTGGAAATAAAAGAACACTGTTGAAATGGTTTGGTTTTCTTCCTTTAAAGATAACTATATCTTTATATATGTATTTATATATATACATTTGCTGGAGGTAGACTTTTTATTTTAGTATAACTGTGCTAAAAAGAATTCATTTATCTGCCTTTTATAATTTTGTTTTTCTCCACATTTCCATTTCTACCTCATTTGCCTGTATTACTGCAATGCCTTTTTACTGGTCTGCCTCATTCCATACTTCTGATCTATTTCCTAAAGCACAGCCAGGGTAAACAATATAAAAATAAACATTTTTAAGCAGAAAATTATGAAGGGAATTAAACAGTTTACTTTAGCATAAGCACAGGCAAATTAAATAAAATATTTTTATTTTTTATATCTTTTGATTTTACAATTATTCATTGTATAAAAATGAATTTATTCCACATTTATTGTCCAATGGCTTGTTTTAGTTTTGTCACAAAGAACATACATACAGTTTTTTTCCAATTCTTCTTAATGGCCAGATAATTGTCCATTGTATGGTTACCATAGTTTCTGGATCAGTTCCCAATGTTGCTTTATATTTTTAAAAATTTTCCTGATATTAAAAATTTCTGCAATAAACATCTTTGTACATACAGTTTTGCCCACATGTGTAATTCGACTAAAATTGGAAGTTCTGGATCAAGGGCTGGGAATATCATATATATTGCTTAATTATCTTTACAAATGACTATATCATCCTCATCATCACTAGTTTCTTTTTTCAATTAACAAAAAGGTTTTTCCCCTAATATCGTAAGTGAAAATAATGTTGTAATGAAATTGTAATGTTCAGTTAGTCACTTGTTGGTAAGGTTGATTAACTTTATGAGCTTATTGGCCATTTTGTATTTCTCCGTGATAGAAGGTAATTATGAGTGATTACTTTGAATATTGAACCCTAAAGTTTAGAACTTTGATGGGATCAACTGATTCTTAGAACATTTCTAGCCTCCTTATAAGCTCAGCTTATGCTATGGACCCTCTGATAAAAGCTGTGTGCACTGATGGTTGACAATATGTATGTTAAAGGATTTTTTGCTACATTGAAATGCAAAATTATTAGCTGCAAGAAAATTAAAAGTGAGGCAACATTCAGATAATTTTAGATATAAAGTATGTTTCGGTACTGATTTATTGTGGTTATTTTCGTTATATTCATTAAATGAAGCTCATGACTTCTTGAATTCATATCCATATTCTCTATCCTAGGGGATCTCACTGCTGATACAGGCTGTATTTCTGTCAACCATAGTGGATTAGTTGCAGTTTTTACCTTTTAATTAAACAGCTGCTGCCGCTAAACACAATTTTGAATTATTTAATAGTCCATATTACTTTAGTCAATGTACACTGCTTGAATGTTTTAATTATATGAAGCTATACATTTTTTATGATACAGCTTTTCTAAAAATGCATTGACAGACAGTAATAATTTGTTCTTTTGAGATGTCAGGAATATCTTAGCATATTTTTAAATAATGATAACTAAAATTAAAAGCCAAGCTGATCAAATATAAGATCTTTTGCTTTAAAATATAAATGTGAAACATCTAGAATTTTAAATAAAGGTCCCATTCAAGATGTTTGTAGTCTCCGTCTCATAAACAAGTAACACATGTGGTAAATACTGTTGAGCACAATTCAGAACACTCAAGATCCTAAAAATCAAACTTCTCATTGAGGCCTCAATTCAGAAATTCATTGCTTTCCCGTTTTGTGGCTTCTGTGGCAACAAAGTTTGTTTAGGCGATGTTGTCATTTGGAAGCAGAAATCAGTCAGTAAAAAGCTATTTACTGTTAATCAACATGAAATCTTGTAAAGGCTCATGATTATCTTTTTACGTTATTCTGAGTTATATTCAGAGGTATTCCTTAAATTTCTGGTTGTAATAAGTTTAAATGAATAATTTACTGCAGCTCTGAGAAATTATAGATCCTGGGAAATTATTTTTAGAAAGTGACAATGGTGTGACCTTTTATCCTTCTCTCTTTATTTAATGGAAATTCCATCCCTCCCCCCATACATCTATGTGTATATATGCGTGTGTGTATCCTATAGACTCCTAAAGCCTTTCCTTGCCATTTATAGGGAAAAATATGAAGTAAATAACTGAAGTATTGAACATTAGAATGAACAGTTGAAAATGTGTCAGGTTATATTTTTAGGCTTATCACTACACCTAAACTGCCTGAGAATTGTTATGATCAGAAAAGCTACTTTTAATATACTGACTTGATGGGAACTGGTGTCTTTAACCTCAGCCTTTGATTGAATTTCTATAAGTGGTAGAAGTAAAGGAGAATGGTGTAAGACCTGTCTGAGTTTTTCAGCTATACAAACCATTTAACCGAGTGTAGATGATGGTAACGTCAGGATTCCTGGAATAAATTATTTCTGTTCTCCCTGCTGACTCTTAGAGAACATAATTTAGAGAGTACATCTGGTATTTTTTGTCTGTTCTGTGTTGACCTCACATCGATTCTTTATCTCCTTTCCTGGCTCTAAAAAACAAAAAAGTTTTTTAGAACTGGGTGTTGGAATAATATTATAAAACAATGTAAAGCATCACTTGCCACTGTCGTACCGATTATATCTTCAAAGTTTAAGAAGGTGGTTATCATTCCTCATGGTTATAGATGTTACCCTGTTCAAGATAATAGTTTCTGCTGTTGAACGGGTATCTATAGATTCAATAAGAGCCGTTGCCTCTATCTTCTTTTTTTTTTTTTTTTTTTTTGAGACGGAGTCTCGCTCTGTTGTCCGGGCTGGAGTGCAGTGGCCGGATCTCGGCTCACTGCAAGCTCCGCCTCCCGGGTTTACGCCATTCTCCTGCCTCAGCCTCCCGAGTAGCTGGGACTACAGGCGCCCGCCACCTCGCCCGGCTAGTTTTTTGTATTTTTTAGTAGAGACGGGGTTTCACCGGTTTAGCCAGGATGGTCTCGATCTCCTGACCTTGTGATCCACCCGTCTCGGCCTCCCAAAGTGCTGGGATTACACGTTGCCTCTATCTTCTAAAGGGCCTCAGTAGCTTAAAGTGTGGAGCGTAAAGCATGGTGGAATGTGGTGAAAAGATGTAGCCATCTGTTGAGCTTAAAGTCGTGATTTTAAGCTTAGTCCATAAACTGAGCACAGGTCAAGCTCTCTCCATCACCTCTCCATGGCAAGCAGTTCTTGACATTACTAATTTGTCAGTAATGTTAAATTCTCTGAAGAAACCAATTGACTGTGGTTTGTTGATGTTATTTGTTTCTTTGTTTGCCCCACTACAATGTTAGCTTTATGAGTGTGGGGATCATGTCCCTGTTGTTCAGTTGTTGAATTAATGACGATATAACATTCATTGAGTGTTAAGTCTTTTCCCATCTGTGAATACCACTTAACCAGGTAGTCATCCAAGTGAGCAAAATGAAGCTACTTAGAGGTAACCCTGTATTTCTGTTTAAATGTAGACCACCCTCCCAAAGGAAAACATTCCATTTGCTTCATATTCAGTGTTAAATGTGAGTGGCATATATATATATATATATATAAGTTTTGGACTGAATATTGACATTACAGTGATAAAATGAGAAAGCTGATTCAAGGTCATTGTGGTTCACTTGAAAATGTGCCTATCAATTCAAGTAAAGATCTAGTGGCTTGGAGATTAGACTAATATCTACTTCTCTTAGTGTGTTAATATGCTGACAAAAAGGAAGGAGATGAAGAAGCTTGAGGAGGTGTTCGTGTGTGTGTGTGTGTGTGTGAACATACGTGTTTGAGGAGGAAGGACTGAAAGCAGTGTGTGTGTGTGTGTGTGTGTGTATGTATATATATATATATATGAACATACATGTTTGTATGAGGAGGAAGGACTGAAAGCAGTGCTGTCTAATAGAGTTTTCAGCCATTATGACCATCTTCTAACCAACAGAAAGAATTAAAGAAGAAGGGACAAAAGCAGTCAATTTGAGATTGGAAGATGTGGTCTTTATTTCGGGGAACCATGTGCTCAGCTAAAAATAAAGAGTATAGTTACTGATGGGAAGAGGTGAAGAGGTTTTAAGAGTTATCTAAACAGTTAACTTTGCCTGAAGTACCTGTTCTCTGCAAGGCATTGTTCTAAGTATTGAAGCTATAGATAGTAGTGAAGAAGGAAATGTAAGTTATCTCATGAAGATTACATGGATTCTGGAGAAGTGAGCATACATACACATGAATATACAACATGCCTGGAAATAATATGTACTTTGCAGAAAAATAAGGACCCAAATGGGTTTTGTGAAAATGTTAATGAAAAAAGGATGTAAGTATGTACTGAGAAACGGTTTGGGGTGAAACATATAGGGTTTGAAGCCAACATGAAATATTATAGGATTTTAAACAAATTTCCTTTGAAAATAAGTAAAGTATCAATTTTATTTGAAATACACAGCTACAGATAAAAATCTATTTAATACCATATGATGCTGTAAGATTGTTTTTGTTAACATCCTGTTGTATACATTCTTATTCATACTGGAGAAGCTGGGAAGAAATAAAATGTGAAAGATGTACATATTTTTAGTTACCCAATATTAATAATGGCCTAAATCAATAAAGTTTTAGTATAATTACATACACACCCTGTTTTTATAATGACTACCTTGTGATTTTCATTTTCCTAACCAATAATTGTGATTAGTCATTTGATTGTTACCACAATTTTTCTCTACCTAGGAGCTAAAGAACATATTAAAATCTTTGGAAACTTAGGTAAATTACTGCAATGAATTACAAAATTACTAGAGGTGATGATGATCAAGAGAATAATAAAGAGTAATTAGAGTAAGCTCTACTTCTTCCTCTTTTACAGCAGTCCCTTTGTTCTTAGAGTAAAATTAAAAAACAGAAGCAAGATAAACTAACTCCTACTTAGTCATGAATATAACTCATCTCTTCTCTCTTTGTATGTAGGAATAGGCGGTACCTATCTGGGAATGGGTCCACAGAAACAGCATATTTAACTCTTTCCAGGCAATTCCCTGACATTTCAAAACTTGTTTCTGTACCATTTATCTCTTTGCCTCTATCCCCACCTGTAATCTGTTACTTTTCTCTTTCTTTCAACCCTTACAGAAAAAGAGCAAAAAAAACTACAGATTAATAGGAGGATAGTATCTTTATATAGAAATAGTTTCTTGGCCCATTGTAATAAATGCATGTAAATAAATGTATTGTTTTCATACTCATGAGCATGCTTATTAATGGAAAATTAGGGGACAGTAGTTAAAATTCCTAGAAAATTCAAGATTTTTAATATAAATTTGACTGAAAACATGGAGGAGAAGGAATGCTCTTTAGAATGGGTCTGTATATCCAATCTTATTTGATAAATTTTCTGGTGTTTTGTTTGTGATCCCTATTAGGTTTCTTTGGCATCTAATAAACAATGATAATTCCCTTGATACTATCTTAGGAAATTATGACAGAATTTAGGAAGAAGTTTCAGGGGAGTCTTTTAAGAAACCAAATCCACAGAGAAATAAATATGTCTTTCAACTTCTTCAGTGAACTGATTCCCCATTCCACTGCCATTCCCTAAAAACTGTTGCAAGTGCATTCCTAGTGTTAGTATTTAAAAGGTACTCACTGTGATTAGTTTGCATAAAGGAACATTTACTTCTAAATTCTTACAAATCTGTTTTTATTAACAAGTCCCCTTAAGTTCTGAAATAGTTTCCTTAATTCTTCTTGTGTGAGAAATCCGTGGCATATTTTAATCACATTAAACATTTTTTTTTTCCCTCCAGAAGAAATGATTTATTCCTTATTTGCTGGTTTATTTCAAAGCAGGTACAGCTCTTGGATCTGAGGGTTGCTAATAGGTTTTGAAGCTAACTGCAAAGTCATCAGCATTCTACTTCCTGCTATCTGCCAGCTGTTTAGGACTTTGTCTCCACAAACAAAGGAGTGCAGGCTGAACCCTCCTTTCCCATCCCAGTTATTGCAGAACAGGCTTCTCTTCCAAGTCCTCTGCATTTATCATCCCTCTTCCTTCTCTTTCTTTGTTCTATGGCATTTGAATTGTATAAAAATGAAATTATACTTGGACCAAGGCAAAGTGCTCTTTTATGAGATAGTTTATTTGTGCTTCCATGATGATTTTTCTCATTATGTGTGAGCTCAAACAACAGAACACATTCTTATTGAAATTAAGGGTCATAATCCTGATATTGAAGTCTTCATTAGGTGCTTTGCATCCTCTGTAGCATATGTTGTAGTTTGATCTGCTCTGATGATGGAATTTTAAGGGTTTTGTTATCAGTTTATTTATTTTAAATTGCAAGCTGTAGCTTAATAGCTACATAACTGGCCCTTAATAGGTATCAGGAACAGAAATATAAATTTGAAGCTGAGCCTTTTTCCCCATTCTCTCCTACTAATGCTCTGATTTTCTATTAGAAGAATCAGAAAGCAGTCCAATGGCTTTTGTTGACTGGAACCCATTTTATAGTTTCCAATAACTGTAGCTGTCTCTGTCCTGCTGTGGTAGAGCAATACATATTGATACTGAACACCTAACTTGATGAACAAGAATGAATAATTATTATGCCATTGGCTTGTTTACATTGTATTACATAATTTTTACAATTTTTTTCATGTTGTTTTATTTAATCCCATGAGAGCAGTCCTGTGAGTTTGCTCTGTCCTTTGCTAATACTCCCATTTTCTCTATGAGAAACTGAAACTTAAGGAGGTGAGCTGACCAACTTGTAGTCATAAGGCCAAAAAGAGGGAGAGTAGAATAGAGAACCAAGGTCTCAACTTCTTAGGTGTTGTATCTGTAGATTTGACTTCCCTTCTTGAGTCTAAATTAAAATCAGTTCATCTAAGTCTATTAGTAAGGTAGTCTTTGATTTTCTTAAGTATTTAATCTTATTATGAATTAAATGAGAACTGGGCAAGGATGAGCTTTGTGGATCATTTTACTTTAAATATAGTTAAATCTGCGTGTGTTTGCATGCTTTAGGGAAACTTTTGCTTATCAGAAATCCAATGGAGATCCTAGGAACTCTACAGCCTCTTCACTTATTTTTCATGCCCAAAATAAAAAGATTCTGTTTTTTTGTTTGTTTGCTTTATGAGTTGTGGTCTGTTGCCCAGGCTGTAATGCAGTGCTATGACCATAGTTCACTGCAGCCTTGAACTCCTGGGCATAAACCATACTCCTGCCTCAGCCCCCTGAGTAGCTAGGACTACAGGTATGTGCCACCATGCCCAGCCAAGTTTTTTATTTTTTAAAAGCCTGGGGTCCCCTTATGTTGCCCAGGGTGCTCTCAAATTGCTGGGCTCACCCAATCCTCCCATCTTAGCCTCCCAAGTCAAGTTAGTGGGACTACAGACATAAGCCTCTGCACCCGCCAAAAAGATCCTTTCAAAAAGAAGTACATTCAACTATCAAATTTTCAGAACAAAGCAGAAACAAGTATATAGCTTCCCTCTTTTTCGATCTTCCCATTTCAAAATGCAAATATGTGCAAAAGAAAAAATGAAGGGCAAAAACTTTGGAAACAGGCTTTGCAAAAATATCTCTCAAGTTTATTTGACCTTTTGCTCACAAATACTCATGGTGGAATGGCTGCAGTGTGCAACAGACCTGGGCTAAGTATATACATTCTTAGAAAAATGCCAGGGATGTTCCTAAATGTTTTCTTCAATTATCTATGGAACTCCTTGGACCATGTTTTAGAAAATGGTTTTAATTTTCTTTGCGGGATTATCATAATTGAAAAGGTCACAGGAATCAGCTCCATTCCTAATGCATTTGTACTTGCCAAAGCTCAGTCACGGGGAATCTTTTTGGTTTTCATATTCAGTACTTTTCTTTTTGCTTTGTTGTATGATAAAGCAGAAAAAAAGGATTGGCATGAAGGGGAAGTGAATCTGGTGCCAACTTTTTTTTGTTGTTCCTCAGCTCTGATCTTTGCTTTCCCTGAGCCTTGTCATCTGTCAGGAAAAGGAAGAGTGCCACTACACTACGGGTTTGAAAAATGAATCGATCATTCTATACTTTCAGAAAACATAGTCAGTAATCTTTAAAGTACCATTCTCATGTAGGCGATAGCTTCAAGGTTCCAGCATAACATATGCATAGTGAAATGTTTTAACCTTTTATTTTATGCTTTTCAACATTTTAGAAAGCATCTTTTCTGTTCATTTTCCATGGTGCTAAACCGTGACTTTATTTTTTATTTTTTATTTTTTTTGTGCTTATTACAACTACTTGAATGGTATAAATTTCTTAAGATAATAAAACTATGGCTTTCTTTTATTTCATTTTTAGATAGGATAGTTTTAAAATGTTTAATATTATTAAATATCGCTAAGGTAGAGTAAGTACAGTAGCCATTCACCTATACTGTACATTAATCCTTAAGGGCTTTATTATCTGACATTTTATGACTTGGTTTAGTTCTGGAAAAAAACCTGAGGAACTCATTAAGAAAGGGAGGGGGTGTCCAATAATGTTTGTATTTGTTACTGATACATAAATTCTTTTTTTTTGATATGGAGTCTCACTTGGTGCCAGGCTGGAGTGCAGTGGCGCGATCTCGGATCACTGCCACCTCTGCCTCCAAGGTTCAAGTGATTCTCCTGCCTCAGCCTCCAGAGTATCTGGGGTTACAGGCATGCACCACCATGCCTGGCTAATTTTTAAACAATTATTTTTAGTAGAGACGAAGTTTCACCATGTTAGCCAGGCTAGTCTCAAACTCCTGACCTCAGGTGATCCACCTGCCTCGGCCTCCCAAAGTACTGGGATTACAGGCATGAGCCACTGCGCCCGGCCCACAAATTCTTAATTTCTACCTGCCTCTAACCATCTGCCTCTCCCAGAAAAACTCAATATTTTCAAAGCCAGAGTTTTTCCTAAAATAATAGGTGGAGACATCTTCAATTTTTATGTGGGTAATTACATTAGGCACCAAGAAGCAATAACAGTGGAAAACTGCAAACTGAATGCAAGGATGGGGCAGTTTGTTAATTTGGGGGCAATGGAGCGCTTTGTGGAATCAAGTACAATCTTGCGATCTTGGGTAGCCTGCCTCACTGTGGTCAAACATAAAACAGGAATAAAAGTTTCTATTTCATAGGATTCAAAGAGGATTAAACAAGATAGTTTATGTGAAGACATTCATCAAGGTCCCTGTCTTCTGATAATTAAACATGAATTCAGTGTGGACCCTGTTCATGTCACTGGGACGTAAACTGAAAGGAGTTAGCTAGGAGGCTGTTAGTGTTCACTTGGTATGTTTCACTTGAACCTGTTCCAGACACAATACACCAGAGTAAGTGTAAATATAGGCATTTCTCAACTGGTTTAGGTCATGTAGGAAATAGTTGCTATCATCAGATTAACCAAAAAAAAAAAAAAAAAAATTGAAAAACAAAACCTGTTAATACTCACAATTTGTAAGGATATGGAGAAATAAACAGTTCCATACCCTGGGAAGCCTGTCTATGCATACCTTTCAACCTAGTAATTCCATTTTTGAAAACTCTTGGTGCTTTTTCATAAAGAAATATATTCAAGGATTTGTAAGAGTGAAAATGGAATATCAATATATTTTAGTCAACATGGGAATGATTAATAAATTTTGGTATATCCAAAGTATGGAATCCTAGTACTTCAAAAGTATGAGGTATGTTCCTTATCTGGGACTATCTATCTCTGAGATACATGGTTAATTGAAGGGAGAAGTTTATAAAACCTTATGATTC
The DNA here is from genome assembly GCF_008728515.1 of Papio anubis. NCBI lineage: Eukaryota > Metazoa > Chordata > Mammalia > Primates > Cercopithecidae > Papio > Papio anubis. Next base: position 80,023,127 of record NC_044977.1, read on the forward strand.
TACGTATGCATGAGAGTCCTACCCAAACACAAAGCTTGTATGTGTGCATATGTAGCTAAATGCGTAGAAAAAGATCTGAAACTGATAATAAAGATTGCTTTTGGGGAGGAAAGTGGATTAAAAGGAGTAATGAGTGAGTTTTTATACTTTTCTATATGGTTTGATTTTTTTACAGTGAGAATATTTTCACATATTACTGTATAACTAAAAAAGGAAATAAAACAATTGCCTTGCAAAACAAGACAGTAGCATCTAACAGATGGATACATGAACATATACATTCACAAAGAAAGGCAACTGGTCTCTAAAAAATACGTGAATATGAACTACTGCTTACAGATAAATTATTCAGTAGAAAAACCCATTGTGCCACAGCACTTCAGTCTTCAGCGATGATTACCTTGAAATTTTAACAGTGTTTAAGACTGTTTAAGAAAAATTCTACTGGGGATAGAATGGAAGGGTAGTAGTGGGGACTGGAAGCAAACTGGGAGTTGAAGGGTACTGTTGGCTTGCTTCATCATTCCTTTATTTATTTGATTATTTCATTCAACATTTTCTGAGGAGCAAGGCTCTGGGAACACAGACCCAAATGAGATGCTATCTTTGTCGTTAAGGGCCTCATCCAGTATGTACTGTACACATAGAAAGTAAATTACTATTTATTGTTACAATCACAGGAATTAAAGCATGGACCCAGCAAGGTCAAACCACTTAAAATGATGGAATTGATTTGAAAATGAGGTACTATTCATGGAAATGGAAGGCTTTCTGAAAGAAGTTGCATTCAACTTGGATCTTGAAAGATAGAGAAGATGCATTTGGGCAGACAGCAGACTCATGGGTCTTGAGGTATGAGAACTACGTGCAGCAGAAGATTACGTCTGGGGAATTATAAGCAGACCCAGATAGCCAGAGGCAAAATACAAGAAGTCCTGGGGTTTTTTTTAGCAAAAGGAGCTCTCGTCTAACAATACCCTATGAACACGGGAGCCAACTGAAAGCTCTAGTGATAAAGTGACCTTTATTTTTTAAATTCAAACAGCGGGAGGATCTCCGTTGTGAGTTTTTGCTTTTTGCTTCTATTTATTGAACCTTCCTGTGAGAACCAACCTGTTTATGAAACATACTACACCCCGTTTAATCAAAGCAAGCATGACAACTCTCTGTTGTGATGTTTTTCAGGCTTCCCTTTATAAAATTGGCATCACACTGGGCCCCACTTACCATTTAGATCATGTAACAGTAGACTGATAATGGTGTTGCTATGTATGTTCACATTCAGGTTAAGTATGAGTCTGTATACAATGTTTCCTTCTTGAGTTTCTCAAACGTCTGGGAAGGAAAAGCATAGATATGGCCGGGCACGGTGGCTCACGCCTGTAATCCCAGCACTTTGGGGGCTGAGGCAGGCAGATCATGAGGTCAGGAGTTCGAGACCAGACTGACCACCATGGTGAAACCCCATCTCTACTAAAAAAAATACAAAAATTAGCTGGGCTTAGTGTCAGGTGCCTGTAGTCCCAGCTACTCGGGAGGTTGAGGCAGGAGAATCATTTGAACCTGGGAGGCGGAGATTGCAGTGAGCCAAGACCAAGCCATTGCACTCCAGCCTGGGTGACAGAGTGAGACTCTGTCTCAAAAAAAAAAAAAAAAAGCAGAGATATTTAAAAATGCATAGAATCTCCTTAACAGAGAAGGGTTTTGGCCATTGTTGAAAGATGTAATATCCCATGTTTTAGTTGTTTTTGGAGAGAGGAAGATGGGAAAGGACCTTCGAAATGATGTTTGAGTTTGGATGTGATTTTTGAATCTCTCTCTTATTCCATGTAACACTGAGAAGTTACACCTTGTTAAAAACTGCTCCTGACACTCTTGGGTCCTCTACATAGCCCCAGGGTAAATTTGTACTTGGGAAAGTAGGTATACTAACTACAGTTATCCTCGAATGTGATATTAAACCATCAGTATTAAACAACATCTCAGAGAAGGATTAAAGCCTACCAGTCAATGTCCTATCACTAATACTTTTGTGTTTCTCCTGAGATACATAATGAAGCAAGCTCTGAAGGTGACATCCGAACAAAGGCCGGGGAATGTAAGCTCAGTTTGGATCTTTGAGATTAAGAAGAGCTATCTCTTCTTCACAGACTTATAGGTCAATGGGAAAACCTTCAAAATCAATTCTTTCAGCAGCCAGGAACATCTGAAAGGAAATCAAAACTTGCTTATTATGCTGACATGGTTTAACACCAGCTGAGACTCTTAGAAATGAATTTTAAAATCTAAGCTCTGGCAACAATACATTTAGCAAAATCTCCTGCTCAAGATATAGCAATCATAAACTGTCATATTCGTTACATATAAGCCAACAATTATCTTATATATTTGGTATCAGAATAATGAAATAAAGACTGTGTGTGTATATGCACATAATGTATATGGATATATTGAATGTAATTCAGAGAAAACTCACAGGTATTAATTATTCATTAATTGTGTTAATATGTGTAAGTAGTTATTCATGATGTTGACATATGTTTAATTCAAGTGAAGTCCATTAGTATTAATTATTCATTAATACTACAGATATATACATGTAAGGATAATTTCACTTTCCAAGGCATTATTATTATTTTGTTGTTCATGTACTATGTACACAGCTTTAATTGTCTGGTCTGATTCAAAGGATTTGTTTAATGTGTCATCATTGGAATCCTACTTTTATGCTAGGCACTATCGTAGGCACAGGAAGCATGCAAGTGAACTGGACAGACAAGGTCCCAGTGATCTCGAGCATGTATTCTAGTATGGGGAGGATGCTGACAATAAATGACTTGTGTGTTAGTCTGTTCTCATGCTGCTAATAAAGATGTACCTGAGACGTGGTAATTTATAAAGGAAGGAGGTTTAATGGATTCACAGTTCCACATGGTTGGGGAGACACCACACTCATGGTGGAAGATAAAGGTGCAAAGGCACATCTTACATGGCGGCAGGCAAGAGGGGCATGTACAGGGGGACTCCCCTTCATAAAACCATCAGATCTTGTGAGATTTACTATCATGAGAACAGCATGGGAAAGACCTGCCCCCGTGATTCAATTACCTGCCACTGGGTCCCTCCCATGACACATGGGAATCATGGGAGCTACAATTCAAGATGAGATTTGAGTGGGAACACAGCCAAACCATAGCTTATGTTTCAAAAAGGCTTAAGAAAAAAGACGATTTCAAAAATTAATATGGATTATGAAGAAAGAACAATGAAAGAAAGTAGGAGGTAGGGTGGGAAGGGTGCAGAGGGGTGGGCAGGAGGAGAGTGGGGAGGGAAGATGCCTTAGGTAGCATGGCGGAGGAAGGCCCTCTCTGAGGAGTGTGTTGGAGTGGACACCTGAAGGAGAAGGAGCCAACACTGGGCACATATGGCACATCTTGGGGAGGAACCCTCTAAGGCTGAAAAGAACCTGTCTGAAGGCTCTATGGCAGCAACGGGCTCAGCATGGTGAAGGCACGGGTTGGCTGTTACAGCTGTTTGGCAGTTAGTGGACAAAGCTGGGTACTGGATAAAATCAAGGATTTCCAGGCATCAGTCAGATCATAAAGTACCTTTTGAGCCATACAGGTTCTTAAGATTTTACCCTCTAAGTTCAATCAGGAGTCATTGGGGATTTAACAGTTTTTTTATTATAAAAATTTTATATAGATACAAAAATAGAAAAGTATAGTGACTCCTGATGTACCTATTGCCGAGTTTCAATGATTATCAGCTCATGGTTTATTTTACCTATCCCTTCTCTCCAACTGCGCCCCTCCCCAGTCACCACCACCACACAGTGTTATTTGAAGGAGACATGGTGTCATTTGTCACCACAGATCTCTAGAACATCAGAACTCTTTTTAAAACCATAGCCATAGTATCATTATCACTAGTAAAAGTTTACAGTGATTCCTTAGTATCATCACATATCTAGTCTCATTTGGAATTTTATGCAGAGAGTGATATTATTAAATTTGCAGCTTTGAAAAGAGCTCTCTGTTGTATATGACATGGCTTTAGAGGGGCAGGAGTGGAAGCTGGGAGATCACTCAGGCCTCCTTGTGTTTAGCAAAGAGTGCGGTCAGAACAAGGGCACTTATGATGGAGATGGAGATAAGGCTTTGGGATATGCCTGGAGGCAGAACTGACTTGCTGATCACTACTGAGTTTGGCCCAGGAAACCCAGCGAATGTGGCACACTAATAATTGAGAGGGAGAAGACTTGAGGAGGAACTCTTGAGGGTTGGATGAGAAAACTAAGAATTCCATTTAATTTCATCTCCAAAAATGGAAAATCCTTAAAATCAGCCTTAAATAGGAAAAGAGAAGACAAATGATAATATGCATCCATATGTACCAAGACTTCCCTTCAGTCCTGCTCAATGATATATGTTAAGGGGGATATGATAATGGAAGAAATTGCTTCCGTTCTTAAAAAATCTCCTAGATTTACTTGAAATCTGTTTAGATCCGCTCAAGAGAAGCCTTTCACTGAGTCTGCTTTGAAAGATGAGTAAATCTGAAAAGTCTGGCTGTGCAAAAACACCTCCATCACCCTACCATGGATAGAGTGACCTTATTTTTCCCAACTTGAAATCTGATGCAGGACTTGAAAAATGAGAGTGTTCTTACAGGGACAGCGTGCATGAACAAATGACATCAGGGCTGGCTTGAAAAATAACATGGCGCATAACATATTTACCCCAAGTTCCTATATAAGAATGAACTGAAGACACTTGTCTTTGAGTTGGTGTGACATCTATTATTGGCATGTATGAGTTAATGGATGATTGTTGCTCATGGTTATCTGCTCCAGAAAAAGTGCCCCCTTCCCTCCTTATTTTCTGCTTCCTGTCTCCTGGAAGCCTCAGCCCTATGTTTAAGGCCTTCAATTGATTAAATCAGGTCCACTCAGGATAATCTCCCTAATTTAAAGTCAAATGATTAGAGACTTGAATTACATCTGCAAAATCCTTTCACAGGAACACCTAGATTAGTATGTAATTGAATAAGTGGGAACTATAGCCTCGCCAATTTTACACGTCAATGTCCTCGTCTATTTCACAGGGATAATAATAATACTTTACTGATAGGCTTGTTTGGGGGAATTAAAGGAGTTAAGGCATGTAAAGCACTTGACACATAATATGTGCTCAGTAAGGATTAGTTACTCTATAAAGCAGGAAAGCATTAAATGGCTGCCTTGTGGTAACAAGGAGGATCTGTCAAAACTAGATGGTGTCTTGTTCAGTGATAGAAGCTAGATAAAAAAGAGTGCCACATACATAAAGTGTGGAAACTGTCAAAGTTCACCAATGGTGCTAGAAGTCAGGATGTTAGTTACCCTTGAGGAGGAGGTACCTGGAAGGCTGTGGCAGATAGGCTCTGAGGTGTTGATAATACTGTATTTCTGGATCTGGGCGTTGGTTACATGAAAGTGTTCAGATTGTAAAGTAATTGATTGAATTTATATGTATATGTGTGTCAGTTATACTTAAATAAAAACTTAAGTACTGGATGATAGATACCAACTTCTGTCGGATGTATGTGTGCTTCTGTGTATGTATGTGTGTATGTATATCTGCAAAGAAGGAGAGTAATATATCTGCAAAGAAGGAGAAAAATTTTTCTTCCCATTTCACAAATATGAGCATAGCTCAGAGGCAAGATGGGAGAGGAACTTTATTGGCATATTTGACCAAACCTCATAAGATTATTTTATTTCCGGGTTGTTGCCACTACCATGTCTGCTCAAATTGGAATGGTTATTGAAATATTCTGAGGCCAGGAGTGGTGGCTCATGCCTGCAATCCTAGCACTTTGGGAGGTCAAGGAGGGCAGATCACTTGAGGCCAAAAGTTCGAGACCAGCCTGGCCAACATGGCAAAACCTCATCTCTACCAAAAATCCAAAAATTAGCCAGGCGTGGTGGTTTGTGGCTGTAATCCCAGCTACTTAGGAGGCTGAGGCAGGAGAATTGCTTGAACTCAGGATGGGGAGGTCATAGTCAGCAAAGATCATGCCACTGCACTCTATCCTGAGCAGACAGAGTGAGACTCAATCTCAAAAACCACAAATAAACAAAAATAATAACATTTTGAGAATTCTTTGGACAAAAAGGCATTCTACTCATAAGGCTACTAACTCAGAGACCAGAGCAACTGAGTTTTCCCCGATGTCCTGAACTTTTCTTTTCAAGACCAGTGAATTGTATCCATTTCAAAACTGAGATGAAGTGAGCTTATGTGTTCATTATTTGTTTGTCTATGCTATCTGCGATTTTTAAAAATAAGGTAGTCTAGGAAAGTGATTTTTTTTCTGGAAAGTCTTTACACCAGAGCAATATGATCAGATAATGTTATTTTTAAAGTGTAAATAAGAAATTATAATGTCATCTTACAACTTCCGTGAGCATTTATAGTAGTTCCAGGTATTCACTTGGATACCAAATCTATTTTTAGGATATGAAATAAAGTGTTGCATTTTCTCTTATTATTTGACTGTGAATGATGTGATTTTATATTTAGTTAGTGGATCCCATAAAACTTTCTGCAGTGAAGGACATGCTCTATTATCTGGGCTGTCCAGTATGGCAGCCAGTGGCCACATGTGGCTCTTGCGAGCAAGAAATGTGGTGGTATGAACGGAGGAACCAAAATGTTCATATTGTTTAATTTTAATATATTTAAATTTGGCTACATGTGGCTAGTGGCCACGGTATAGAACAATGAGATTTGAAATCTTAAGTAAAATATGGTATTTGGCATAGAGGTGAGTGGCTGATTACGCTTAATTCTTGTTTTCTTTTTTAGAGATAGGGTCTTGTGCTGTTGGCCAGGCTGGAGTGCAGTGGCACAATCATAGCTCACTGCAGCCTCAAAGTCTTGGGCTCAAGCTGTCCTGCCACAGCCTCTTGAGAAGCTGGGATTATAGGCATGCGTCACCATGCCCGGCTAACTTTAAAAAAGTCCTTTTGGAGATAGGGTCTTGCTATGTCACCCAAGCCAGTCTTCAATGCCTGGCCACGATCCTCTCACCTTGGCCTCCCACAGTGCTGGGATTATAAGTAAGTGTGAGCCACAGCGTTCAGCCTCTTAATTATTTTCTTCTACATATTGTTTTTTTCTCAGCTCAGTTACTCTGGGTTTTCCCTGATAGGCAAGTCACCTTCTAAAGACAGAAGGTTCTGAATCACGTGATAAAAATATCTACTTTTATACTTTTACTGTGTTCACCTGTTTCTTAATTTCCTTAATCCCTGGGCACTGTTGCTCTTCTCCCATCTTGGGTAATGGCTTGCTTTGCTTTGCTTTTTTCTTTTCTTTTCTTTTCTTTCTTTTTTTTTTTTTTTTTTTTTGAGATGGTGTCTCACTCACTTTGTTGCTCAAGCTGGAGTGCAGTGGCACAAGCTTGGCTCACTGCAACCTCCGCCTCCCTGATTCAAGTGATTCTCCTGCCTCAGCCTCCCAAGCAGCTGGGATTACAGATGCTCACCACCACACCTGGCTAATTTTTGTATTTTTAGTAGAGGCAGGGTTTCACCATGCTGCCCAGGCTGGTCTCAAACTCCTGGCCTCAAGTAATCTGCCCACCTTAGCCTCCGAAAGTACTGGGATTACAGGCATGAGCCACTGCAACTGGCCAGGTAATGGCTTTCTTGAGGGCAGTGTCCCTGAGTTTCTGTAACATAGTAAGAAGTCAGTAAGCAGTTCGTACATATGCTGGGTTATTAATATGTGGGTCAGGAGGGAGTGATGTGTCACTCAAGAATGTGAGGCTCCATTCTGACATTTCTCAAATCTCACCTCTGCCACGTAGTGGCTCTGCAACTTCAGCAACTTCCTTGCCCTTTACAGGTGTTTCTTCATCTCTAAAATCAGTAATGTTCTATGTATTTTATAGAACTATTGTGGAGATTAAATAATAACAGGAAAATTTATGGGGTGCTTATATAGGTAACCAGTCCCCTTCATTCTGCAGACACAATGACTTAAGCTTAGAGACCAGGAGTGGCTTTTTTCAAGTCAAAAAACAAGTTGTAAGATTTTTTTTTTTTTTTTTGAGATGGAGTCTCGCTCTGTCACCCAGACTGTAGTGCAGTGGTGCAATCTCAGCTCACTGCAAGCTCTGCCTCCCGGGTTCACGCCATTCTCCTGCCTCAGCCTCCCGAGTAGCTGGGACTACAGGCGCCGCCACCACACTCGGCTAATTTTTTGTATTTTTAGTAGAGACGGAATTTCACCGTGGTCTCCATCTCCTGACCTTGTTATCCGCCAGCCTCAGCCTCCCAAAGTGCTGGGATTACAGGTGTGAGCCACCGCGCCTGGCCAGAATATTTTTAAAAATGCTATAAATTGACCTTTGTACCTAAAAGTCATAGCATTATTCAGTCCTCTAATTTCCCTGTGAGGTGTTTGTTATTTCTCTCATTTTATGCATGTAGAAACTTAGGTTTAGAAAAGCTGAGAAGTGGTAGGGCTGGGATTTGAACCTGGGCAATCTCCATCCAGAGCCATGGGTGTGTGTTTTATTTCTTTTAATTTTATCTTTTTAGTAGATATAATTCACATACCAAAAAAAATCACCATTTGAAAGTATGCAATTCAGTGGCTTTTTAAGTGTATTCCCAAGGTCATACAATCATAACTACTCCTGTATATTAATAGCTCCAGAACATTTTCATCTTCCCAAAAGAAAGCCCTGTGCTGGTTAAGAAGTCACCCCCATTCTCCTGTGCTTAATGTTCCTGGCAACCACTCATCTTCTTTGCTGTCTCTACGGATTTGTTTATTCTGGACATTTTACATAACTGGGATCAATACAGCACATCAGGGCTAGTGGTTTCATGCCTTTATACTCCTTCTAGTAATGAGATCAAGGTCTGCCGTACAGTGGGAGTTCAAAAATTAAAAGCTTGTATTATTGTTGCTGTTGCCATTATGAAGGACAGTCTGGAGTGACATGGTCATCTGTTTTTTTGTTTATTGTAAGGCAAGAGGCTTGGAGGAAAAAGTTAAATGGTAGTAAAAGAAAAAGGAAACCTAACGGGTCTCGCTCTTGCAACTATCTCCACCTCTCCTGCAGTTCTTAAAAAATGTCCAATAACTGCTTTTTAAAATGGCTCACTTTTTGATAAAATCTATCAAGAAAAGGAAGCAGAAATGAAGAACCATCATTAACCCCCAAACAGCTCTGTATGAGTGTCAGTACAGCATTCCAGAAATTCTTGGAGTTGGAAGCCATGTGAGGAATCAGTCACTTTCATTCTGTAGACGAGATGACATAAGCTTAGAGACCATAAATGGCTCTTCCCAAATCAGAGCACTGATTGATATCTAATACTTGTTTTTATCCAATGGCCTTATAAGAATATTTTTCAACAATGATCCATGGTTTACCTCATTGGAGGTAAGTGTGGTATAGATTAAATCAGTGTTCGTTGATTGTTCATTTCAGCCATGTTCTTCCTTCTTCCAGGAAATCAGTGAACAGAAGTACCTGAAACAAAACAAAACAAAACAAAACAAAACAAAACAAAAAAACAGGTGTCACAAAATTTGAAGACAGCCCTCACATTCCAAGAGAAATGTAAATAATGAAAACATAACACACTTGAATCAAGCTATTTAGCTGGCAAGAGTCAGGAAACTTTCATTTCCTCACTTCCTCTGACTTGGGTAATGAAAATATTTTCAGGGGTGGGATGGTGGTCCTTTGGGGACTCCCACCTCACTCGTAGACAGAGTTAAGGTATTACAGTTCTGAAATGCATGCCAAAAAATCTAATAATGTATGAAACACGCAAAGATGTTCATTTTATTAAGAATCTTGGTAAATGTCGTTTTCCAGAGCCGGTGCAGTTCTGTGAAACTGGTGGGGAGAGGTTAGGGACTCCTTTGAATCAGCAGTGGTCACAGCTCATTGCCCCAGCCCATCTTTCTAATATGTGTTAGGTTATGTGGTTTAGGCCAGGAAGAAAGCTTACTTTGGCTTTATTCCATTATACAAATGGGGAGAATTTTGATTTGCTACATACCTCTTAGCCCTTGTAGATTTTCCCATCATCCTAACTGCTAGTTTATTGAGATTAAGTGCTTTCTTATGTCAGTGCATGGAAATGACTTTTGATTTTTCTTTAAATTAAAATTGATTCATTTACTACGTTAGGTAGATAGATGTTCTAGCCAGAGGAGAAGATAACGGCTCACATTCACATAGAGAAATGGCGTGACAATAGAGACAAGATGGGATATCAGTGTCCACAGATAGATGCATGCTCCAAAACCAGCAGTTCTCAAGGCCAAAGGGCTGTATGATTATTTGCTTCTCATTCTTATCCCTAAACACATGCACATGCCCCCATAAGTCCCCTTCCTGAATCTCCCTCCTTTCTCTGTATCTTGTCTCGAGAGACAACCAACTGTTGTTTTCCCTCCATACTTCCTTTCAGCCTGGATGCTTTCCCAGTTTTTCATTTTCCCAAAGTGCTTTAATCCTGCAATCATTGTGTGCAGCAGACAAAGTAAAGGCTTAGGGTAAAGGAGACGGATTACAGAATTTGTTAGTATAGTGCAGGCAGTGTTTTTGGTTTTTGGTTTTTGATTTTTTTTTTTGAGATGGAGTTTCACTCTTGTTGCCCAGGCTGAAGTGCAATGGCGCAATCTCGGCTCACCGCAACCTCCACATCCTGGGTTCAAGCGATTCTCCTGCCTCAGCCTCCTGAGTAGCTGGGATGACAGGCATGCACCACTATGCCCAGCTAATTTTGTATTTTTAGTAGAGACAGGATTTCTCCCTGTTGGTCAGGCTGGTCTCGAACTCCTGACCTCAGGTGGTCCGCCCATCTCGGCCTCCCAAAGTGCTGGGATTACAGGTATGAGCCACCATGCCCAGCCAACAATGCTTTTTAGTTGAACAGAAGACAGCTCTGTTGTACAAGTCCTCTGGTCCTTCTTCCTCAAATGCATTCCCCTGAGACCACTTGTTAACATCTCCTCACCCTTTCTCTCCCTATGGGGCTGTCCCATTGCTGCTCTGCTAAATAGCTTTGTCCCTTGATTGGTATTATGTTTTGTAAACAGAGCACCCAGCCTCCCTGCATCCCTTCAGCACAGGGACCCACAGAAATGTTGAAATGACTGTTTTCCCTTCAGTATGATCACATTCGTGGTCAGGACTTGGTCGTCTGCAGTTCTGTAGATCTGTTGAGGGAAGTGCAAAAATGGAGAGAGAGAATGCTGTATTCTGTCTCAGCCTCGAATAAGCTGTCCTGAGGTCTTCGATTTGCTCCCCTGTTCGTCTGTTATCTTCAGTTACAATGCAGTTTGGATGATCCCAAAGTCACTCTTTTAAGAGGGCAAGTTTTGCATTAAATGCTTATTTACTGTTGCTCTGGTATTTAACAGAACTGCCTGTTGAGAAGTAAACGTCTACTCAAATCTCCCTTCTGATTTTAAACTTCAGCCATCAGGAGCCACACAACCTACTCACACCATTCTGTGTGCAGACTCTCTTGTATGTGCCCTGTATTTTCCCTCTTCCTGGGAGGTTCTCTCAACTCTCTCCCATCCCTAACACCCAGACATTTATACCTAGAGCACACCTCCTAGTCCTTTAACCCTGTTTCTAAACTTTCTCCTGTTCTCCAGGTGCAGACAGATAGTCTGTCTTCTTTCCTCCAGCACTTGTTGTATCACTGATCTCACAACTCTCAAATTTTCTCTTCCATTGGCAGAAGGACAGTAAGAGTTTGCATGCAAAATGAGGACATCAAAAGAATATTGAGTTCAGTTGGTCAGCATATAGTTACCCACATCACCGGATAAAGTATCTAACCAGGTGGCCGGGCGCGGTGGCTCAAGCCTGTAATCCCAGCACTTTGGGAGGCCGAGACGGGCGGATCACAAGGTCAGGAGATCGAGACCATCTGGCTAACACGGCGAAACCCCGTCTCTACTAAAAAATACAAAAACCTAGCTGGGCGAGGTGGCGGGCGTCTGTAGTCCCAGCTACTCGGGAGGCTGAGGCAGGAGAATGGCGTGAACCCGGGAGGCGGAGCTTGCAGTGAGCTGAGATCCGGCCACTGCACTCCAGTCTGGGCGACAAAGCGAGACTCTGTCTCAACAACAACAACAACAAAAAAAAAAAAAAAAAAAAAAAAAAAGGTATCTAACCAGGTATCTAGGGATACAGAGATTATTGGAGACTCAGGCCTGCCACGAAGGCATGGCATATATGGTCTGTGAACTATTAAGGTTGGCATGTGGTAGTTTCTGTAAGAGACACCAACACAATATGCTATGAAGGACTTAGCAATGGCGAAATTCTGCCTAGCCTGGGAGGAAGAATACTTAGCAAGCATTATTCCAGTACTGATTTAAAATCGGAAAATCCTGGCTGGGCGCGGTGGCTCATTCCTATAATCCCAGCACTTTGGGAGGCCTAGGCGAATAGATCTCTTAAGGTCAGGAGTTCGAGACCAGACTGGCCAACATGGTGAAACCCCGTCTCTACTACAAATGCAAAAATAAGCCAGGTATGGTGGTGTGTGCCTGTAATCCCAGCTACTAGAAAGGCTGAGGCAAGAGAATTGCTTGAACCTGGGAGCCACAGGTTTCAGCCAAGATCACACCACTGCATTCCAGCTTGGGTGACAGAGCGAGACCCTGTCTCAAATGAAATGAAATAAAATAAAATAAAATAAAATAAAATAAAAATAATCTGAAAATCCTGGTGAGAGATAAAAACGAGAATAAAGTACAGCCCTGCCCTCATAGAGATTATGGTTTGGGTGGCCATATAATTTGTTGTCCAAAAGAGGGTGCTTTAGAGAGTGATAATCAGTATGTCAGGCAGCTCCAGTGAACTGGGCCTTCATGGGAACCCTCATGGATGGCTTAGGAGGGATATGAGCATAAGGAGAAACTTTGTGAAGGGAGCATTTCAGAGATTCCCCGACGAACAAGTGAAAGACATACAGGAACAGACTATCGGTCTTGAAAGGAAGCATCTCCCTTCTTGAATTTTTTCACAACTTAAATTAATTATCTTCTCTTTCTCTTTTACTCTAAAAATCTATCTACTGCCTGTTATTTGCCATCGTTTTGCATCAGGATCAGGTTGGGACAGTTTTCACAGGAAGGATAGTGGGTAGTGGCTCTTTAAAGTAGGGACTCTGGAACCAGGAAGAATGGGTTCTCCTCTGTGAACCTCAGTGTTCTCTTCTGGAAGATAGGGAAGGGAAATAAAATCAGTACTCCTCCACAGGGAGGTTTGCTCATTTTTGTTTGTTTTTTACGAAATAAATTTGTTGAGAGGCTTTGGTGTAGTGGAGACTAATAGGAACTCAATAAGAGTTTGCTGTTATTGTTAATGTTTAAATTATATATAGTTCACACTATATGGAGGGGAGGAGGAAACATACAAGTTTGTTTCAAAGCCACTACAGTTTAGTTGCTTTAACCTTAGGATCAAGCATCACAACCAAGCATTGAGAGAGAACAGGAGGCAGCACGGGCACAGAACTGACTTGACCCCACTCTGAGAATGAGGAGATGAGACTTGTGGGGCAGAACCAAGTCAGCCACGGAGTGCTGTGACCATTGTGCTAAGGGCTACTGAATGGGAGAAAAACCCAGGGGCCTGTTGTAGGTAGTGAAATCCAAAGGTTCAGAGAATAACCAGTGGTGCTAAGAAAGCAATTAGCACCTGTATGTAGGAGTGAAGACTTGGCAGGGAGCTTTGGAAGAAGCCCATGGCAGCCTATAATTATGAAAATAAAAGTCTAATGGTATAAAAGACAGTGATTAGACTAGCGACACTTAAACATCACTGAGTAATGAAAAGAAGACTCCACTTGTTTTCAGTAGGGTTTTTCAACAAGCTTGTTACTTGGGAATATTGAAGGGAAGCTGTGTGTGTGCAGTTTTTAGATTAGTAACTAAAAGAAGTAAATAAAAGCTCTTGTATTACTACCTTAGGAAAGAAGTGTATTTTAAAACAAAGCACGGATCACTTATGCATTGCAAAGATGATGTATGATTCAGTGGTTCCAAGAATGGATCTGGTGCCCAGACGGACCTGAATTTGAATATGACTTCTGCCTTTTGCTAGCTATGTGACCTTGACCTATTGACTGAAACTCCCTGTACCTGGGTCCTCCCCTGCAAAACACATTATATGAATACCTCCTCAAAGGGGTATTGTAATAAATAAAGCGCAGAGCGTGACACCATTGAGTGCCTAGTAAAAACTAGGAGCCCTCCAGGGACTCTGCAATGTCATGCTGCCTGAGGGGAGCTTCTATCCCTGGAAGAAAGTCTCCCTTCATCTCTAATCCAGTTTTCCCAAATGTTGGAAGAGACTATTAGATGGAAAAATATGTGAAAATGAATACCTATGGGTATGTGTTTTAATAGCCAGGGAGCAATTATAATATAATTCGGGAAAAACTATCCTAGCAAACTCTTTATCTTAAAGTTATTACTGTTAGGCTGGTGCAAAAGTAGTTGCAGTTTTTGCCATTACTTTTTGTTTTTGTTTTTGTTTTGAGATGGAGTCTCGCTCTGTCATCCAGGCTGGAGTACAGTGGCGTGATCTTGGCTTACTGCAACCTCTGCCTCCCGGGTTCAAGTAATTCTCCTGCCTCAGCCTCCTGAGTAGCTGGGATTATAGGCGTGTGCCACCACACCCAGCTCATTTTTGTATTTTTAGTAGAGACAGGGTTTCACCATGTTGGCCAGGCTGGTCTCAAACTCCTGACATCGTGATCTGCCCGCCTCGACCTCCCAAAGTGCTGAGATTACAGGCGTGAGCCACCGCGTCTGGCCTTTGCCATTACTTTTGATGGCAAGAACCACAGTTACTTTTGCACCAACCTAATACTTAGTGTAAGGCTACTGTAAAAAGGTGAAAAGAGCATTGTGTGAAAGTTGGTACCTGTTATACACAGAAATGGCAGAAACCATACCAGAGGGTGGGTGAGTGACTGAAGTTAAAGAACATGTGAGGGAGGGTAGAAGAATATAATTTCTTCTCGAGAGCTTATACTTTTTCTGCCCTATTAAGAGGGACTAGGACTTGAATACTGGCCCAGAATGAATGAATGAATAAATGAATGAATGAATAAATAAATAAATAAGAGAGAATGATTTCCTGTGTTGTTAGATGTAATTTCAAACAGTCGAGTTGAATATATTCCCAAGTTGAGCTCCCTTGATTGTCTCCTGGATGGAAATACTTAACTAGAAGGTTCGTTTGTCCATGCCAGATAATTTTTTGAGCACTCACTGCCTACCAGTATCTGTTCCAGGTACTGGGGAGGTGATAATAGGAAAGATAGATAAGGCCATGCTCCTAATGGAATGCGAATTTCTGTGTGCGTATGCATGTGTGTGCATACCCATATTTATATAGGGATAGTCAAGAAATCATGCTAAGAAAAAGCAACTAATTTCACTATACTAGGCCTAATTAAAAAAAAAAAAAAAAAACTTAAATAGGACAGCAATAGAGAATTGGGAAAAATTGGATGCTACAGATAGGGTAGTCTCTGAGGAGGTGACTTTTAGACAGAATTCTGAAGAAGGAGAAGAAGCCAGTCATTAAAAGATCTATGAAAAGGTATTCCAGGCTGAGGGTCCATGAAATGTCAAAAGTGTGGAATGACTATGAGCTGACATGTTTCAGGTTTAGTAATGAGAATGATACAAAGAGAAGTTGCAGAGATAAGTAGGCAGCCACTGCATGAAGGAGCCTTGTGGGCAATGACGAGAAGTTTGCATTTTATTCTAAGCACATATCGAAGCCACTGGAGCACTTTAAGCTGAAGACTAATGTGATATGATCTGATAGTTTTCACAGATGACTGTAGTTGCTGACTGGAGCATGGGCTGTAGGAGAGTGAATAGAGGCAGGTACCTCTGTTAGGGGGACCCTGTAGTAGCTTAGGCAGGTGGTACTGGGGAGACACTGGCCTTCCTATTGTACTGAACTGCTGTTCTCCTGGTGAAGTTGTCTACTGTTAAGAGTTGTTCTGCTCATCTAAAAAAAAAAAAACAGAAAAAAGGTTCTGAAAACAGAACAATCTGTTGGTTATAACATATGCCATGTTAGTTGATGAAAAAGGAAGAAAACTAGACATAGCAGTTACTCAGAAGTACTTTTAGGAGATATTTTGCTTTCCATTTAGCATTTGGGACCAGCCGAATACACACTTACATGATTCTTCTGAGCTGTAAGGCACATTAAGAATAATAAGGAGACTAGCTAAATGCTTTAGGCATTATAAAGCCATAATATACCAAATGTGTTATTGTTAATTCATGTTGCTAGCCCACCCTTTTAATAGCCTCCAGGAGCCATAAGGACACATGCTGTGAATATATATTAAAACAATCCCCACAAGTTGCTCCAGTGGTATTGGGTAATTAGATATTTCTCTGTACCGAGAAAGGCTTGGATGCAGCTAGATGGAAATGGCATCGACTGTGGCTTTTCTAATACTGCTGTGAAGAAATGAATGTAGGCTCTAAATGTATAATCTGTGCTTCCTCAGTCTGTGCTCCATCCTGGAAAACAAGATATTTGGTGCCATGATCCCTGAATTTTTGTTGCCACCATGCATGAATTTGAGCAGGTTCTATTTTCTTGTCCTTCTTTAGCCAAACCGTCAACATAATGTCTGCTACTGAAGTTATGTTTAAAGGTGATAGGAAATGTTATTTAAAATAAAATTTGTGCTTATTTTTTCTGCTGAATATTGAAAAATACTGCATACCATAATAAATAATATGAATTCATCTTAGAGTTTACTATATAAATCATTTAAAATAAAAGTTAAAACATACTATGAATGCTATTATGTCAGTTGATTTATTTATTTTTTAATAATTAGTATCTCGGGCATTATTTCTATAATTTGAGGACTAATAATAATAAGCTTTAATAATAAACTTTTGGGCTTGCCTAAATTTAACTTAGGTGGGGACAGGCAGGCCTTGGAAATGAGTGAAGGGAGATAGGTAGGAAATATATTCAGGCCAGAGCACTTATACCCAGTTTTATCAGGTCTAATTTTTGACACCTGAATTTTTACATAAAATCTTCCCCAAACCAAACATTTTAAAGTTACATTTCTAAATTATTGAGACTAATTTAGGACTAGAGGCCTCCACTTTGTCTCTGATATGGATCTACCTTATTATTGTTTTTCATCTAATTATCTATTGATAGAAATTTAGATCTAAAATTCATGTTTACCATCTATCCTGACTTGTAATTCTTTGCCAATTTCTTGCCAAAATAAGCTTTTGTATCCAGGGGACTGATGTCTATGAGCCACTCCAAAGGATTTGCCTTGGCTGCAAGTACAGAGAAACAAAAATATGAGCAGTAATTGCAAGTTGACTGAAATATTTACAACTCTGGTAAGGCAGATCCATGTTGGGTAGCATCTGAATCTTATGCAATTTTTATCCTCTTTAGGATAAAGCCTACACAATTGTAACCACACATTTAGATATAAGATCTTAGAAGGGGTGTTAGCGTAAGAAGCCCTAAAGCTTTTATTTCATTAGCTTCTGGGTGAAGACAAGAAGAAATGGAGTGAGGAGAACAAAGCTGTGAGGAGAAACATATAGTTTATTTTCCCAACATTAATGAAGGGACAGGGAGGTATCACTGACATCATTAACATTTCAGCAAAAGTAAACATATTCTGTCAGGTGAACTTACAGCCTTCTGTTTAATTATATATTTTAAACTGATGTTTCCCTAAAATTTTGACTATGTTCAAAGTTCCTTACTCAATAATAAGTTTACATTTTAATCAGGAGGATTCAGACCCAGTAACTCAATTCATTTTGAGAATACAAACTACCTTTTGTTTAACATAAATACATTGACCTTGGGTAGAATTTCCTTTCAATTACTGGAGACTCCCAACTTTTATTATTTATCATATTTGTTGCACAGATGAAATAGATATTGAACAAAGTATAGGGTTATTACAAAGCAAAGATTTCACAGCATTAGCTTCCCAAGAGTCCAGTGGCCTAGGAACATTAGTATTTCATATTGAGTGTCCACAGAAGAATTACGAGGGACAGAAACCCAGAATTTGCCAGGAAAATCTTCAAGAACAATGAAAACCCAAAATAAGCAAAGCCAAATGTAATAGGAAATTAGATAATTTGTGAACAAAATAAGAGTAATGTGGGTAGATAGACCCTAGGTAAATAAACAATATTAAGTTCTAAATTATTTGATTCAGCTTTGGTTAAAATGGTAGTAAAATTCAGTGATTTCCAGTTTCACCAGTGCTTCATGGGAGCCTTTGAAGAAGCTCTAGGAAAGAGTATTGGGAGAACACAAAGCATTGATTGGGTAGCCCTTACCTTTGTTTAGAAGCAGAATAAGAAAGGTTAATTTATACATATGTATGTATGTATGTATGTAGGCAGGCAGTATAGAGTTAAGAACTCAGACCCTGGATTCAAACCTCACTTATGTCAGTTATTTAGCTGTCAGACGTGGGGTAAGTTACATATCCTTGGGCTAATAATAATAGTAACTAAGGCTGATTAATAAGTTAAAAGATAAGTTTACATTTAATAAGTTAAATTTAGGAAGGATTTATTTTGTTATAAGTTGTAAAGCTCTCAGAAAAGTACCATATATGGGTTTGTTGATATCACAGTCATCATGACAGTAGTTAGTATTAAGTACATATTCACCATCTTGTCATTGCAAAATTGTTTATTACTCTTCTGTTAAGAACTTTTCTGTAAGATCAAAAGGTTTGTTTTAATTATGATTTTCAAGAACCTTTGCCTTGAAAGTTTAAAGGCCATATGTGTTTGTTATTAAAGGTAACATTTGTTAGAATGCTTTCAAAGAAAAAATTATTCATTTAAAGCTGTAAACTATGTTTGTCATAGGAAGTTGAACTTTCTTATCAACTCTTTTATAATTGACACATTGCTTATGACCTAGCTGAACAATCCTGTTGTAATTCTCTTAGCAGTATATAAGAATTAAGCCTTTTCTTTCTAAGGTAGCAACATTACATGAAAGCTTTGTTTCCTACATAAAGTGTAGTTAAGTACAATTTTAAGTATTCCTAAAGGATTTAAAATGCAGTATCTCATAATTTCACAAGCCATAGTTTAATTTCTTATTCAGTAGTTCTTAAAATTTTTGATCTCAGAATCCTTTTATACTCCTAAAAATTATTGATGACTGAAAGAAGTTTTGCTTATGTTGTTAAATCTATTGATATTTGCCATATTAGAAATTAAACTTTCTTAAAAAAATACTCTATTTAAAACAATAATTAACATTTTGCACATTAAGATAATATTTTTAAACAAAAATTAACTATTATTCAAAACCAAAAATTGAGAATGGCATTGCTTTATAGTTTTGCAAATCTCTTTAATGTCTGACTTAATATGTTAATTAAATACAGTTGTTAAAAGTGCTACTAAGAAAAATTCCATGATCCCATGAGAGATATAAAAGGATACCTAACACATTGCTGTTGATTGCAGAGTAATTCCTTGAGGAAGTGACATATAAATTGAGATCTGAACCATGGGCAGGAGGGAGCCAGGCAAAGAGAAAAGCACTAAAGCAGACCTTAGGGATGGGAGAAATTTGATGCATCTGGATAATGGAGGGAAGGCCACTGTGGTTTGAATATGTTGAGTGAGAGGGAGACAGGCTCCTGATGAAGCCAGAGAGAAGCTGGGACAAGAGTTATGCAAAGCTTTAAAGTCCATGTGGACTAGTGTAGCTTTTATTCTACAAGGAAGGGGGACCATTGATTGGATTTAGAAAGGGGATAGTGGGGTGATATGACCCAATTTGCACTTTGAAAAAAAATCACTCTGGCTGCTTATGGAGAATAGACTGAAGTAGAGGGAAGAATGGATATAGGAAAACAGTTTAAGAAAGCAGTGTAGCAGAATATGCAAGAGATGATACATATTTAGGAAGCAGCACAAAGTGGAACTGGTGATTGATGGGATATGGGCAGTGAGCTCAAGGAAAGTGACTCATGTTTTGTCTTTTCTTCGACTCATCTGTCTTCATCTAACACACATGTTCTTGTTCTTAAATCTAGTAAACAAGACATCAAATTAGGCCATGAAGCAGAAATCCTATGTTTGAGCTATGGGATTGGATGTGTTGTCATTACCTGGGTAGAAATTTAGGAAGCCTGTAATTGTGTATTCTTTCAGAATCATTGCATTTTAACATTCTGTATCATTTTATAGAAGTCACAAAATTGGACTTTTAAAAGAAATTTATTCAACATGCTAATGCTTTAATACAGTCATTACTTGAACTAGTATTTGTGTAGCTGGTGAAATTATTACACTCCTCCTCTTTTTGCTCATTTTTATATTCTCGGAGCTGGGTAGTTGGATAAAATGGAATCTGTCCATCATAACAGTAGCCATCCTGAGTATCCAGATGTCAGGGAGTTTCTGCCAGGAAGGGAAGACAGCTGTTTGGAATGGGAAAGGAGTAGAGGATACTGCAAAACATGTCAAGAGTTTTATCAGGGGAGTGAGATGACAGTTGGTCGCAGGAAAGGGTAAGCAGACACTGGAACATGTCTGGAAAAATCAATTTTGTTTGTGGCTTAGGTGATAGCCTAAGACATTTGAAACTGCTCTGTTATGGAACCCTGCATTTGTCTGGATTATCTATCCAACCAGCCTTGTTTAAGTGCAAGCTGTAGGATTAGCAGATTGTAAACGTACTCTAAGCAGTCAATGTATTTCGGCTCAGTATTAGGTAGACAGTACAATGAATCTTCTTTTTGTCTATAATTTCAGTATATTTGGGACACTCAAATATTCTACCTTACCCCAGTGAAGAAACAGAACATGACCTATCACAGTTAAAAAGAACTTTAGACAGGTAATGAAATAAAACGTCTTCTGGGTTTTAGCTTTTTCACTGAATTGGTATTTTAGTTTTAGTTCTTATCTGTGTTAGTATTTGACGCTTATTTCGGAAACAAACAGATCTGACTCCTAGAATTGCATGCAGCTTTCCTAGACTGTCTTTAGATCAGTCTTCTAAGATTATCCCAATGAACTTCTTCAAACTGTCATAGTTTCTATATAAATTCTCTTTGTTTTTGAAAAGTATTAAAATCTAATGTAGTATGCAATCTTGTGGGCAACTGGCCAGCACTGCTTTTCTTTCCTGGTCAAAGCTTTTGGTGGCATTCTGAAATACAGTTTCAGTGTTGATCTCCCTTTGATCACTGTGGACCAGAGTGAAAAATATTTTCTTATTGCCATCTTGACCTACAAAGATGTGCTTGATGTGAGGTGTGTTCATTTTACTATAATTACATGTGCCAAATACTTGCCGTGTATGTCTTTATTTATAATGGTAATTGATTAGGCCTTTAAAAAGTCATTTAGTTTTGGAAAATAGATTCAAAATTAATCCAAAAATTACTCTTCTTAAGTGTAAAGTCTTTAAGTGTTCTCTCATAGATTATTGGAAATTTTGTGTTACCAAGCCTAGACTCTGTATATGTTTTGTGTACGGAAGGGAAGAGAAATTCTGTAGAATAAGCATTAACTATTATTTGCTCCTGATTCTGAATGTTGTCAACCAAGGTGATTGCTAAAGCTATTCATTTTAGTTAAGTAGCCTATTGCAGGCATTTATTAGATAGATTCATTGACATTTCAGCAGAGGCATAGGTAGATATTTCTTCTTCTATCCACATTTGATGCTTGTGTGACATTTTATTTTATTTTTTTATTTCATTTTATTTTTTTGAGATGGAGTATCGCTCTGTCGCCCAGACTGGAGTGCAGTGGCACGATCTCGGCTCACTGCAAACTCTGCCTCCCAGGTTCAAGCGATTCTCCTGCCTCAGCCTCCCCAGTAGCTGGGATTACAGGTGTGTACCACCATGCCCAGCTCATTTTTGTATTTTGAGTTTCACCATATTGGCCAGCTGGTCTCGAACTCCTGACCTCATGATCCACCCACCTTGGCCTCCCAAAGTGCTGGGATTACAGCTATGAGCCACCGCATCTGGCCCATTTTTTTTTTAATTGAATAAATTACTTTTATCTTCTTTTATTTTAGATTCCGGGGGTGTGCATGCAGGTTTGTTACATGGGTAAATTGAGTGTTGCTGAAGCTTGGTGGATGAATGATTCTGTCACCCAGGTAGTGAGTATAGTACATGATTGGCAGGCTTTGAATCCATGTCCCCCTCCTCATCTCCCTCCTCAATCAGTCCCCACTGTCTCTTGTTCCCATCTTTGTGTCTATATGTATTCAATGTTTAGCTCCCACTTATAAGTGAGAATGAGAATGTGTTGTATTTGGTTTCCTGTTCCCGTGTTAGTTTGCTTAGGATAATGGCCTCCAGCTGCATCCATGTTGCTGCAAAGGACATAATTGCATTCTTTTTAAAGCTGCATAGTATTCTATGGTGTATATGTACCATGTTTTCTTTATCCAGTTCACTGTTGATGGGCATCTTGGTTGATTCCATGTCTTTGCTGTTGTGAATAGTACTGCGATGAACATAGGAATGTACATGTCTTTCTTTGTAGAAAGATTTATTTTCCTTTGGTTATATACCCAGTAGTGGGATTGCTGGTTCAAATGGTAGTTCTGTTATTAAGATCTTTGAGAAATTTCCACACTGCTTTCCACAGTGACTGAACTAATTTACATTTCTACCAGCAGTATGTAAGTGTTCCCTTTGCTCTGCAGCCTCACCAGCATGGTATGGCTTTTAGAAGTTTTGAGAGTTCAGGGAGGCTTTTCAGAATTCTAAAATTCTGATAAGCACAGCCTAAATATTTATGTGTAGTCTAAGAACTCAAGCATATGCTTTTTTAGTTTTAGTTTTTTTAAAAAAGCTTTCCTTTGTAAAATCAAATTAAGAAAGGCAGCCTGGTGAAGTAAAAGGATAGCTGTATTGAAATTTGAATGACAGCAAGTTTAGAATCTGTATTTAGAAACTGTTTCATCTGTAGTATAATGAGGTGATTAGACTAATACAATTTTTTGGCTGTTTGTATGTTTTTTGGTTTGGCAGTACAATTGCTCTTCCAGAAAAACCTAATGTGAAACTCTCAAATAAAAAAGAGGATGAAAGCTTGGACCTTCTGCTTGTAGTGAGGGTAGGGCCTGGAATCATATCTACTTAGCTCTCCCCATTGCACTAGTCATGACCATTCTCTGTACTTCTTATTACATGAGATTATTCTGCGCAACACCTGTGTTCCACACATCACAGTTGCAGGATCCTTAGGCTACCTGAACCATCCCATTTTTCAGGTATAAAAATCTTTAGTAGTACATTAAATGCTTTCCATTTATGACTTAGAGATTGGAGATGTAGATAGACATGCTTTCTAAGGATGGCATTTTCAAATTGACATGTCCTTGTCTCTCTTATGCTCCCGATACTCTGAATAAATTTCATGTGCTGATTAGGTGATCACAATCAGCTAATGGAATATTGAAGGAATGTGTTTGCAATCTGTGAAAATAATTTATTGATGATGTTTACAATAAAAATTCTGGTTTCCATTTGTTTAATTATGAAGCATATATTTAGGAGATGTTATGGTAAAGTATGGAAAAGGCCAAAAGTATTTGAGATGCCATGCCCTTGGAGGAAAAATAGTCTTATTGGAAGGATAGTGGGAAAAATCTGTTGTTGGGATTCATTGGAAAAAACTCTTTCCCCGTCCTGTGTGGTTGTGCTGGGAATGGCCAGTGCAGTGGCCTGTGGGAGCTTGACTTGGGTCTGTCCAATGTCTGAGTCACAGGAATATGCCCCAGTGATTGTTCCAGGAAGCTGAAGCATCTCCTACGTGGCTGTCAGTAAGATTCCTTGGGTGAAATCTGATCTATGTAGAGAGAAGACTTGATATAAAAAAGCTGTGGGTTTGGGGTTTCAGAGCCTGCTCATGGAAGAATATGAGGCCAAAAGCTGATCAGAGACAAACAAAATTGGGAGATGGAAAGAGAAGGAGATGGGGGGAGAGAGAGCAAGAAAGGGTATGTGCCTTGATCCAGATTTGTCTGATGTTCTCTCTATCATTGGAATACCTAGTTATATAAGCCAATTCTCTTTCTAGTTGAGGCTAGTTTGATTTGTGTTCTTGTCATCATCAGCCAAGGAATCTTGAATAATCAACACAAGAACCAATGAAGCTATCATAAAGTACTAGGTACTTTGAGAGAGATAGAGAGAGATCCCTCTCTTGCTTTTCTTTCAGGTGGAATGAAAGCATCTCAGTATTAAACATTCCCTGGCCACTAGGCTAATGGCTTCTGGGGTTAGCAAAATCCTTGAGATAGACAGCTGCTCCACTCGGAACAGTCCTCAGGCACCTGGATCTCCTGGTTTCTTAGAAAATCATTAGTGCCCAGGATTGCTCTGCCATGTCCTTTTTCTGTGTCTATTCTGAATTCTCACATCTTCCATTTCATCCTGTTTTTCTCATATCCTGTCCCAGTCCTAGTATTATTTCTTGTCCTCTGTCCCAGTAATATTTCACCTACATTGAAAACCATATTTATTCTCCCAAACTAAATAATATTCTTCTCCCCATAGATTTTTTTCTTATCTTACTAATTCATTAGATTGTTATTTTACTTCTTAAACAACACTTAGTTGTCTTCAGAGATCTTTCTACTTACTTATATGTCTCCCGTTATGGTAAAGAGATATGTGTTTTGGAGAAAATGTCTTATATTATCCCCAAAATAGATATTAGTATTATTTCAAGAGATGTGTTCTATCTGAAGCTCTGTTACAGACGTTTTGGGAGTCTTTCTTCTGATACTTTGAGGTCTGCTGTCATATACATTAGCTAAACTTTTTAAATTCAACAAATACCCTAACGTTGTTTTTATACTAAGTTGTTTTTGATTCTTTCTACCAAAAGATACCACATGGCTTCCTGGCTGCGTGTCCCTATGTTGAGAGTGCCTCAGAAGCTCGTTTTCTGAAAATAAGGGTGTGGCTGGAGCCAGTCCTTGTTTTAAACACGCTCCATACCTTAAATTGGTTTTCACTGGGAGCATCGAAATTTGTATTGATGAGTGAAAGCCAGAAATACAACGCAAGTTTGAGGAGAAGTGTTTTCTGCCAAGTGACTGCAAGGAGCCAGCAGCCTAAAACAAGTAGGTGGGAAAGAATGCGAGGTCTGATGCTGGGCATGGCAGATTCGGCCACAGTCAACTCAGAAGAATTTAACTAGTGTACTATTATTTCAAATCAGAAATGTGATCGATGCATGAGAACATGCTATCTAAATAAGTTTATGTGTGCATATACATGTAAATGTACTTTAATATTTGTGTATATATTGACCTCATCATATGAAAAACAAACACTAAAAGACGTCATGGCAATAGCTTTAGAAACAGAAGCCTGGAGAATCAGCTAAGGCAACTTGTAAGCTCGTCTTTGGGAGTGTGATTTTCCCCAGTCAGAATGCCTTACCCCATTGATCTCGTACCTTTATGTCATTTCAGCCACACTCTCCTTTCCCAACAAAAACCTCAGCATTTAATGATACCATCATAATGCTTTGATTTATTCACAGTACATGCACAAGAGTCTCAGAATATCAATATCAATCCTACTACAAATAATATAATTATCATGAACAGTTTAGACTTTTCCTTTAAATTGTTATGTATTTTAAATAAAATCGCTAGAAATAGCACCTCTGTGAGTACTTATGACAGCAACTGGATATGAAATTAGGTTTCTTTTACTTCCAATTTATAGAGATTGCTTTTTTAGATTTAATTTTGCATTATAATTATGTAGAATATTTATGATTTCAAAATCAATCTATAAAACCAGTATGTTCAAAGTAGTATAACTTCTATATCTCTCTTATACCCTATTTCTTTCTCCCCCAAATTTTTAATACTTACTTTGTTTATTAAATATAAATACAATATATACATAAGGTTGCATATATGTGTGGATATACATACACTTATCTATATAAATACATTTATATTTGTGTTCCATCCTTTCTTTGAAAAGTTATATATACTCTATACATTTTTCTCCAACTTTCTTTTGTTCCTTAGAAAAATAGGCTGGAGAGCATTCAGTTGCACTTTCTAGAATGATTTCTTTTCTTCTTCTTCTTCCTCCTCCTCCTCCTCTTCCTCCTCTTCTTCTCCTTTTTTTTTTTTTTTTTTTAAAATACAGTTTTATGGTACTCCATCATGGGGATGTACCGTGATTTTTTCTCACTCCATCCCCTATTTATAAACATTTTTATTTTCAATCTCTTGTTATTATAAATAATGCTGCAGTGGATTGCTTTGTGCAAACATATATTTTATCTTTGCCAGTGTGTCTTTTGGATAGACTTCCAGAAGTGGAATTCTGTGTCAAAGGATAAATACGTACGTAATTTTGCTAGGTATTGATGAACACCTATCCATAGGGTTTGTGTACATCACTTTGTATTTATACCACAACTATATGAGAATTCCTAGTTCCCTAAGTCTGGTCAACATACTATGTTGTTGAACTTTAAGATTTTTCTGTCAGATAGGTGAGGGATGGTATCTCAGTATTGTTTTAGATTGCATTTGTCAAAAGCACAGTCCAGTGTGTTTTCTGATGTATAAGACCCATTTGCATTGATTTATGAGCTAATCAGTTCATATTTCTCACTCATTTTTCAGTGTGATTGTTGGCTCTTTTTCTTCTGATTTTGAAGCCCTTTGTATATTGCAGATTTTATCTCTAGTGAAGCTTACAAATATGTCCTCCCAGTTTGTTTCTGGAATATTTTATGTAATCACAGGTATCCATGTTTTTCCTTATTACTTTGGGATTTTAAATCATTGTTAGAAAAGTTTTCCCAGTTCCTAGATTATTGAGATGACATATTACCATGTTTTTTTTTTCTAGTCCTTAATTTTAGTTTTCGTAGTTAAACGGTTGATCCATTTGGAATTTATCCTGGTTTAAAGTCTAAGGAATGGATCTGATTTTACCTTTCTTCATGTGACTATCCACTTGTCCCAACAGTTCCTATCAAAACTCCATCTTCTCCCCAATGATTTAAGGATAGCGTATTTATCA
This sequence comes from Papio anubis, assembly GCF_008728515.1. Classification (NCBI taxonomy): domain Eukaryota; kingdom Metazoa; phylum Chordata; class Mammalia; order Primates; family Cercopithecidae; genus Papio; species Papio anubis. Next base: position 80,050,302 of record NC_044977.1, read on the forward strand.
TATGCCAAATTCTACATTCAGTGGGGTTTATCTTTTACCTCTTTTGGGAAAGAGTGAAGAAACTTTTTTTTGTTTTTGTTTTTGGTTTTGGTTTTGGTTTTTTTTGGATTGACACTTTATTTTTTATTTTAAGTTCTGGATTACCTGCGCAGAATGTGCAGGTTTGTTACATAGGTATACATGTGCCATGGTGGTTTGCTGCACCTATTGACCCATCCTCTAGGTTCCCTCCCCATACCCCTCCACCCCCAACAGGCCCCAGTGTGTGTTTTTGCCCTCCCTGTGTCCATGTGTTCTCATTGTTCAACTCCCACTTATGAGTGAGAACATGTGGTGTTTGGTTTTCTGTTCCTGTGTTAGTTTGCTGAGGATGATGGCTTCCAGTTTCATCCATGTCCCTGCAAATGACATGATCTCATTCCTTTTTATGGCTGTGTGGTCCATGGTGTATGTGTACCACATTTTCTTTATCCAGTTCATCATCGATGGGCATTTGGATTGGTTCCATGTCTTTTTCAAAAGCCCTGTTGAACAGTTTTTCCCTCACTTTCCTTGTTGGCTGAAACTGGGTCACACAACTTTGCTAAACAAATCCTTTGCAGAGGGAATGAGATTTCTACTATTGGCTCAACAACATTCTTGGCTCTGGAAGATGGGTGGATTGCCTGGACCAAATCAGGGGTAGGAATGTAAGAAAGATGGTGAGAGGAAGAGATCGAGAGGAATATCGCATAGTGAATGACACATTTGTCTGTCTTTCTGGACCATAAGCTTCTCAAGGTCACGGGGTTGTAACAGGTCATCATGTCATCATATCCCTAGCCACTATTACAGTGCCTAGACATAATATAGGTGTGCACATACTTGCTGAAGAGCACTGAGTTGGAATACTGCTAAGTGTGGCTTTATAATAAACTAAATAAACCAAGTAGTTTGTTTCGTTGTGTTTTACCATTTAGCTATAGTATAGCTGAAATAACGTATTAAAAATATGTTAATCACTAGGTTCATAAGACCTGAATACGTTGGGTAAATGTTTTGGCATTTGTTTTTTGGGTTCTGTTTTGAAATCTGAATGATGTGTTTAGAGTACCCTTATTCTGGGACTTCCAGTATATTTGATAAATATTCTTTGTGTCTGAGTCGAAGTGGATAGAAAGCAAATGGACTATAAATGTCCTTAAAGGCAAAACCAATGTGTTCTCTGTCACCCCAATGCCACGTAGCTCTGTACCTGAAATATTGTGGATGTTTTCTTGATATTTATCAAATGAATGAATGAATGAATGATATCTCAATTTTACAGGTAGTCATGGAAACTTAGCGCTAAATGGCTGTCTGATGTCATTCACCTAAAAAAAAAGGTCTAAAATTTTTGCCCACACAGAAATCAATTGCCTGTCCTAGTGATTATATTCTTTCATATTCTCAGAGCTATACTTTTATAGTCTGCAAACACAGAATTATACTGTTGAGAAACCAAGTTTTGTAAAAAATAATAACCAATGTTTTGAAAAGAGGATTATTTCTTAGCAAATATTGAAAATACATATGTTGTATATAAAAGAATGAATTGGTTCTTAACATGGGACTAATGCAGAAAAGGGGCTAAATGCTAAGTATAATGTTAAAATTACTCACCATATTGGCCTTTGCCTTAACTTCTTTTCTCATAATGTGGGCATTTAGGATTTTCAACTTCTCAGCCTTCCTAGAAAAGTTTGACTTTTATATGATACTTAAATGTCAATATCTAATTTCAGAAAATGAATTTACAATTTGTGGGGAGGTGATTTCAGAGCACACTTTGCCTACCTCTGATTTGGCGAAGGATCAAGAAAATTTGTCAAGTTCTGAAAGTCTGCATCTTTTAATAATCTTCTTCAATAAAAATGTGATTAAAATGTTTCATAAGGTTAAAGTGTTGCCTGTGGCGGTGGAAATTTCCTCTGCTTAACATGTCATCAGTATGACATGTCACGCTTGCCTTTGTCAGCAGTTCTTGTACACACATTAAGTGTAAACACATTTAAAATGACAGATTTAAATGTATCTCAATAGTAGAGGAACCGCTGGTAATAGGTCGTAAGTAAAGCGTTTCTAATAAAAGCATTGCCATCAAGTACTAACTGGCTCAGGTTGGTTGCCTCAGTGTTTGTTGGATATCTGTACTCTTGTCTCATGCAGTTTGCTCTTACTAGCCTCCTCACCTTCCCAAACTGTAAAATTTAATCTAGTAAGAGATTACATTCTAAGTTGCACACAGAAAATTTCAAATTTGTCTGCAGAAATGATGCAGCCTCTCTTCTAAGAATACATCACTCCTACCATGCCCTTACCAGCCAGTATCTTGAGTTTTCATGTTTTGTAAGCTTATAGATTTTTCGCACATTCTCATGACAATGCCCTAAAACATATCAGAGTGATCTTTTTATAGAAACAATGAGTGGAACTCACATACAGATTCTATAGGTTTCTGCCTTTTTAAAAAGCAAAGGTGGTCACATACGTTGTTCTCATCACCACCATATTAAATAGTATGATTTGTCAGGGGAGGAACTCTGGGGTGGTGATTCTAAATTTGCTGTATACTCAGTACAGCTGGATCTAAGAAAAGCATTTTAAAGTTTACCAGAAACTCAATATCATTCAGAACATATAGGATTAGGGTTGGAAAAAAATATAGATATGGTAAGAAAAGTGACCCATATAGAAGCCTTTCGAGGTCTGTTGGAAGACCATTATTTTTATTTTTATTTTTATTTTTATTTATTTATTTATTTATTTATTATTATACTTTGAGTTCTAGGGTACATGTGCATAACGTGCAGGTTTGTTACCTATGTATACTTGTGCCATGTTGGTGTCCTGCACCCATCAACTCGTCAGCACCCATCAACTCGTCATTTACATCAGGTATAACTCCCAATGGAAGACCATTATTGAAAGGAAGGATAGGTGTAGGTTGTCAGTGGCGGCTGATTGCTGAATGACTAGACACAATTGTTGAGATGGCTATCTTACATTTTGTATACCAAAATGAAGCTTTCTAGAAATTTTCTTAACTAAAAGTAAATATTCTAATTTCTAAATTTTTATATTGACTTTTTCCCTGCTTTTTTTCTGGATGCTTCTTGGTACAGAGACACACACAGACACTGACACACTCCCTACTTATTTAACACATTTGAAATAGCACTTTGCTGGATGAGGAAGTAAATATGGTCTTCCTAGAAGTGTTCTGAGACTTTTTTCAAATGGTTTTTCCTTTATCCCACATCTCTAAAGCTCACTTTCATTCCATTTAGTTGTGTGTGTATGTTGTCACACACATATATTATTTTGAGGTGGGTCTAATGGGAGGTATCTATTTTTACTCCTTTTTTTTTTCCTTTTTTCTTTTTATTTTTGAGACGGAGTCTCTGTTGCCCAGGCTGGAGTGCAGTGGTGTGCTCTCAGCTTATTGCAAGCTCCGCCGCCCGGGGTTCATGCCATTCTCCTGCCTCAGCCTCCCAAGTAGCTGGGACTACAGGCGCCCGCCACCACGCCTGGCTAATTTTTTTTTTTTTTGTATTTTAGTAGAGACTGGGTTTCACCGTGTTAGCCAGGATGGTCTCGATCTCCTGACCTCGTAATCTGCCCATCTCGGCCTCCCAAAGTGCTGGGATTACAAGCCTGAGCCACCGCGCCCGGCCTATTTTTACTCTTTACTGAGGTAAGGGTTTCAATGAAATAATGCAAATATATGTGAAATTAAACTACAGTAGTAATTGCAACTGGAGCGAACCAAAAAGTACAGTTGACACAAAATTAAATTAGTAAAAATACATGGTGTGGGGATTTTTAAAGGGCAGCCTCTTTTATTACACACGCACATTCAGCAATGTACTCTATTGAAATAGCCTGTCCACTTCGAAATGCTTACCGAGTTGGCATTTTCTTTAAACAGGATAATTTAATGGTAGAACTGTCCACCTGTTTTGCATTCTTTAAATAATTAAGCTTAAAGGGGTCCTGCATTGCATGATTGATAAATTCGTTTTGCTGCAGCTCTTACCGCGTTTATGCCTTAGAGAGCTTAGCTATAATGGATTAGGTTTAATTCTTATAGTCCTGTGTTGTTTTTCTGGCATGCTAAGTCAAAACAAAAGAAAAAAATTGTGCCTTTGGCAATAAATCATGGCCTGCTGGGAAAGTCAACATCTACCCAGATTTGCCAGGTGGCTATTCAGAAACTCTCATAACTCTGAAGTCTGAAAGAGCTCCTTTACGTCTGAAGCTCAGACATACAGAATAACTTACATAGGGTGTGTTGGACTATGGTTTTCTTATCATAAGCACTGGATCTTAGAAGAGCAAAGGGAGAAATACGGTGCCCTCTTGATTTTAACAGCAGCAAGAACAAGAAATTCAAGGGAGAAATTACTGGAAGATCATTTACCTGGGCTCGTTTTTAAGTGTTTTTTTTGTTTGTTTGTTTTTTGTTTTGAGACGGAGTCTCGCTCTGTCGCCCAGACTGGAGTGCAGTGGCGTGATCTCGGCTCACTGCAAGCTCCGCCTCCCGGGTTCATGTCATTCTCCTGCCTCAGCCTCCCGAGTAGCTGGGACTACAGGAGCCTGCCACCTCGCCCAGCTAATATTTGTTTTTGTTTGTTTGTTTGTTTGTTTTGTGTATTTTTAGTAGAGATAGTGTTTCACAGTGTTAGCCAGGATGGTCTCCATCTCTTGGCCTCGTGATCCACCTGCCTCAGCCTCCCAAAGTGCTGGGATTACAGGCGTGAGTCACCACGCCCAGTCTTAAGTGTTATTTTTAAGACATAAAGTAAGTTTTAAAAACACAGTTTCACAAAAAAATGCATAAATATGACCGTGAAATTCAAGAATACACATATGTATTCATCTATGTACACGTATGTATGTATATTTCTGAAATTTGGGTCCTTTTGTTGCCATGTTTTCACTCGGTACTATCCCATTCCCATTCACGCGACCTGCTTCATCCACCATGCTCTATCCTCCCTCTTCCTGGAGTGCTCCCAGAATCCTCCTTAGGCAACAACTTCCTTTCGAAGTCCCCAGCTCCTTTGCTCAAATACTGCTTTTTAGGTGGCAGTATCCTTTGGCTCATCATTTCTGGTGATGAACAACCTTTATCTTTCCACCTGAGTGTTAGATAAAAGTTTTTATCTCATACTTGTGCCAGGATGCAGAATTTGGGACGTTCTGACCTATGATTATACTTCTGTATTTGTCAACCTGCTAATATGTTAATGCGTATGTGTATTTATACATACATATCTAGAGGGATTTTTCAGTCATTGTTTTACAAAAATGGAGTCTTACTCATTCTTATATCTTTCAATAATTCTTTGAGGAAATCCCTTCCAGGCTACTGTAAAAATCTAATTCATTATATCCAGTGGCTGTAACATAATTTTAAAACTATTTTCTGCTGGTGGGATCCAGCCTTTGTGTGGTTTTGTTTTGTCTTATCACTGTACAAAAAACTCATATATATATATATATATATATATATTTTTTTTTTTTTTTTTTGAGACAGAGTCTCACTGTCACACAAGCTGGAGAGCAGTGGCGCAATCTTGGCTCGCCCTAACCTCCGCCTCCCAGGCTCAAGCTATCTTCCCACCTCAGCCTCCTGAGTAGCTGAGACTACAGGTGCATGCCACCATACCTGGCTACATTTTTTTTTTTTTTTTTGGTAGAAATGGGATCTCACTAATAACCTACTTTTAATGGGTTAGATTGTCAGGTATGAAAGTACTAGATTTAAGAAAATGTACTTTTTAAATCTTTATAGATATTGCTAGATTACATTTCATAAAGCCTTAAAAGTAATATTTTAATCTGCCATGTATCAGAATATCCATTTATCTAACTACAGACTGTTTCCCCTTATTTTCATTTGTATTAGTGCATTAGGTCTAAACGACATCTCATTGTTTTCTCTATTTAACATTTTCTGTCTTCTATTAAATTTGAGCATCTTTTCATTTTTATTGACTCTTTATATTGTTCCACCTTAAAAATACCTTTTCAGGCCGGGCAGGGTGGCTTACCCCTGTAATCCCAGCACTTTGGGAGGCCGAGTCATGCAGATTGCTTGAGCCCAGGAGTTTGAGATCAGTCTGGGCAACATGGTGAAACCCCATCCCTACTAAAAAAAAAATGTGTATATATATATACATCGGGCATGGTGATACGTGCTTGTAATCCCAGCTACTCGGAAGGCTAAAGTGGGAGGATAGCTTGAGTCTAGGAGGTGGAGGCTGTGGTGAGCTGAGATCATGCTACAGCACTCCAGCCTGGGTGACAGACTGAGACCTTGTCTCTAATAAAATAAATAAAATACCTCTTCATATCTTTGCCCATTTTTTAATTTCTAATTTTTAAGGATACATAGTAGGTATACATATTAATGGAGTACATGAGCTATTTTGATACAGGCATGCAATGAGTAATAAGCTCACCAAGGTAAATGGAGTATCCATCCCCCTAAGCAATTTTCCTTTGTGTTAGAAACAATCCAATTATACTCTTTTATTTTAAAATGTACAATTAAATTATTTACTACAATCACCTTGTGCTATCAAACACTAGCTGTTATTCTTCATTCTTTCTATTTTTTGTACTCACTATTCACCCACCTCCCCACGATGCTTCGCAGCCTCTGTTAACCATCCTTCTACTCTCTGTCTTCACGAGTTCAATTGTTCTGATTTTTAGCTCCCACTAATGAGTGAGAACATGCGAAGTTTGTCTTCCTGTGCCTGTCTTTGCCCCCATTTTTTTCTTTTAGTTTTTCTTTGTCCCTTTCTTGTCTGTTTGTGAGATTGTGTTACCTTTTGTGGATATTAACTATCATCTCTCTTGTATTTTTTTCTAAATCAAATATTTTAAGAATGATTTGATGTTCATACCAGTGTGTACACATATGTTTTTGTGTTCCTTAAAGATCAGTTCAAATGGGCTGACATAGGTTGACCAGGTAATAGTTATTATATAGCTGCACAGAGCGGTGCATCTGCAGACACAGACACATCACTAAAATCTTATTTGTCAAAACTATGAATTGCAAAAAGGAGTTTTCAGTGATGAAAACTCTTGGTGTAACCTGGGGGAAAAGGGTCATCTCAGGTGCTCTAAATATTTTTTGAAAGAGACAGTCCTTATTTCCTGGAAGTGCATATTGGTGACTTATATGCCTTTGTTGAGGGATATTTATTATCACACAAATATTTTTTAAAGGAGAGGTATTCACTGATGATGAACCATGTCATCACACAGTTTCCTGAACTTTTCCAGTTACTTTTTAAATCTTGCCTTTGAAGGTGTAGGTTTCTTAATTATTTGGTGGTTGTCATTTTTTTAACTTTGTGTTTTGAAATAATTCAACATTCACAGGAGTTGCACAAATGCAAAGAAAAGACCCACGCACACTTCATGAAAACTCTCTATAGTTAGCATCTTGCTTAACTATAGTAACTATAGCCTCATGTAAGAATTGAAAAATTAACATTGGTACAATCCACAGAGTTTATTCATATTTTACCAGTTTTACAGCTCTGTGTGTGTGTGTGTCTGTGTACTTCTATTGGAGTTATTTTTTTAACTGTAGTGTGTCGAACAAATTATTCTATCACTGAAATCCTAAGCTCTACAATCATAACTATAAGTAGATAAAACTGAGGTCATAGACAAAGTGGGGCATGGGAGTAGCTTTCTGACTGATGCTACGGAGTGCCATTCTGCATATAACCTTGAAAAAAATCTACAAAGGTGCCTCACGTTGTCATGGCTCCACTTAGACCTGCATGAAGACAGAGCATACATAAAACCCCCTTTTGATCTTACAAAGTTGCTAATTCTTGGCCTTATGATGGGAAACAGAGCTCAGCACTTTTAGGCTGGCTAGTAGGGACCTTCTCTTACTTAAGGATAAATAAATAATGAGTGTTTGTGAAGATATGTTCTCCTGACTACAGTGACACCTGCCGAGATTGTTTGGGTTGTAATTTTATAGCATCCTTTTCCAGAATTAATTACACATCCACAGTCAGGCAACCATAACTTCTCTACCAGTAATGTCTCATGTACAACTGTGAACAAGTAAATTAATGCCAACTAGTGGCTGACCACACACTGTGACAAAGTATGTGTGCTTGGGCAGCAGCACCTCCTTTCTCTTTATGAATCATCTTAGGGGTTCTCTAGGAGAACTTGAAAGGAGTCAGAAAAAGTGGAGGAAGCATTGCTTTGCCCCTGCAGGAAACATCTATTGACTTCAGACTGTGAGAATCAGAAACAAGCGCTACTCGGTCATTGGTCCAACCTCCTCATGTTTGTTGTAAGTAAATGTGGTCCAGAAAAGTGAAGTGATAAGCTTTAAAGGCACAATGATAATTAGTGACAAAGTCTTGACTAAAACTCCAGCTATTTTCCTCTGAAAAGATGCTCTTTCCACTGTAACATTATAGCACTTTGTTCATTTTTATGGATTGAATGAATGGGTTAAAAAGTCAAAACAGTCTACAGAATTTCCAAGATTATTTTTCTCCTCTTTGTTCCTGAAGTATCCTAAGAAGACATGAGTGGCCATTCCTGGGACAGGCAGCCATCTCTTGCTATGGAGAACTGACTGATAAGAGTGGTTTTGGTGGCTGTAATGCTTCTACCGAGCTAATGTAACAAAATTCAGTCAAGGATTTCTAAAGCATTCTATGTTTTTTTCTCCCTGAAACTCCAAAAGAAGTTTAACTGGGGTCTAGTTAGGGTGTTTGAGGAAAATTTGGGTAGTCTTAGATTCAATATATTTTAGATTAACTTAGCTATTTATTAGTATCGACTGTTTAAAAAAAGTTATGAGATAGGTTAAATATACACAGAAGTGGACTAATCAGTATAATAAATCCCATGTAGACCATGAACTTCAGTACTGCAATAGGTGGTCAATTATTGGGTTTAAAATAAATATGTATGAATGATTCTGTTTCTTTCTAGATGGCTCTTCCATTTTGCAGAGAGAAAGGGTTTTTTGTGGGGTGGGGTGGTTGTTAAATGATTTTTTTCTTCTGGTTATCTACCCAGTGTAGCATCTTTCTTCCTCTGTGTGGCCCTGGACTTTAAGATATTCTACTTGGGAGGCTGAAGTGGGAAGATCACTTGAGCCCAGGAGTTCAAGGCCAGCCTGGGCAATATAGTGAGAGCCCATCTCTTAAAAAATAGATATTATTGTGGTTTGTATTGGCACTGAGAAATACAAACCCACAATATAGAATTTAGAATGATGATTGAAATCTAGCATAGATGATCATGTTGGTTTATAAGGTAACATTGGGAGCCATGTTTCCTACCGTGAGACTGGCCTCTGTTGGTAAAATCAGCAGTGGAACATGCATGCTGTTAGACGTAATGGTGGTTAAATGGCTAAACCAAACGTAAAGCCCAGGCTAGAGGGAAGAGTAATGACCAAAACTTAGGTATTATGGTCTCTTTAAACTGGACTGAGTATTGTCCACCCACATTGTTCTATTTTAAGTTGGGTAAGTGGTTGTCTTCTCAGTCGAACTTTAATAAGTTCTGTTGGAGGCAGGGAGCATTTTATTCTTGCCACTTGTCTGTCCTTAAGGCCTGGCAATAAATGTTGGTGTTTGTTGAATGGATGAATGGATAGAAGAATGGGTGGTTGGACAAAGGAGTAAAGAAAGACATCTTGGGAAATGAAACTGAATCAGTAGCCTCAACATTGTAGATGCCAGTGTGTGGTGTCAGGGTGTTTCAAAGGCTGGCCCATTTTTAAGCAAATGCCATTAAGAGCAGTGTAACATTAAAATAAGTCATTCTATTATTGCCTTTGGTCACATTTTTGAAGCCTAATTATAAGTTCAATGACAGCCTTCCCCCCCACCCCCCAAAAAAGGCAACAAAAGAATTCTGATTCCAGAAGAAAGACACTGGTGCTTCAGTTTAATGCTGTTCCTAAAGTTCAAAGCATGGATGCCCTGTGGAGGACAGATCTCGTTAGAAGAGGATCCTTTTCATATTTTAATGATATAATTTATTTTTCCCATTTTATACAAAATTACATTTTCTAAAAGTGATTTTGTTCCTGTGTAGGAAAATGCCAGGGATATGTCCTAGAGAAGAGGGAGATCAAAAGTAGATTTTGACACGCTAGAAATTGTAGTGGTCTGCTGAGTATTATCCACAAGAGCAAATCCAACATGGTAGAGCAGAATTTGTAGAATTCATTTAGCTCGTTAGGTGACTGTCAAACATCAGGCCCTAAAATAGTGGAAAGGGGATGCAGAGAAGGGGAATTGATTATCCCAGTCCTGTTGGTAACAGAACTCTCATTAGCACCTCAGGGAACACCACAATCCAATGTGTCTCCTTGGTAGCCTGGACCCAGTAGTGTCCTCTGGATGGAGACACTGTGTTCCTAATCCCATCCCTAGTGCCCACGTCTTACCTTGTCTATGTTTATTGGTTATCCCATGATGTGTTCTCTAGGTCACTCACTTTCTTGATCACCCTCTTCTGAATATCACACAGTGGGTTAGTAAAGGCCTTAAAAATGTTTAGATAAGGTACAGCAAAAGAATATTAGTATCCGCCATCTCAATTAAAGCAATGGAGTTATATTGTACATTGGTATATTTCACATTCTTGGTCGCCTATGTTTGACACCCCCAGTTAGAAACACAAGAGTAATTTTCTCTACTCGCTTCTTAATACGGAAGAATTGTAGGTTACCTACTCAGAGTTCTCGTAGATTTCTTCTTTATCCTTGAATGATTTTGAGTTTATGTTTAAATAAAAATCTTTCTAATAGTCTTATAATTGACCCTGAATGTTCTGGAAATTTACATATCTCAGGATAAAAATGTAACAGAAATATTAAACTCAAAGGAATCCTGAAGCCAGTCTTAGAAGAAACTACAGAATTGTCGGCCCTTTCTGTCTTATTCTCCTGACATTAATTCTCTCCCTATTACCCCTCTTCATTTTCCCACCCCCCACACAAAGCTGGGAAGAGATGACATTTGGAACATTGCCATTTGAGGGCCCACAATTAGATGACAATGAAGTAAGCTGGCAGGCTCTCAACTCCTGTGATTCCAAAGGTTCCCAGTCCGGAATGTTTCTAACTGATGGTCATGAGTCATTGATGGATTTTGAATTCAATTTGGTATGTCTCACCAAACTTAAGAAAGAAAAACAAAAGAAATTTTATAGAATAGGTGATGTCAGAGAGCATCACATATAGTATGACAGTTTCATGACATCAGCTGTCTATATGTTCTAGATTATGATGTAACATGTTCTCAGGCTCCTCTACTGGTTCATTGTTCCACCCAGTGGAATGGGGAATCACAGGAATAAAGACCAATTCTTGACCCAAGGTAATTTTTAGTACCTGACTTGACTTGGCTTGCTACTAAATCCACTGTATTTGCTCTTCTTTTGCACAGAAATAATGAAGCAGCAGGCCTTTTCCACTTCTAACAATAGCATGATTCCTCTGACAACTCCTTTAGAAAGCAATACCTTCACCTGACTATATAGAAAGGAGTAAATATTTTAGACTACTACATTCCCCATTACCTGAGAGGAAATATGTTAATGATCCTGTGCTCCACATAGTTTAAATTTATAGTTTAAATTTTGTTGTCTGCAGTAGTACTGTTGTAGATTATTAATAAGCCTTCATTCCTTGTGAGACAATTCGTTACCTTTACACTGGTGCAAATGCATTTTTCAGTGATTCTCTGGAATTATTCCATTCAAATATGAAGAATTTGCCAAAAAGATATAAAGAGAGATTGAGAAATTGAAACTTGGCTAGGTAGACAATGGTACCAGAGCTGCACCGCCTCCCTTGGGCTTTTCTCATAACCGTAAGTTGACAGTGATGGTATTTTGCAGGTGGGACTTGAACAGTCCAAAGGGAAGAACATCCTCAGTCCTAATGAACGTGCTGAGCCTATTATGTGTTCAGGCAGTCTCCCTGGAATACCAGTAAAAGAAAATTAAATCAACTTACGACAGCTATCTTGCATATCTCACCTGGGAAGGTATGCATGCAGTAGGACAGGCACTGCTTAACATTAATCAGCCTCCTGAAGTCATTACATTCATGAGGAAATGTAATTCACATGTGATTACTTTTTAATTTACTCTGTAATCACATTCCAAGTGAACGGGCCAAGCTTAAAATGAAATTTAAAAGTCAAATACTGCTTTGTATTAGGAATTCACAATTTTTATATGCACTTAGGTTAATAAAGATTTTACAATAACCATTTGTGACTGAGCATATGATAATTTTTTGATGAAAGTTAGTGCCATACCTAAGATAAGATGTATTTGATTTCTCTCCAAGTACTGAACTGGACCTGGAGAGTCTCAGAACTCTACTCTATAGTGAATTCCTGCCTCATCTAAACTTTATTTGAAAAGGAAAAAAAGTCATCCAAACGTTCCTCAATCCCAGATCTGAAGTTGCGTTGAACTAATGTATTTTTAATTCCTGCTGTGCCTGTGAGGCATATCCATTTGTTTTATCCATCATCAGAAGGTGTATACAGAACCTCATAATAACTGATTTCAGCTCATCAATGGGGAATGCCAGGGCCTGCAGTAAGAATCTTCCTCCAACAATGTGGTCTTTCAAGTTTGTGAAGTTACAAAGCTGCTGTGTTAGTTTCATGGGAGCCTTGAAACTAAAGGTTCAAAAGGCCAGAATCAGCTAGTTATGGATAGTAGTGGGTAGGTTTGTGCTGTGCTTTATGAACTAAGGCCAATGGAGAGAAATGTACAAAGGTTTTTCAGATATCCAGTCAATACAAAGAAGAAATGTTTTTCATTTGGCCCCCACTACCACTACATTGAACAACCTCAGAAGTAGTAAGATACCCTTTCCAGAAAATATTCAAAAGCTGGATTCCATTTTCCAGGGATGTTGTATAGTGTTACCAACATCAGTTATTAGCTTTCAAATGTCAAGATATTTGTAATATCTTTATGCTAACTTTGCTAATATTTACTTTAGCTCAACTCATTTTGTTTTCACTTCACAACTACTTTGGCATTGTTTTAATCCAGTACTGTTAAAAGAAATATAATGCAAGGCACATGTGAGGTTTTCTAGTTGTCATATTAAAGAAGCAGGTGAAATTAATTACATATTTTATTTAACCCACTATATCCTATTATTTCAACATGCAATCAATAAGAAATTTTAAATGAGATTTTTTTTTTTTTATACTATGAAATCTTGTGTGTATTTTACATTTATAGCACATCTCAGTTTGGACTAGTCACATTTTACATGGACAAAGCCACATGTGGCTAGGGACTACTATGGGCAGAATAGTTCCAAGCTGTGGCATTTATGAAATCATGACTGACATGATGGTTATATATTTTTAAATGCATGTTAAACAAATATGCTGCTTTTCGAATTTTAAAGTTTGAATTAGTAAATGGAATATGTACCACACTGTGGGGAACACTAACTTGAAAAGCAGTTCTTGTATCTCTCTATGTATATATGGATCTATCTATTTGGGGTGCAGTAATATGCATGATGGATGGAGTTTATATGCATGGGTCTCTGCATGGCTGTATGTACTTACCTGTGGTCCCCAGCACATGATCCATACAGCTTTTTGCCCACACAAAAGCACAGCAAAGTATAAGAAATGAGACTAATATAACCCTACTTGATTTATTTTTTTACAAATGAAACATTTACTATCATAGTATGTATATATTGTACATATGTGTGATACCATCTATGTAATGAATATGTGTGTGCATGTATATATGTGTAATATATGTAACATATATGTATGTCTGTATATATGTTTATATGTATGTATGTCACACATCCTAGGCCATTGCTGCTTCCATCTGCACTTAGGGCTGGTGTGTGGTCCCTAACCCACTTTGGTAGGTGGAATAATGGTCCCCCGAAGGAGTATTAATTCTAATCCCCAACACCTGTGAATGTTACCTTACATGACCAAAGGGACTTTGCAGATGTGATTAAGTTAAGGATCTTGAGATAGGGGGATTATCTGGTATTATTCAGGTAGGTCCAATGTATTCACAAGGGTCCTTATAAATGAAAGAGGGAGGCAAGCGAGTCAGAGTGAGAGAAGGTGTGATGAGGGATGCAGAGGTCTGAGTGATGTGGTGTGAGCAAGACTTGACCTGATGTTGCTGGCTTTGAAGATGTGGGAAGGCACCATAAGGCAAGGAATGTGGGCTTCCCCTAGAAGCTGGACAAGGTGAGGAAACGGATTCTGATCTAGAACCCCAGCAGGAACATAGCCCTACTGACTTTTTGGTTTTATTCCAGTGAGAGCCATTTCAGACTTCTGACTTGCAAAACTGTGGGATAAATATGTGTTGTTTCAAGCCTTAAGTATGTAGTAATTTGTGACAGAGGCAATAATAAACTAATATGTCCATCCTCAGTAATTGGTTGATTAAAACTGTATCACTGTCAAGTTTTTTTTCATTTAAACAAATTTCAGTAGCTTTAGGGGTACAAGTAGTTTTTGGTTATGTGAACGAATTGTATAGTAGTCAAGTCTGAAATTTTAGTGCATGCATCACCTGAGTTGTGCACATGGTACCCAATATGTGTTTTTTAAAATCTCGCACGCCCCTTACATCCTCCCTTCTGAGTCTCCAGTGTCCATTATAACACTCTGTATGCCTTTGCATACCCATAGCTTAGCTCCTCTATATGTGTGAGAACACTTGGTATTTGGTTTTCCTTTTCTGAGTTACTTCACTTAGAATAATGGCCTCCAGTTCCGTGAAAGTTGCTGCAAAAGACATTATTTTTTTCTTGTTTATGATTGAGTAGTATTCCACGGCGTGCACGCACGCACACACACACACACACACACACACATACACATATAGACATATATATATCTCTCTCACATTTTCCTTATCTACTTATTGGTTTATGGTCACTTAGGTTGGTTCCATGTCTTTTCAATTGTGAATTGTGTTGCAATAAACATATGTGTGCAGGTGTTTTTTTTCATCTCATGACTTACTTTCCTTTGGGTAGAAACCCAGTATTGGGATCGCTGGATAGAATGCGAGGTCAACTTTTAGTTCTTTGAGAAATCACTGTATTGTTTTCCATAAAGGTTGTGCTAATTTACATTCCCACCAGAAGTGTATAAATGTTTCCTTTTCACCACATCCATGTCAACATCTATCGTTTTTGGACTTTTTAAGAATGACCATTCTAGTGGGGTAAAGTGATGTCTTACTGTGGTTTTTTGTTTGTTTGTTTGTTTTTGTTTTTCTGAGACAAAGTCTCACTCTTGTCCCCCAGGCTGGAGTGCAATGGCACGATCTCGGCTCACTGCAACTTCACCTCCCGGGTTCAAGCAATTCTTCTGCCTCAGCCCACTGGGTAGCTGGGATTACAGCTCCCTGCCACTATGCCCGGCTAACTTTTGTATTTTTAGTTGAGACAGGGTTTCACCATGTTGGCCAAGCTGGTCTAGAACTCCTGACCTCAGGTGATCCACCCACCTCAGCCTCCTAAAGTGCTGGGATTACAGGCGTGAGCCACCGCGCCCGGCCTCACTGTAGTTATAATTTGCATTTCCCTGATGATTAGTGATGTTGACCATTTTTTTCATGTTTGTTGGCCACTTGTATATCTTCTTTTGAGGAAGGTCTGTTCATGTCCTTTGCCCATTTTTAAATGTGATTATGTTTTTTATTCTTGCTGATTTGTTTGAGTTCCTAGCAGATTCTAGATATTAGTCCTTTGTCAGATGCATAGTTTGCAAATATTTTCTCCCATTCTGTGGGCTGTTTGTTTACTGTGATGATTGTTTCTTTTGCTGTGCAGAAGCTTTTTAGTTTAATTTATCACTTATTCGTTTTTGTTTTTGTTTCATTTGCTTTGGAGTCTTAGTCATAAATTGTTTGCCTAGGCCAATATCCAGAAGAGTTTTTCCTAGGTGTTCTTCTAAGATTCTTATGGTTTCATGTCTTAGATTTAGGTCTTTAATCCCTTTTGAGTTGATTTTTTGTATATGGTGAGAGATAAGGATCCAGTTTAATTCTTCTACATGTGGCTATCCAGGTTTCCCAGTACCATTTATTGAATAGAGTGTCCTTTCCCCAATTTTGTTTTTTGATGCTTTGTTTCAGATCACTTGGTCCTAAGTATTTAGCTTTATTTCTAGGTTCCCTATTCTGTTCCATTGGCCTGTAAATCTACTTTTATACCAGTACCATGCTGTCTTGGTTACTATTGCTTTGTAGTATAATTTGAAGTCAGGCAATGTGATGCCTCCAGATTTGTTCCGTTTAGGATTTCTTTGGCTATTTGGGCTCTTTTTGGTTCCATATGAATTTTACGATTTTTTTTTATTTCTGTGGAAAAAAAATCTATTGGTGTTTTGATAGGAATTGCATTGAATATGTAGATTGCTTTGGATAATCAGATTATGGTCAATTTCATGATATTCTTCCAATCTATGATCACTGGATGCCTTCACATTTGTGTCACATGATACTTTCAAGTTCTTTAGATTGGAAAATGAGCCCATTTTTTAACACCCATATCAAACACCTCTTTTCCTGGGATGTTTTCCTGAACCACTTTGGCTGAGATGTGAGGACTCTCTCCTTCCTTTCTTGCCTCCACGTTCTCAGTACTGGCCCCTGACATTGGACATATCACACTGTGCTACAGTCATATATGTGAAAGCCCGTGTCCCCCACTAGACTGTTTGCAGGGCCTGGCATCTCCACAGCCAGCGCTTGATTGGCCCCAGAAATATTTGAATGCTTGAGCAAGTGCCTCAAGACTTGGATCTTACCTTTCTATAAAATGACTTGTCAAGGCCATGGTCATAGGTCTGCATATTTCTTCTTTTCTGCCTCATCCATGTCCCTGCGTTTGAGAGTTGTTCATTTTCTTTTTGAAATGGTCTGAGGCCTTTCTTTTGGAAGCTCTTTAGCCAACTAAATGATATTTTTATTTAGTTTTCTTTTAGAAATTCATCATCACTTTGCAGAATATTACTGGGAAATTGATGTAGAGTCTCAATGTCTCCTCCTCTGTTAGCCTGGAAAGACATATGCCCAGACCTTTGCAGCCTGAACATTGGCTCTTATATGCCTTGAGACCTAAGGGTGCTGAGACCAGCTCTGTCCCTTGGCATGTGGCCTGATGCACGTCCATTCTCAGCAGCAGCGTTGCTGCAACTGGTCAGTGATTATACTCACACCTGCATTTAGGCTTGGGAATGATTACAGTAGTTCTTGTAAAGTGACTAAGTGCATTCTAAGTGTTCATACTTCTGAAGTGTATTTTGTTAATTATCCTTCTCATGGTTGAGGATTTTAAATTTTAAGAAATCTCCATTTTCTTGAGTGCAGTCTGGTGTTTACAATTCTACCTTTTAAGCAAAATGTCATCCCTTTAGTTTTCGGTCGTCTTACCCCAGTGTCATTTAGAATGAATGATTTTAAAAACACACAGAGAATATTCTTTCACTGGCAGTGGATGTGGCAGACCAATCACTTCAGTAGAAACTTGTGTCATTCAAAATTATGAAGTTCATACAACATTGAAAAAGCTCTTAATGTGGATTGTGGTTACAAAAAGTCAAAACGAAACATGAGTCACGCAGCCTGTAGTTATCAGTTCTGCTTTAATGGACGGTGGTGGAATCATTTTAGAGGGTAGAAGGTTAGGACTCAGAGTGTGGGGTGAAATAAAGATACATATCTGGACTCCGAGTGTGGGGTGAAATAAATATACATATCCAGAAGTTCAGATCCTAGGTAGGTAAGCAGCATGTAGGGTAAAGGTGTCAAATATGAGATTCAGGCAACTCTGCTAATTGCACTTGGAAATCCCATTTACTTCTGAATGCCCTGTAGAGAGCATGGCTCAACTCAGCCTCTGTGTTGATTGTTCATAGATGAGATGCTTACCCTTGGCTAGGTGTCCACCCATAGAGGAGAGGTAGAGTCATAGAGTGGAAACTCCTCTATAGTCATTTGGGAGTTAGGGAGATGAGTCTCTCTTGGCTTTCATGAAAGGCATCTGCCATACCCCGTGTCTCCAGCCACAGCATTGATGTTGAGTCCTAAACCTACATCTGCATTTGTCTGCTTGCTTTAGGGCTTTTGACAGCCCTCAGTTTACCTATTTCAAAGACCGTTCAACTATTGCCTATCTATCCTTTTGTTTTTTGTTTTTTTTTTTTTTTGAGACAGAGTCTTGCACACCCAGGCTGGAGTGCAGTGACGCAAACTTGGCTCACTGCAACCTCCGCCTCCCGGGCTCAAGTGATTCTCTTACCTCAGCCTCCTGAGTAGCTGGGATTACAGGTGCCCACCACCATGACTCGCTAATTTTTAAATTTATAGTTTTGGTAGAGACAAGGTTTCACCATGTTTGCCAGGCTGGTCTTGAACTCCTGGCCTCAAGTAATCCGCCCACCTCAGTCTCCAAAAGTGCTGGGATTACAGGCGTGAGCCACCACCCCAGCCCTTTATTTTTTTGATTGTAGGTGTTTTGGTTTGTTTTCTCTTTGGTTTGTATTATCTGAACTTTTCTTTTTATGTAATTAGCTTTGTTAGTCTTTTCTTTTGGGTTTCTCCCACTGTAAAAATGTTAAAAAATGACTTTTTAAAAGTATTTTAAATTATTTTGCTGTTTTCAATGCTTTATGTTTTAAATGAAACACTTTTGTTTTTAAAATTTTTAATCTTTAATCTGTCTCTAATTTATTTGGGATAAGGTGTGAGGTAGGGTTCGCATGTATTCTTTTCAATGTCCTCACTTTCCCTTAGTATTTTTACTATAACTATCTTTTGGCCACCTTTTAGGGGTATGTGTACATGACCTTTGTCCTTTTCCACCTTTTTTCTTTTAGTTTTTCTCTTTTTTTTCTAGTCTAATCTCACTCCCACTCTCTGGCCATTAGCTATTTCACTGTGTCACTTCTGAGAAAACTGTCTCAGCCATCTCAGAAAAGCAGTTCTGACTGTTCTGAAGGAAATAAAAATAGCAGAGCAAGAAGTGAATGTGGGATGTTATTTTGGTCTGTGATGTCATCAGTCAATCACAATTCAACTTTCCAAATGTTGTTTGCAGGTCTGTTTAGGATTGTGGTATTTTAACTGGTTGGCTTCTGTATGATGTTTGAGAATGATTAATTCTCAAAATACGTTTTCCCTACTGAAAAGTAGCTGACTTAAAAGACACATGTTTCAAAGCTGAATGGAAATCATCATTAACTGGCCTAAATGCAGGTCAGATGGGTTCCTAAGGGAAAGAGCATCCTTTGGTCCTTCTTCTCTCTTTGAAGCTTGAAGAGCTAACTGTTCAATGCATACATGGCTTTCACCTCTAATTAGTAGTTTTGCTGAATAAGTCCTGGATTATCAAGAACCTAACCAACCAACTCCGAAGAATACAGAATGTTTTAGAATTTAACTTTCATCAGAGCAACTTTTTCAGTCCTGAGCAAAGTAGTTACTCTTTTGAAATGAAAAGACATGGGTAAATGTCAGAGAGCTGAAAAACGATTCATGTCATTTCTGAAACATTCACATTCAAATAATACCAGTGCCAACCAAATTCTAGTGAATTCTGTAATGATCGCATTGTCAGATAAAATGTGGAGGCTGGTGTTTACAAGCCATGTCTTGCAATAAATATAGCAAATGCAGGGAACCAGAAAAGTCATTCTTCTGTGGTCATTTGTAATCTACTTATAAGAAGGAAGGAAGAGCAGTGTAGGGCAAAGTTGTAGTATTCAGCAGAATTGCCCTAAAGTATGAATCTAAAAGGCTGAATGATTGATTGTGGGAAGATTTCCGTAAATGATACTCAAATTAAAACATTAAGTGAGTGACTTTAAGCAAAATTACATTGCCACATGCAATTTATTCACTGAAAGGAACTTTTAAAATAAGATGAATAATACAAAAAAAAAAAAAAAATCCTGAGATCTAGTTAGATAATACAAGCTTTTCTTTTCTTTTTCCTCTTTCCCCCACCCCCAGCTTCTAAATTGAACACCTGTCAGATTTTTTTTTCCTTTCATTTCTTTGACTTGTCAGAGAAAAAAGGTCAGACTGATCACCAGCTCTACTTTTTAACAGACAGAAGCCTGTAATTGAGTGTAATTCCTCTGCAATTTTGTAGGCAAGGGCTGTTTCAGGCTGGCTTTCAAAGCTAGGTTAGGAGAGAAATGCTGGTGTTCTCTAAGTGAATCAACTTTATTCACTGGGCTGCAGATCATTTCTGATTTTTACTGAAACGCAGAAAGCTACAGTGCTCACATTAGTGTCCTTCTTTTAGATGAATAGAAGTGTAATCTATTTTTAACTTCTACTGGGGTGCCCTGCAGCTAAAAAAAAAAAAAAAAAAATTGCTTTGTGAGAGGTAGCTCAGAAATGTCTCATTTTGAAATTCTGCATTCTTAAGAATACAAGGTGGCTTATTATTATTTCTTTCTCTGAGAAGTTTCCATCCCTGCTCAAGATTTCACTTGAGATGGAAATTGTGCGTGTTTGTCTTTAATAGAAATAGATTCAATGTTTGTCATCATGGTGTGATACATATTATGATGCAATGTAAAGATGTTTGGAAGTGCTGAATTAATTTCTTTATAAAAATAGTTACTGTCAAAATTTGAAGGATGAAATGAAGGCACTCTTTAACTCATATGAAACTTCACAAAATCTGTGTCCATAGCTTTCACTACTCATTAAGGGTTTCTTGTTTGAGGCAGGGCCCAGAGAAAAAGAAATCATTCAGAAGAAAACATACACATATTGAATCCAATTTAAACTCCTGGTTGTGTCTAATTTTACAAAATACAGTCACTTTTTCAACTAAAAAATAAACCCAAAATATCGTAATATGTGATAGAAGCATGTCAGCATCTATAGTGTGATCTATTTATTTTACCAAGTACAAAAGTGAGGTGGAATAACAGAAAGCTAGGACATAAGGTAAAAATGTCTAATTTTGAAGGAACTGAATTCTGTTTGCCTTTGATGTAACAATGATTAAAAAGAAGAAACTGTCAAGATCCCTGAGTTCTAACATTCAATGGGTTGTACTATGTTGAAATCAGAAAACAGTGCTGACAAAAGGTGTAAATGGTCCAAGTCATATCACTAGTTATGGAAAATGTGCTTGGATTCTATGATGCTCCTTGTAGTACAGGTGCATCATTTTGAAAATGTAGGGGATAATTTCAGAGGTCACTTGGATAAACCTTGCCTTTCATTATTGTCATCTAATAACCATTCATCCTAGAACCATAATATATAAAAATCCCCACATAAATAGGTAGAATTGTAATTTTTTAAAAAGCACGTTTTTAGCCACAAAACAGAGGAGTGATTACCAGCTATGATCAGTAAGCCTGAATTATATCATACTTAGAAGAGAGAGATGCATATGAATGAATTAAATTAGGAGCACAATTCTCTTCTTAAATCAGCATTTTTGACTGTCAGAACCTGGCTAGAGTGCATTATTCTTAATAGACTGTGATTTGTATTGAAATAGGACAATAAATCTGATTATTGAAATTTATTTGCTGCTTGTTGTTCAGTTGTTCTGGCTTTGCATGAGCAGGGTGAATGTAATAGGCAGGGCTGGTGATTCAGCAGAATGGCATTTTTGTAAGTGATTACGCACTCTCTAGATTGAAGACTGATTAACACAAAGATGGGATCAACTACTCTGCATTCACTGTTTTACATTGCATATTTCACAGGAAAGCTGTGCAGGCTTCCGAGGGCACCAGCAATGGAATAATCTAAGAGTTTCTCTCCATGGCCTAATTTAAAAACCGCATTTATACTTCGGTCCTCAGAAGACAACCTCTCTTCTAAACTTCAGCGTCATCCACTTCAATTCTGTATTATCTGTGGTAGCTTCATTTGTCTTTTTTCTCACTTTTATTTTGTGAAGCCAATTTAATGACAGGCTTGTGATGTGTTGATTTCAAGTTGACATTAGGGGGTTTCACATTTTACAGGCTGACTCCAATGAGAGGCTTGTATTTTGTGTTCCCTGACCATCACGGGTAAACATGCAGAAGAAGAATGAAAATGAATCACAGTGTATACCATTTGATCCCCCACAGGACCCTCTGAAAGAAAGGTTGCTTTGACCTTGTCTTGGTTTGCATATTTTAGGTAAACTCTAATCACGAGCTGTTTCAGTTTTGATAAAATAGGCCTCAACACTATACAGGCATGAACTAGTAAAATACAAAATAATCACACAGCTTTAATAAGAAATACACATCATTGGGAGCTAGAGTAGAAAGCTCCCATTCGAATTTAAATATCTTATGCCTCCTAATTTGAGGGAGTGTAGAACATAGGAAGAAAATGAAAAGATGGTAGGTATTTGTTAAAAAACAAACAAACAAACAAAAAATAAAACATGATCCATCTACAAAGTTTGTGGGCATGGTACTTTCCATCCTTTTTACAGCTCTTCTGTTCTAATTTCTCTTTCCTAACCTTAGCTTTGTCAATCTAACCCTGTCTTTTCTTGTTACCAGAGCTAATGAGGCCCGCCTATACTCGCAGAGGATTAATCAGTGGTTATAAACCATTTAGGAGATGCAGGGTGTTCTGTACACAGGCTACCTCCATTACGACTATGTAACATTCTTGGTGTGACCTACATACAGTAGTGATGACATTGACCTGCCACTGTCAAGTGGCTGTTGGCTTCAAGTTAAACCTTCCTGTTTTCTTGGGTTTTCAAAAATGCTGAGCCTTTTTGAAAAACAGTTGACTTACTCACACAAATTCAGTCCACCTTTGACAAGGGCACAAAAGTGACTAAATGGAGAAAGGATAACTTTTCAACAAATAGTGATAGAACAGTTGAACATCCAATGTAAAAATATGAACTTCAGCATAGACCTTGCATAAGTCACAAAAAACTTCAAAAGAATAATAGACCTAAATGTGAAATGCAAAAGTATAAAATCTAGAAAAAAATCTATGGGATCTTATATTTGGTAACGTGTTAATTGATATATACAACACCAAAAACATAATGCATGAAAAAAATCATAAGTTACACTTAATTAAAATTAAAACTTGAACTATGCAAAAGCCACTATGAAGAAAAAGCAAAGCCAAGCCAGAGTCTGGGAGAACACAAAATACAAATCTGATAAAGGACTTGTATCCATAATAAAGAAAGAACCCTTACAACTCAACAGTAAGAAAACAAACAAGCTGATTTTAAAAATGATCAAAAGATCTGAATACATAGCTCACTAAAGGTATGCAGAGGGAAAATGTACATATGAAAAGATGTTCAACATCACATGTTGGTAGAGAGTTGCAAATTAGTACAAGATACTATCACACAGCCACTGGTGTGTGACAATACCATTAATAGGGAGGAGGTAGAGCAAATACTACGTACCAAAAACTGACAATATCATTAATAGGGAGGATGTAGAGCCACAAAGACTCTCATACATTGCTTATGAGAATGTAAACTAGTACAGGCACTTTGGAAGACAGTTTTGCAGTTTCCTACAAAGTTAAACATAGTTTTACCATACAATCCAGCAATCTATAGGTATTTACCCAACTGATATGAAAACTTACGAACTTAGAAAACCCTGCACTGGAATGTTTGTCACAGCTTTATTCACAATTCCCCAAACTGGAAACGAAGAAAATGTCCTTCAATAAGTGAATGAATAAATAAGCTCTGTTACATCTGTAGAATGGAACATTACTCAGCAATATAAAAGAATGAACTATACATAAAAACATGGATGAATAGTAAATGCATATTGCTAAGGAAAGAAGGTAGTCTGAAAAGGCTATCTACTGCATGCTGCAACTTTATAACTTTCTGGTAAAGACAAAACCATGGAGATGGTAAACAAACCATTGTTACCAGAGGTTCTGGGGTGAGGTTTAATAGGTGAAACATGGAATCTTTGTTTTCCCCCGCACCATGAAACTATTCAATTTGATACTGTAAATGGTGGATACCTGACATTCTGCATTTACTAAAACCCAGGGTACATTTCTTCTCCAAGAATAAACCCTGGGAGCAACAAATACACCTAACACCCAGATCTTGGTTTATAATTCCATTTCCCAATAAAAGAAACCAAGGCTCTTTGGAGAAATGGCAAATTCTAGGACTCCAGCAAGAAATATACATGATGAGCCTGGAGCATGTTGTAGTGCCAAGAAGTAAGAGAGTGCTCAGAAAACACAACAAAATAAATCACAGTAATGGGAGTGTGTTAAATGGACTTGAGAGCCAACTCAAGGAGTTTCCAAGCACCAAAGATGGGTTGCTTTGAACAGCAGAATAAAGAGTATTGAATTATAACCCAAAATATAAAAAAGATTTGAATGAATAGGGATAGAAATAATGATTGAATAAACAAATATATGAGGTAGAATTGAAAAATCTGTTTAGCAGAATTCCAGATAGTTCTCATAAATCCTGCAAGGAGCTGGAGCCTAGTTCTCACATCATCAGTGTCGGCCACACATGGTTTCTTGTCCAAAGTGTACAGCTTAAAAAGGAGGAAAAATGAGTAACTTCAGAATGGAAAAGTTGAATAAACAATACTTCAATCAGTGATCAAGGTTAACATCATTGGTGATAAGTCATGTTGATAATATGGATGTTGCTATTATGTGATGAGTATGGCACCTTATCTTTGTGGTGTTCCTCCCAAAAAAACCATAGACATAGTCCAATCATGAGAAAGACAGCAGACAAACCTTAATTAAGGGACTTCAACAACATACTTGCCTCAGTGCTATTAAGGTCATAAGAAACAGTAAGGGTCTGATAAACGGTCACAACCAAGAAGAGTCTTAAGAGACATTATAAGTTATGTTAATATGGTATCTTGGATGGGGTCCTGGAATAGAAAAAGGATATTAGGTTGAAAACTAAGGAAATAGAATAAAGTAGAGGTTTTGTGTGTGTGTGTGTGTGTTTGAGATGGAGTCTCGCTGTCTCCCAGGCTGGAGTGCAGTGGCACAATCTCGGCTCACTACAAGCTCCACCTCCTGGGTTCACGCCATTCTCCTGCCTCAGCCTCCCGAGTAGCTGGGACTACAGGTGCCTACCACCACGCCCAGCTAATTTTTTGTATTTTTAGTAGAGATGGGGTTTCACCATGTTAGCCAGGATGGTCTCAATCTCCTGACCTCGTGATCCGCCTACCTCGGCCTCCCAAAGTACTGGGATTACAAGCGTGAGCCATCATACCCGGCCCGGCTTTTGTTAATAGTAATGTCTCAGAGGCCAGGTGTGGTAGCTCACATTAGGAGTTTGAGACCAGCCTGGGCACCATAGTAGTAAGAGTCGGTCTCTACCAAAAAATAAAAAACAAATTAGGTGTGATAATGCCTGGTAGTCCCAGCTACTCAGGAGGCTGGGGCAGGAGGATCACTTGAGCCCAGGAATTTGAGGCTGCAGTGAGCTCTGATCACATCACTGTACTCCAGCTTGGGTGACAAAGACCCTGACTCTAATTAATAAATAAATAAATAAATAAATAAATAAATAAATAAATAAATAAAAATAATAATTTATGAATGCTAGTTCAATGATTGTAACAACTCTACCATACATGGAAGTTGCTGATAATAGTGGAAACTAGGTGTGGCATATATGGGAACTCTGAACTCTTTATAATTTTTCTGTAGATTTAAAACTAGTCTAAAATAAAAAAGTAAAACAAAACGTAACACTGCTGACTGTCATCAGGGTCTGGGCCACAGAAGGAAAGATTTTTCTAAGTAAAAGTTACTGGCCCTAATAGAGATTGGACAAAGCTGGTGTTGGTTTTAAAGGGATTCTGGGGAGGCAAGAGGGTGTCAGCATCACTTAATCAGTTGCCTTGATTGACTTGGCAGTGTCAAGTTTTGAAAAGAGTGTGACATGGCACACTTGAGCCTTCAGTGTGATTTTGTGAAGTCCCCAGAATGTCTGTGGAACCTCTGGTCAAGTCTGTGGCATTTCTAAGTGTATCTGATTGAAAGATACTGTCAGTCAAACTTGTTGGTCACGGTGTTAACTTCAAACTGAACAAAACACTTCCAAAACAGTCCTCCATCACACCACTTTTATTTATTTGTTTGTTTGTTTATTTGTTTGAGACAGAGTCTCACTCTGTTGCCCAGACTGGAGTGCACTGGTGTGATCTCGGCTCACTGCAACCTCCGCCTCCTGGGTTCAAGTGATTCTCCTGTCTAAGCCTCCCAAGTAGCTGGGATTACAGGCATGCACCACCACACCCAGCTAATTTTTGTATTTTTAGTAGATACAGGTTTTCACCATGTTAGCCAGGATGTTCTCGAACTCCTGACTTCAAGTGATCTGCACGCCTTGGCCTCCCAAAATGCTGGGATTGCAGGTGTGAGCCACTGCGCCTGTCCAGCTACTCTGACCACTTTTTCAAGATATTTTACCTGTTTGAATTGAAAGTGATACTTATTCAGAGGATGTCAGAGAAAAAGAACTACACATCCTATTTTATCTTTCAGGAAATGGGCAGGGGGAAGTCGTCATGGGCAGAATCTCTTTTAAAGGAGTGGAACCCTCCATTATTTTTTGACTTTGTTTTTCTGCTTTTTACACACTGCCCCCAACTGGCAGCATTTATAGAAAATAAAAGGAGGAACTAATAACTCATTTGAGCAAGGATTGATTGATTGATTGATTGAGACAGGGTCTCACTCTGTCACCCAGGCTGCAGTGCAGGGTGCCATCATAGCTCACTGCAACCTCAAGCTCCCAGGTTCAAGTGATCCTCCTACCTCAGCCTCCCAAGTAGCTGGGACTACAGGTGCATGCTGCTGTGCCTGACTTTTTTGTTTTGTTTTTTTGTAGAGACAGGAACTTGCCATGTTGCCCAGGCTGTTCTCAAACACTGGGGCTCAAGCTGTCTGCCTGTCTCAGCCTCCCAAAGTGCTAGGATTATAGGTGTCAGCCACTGTGCCCACTGGGCCTCTGAGCCGATTTTTAAAATGAAAGGAAACTAACCAAGATTTTACCTAGTGGGTAGATGCAACGTAATATGAAGGAGAGCATCTGCTGCCATGCCTTGTGGTACTAAAGATGCTAATAGGCACTGCTCTCACCAAATCATGGAATCATTGACATTTGGTTTATTGTGAGAACAGTTGATGCTGCCTTGTTGAGGTAGGAGGCCTGTAGGACTTGTTTTCAGGTCTCGGCCCCACTAATAGAAGGAAAATTCAGTCAATCCTGTTTTCAGGATGCAGTGAAGAAGCCAGCCAAAACTACCAGGTGGGGAGGAAAGCAACCTCTAGTTGCCTTCATTGCTCATTAGCATAAAGACACTCCCATTGGCACAAGGACAGTTTACAAGTGCCATGGCAACAGCCTAGAAGTTACCTTATATGGTTCTGAAAACTCTCTGCCCCTTTTTCAGAAAATCCTGAATAACCTGCCTCTTACTTAGCATATAATTAAAAATCCCCGCCGGGGATTTTGTGATCCCATTTATCTATACTGTCACATATTTCGGATTGTTTTTTTTTTTTTCATAGCAGCATGTATAAGGTGGTTGCTATGAGGTATCACAGGTAGAGATACATATAGGAGGGTGTAGCTCCAGTTCTTTTGGAGTCAGACATGTAACGAGTTAATAAATGCTAAAATATGAAGGATATAACTGTCAGAATGAGATAATGTGACAATATCTTGAAGGCTATAAAGAGCTGTGGAAATGAAAATTAAAGTCAATAAGTGCAAAAGAAATGCATTGAGCTTTTCACCTTGTGTTTGTGAGACCAGATCACAAATCTGTATGAAGATTTCGAATTTTAGTTTTACTTATTACCAAGAGGCTTTGTGCTTATTAAACATGTCTTTCCTAACAACCTAAACTCTACTCTGGTCTTCTGTTGATGCCAGTGGTAATAGGGGGTAGTTCTGACGTCAGACTGGGCATGAATCCTAGCCTATAGCTGTATATCCTTGGGAAGTTCCTTTACCTTTTTGAACCTAGGTGTTGCCATCTGTAAAATGAGGATAATAATCTGTAATCTGGGGTCAGGCACAGTGCCTCACACCTGTAATCCCAGCACTTTGGGAGACCGAGGTGGGCAGATCACTTGAAGTCAGGAGTTCGAGACCAGCCTGGCCAACATGGTGGAACCCCGTATCTACTAAAAACACAAAAACTAGCCAGGCGTGGTGGTGGGCACCTGTAATCCCAGCTACTCGGGAGGCTAAAGCAAGAGAATCTCTTGAACCCAGGAGGCAGAGGTTGCAATGAGTCAAGATCGCACCACTGTACTCCAGCCTGGTGATAGAGCGAGACTCGGTCTCAAAACAAAACAAAACAAAACAAAACTTTGTAATCTGTGTAATGATTATAGAGGGTAATAGTAATATTCCTGATGCAACTTTATTTTATTGCTTCTCATAGCTGGTTGGTAAATGGTAACATCAATGTGGCAGTTTAACTCGTGGTACTTTAAAGAGACTATAATTTTTCCTACTCAACTTCATTTTAAAATAGAACATTTTAAAAATATCCAGATTATCAAATACAAGTAAATGCTTAGTTTGTTTAAAATATGTGCAGCGTTTTAAATTTTATGAATGCCATACAAGTTAAATAAGATCGAAGTACTTGATTCTTTAATCTTGCAATCCAGTAATTTAGAGATGGTGAAAATTCTGTGTGGTTTTTCCAGATACAGATTAAAATTCCAAAATTTAAATATGGTATTTTATTTAGATTCTGAAAGATAAATGCTTATCTGTGAAAAAGCATCAACGTCAAATTGTAAATGAAGACCTCCATACATTTTTACAACATATGCCCTGTTTTTCTAACAGAGAATTAAAATATAAAATGTACATTTGGTATTCTGCATACCTAAGACAAACAAAGAGGTAAAATATTTTTTAAAATGAAGCTGTTAGAAACAGTACTTCAGGATATTTCTTGAAGACTAGAAAAATAGTCTTTGGCAGATCCAGTCTCTGCTCGATTTTGTCTCCGTGAAAATTCCTTCAGCTTTCTTTTCATTTCTTTCAGGAACTGGGATTGGGATGAGGGTGAAGTGTGGAACAGCAGGTGGCCCTTAATTCTGACAAACCCAAACCATCCTGTCATGTTTTAACGATGCTGTTGCAGGTGTGAAGTTTTTCTCTTTCTCCTTTTTATAACTTCAGCATAAGCACAAGTTGGGTTATTTTTGTTGCAACAGCGTGGTATATTTTTTCTACTTTTCATTTAAAACTTGACTCACTTTGCTGCCCGTGATTTTCCTAGTTAAAAATCACTTCAGCATTATCTCATAAATTTTCCATTGAAGAGCTTGTGTGCTGTTTGTCAAGTCTTTGTATAAACTGTTTTGGTGGCCTAAACACCACGGCTCTTTGTGCTGTCCAGAGGCTGCTTGTCCCAGTTCATGTGGTTACAGTTGTGCAATTTCCATTGGCCATATTTACATTACAAAAATATATTACATATAGTCCCTATGGAGGACTGCATCCGAGGTTGGGCTCTAGTTCCTCAGAGAATTTAGAATTGTCGTTCAGATTCCATCTTGAATCTATTTGACCTCATATATGAGGAGAGAGCATCATACTGGAGAATTAATGGTAGCTGTTTCCTTTCATGTAGCATGCAAAGAAAAGAGAACCCGTTTAGAGAGGCCAAGATGTCAGGAGGAAATGAAAGATGGCCTAGTTTTTCCTTAGTGCTCTAAACCAGGGTTCCAGCTTGGGCCAGATGCCTGTTTTCATGACCTAAAGGAGATTTTTTTTTTTTTTCACACTTACAACCTATAGAAACATGTATTGTAACCCGATATTTGAGGTTCTGTAGCTAGGTAGTTGAATTTCTTGTAAGTTTTTCTGTCTTGGCAGAAAGACCCTGTTCTTTAAAAAAATGACATGTCCTCCAAAAATCCCGTGTTGATTTACTTTGGCATATTCTCACAAAGGGAAGGTCACAGAACAAGTTCCATTTCCATTTTAATGGTTTAATTTCATTATACTAAGCAGACAATTGGAAACAGAAGGAAACCATTAACAATATTGTGATGTCACACAGGACAGATATTTCAAAATGGTTTTGCTTTATAGAAGTATGCATAGTGTGAAAAGATTACACCACTGTGATATAGGGGAAAGGGCACAGGCCTTTCAAATCCCTGCCCTGCCGTCTCTTAACTCTGGGACCGTGAGTGGGCTGTGTGACATCTATGAACTTTGGTTTGCTGTTCTGCATAAAAGAGAATAATGATACTTACTAGAGAATTGTTGCCGTGATTTACTGAGATTGAAATGCTCCTGTTGGAATTGCTGCCACGTGGTAGATAGCAATAAATACCATTCTTGTCTCACTTCTTTGGCTGCCCATGGAAAGCTAATTCTGAGGAATCTTTAATCTCTTTTACTATCTTTTTACAAACCCTACTGTCTGTTAAGAGTCCTATAGTGTAACTAAGGGGCCCCTCAGTATTTCTTGAAGCATATTTTATAGGGCTCTGAATATGAAATGATAATAAGTATTTTATATAAAGAACAAAGGGAAAATGGTCCCCAAGCTAAAACACTTTAGGAGAATACAGAAGGCAAAATCAGATTTCTTTACTACAGAACTTCTCAGGGTCTTTAATATGCTCATACCATGGTATATATCTAGGAAGATAGTTTAGTTTTCAGAATTTCCCTGCCTTATTTTATCTGTGAAAGTCTTTCTTCAATATATACCACATGGGAGCAGATTGCTGAGGAAGAGATATTGGACCAAAAAAAAAAAAAACAAAAAACCGGAGTTTAAATAGTGAGTAAAGTGTTAGTATTATTTAAATCTTAGAGTTGATGAAGTGAATCTGACTTGATATATCTGTGCTTTTTCTTTCTTTCTTTTCTTTTTCTTCCCCCCCTCCCCCGGGTCCTGCTCTATTGTCCAGGCTGGAGTGCAGTGGTATGATCTCGGCTCAGTGCAACCTCTGCCTCCCGGGTTCAAGTTATTCTGCTACCTCAGTCTCCTGAGTAGCTAGGACTACAGCTGTGCGCCAAAACACCCAGCTAATTTTTGTATTTTTTATTAGAGACAGGGTTTCACCATGTTGGCCAGGCCGGTCTTGAACCCCTGACCTCAAGTGATCCACCCACCTCAGCCTCCCAAAGTGCTGGGATTACAGGTGTGAGCCACTGTGTCTGTCTTATCTGTGCTTCTTTATTATAATGATAGTTTTCTCTTGCTAACCCATTTGGGAAGTTAACAGTTCTGAAATAGAAAGATGGGGCTTGGCCATAGGTGGTGTGCACTGAAGAAGCCCATGGGGATTGGGAAGCTGACTTGGCTCTCTGGCACTGATTAGCCAGGTATCCTCCTCAGTTCTCCTGAAAAACCTCCTGAACAGAAATTTCTTCTTTCAGTGTTTTATATAACAGCTAATCGGGACACTTCATATTAACCTTAAATTCTGGTGCCGTCAGGTATGAAACCAATGTTGTCTCCCTTTCCCATAGCTAGGACTCTCAGCATTGAGTCACACTATTAACTTTCTTTTGTGATTGTAATCCTGTGTCGCATACCAGCAACTCACAATGCTTTGGGACTTGAAGTACATTATCTCCTCTCAGATTCACAGCACTGACCCAGTCCAACCTATACCAAAATGTGATTGTGACAAAGCAAAGGAAATGACAGTATTTTAGTGGGAATCCTTTTCAGAAAAAAAGAAGTCTTGATGGAATGAGAACTCTTTAGCTGAACCCGAAAGATAGATGAGTTTATCACTTGGTTAGGCATAATTATATCTCAACTCACGTTGCTAAATGCACAGTAAAAGTAATACCATAGGAGGTGATTCAAAAATCACTAATCTCAGAGTGCAAAACAATGGTGCTAAAGCTGGCACTTTCAATAAACACCTTTCTCCATGGTGTGTTACAAAATGGAATTTGTCTGTTTCCCATTCCCAGTAAGCCTCTTCTATTTTGACCTACTTTTATGCAGAGGGACTACAGTTAGAAGCATTCCTTTTACCTCACTTGTTTTTTATTTTTAATTGGAAACTTCGGTGTTAGGGAGAAATTGATCATAAGACGAGTTACCAATACGTGTGTGAATGCCTTTGGTTTTTTTCATAGCCAGTTGTGCTAGTACTTTTG
Source organism: Papio anubis (assembly GCF_008728515.1). Taxonomy (NCBI): domain Eukaryota; kingdom Metazoa; phylum Chordata; class Mammalia; order Primates; family Cercopithecidae; genus Papio; species Papio anubis. Next base: position 80,082,553 of record NC_044977.1, read on the forward strand.
CCTGGCAGTTTCATTTTTTCTGGATTAAGTAACTGACTATCAAGTTCTAGGTCAAGTTCAACTTCTAGCTTTTTTTTTTTTTTAACCTTGGCTTATTGTATTATTTCCCTGACCCTCTCTCTCCTTCCCCTAGTTATTATTTATTTTAATGGCAGGTATTTATTTTTATGGGCAGCATTTGTCGTTCCTGGGAGGCATGTGTGTGATTTGTGGCTTTGTACATAAATTCACAAAGGTCTTTACTAACTGCTTGGGCGTGCTCTTTTCCCACAGATTTTTCATCATTTTCACCCTGGGAGCATCCCATCTCCCTATGAGCATTTTTTTTTTTCCTCCCACAATTTTATGTGGTACTTTCTCTTCCTGTTTTTGGTCTTCCTCTTTGGATTTCCGGCCTATCTCCTTGCTTTGCCCTCCTTGGTTTCTTTCCATGATCCTTTTCTCTGAGTTAGAGAAATTGGAGAAAACATTAAGTAGCCAAAAGGGGTTCCTATTTCCAAGCAACTGATTTTATGTCTTGATAGCCAAAGGCTATAGCAGGACTTCCAGTGGCTCATGATTGAGGCAGCTCTTTTCATTAAACCTGCTTCCTCCTTGTGCTAAATCTCTCTGGTAGCATTTGCCAATACTCAGCTTTGTAAGATGGAAAGCTCCTAGGGAAGCCTGACTCTCCAAGTCTTTGGGACATTTCAGCCCTGGATGAGCTTTCTTACTTACCTGACTTGTGTTCGCTTTGTTCCATCTCTACCTCATCTACCTAGGTGTTTGTCCATTTCCATATGGCAGTTGCCAGGTGTTTGTTTATATATCACACAGCCTTAAAGTTTGAGAAGTATGCCCATACTACACATGCTTGAAGCTATTTTGATTGCCTTTATGAAATGCAGGTAAACTATGCTTGAGAGTATTTCTGTATTCTTTACTAATTAATATCTGATAGAGTTGCTCTAATATAGTAGCTACTAGCATGTGGCTTTTGTTGTTGTTGTTATTGTTGTTTTGAGGCGAAGTCTCACTCTCTTACCCAGGCTGGAGTACAGTGGTACAATCTCAGCTCACTACAACCTCTGCCTCCTGGGTTTAAGCACCTCACCTGCCTCAGCCCCCTGAGTAGCTGGGATTACAGGCACACACCAACATGCCCAGCTGATTTTTGTATTTTTAGTAGATATGGGGTTTTGCCATGTTGGCTGGGCTAGTTTCGAACTCCTGACTCAGGTGATCCACCTGCCTCCACCTGCCTCGTCCTCCCGAAGTGCTGACATTGCAGGCGTGAGCCACCATGGCCAGCCACATGTGGCTATTTAAATTTAACTTTGAGTTTAATTAACTCAATGAAATTTAAAACTCATCTTTCAGTTACATTAGCCCCATTTCAAATGCTCAATAAATATATGTGATTAGTGGCCACCATATTGGACAGAACAGATATAGAACAGTTCTGTTATCACAGGAAGTTCTATTGGAATGTGCTACTTCAAACTGAGTCACAGTTTCTCTGGGTTGTACTAGGGTAGTTAACATTAATAAATCCCACTGTCTTCTGCTTATATCAAGTATGCTGTTGTTAATGGCATTAAGTTCTAAAATGCTTCAACTTCTAACTTGGTGAAAGATTTGTTGGTGATATCCTAATTTTTAGAGGAGGTAGAGGTGTTCTCCTTGTTGCCCTTCTGAAAAACTGTGCATTTCTCATTTTATTGTCCTACGTAGAATATGTTTTTAAATGTGCACAGTTTTTATCTTCTATCTTACCTCTCCTTTCTTGAAGTATGCATTGTAACTTTGCTAGTATTGCCATTTAGACTTCCCAAAGAGTCATTATATTGAGTAAAACTAATTTAATCTTTTCTTTTTGTTTGGCTTAACTTTTCTTCCCTCCTATCCTACATCTAAGATATTATAACTAGGAAGAGTTAGCATATATAATTATGCTATTATCTCAGACCCTGAGATGCCCTGTAAGACAGATTCACCACAGAGTCATCATTTCCAGGCTAATAGCAGGAGGCTCACCCTATTCAGCATTCCCCATTTTCCTCTGTAGGCACTCACATTAGTTTTATATTTTAGGTAGCAATATGTGTAGTTTAGCTTTGTGCAAACATATTAGGAGTAGACATTCAGTGTACTGTGCCCTGGTTATCTAGATTCTAAAGCTTCATTTTAATAAAAATCCAGCTCTGTGGGAAAAGAGGAGGGTTTTATTAACATGCGGCATTAACACTGCTGGGCTCTATGGATAGGTTGACATAGTGTCATTGTCACAGAAGATAAAATTTGAAGGAGCATTTGTGGAGAGCACGCAGTAGATGTTAGAACAATAGCACAGGATTTTATGGTGGTTTAATCATTATCCAGCCCTATCCTTTCATTCATACAGTCAACCTATATTTTTTAAAGTTCACTACGTGCCAGGCGCTGTGTTAACTGCTGGAGTGATTCAAATGTAGGATTACATTTATATGAGATATCCAGAATAAGTAAATCCATAGAGACAGAAAGCACGTTGGTGGTTTCTAGGGGCTGGGGGATAAAGAAAATAAGAAATAACTGCTGAGTAGGCATGGTGTTTTATTTTGGGATGATGAAAATGCTTTGGAACTAGGTAGACGTGACAGTTGTACAATATTTTGAATTGATATTAATGCCACTGAGATGTTTATTTTAAATGGTTAATTTTATATTATGTGAACTTTATCTCAGTTTGAAAAAAAAAAAGCATGGACCTTGAAAGCAAATTGATTTATAATCATGTTCCAACTTGACTTCTCATTAGCCATGTGATTTTGGCCAAATCATGTTTTCTTTCTGAACTTCTGTTTTGTAACACTAGGATAAAAATAATAGACTTTTTTTTCCAGTTAGAAAGGCCAATAATGTTAATTAGTTTTCAAGGAAATATAAGATGCATATAAACATAAACAAAATATAAAACAAAACAATCCAAATCTGACAGTCTAGGAGCATACCAAGACAGAGCAGTTTTTGCAGACACAAGAGTACTGTCAAAGGGAAAAAGATACCTGGAAAGTAAAAGGCCAAGGGGCTTGGGTGGGTCCCTTACCCAAGGACACTGTATTTTTGTGGTATAGTCATGAGATTTTTTTAAAAACAGCACTCCACTCTGAACTGCAGTGGCTCATGCCCGTCATCCCAGCACTTTGGGAGGCCGAGGTGGGTGGATCAGGAGGTCAAGAGATCGAGACCATCCTGGCCAACATGGTGAAACTCTGTCTCTACTGAAAATACAAAAGGTAGCTGGGTGTGGTGGCACACTCCTGTCATCCCAGCTACTCAGGAGGCTGAGGCAGGAGAATCACTTAAATCAGGAAGGCAGAGGTTGCAGTGAACCGAGATTGCACCACTGCACTCAAGTCTAGTGACAGAGCGAGACTCCATCTGAAAAAAATATATACATTAGAAACATGGAGATAGTTTAGCATTACCATTGATCCTGAAAATATTTTAGCACTCACAGTGACTGCACTGAATTTGATGTCCTTTTCTCGATTTTCTGTGCGAGGGAGAAAGAGGGAAAACCCAGAGAAAGGGCTCCTCCTGACCCTACAGAGCCCACTGAGAGCTGGGACCAGTTGAGTGGACAGCGTGAGGAATTCTCCAAAGTTCTGCGATCCCAGAGACATCCATCATTTCATGTTTCATTGATCTCCACTCTTGCCTGGGCCTCACCTTCCTGCAGACCTCTCAGGACCTGGCAGGGAAACCCATTTCTCATCCTGCATCCTGGATTTAAAGACAAGCTGTTGCAGAGAACAGGTTGGACATTTAAGGATGGTGGCTGTTCATACTTTTTTTTTTGTCAGAAATAAACTCTTAAGAGCAGTGTGCCTTGGTTATAAGCCACTAAAAAATGGAAAGCTGCATCCATGGATGAACATTCACTTTACCCAGTCTAATTCGTACTGGGGTGGCTGACTCAGAAAACTGCACTACCACAGGTATCATTAGAGATACTTGAGATTCACTGGTCAACAGAAGGACAAGTGAGGTTGCCTTCTCCCCAGGTGTGCCTGGTGGATGGAATCTGGACCCTAAGATACCAGTCTGGGGATGGAGGGTCCCGGTTGCATAACCCATCATGATCTTCCAACCTGAGAGGCTAGCTAGCTTTGGATGGGACAGTCTGTTTAAGGTTGTAGCTGATTTCAGTGTGGAAATGGACAGAAAGTAGTTGGTCCAATGCCATGCTCATAGTAAGTCTTCAGCAAATTTCAGCTGCTGTAATCATGATTTATAATTGCTTTTCAGATACCACGATCAAATAAAAAATGTTATATACATGCAGTATGGAGGTAGGGGAAACGTGTTTTATTCGTTACCCATATCATACAGTAAGTTGTAGGTGAAGCAAGCAGAATATGTGGTAGCGATCTTTCTATCACTTCTACTCAAATGTTAGGTACAGAGAAAATGTGTTGACTATATCCAGTTTTGTTTCTTTAATGGAGTAAACCGGATCATTTCTATTACTAGTTGATAGAAGACCTCCACCCTGCAACAGCCTGGACAGTCCTGTTTGGAAGACCCTCAGCCCATCTCACAGCAACCTTGTCTCAGGATCCAGGCACTCTGGCTGCCTTTTAGTTCCTTACGTGTACTAAGCTTTTTTCCATGACAGGGTCTCTGTTCCTGCTGTTTTTTCCTTTTTCCCAACATTTTTTCTGCCCCTATCCCACTCCTTTCTTTCTCTTATTCTAACAACACACACTTCAGGCCTGGTGTCGTGGCTCACACCTGTAATCCCAGCTACTCGGGAGGCTGAGGCAAGAGAATCGCTTGAACCCGGGAGGCGGAGGTTGTGGTGAGCCGAGATTGTGCCATTGTACTCCAGCCTGGGCAACAAGAGTGAAACTCCATCTCCAAACAAACAAACAAATAAACAAACAAGCAAACCCATACTTCTTCTAGGCCTATTTATTACCTAGCTCTCCACTCACATTTTCACTCCTTTAACTGGCTCTCCTAACTTCCCGAGCTCTGTTTTATTCCTCTGTTACTTGTATTTGAAGAGCCATACACCTTTTGTTGTATTAAGAAACTTATGTGCTTGTTTGAGTAATACCTCTCTCCCCTACTAATCTGGATATTCTGTAAAAACTGGGGCTGTTTGGATTTTTGTTCATGATTATGTTCTCAGCATTGGCTCACTATCTGATACATGAAAGGCATTTAGTAAATATTTAATGATCTGAGGGGTCAAGGTAGGAGGATCACGGAGGCCAGGAGTACGATACAAGTCTGGGCAACATAGTGAGATCCCATTTATAAAAAAAACTAAAAGAAAAAAAAATTAGCTGGGCAGGGTGGCACATGGTTATAATCCTAACTATTTGGGAGGCTGAGGCAAGAGGATTGCTTGAGCCCCGGAGTTCAAGGATACAGTGAACTGTAATCATGCGTCTGCATTCCAGCCTGGGCTACAGCAAAAGATACTGTCTCCAAAAAAAACGAATGAATGAATGACTAAACAAATGGATGAATGTGGAATGAAGGAAGGCAAGTTAATTTAAAATTTTAAAAAATTCCGAGAATAGGAGGCTGTGAATTTAAAAGCCACCAAATACTACATTGTGAAAAAAGAAAAGTGGCAGTTTTACTCTGAAATTTTACATTTTCTTTAGAAAATGAGATGGAAACCATTCAGCAGTTCAGCATCCAGTTGGCATCCACAATTAGTCATCTTCTTTGAAGTGTCTGTTTTTGGAGAGGTTTGCTTTGTGATAGGAGTCACTAAATTTCAGGCTGATGGGAGTAAGGCATCATATGGCCAATGAGAACATCACCCAAAGGCTCCGGGTACACATAAACCTCCCTCTCAATATATAGTTGTCTGAATGTTTCTGTAGAAGGGAAGAGTCCTTTTATTTGCTGCAAATTGTAGCTTTAGAACCAATAGTAAAAAGTAATTTCCATGAGTAACTATTTGTTTTATATTAGCTGAAGGAAAGAAGGTATTTAAAAAAAATAGCATCCCTTAGAAATATTGCCCTAAATTAAAATTTCAAAAAGAAAAACAAGATAATAACGTTAAATTAAAAGACAGAAATATTTTGACTTCCTTGTGGTAATAGGAAATGGAGGGTCTTTGAAAAATGTTTAATTTTATCAGTTCCCCAAGTGTCTGTTGGGGATAGAAAGTTGGGTCTTTTCTTTTTACTAGGCCTCTAATTCTCCCCAATAAGTTGGCTCCTTGTTTTAGCTTGTCCAGTTAGCATTTTCTGAAAACCAGGAATTTGGGATTACGTGCCTTGTTCTTAGAAGAGTTGCTCAATATTTTGACACCGGTCTTCCTGTTTGTGGGAGAAAAAATAGATAATTAAATAGGTTTATCTATTATGTAGATTACCTGTTCATAAATAGCTGCCAAAAACGAAATACTATTTGGAAGTAGTAATTTTTCTGGGGTCCGATAGATGTGGGAGAGTGTTATTGTTTTTCCCAGTGTTTGATCTTGCTAGGATTTAGACAGAAAGGACAAACCTGTTTTGATTTTCTTTCATTTTTAAAAGAGGTGAATATGGAAGATAATTCATGAGTTAACAAATAATCATTTAAAAAATTATTGAATAATTTGAAGTCTTCTAACATCAGCTCTTGTCCTAAGTGCTGAGGTCTCACTGGTGAGCAAGACATGGTCCATTTGGTAAGGTGGATGTATTTAGAATGATTGCTTCACATTTATATTCATGTGGGATGGATTATCAGTTGGAAGTGATAAGAATGCATATCAAAGTAACTTCAGTCAACAGGAGGAGTTATTGGCTCAAACAGTGGGGATACTGAGCTTCATTGATGGCTGGATTTACAGAACCATATATTGTTGGGAATCTCTGGCTATCTTTCACATCCACTTCCTTCTGTGATTCCTTTGTTCTCTGGAAGATTTCCTTTGTGTAGTGATAAGGACAGTTGCCTAGCCACTTGCCAACCTGACTACCTCCATCCATCTTATTAACCCGCTGTCAAGAAATCCACTCTCTTCCAGTGGTTTCAGCAAAAGTCCTTGGACCAACTCCAACAGGAAAGATGAAGTCAGAGAATGGGTTATTCAATTCAGTTATATGCCTACACCTGGAAGGCCCCTTCTCCAGTCATGTGAACTGAGAGTAGGTGCAAAATGATTCTCCCAAAGGAAAATCAGAAGGAATGCTAGATCATCGAAAACAGCAGAGGTCTATTCCATGTAGCATTGTGATTTCAGGCATGTGTAGTACTTCCTCTTTGTTCTTCTTTTTCTTGCCAATTTAAGCAGGTTTACAGATTAGTGCTGTCGGGTAGCCTTGCTTCCATTTTTATTCTACGTCCTCCCTCCCGGGAATTGTTTCATCCCCACTTTGTTGCATTCTTAAGTTGAAGTTTGAGTGGCCCCGGAGATCCAAGTTCTTCTAACAGCTGGAGATTTCTGCTGAATGTCACCAGAGAACCTGGCTTCTCTTCTCCAGGGGACTGTTTGTCTTCTGAAGATGTGGAAGAATCTGCACTGTCACTGACCTTTTATTGGCTTGGGATATTACTTTCCCAAAATATACTAAGGATTATTCTAACCTTTGAAAGGGGAACATAGATTATGATGTTTCCAAGGGCCTTAATAGTTTTCTGTTTCTCTATGGAGTTTCAAAGATTATTTCACTTTGACTTATATAAATTTGTCAGTTTAAAACAGCAATTATCACCAAAAGATGGTTTTTATTGTTTTCATTACATGTTGCCTCCCAACACAATGAAACAAAGAACACTGTATGTGACATTTATAAATTAGCCGGCTTGTTTTTGCTATTCTTCCTGCTCTATGCAATGATGCATGTTTATTTCTACCTAATTTGTGGGGCCCCGAATGACCACACTGTTTTCAGGGTATTACACTACGCCTGAAAGCTATGAGATCCTTCAAATATTCCTTATGTTTCATTGGAATTTCTGTTCGTGTGTTTCTATTTGGTGCTATGAAGTGGGAGGGATGGGGGCAGGAAACAAATGTGGATTGATGTATCGGCACCTTCTTTTATTATTTTGGCACACACAATTTTGGGCAGTCTTTCCATTAGCTGATGGCATGTGCTGACCCAAACTTACTTTCTTACTTGGTTGAAGAAAATCCATTGACAATCTAGGTCATCCATGTACTTTTACTCCATATTCAAAGAATCCTCCAACTGTATTGCAAGTGCTTTGGAAGGGGCCTGAAACCGAGCAGTGAATAGCAGCACACATCCCGATATGTCAAGTGAGTGTTTCACGTTTGATATCTGCTGGGGCTTGCAGCTCTTTCACCCAAGAGCTTTAAACAGGATTCACCAGAGCAGAGGAGAGAAAGGAAGAATCTTCAGATGCTTGACTGCTGTGGCAGAAAGAGTATCAATCGTTACAAAAATAACCTTCAACCTTTTAGCTTCACTGTGTGGTGCCATTGACAAGTCACAGGAGATATACCGTCGCCTGGCATGAAAAAGCTGACATTGATGAAATGCAGGATAATGTCCTCTGTCTTACCTTTCAGAAACACAGCTCTTCCTTTTTCACTTTATCTTCTTTGAAAGTGAAGTCAATAATCTCAACCAATATGAATTACCGGATTTTATTTTCTCCTCCTTCGATGCCCCTACCCTGTGCTGGTAGAGTCTCTGGCAGGCAGAATGGACACCTGCTTCTCCAAGATCATTTGGAGAGGCGATTCTTCTTTGAGTCCTGGAGAGATATGCCCAAGAGTGGTCCTTCACCTTGGAGCTGGCAAGCTCAGATCATTAACTCGATGGTTGGTATTGGCAGAGATCCATTAACAAGAACCTTGCATAATCAAAGGGCTCATGGAAACTGTTAATAGACAATGTACTTGAAAATGAAGGGTAAAATCTGCTCCATGTGTTAGATTAATTGCATCAGCCTAACAATCATAGAGAAGGAGTAGAAGATATCTCTCTGGAGGGATGAAGTCTGTCAGTCTCTTGTCTCATTCATTCACCCAATGGGCAATTCTTTCAAATGTTTATTCTGTCTGTGTACTGACTAGGAATTTTTGGGGTTTCTGCAACCATGAACATCGCAATGAGAAATAAATTCATAGTTAACTATAGCTGTATGATCAACTCAGGACAAGTCGATAGTAAATTTATTTATTATTTACTTACTTATTGAGACAGGGTCTCACTCTGTTACCCAGGCTGGAGTGCCCTGGTGCTATCACAGCTCACTAAGTTCTCAACCTCTCAGGCTCAGTCGATCTTCCCCCCTCAGTCTCCCAAGTAGCTGGGACTACAGGTACGCACCACTACACTTGGCTAATTTTGCTTTTTTTTTTTTTTTTTTGTAGAGATGAGGTCTCACTGTGCTGCCCAGGCTGGTCTCAGATTCCTGAGCTCAACTGATCTGCCTCAGTCTCCCAAAGTGCTAGGATTACAGGCATGAGCCACTACGCCCAGCCACAAATTTTAATTTTTACAAATGTTATTATTTAAAGCTAGATTCTGAGCAGTTCTCCACTTTCATGGCAGGATAGGCAACAGGACAAAAATGAATTTTCCGTGAAATTAATGAAGATTGTACAATTCATTCACAAATATCAGAACATAGTTGCTCACTAATCATTCACTAAACATCTTCCTTCACAATTATTGCAATGCCCAGTTATCCTCTAAGTCCTGTGTTTGTAATTCAGTTGGTTTATACTAGTTGCATTTCTATCATCCTACTTATTGAGTTTCCCCTATTGGTAATTAAGAGTCTAAACTGCAAAATGCAAATATGTGTATGTGTGTGTACACATATGCATGTGCATATATGGATATATGTACATACACGCACAAACTTTGATTAGATACTGCCTACTGGAATAACAAGAGATGTGTTTCAAGTAGTATGCAATGTATTATTTTAGTCAACAAATAGTTATCAAGCATCATACTTCTATTGTTCCAGAAGTGGGATGTCTATGAGGCTTAACGTGATGGTGACATTCACAAAACACTTGACTATATATGGCACTTTATTTCCACAAGTACCAAAAATAACACAAAACAGATTACACGATAAGAGATTAATGAGGCAGAACTCTTAGAAAGGGGAGAACGACAGTCTTTGAGCAGAAATCTGATGAAAGTAAAGGCTCCTTCATGTGGATAACTGGGTGGTGGCGAGGGGTGGAGAGTTCCCATGCAAAGCATGGTATATGTTTGGCATACTTAGGGAGCAGAAAGTAGTCTCACAGGTACATGACTAGAGTAGCTGGACTGTCAGCCACACTGATAAGGTCAACCTGCCCTATCTTGGGAGGCAGGTACCAATAGTTTCTGAAGGCCCTTGCTGCTTGCTCTTCCTCTTCTCTCCTTCTCACCCTAGATATAATATTTGGTATTAATGTGGCAGGGCACTCCCTTAAGCTCACCAAACAAAATGGAAATCTAGTTAGGGAAAGAGAAAACAAAAATCTGCTTTGCTTTTAGAAGAGAAACCCAGGACGTGAAGGCAACACTATTTTATGTGTCTGTCAGTCTGTGGCATTTTAAAACATATAATGTGAAGGTCATAGAGTCCAAGTTCTGGAGATAGATTGCTGGGATTCCTCTTTGCTGCCTCACCAATCTTTGTGTAGCCTTAAACCTGAATTCCCTCATCTTTCCACTGGAGATAATGATAGTACCTTACTTTCAGGGTGAGCCTGAGAATTAAGTGAGATAGTACATGAGTACTGCTTAGCATATTGCTTGACATGTTCTGAGCGCTTAACACATATTGGGTGTATGTTTATCATAAGGACAAATATCTGTCCCTGGAAGTTTGAAATATCAGCCAAAGATGAGTATACATTCAATTCTTGTAGTGTTTATATAATGTCTTCAATTTGCACATAGGAATAGTTGGCCCATCATTCTGAACCCTTTGGATGCATAACTCCTCTTCCAAAACCTTCCTCAAAAATACATTTCCTGTTCCTAACACCCCTTGGTAATGCTTCTCTTCTAATTACCTCATGCTTTGACAACCCTTTTTTTTTTCAAGCCCAAATTATGTAAAAACAGTCCTTACAATAGAAACAAGCCAATGTCAGCCACTTTTTAATTGGTTCTCATGATTTGTTTACACATAATATTAGAGATAGAAAAAAGAGCACAATATTATAGGAGCCTTTCCTTGATGAATGTGAGAAAAATTGGCCTTTTGTGTTTATAAAGTTAGTTTTTACTGAGCAGTAGATAAAAAGAGCAAAGTAGGCATTTTCATAAGTATAAAAAAAAGCTATAGATGTCGAGTGAAAAAGAAAACAGAAGTTGCTGTAAGGTATCACGATCCTATTTATGTTTCACACATAAATATACACACAGCCCTGAAATTGTTCACTGAGGACACCTCTCAGTAGTGGGACCTGTATTTTTCCTGTTATACTCTTCTGTATTGTTCGCTGCTACCAATATCCTTTTTATGATGGTATGTATGAGCATATATATTTACTCCTTGAGAGTACTAAGTAAGGGGAAAAGGAATTTCTTTAAGGACAGGAGAAGAGGCAGGGGGTGTGCTTTTTCCCTTTGCTTATTTGAGCAAAGATAGGTATCATTATAATCTCATTTGCCATTGTTAGTCTTAGTCTTCATTTTGTATCCCTGACAGGCTACTGTGCCTATTGCAAAATATTATGGTCTTCCAAGCTATTCTAAATGAAGCTCACCCTTAACAAGTTGGACATAACATCACTTATGACAGTGAGCTGTATGGATTCCCCATTCCTGGAAGTGGCATTAATGGTGTCTCCCACATGCATTAGTGACTCCCATGCACCCTTTGTTTCCATTCTTTAATTCTTAAAGTTCGCCACTTTCCAAATGACAGTTGTGCTGAAGGCACTGGAGATTTAAGCTTAAAAAACATTCTTCTGGTGGAAATAACAGACATGGAAACAACAGGGTGAATGCTTGGGCATTCTTTCATTCATTCATTCACTGAATATTAATTGAGCATCTACTCTGGATGTGGTGGGCCTACAGCCAGGGAGTAGCATCAGCAGCTTCCCTGGCACGGTGGGTTTTCTCTGCTAACACTGAGCTCAGAGCCTGCTGTTCCTGTTGTCATCATCCTCATCATTTCCTTTTGCTTCCCATCTGGCTTACCTGACTCATTCAGGTTATTTGCCCGGCTTGTGAAGATGTCTGGGTTTCGTATCTGTGATCGAAACTGCTAGAAAATTAAATTCAATCTGAATAAAACTTGTTTTTGTTTGTGACTCTGTGTGGCATTTCACACAAGTTGGTTGTTTCTAACTGCTTATCTGTCCTGGAAAATTGGAGTTTGGTATGCCAACGGGACAGAGCCATAGGGAAGAATGGAGATTTGGACCGGTATGTAAGTATAATTAGGCAAGGAAATAACTTCACTAAGGTAAAATTCTGCTTTAAATGCACTCTCATAGCTTTAGATTGAACTATCCCAAACTAGGGGTGAGGGTGGAGAAAACACTGGCAAAGCACTGGCAAGCCCAGGGGTAGGCAGATCCAGAGCACTGAACACACCTGTAAGCCAAATAATTAACTCGACAGCTTTATAGGATTGCTCTCCTTCTTGCTCACCTCTTTTATTTTTTTTTGACCAATTACTTTCAATAATGATGGCAAGTCAGCGTCTCCCCCTGACTGTGTTAGAGATTAGAATGTCAAAAGGGCCTCTGTAATGTCTTCTGTGTCTTAATAAACCTGTCAGCTGAGGTTACATTATTTTCTCATTCCCATCACGGAAGCATGGGATGGCACAGCTGGGCAAAGATGCCAGGTCATGGTGTGTGTTTTTAGATGGGTGTGATTTGCCACATCCCAGCAGTACCATGGCTGCGTGGCAATACTTGCCAAAGAACAGCCTCTTCTTTTAATTAGGGCCCTGCTGTCGTTTTGGTGGGATGTCGTTCTGACACCTGTTTGTGCCGTCAGGGCTGCTGATAACCTCTTCACACCTTTGGCAGGAAGTTCTCCTGATATGTTGGGTGTTTAGTTCATGTCCATACTGCCAGGGGTTCATTTGCCCTGAGCTGAACTCTGCTGGCATTATTTTTTATTCAGAAAAGCTTCAGCAATCTTCCACTAGCTAACTCAAGTTTATGATCTCCCACCAAACCTTTTTTAGGTAGAAATTCCAAAAAAGATGTTTTTCTTGGAATCCTGTTTTGAGCCAGGCACGCCCCTGAATACTGGGCATTTAAGGGTAAGCAGAAGCCAGCACTGTCTCTGCCTTTAAGAAACTCACTGTCACATGGAGGAGATGGTCAAAGAATGACAGAAGCACATGCTGTGCTCTGGAACCAGTGCTCTGAAGATAAGGAAAGTGATTCTAAAGAGCAATAGATCAGTGATTCCCAACTAGGAGTGATTTTGTCCTCCAGGGACTTTTGGAAATGTCTGGAGGCATTTTGGGTTGTCAGAACTGAGGGGTGGCTGCTACCATCATCTAGTGAATGCTGCTCAACTTTCCATGATGCTCGGTGCAGACCCCACAACAAAGAATCACCTGGCTGCAAATGTCAATAGTGTTGAGGTTGAGCAACTCTGCTGTAAAGCATGGAAATCTGGCCCGGTCAGGGATGCTGGGGAGGCTTCCTCCAGGGAGGTCTGAAGGGTGAGCAGGAGTCAGCAAGGTGGCAGAGATGGGCAGGGAGCGGTGTTCTTGACAGGGGAAACACCTGTGCAAAGGAAAGCACATAGGGCCTTGGAGGAACAGAAGGAGGCTTCTGTGGTAGTTAACAGGAAGAAAGGGGGCTGATGTGTACATGGAGGGGTGGTGGTTGTGGACTACCCAGGGCCTTGTACATCCCAGAGGGGCATGCGGGCTTTTCATATTAGGTGAGATGTAAGGTGAGTTCAGGAACACTCGTGTGGGTAAAGGCAGTACCTACCTACCTTTGGAGGTGACATAGTAGCATGTATTGTAACAGAAAAGCACACTCATTTTGGAGGCAGATACAACTGGACTTGAATCTGTGCCCTGTTTCTTAGGACCTGGGTGAGTTTGGACACCTTACTTGACCTGTGCAGTTCTCAGTTTCCAGGTAAGGAACATCTTGCAGAGTCATAGGTCAGTGAAAGAGATAATGTGTGCACAATGTCTTTTGCAGAACTTCCCCTCATGTCTTCAGTCTAGTCTAGGCTAAAGGGGTCTTATCCAAAACCAAGAGCTCTGTGTGAGAAACTAGGACATTTGTTAGAATTTTTTACAGTTCTGGGTCAACACTCCTCAAACAGGAGTGTCCTGTACCCTGAAAGAACTTGCTAGTTTTGTTGTAAGCCTGAGACCAATTCTCATAGGAAAGATTCTATCAGGTCTTGCGGTTGAAATGTTTACCTTAGTCAAAAATTCCCATTATAATCCAGGTCTGTCAATATCCAGGGAAGCCATAGGGGAATGATGGACTTGTGAATAGTGTTTTTAGAAGTTTGTAGGGAGGAATGTAGTGTAGTGACTAACAAATGCTGGCTCTGAAATCAGTCCTGGGTTCCAATTTTAACTTCTCCTCTTATTAATTGTGATTGCTAGCCAGTTTCTCATCTATAAAGAAGGTAAAAATGAAACACATTTTGTAAATCTTATGATTTATGATTCTAGCATTAGAATAAGATGAAGTCTATATACAAGCACACAGGAGGGCATCTGATAATACAGAATATTTAACAAATAGCACTATCAAAAGAAAACCAGATTCCCCACTACTGTGATCCCATAGTCCATCTGTTTTCTAAATATTTAGGGAAACTGAGGCTGGACTGCAAGATCTCATTGGTTAAATAAATGAGTCAATAAGCAAATCCAGAAATGAAAAAGCACTTGAGAATTTGTAACGGACCCCTACTTCTGGCATTTGGCTTAAATTCTACCTCTTCTGTAATAGAAGACTTAAGTAGACAGGTGACTATAGAAAATGTACAGGTTTATTTCAAGAGTAAAATTAAAAGTTCTATGTTGGAAGTTACTACATTTTTTAAAATGACACAACAACATTTTCAAAAATATTCAAAATAGTCTTTCCTTTATTGGATACCTAAAACCTAATACCCTCAAGGAAGCTTTCCTATCCTATAGTAATAGCACTAGAATGGCCTTTCAGGTCATTCTGCCCCTTCCTCTGTCCCCTCACAGAGCTGGACTTTTGAAATTTCTAGGGCTTTCCGTACTTTTCTAACATTTCCCCATACATTTCTCCTGGTGATCTGTCCTGTACTGTGGCTTTGCTGTTGAAAATTCTTTCCAACATCCAGTTTACTTTCTTCTTGCTGTTACCATCAGTGTCACCTTTAATCCAATCTCAGCAGAGAAGCATCATCTCCTTGTGCCAGTTGAAGGGGTGACTTTATCCACCTGTGATAATGCAGTGAGCTCCTTGAGGAAACAGGCACCATCGAGCCTGCTGCACATTGATTTTCCCAGGTGCCCCTCTTTGTGTGTCTCCGTATGCTGATTGTGACTTTCAGCCCTGTGTTCCTTTCATGTAGTAGACATAGAGGCACGCAGCTGCTTGTTTATTTCTGCTTCTTCTGTTGGTTCTGGTGATATTTCCCCCCAAATGCAGGTCCCTCCTGAGTTACCTACCTTGAAACACTCTCTATGTGCAGCGTACCTTCTGTTCCTGGCAAGCGTCCTATCCCCTAAGCGCACTCCTTTGTTTTCCTTCCAGGAGGAATCATGCCCTTGGAAGTGTCTTCTTTCTTGATGACTAAGTCACGCCAACTCTTGCAGAGCAGGACTGAACTCAGGCGTTAAGGGTAGACTTGGCATTTGTGAATTACACTATTAATAATTGTGCGCATGAAATACCCACAGATTCCTAAGCACTGGCACAAGTCAGGCCCTACCCTCATCACAGTTGTGGAAATTAACCATTTATTCAGGATTGGCCATGACTATGGCAGGCAGGCAGGCAGACGTTGTGCCGTTTTGCTTTTACAAGCTTCTTGATGCCCATGGGAAGGGTGTTGGTTGTTTCAGCTGCCACAGGCTTTTCAGCCATAAAGACAACACAGTTGGCTATGCGACCGATGTGCCACCTTTTAGTAGCCTGATAATTAAATGTGATGGGCAGATAAAAATAGGGAGACCGAACATAGCCACACAAGACAGTTCTTCTCCTGTGACTGTCATACTCGTTAAGAGGTATGTGGCTGAAGGACAGAAGCCAAGTCAGATTTTAACTGGCCAGAAACTCAGTCATATCTTTTTGCTATTACAAGCATTTTGCAAAAGAAATACATTGTTTCTTGTGTAAGAATATGGATTGCATAGTCATCTTTTTTTTTTTTTTTTTTTTGCTTTGTTTGGAATAAAGTTAAAAATTTCTTAATGAAAATTCTCAGGATCCTATTGTCTGTTGTTCCTACTTCAGGATAAATTTGAATTTGTATTTTAATTAACCTCTCTTTCTCTCTCACACTCACACACATGCTCTCATTCTCACTCTCATTCAGCTCTGTTTTACAAGTAACAATGTGTTATTGGTTTGGAATTGATTTCGATGTCATATGTTGTCATTTGATAAAAAACAGTTTAGCTAAGCTGCTTGACATTACAACAGCTGGTAATGTCACTTTTGTTAATGTCTTTAACCACATTTTTAACAAAACAGCAGATGCTCATCACAAAAGCCATTTTCTTTCTCTACTGGATTGTGTAAAATCTGCTCAACGAAGGGCTGCAGCTTGGGAAGAAGTCCTGTGAGTGGATGGCTTGACCTCAGTAGAAGATAGGTTTTGAGGTTCTTGATTCCTTGACAACATTAGAACAACAACAAAAAAGATAGTTGTAAAAGCAATGCAAAAAATCCGTTTCTTCTGTAGGAAGAATGCTCTAAAAATGTGGAAAATGTGGTGGCTCATGAGAAGGCCAGGAAGTCTCGGCCTTATGACCATGAAACAGCAAGTTCAAATGAGCCGTCATGGCCACGGGGAGGGAGAACTGTGTTCATCTAGTGGTTGGAAGATGTCATCATCACTTTGGAGTCTCTAACTTTTAGGGGAAAACATACTACCTTTTCCGCTTCCCTTTCTCCCTCCCTTTCTTAACCAAGGCATTTTTCACCTGTAAACATACACACACAGACATACACACACACACACACAAGCACAGAATGGAATTACTTTTCTGAAACATTTGACAGTCACGCAGCAGAGACTATAAAAATGTGCCCGGAAAGATCTCCACCAATATGTTTCTCTATGTAACAGACATCTTAGTTTTACATCTTACCCTATGTCCGTAATTTTTACTGCCTTGTTTGTATTTGGAACAAGACAGTGTAGTGTCACGCAAATTATGACTCTCGTTTGCTCATTTGTGCATGCATTGAGCAAGTGTTTCTGGAGCCGCTGTTGAGTGTGAGGCAATGTGTCCTCATGGTTATGAGCATGTCCCCCGGAGTTAGAGGGCAGTTATTTGGTGTCTCCACCATTTATTAACCTAGTGACTTGGGGCATGACACTTGGCTCATTTGTCCTTCAGTTTCCTCAACTTTAAACTGGGGATAATTCTAGCATCTACCACATAGATTTTTTAGATGGATAGAATTATTTAATCTGTGTAAAATTAATAGATGTGTAAGAGCAATGCCTAGTGTATGGAAAGGGATAAAAAACATTGAATGTTACTATTTCTGTGCTAAAAAGATAGATTGCTAAGAAGGTGTGTGCTTTTAAACATACTGTGGTAGACTCTTCAACTTCCTTTCTACCCCCTTATAATTTAGTTTAAACTAAACAAAAATTGGCTTGTGAGGATGTGTATAGGGGGAGAGAATCTTACCCTTTGTATATATAAAACACACATATTGGCTGGGTATGATGGCCCACACCTATAATTCCAGCACTTTGGGAGACCAAGATGGGGATCATTTGAGCCTAGGAGTTTCAGACCAGTCTAGATAACATGGCAAAACCCTGTATTTAGCAGAGGCTAAAAATACAAAAATTAGCTGGGTGTGGTGGTATGCGCCTGTAGTCCCAGCTAGTTAGAGGGCTGAGGCAGGAGGATCACCTGAACCCAGGAGGTTGAGGCTGCAGAGAGTCATGACTGGGTTACTGCACTCCAGCCTGGGCAACAGAATGAGACCCTCTCTCAAATCCCCTCCCCTCAAACAAAAAGCATATACAGTATATCTGTGGAATTAAATGGTGGGGAGTGATTAGAAAAAAAAGTCTCAAGAGGCTCCTTGGGAGGTAATAATGACTGGTGGCAGGCGTCTGTAATCCCGGCTACTCAGGAGGCTGAGGCAGGAGAATTGTTTGAACCCCGGAAGCGGAGGTTGCAGTGAGCAGAGATTGCTCCATTGCACTCCAGCCTGGGCAGAGATTCTGTCTCAAAAGAAAAGAAAAAGAGAAATTATGAAATAGTCTCGTTTTGTCTTACTTTATTGTGGTCTTAGAGTGGGTTTTCTTGAGTTGTTTGTGTTCTGCAAGATTGTTTATGCCCAGCAGGATAATAATGTGGCCTGGCTATGAGTGCCAGGTTAGTTTCTAACAGTAAGGCCCAGCTATATGTGTTGAGCAGTTTCCAGATGTCAAGGGTTTTCTTTTCTCTTCTTTGCTTCCTTATCAGAATAATTCCATCAGTCTTGCCAGAGATTCAAAGATGAGCTGGTAGGAACCAATTTGGACCACATAGCAGTAAGGAGAACCTTGCTCATGCTTCTAAGGAAGAACAACTAGTCTCTTTCAGGAATTGAACAAGGAAGCACAGAGCACCAATTGCTACAGGCAGCCATCTAATCACCATTCAGGGAACTAGCCTGAAGACAAAGCCTTCACAAGGTTAAGAGAGCAAAAAGCTCAGAAGATCTGGGGTCACCCATAACGTTGTGAAGTCACTGAACCTGCCTGATCTCTACACTTCCTGTTTTGTGAAATAGTTTCCAGTTCCTGTGGCTGCAAACATCCTGAAACTCAAGCACATTTCCATCTATGAAACAAAGATATGTTTGAAAGGTTGTCATGAAAATTGTGTATTTTTTTAAGAAATCATGGACATTTAATTCGTTTGTGAAATAATTCTAGGAATAATTTTTGAAAATATATGTGAGAAGATGATGGACTTATCATTCACTGTGCACTTTCCTACCAAGTCGTCTTACAGGGTAATTTGCTTTTTAGGCATCATTCTCCAGGCTAAACAGCTCAGTGAAAGTTTGCTTCCTCTACTCTGCCTTTTCTGCAGAGCTTTCACATGGAAGCTCACTGCTGCCTGTGTTTAGCTAGCCCCACACCAGACTGCTTGGGATGCTAATAAAAGAGCTATTATTTTTTTTTTTTCAAAATATCATAGAATACTCAAACTGAAAGGGACCTAAGAGGTCATCTAATCAAAACTCTCATTTTAAAGATGAGTAGACAGAGAACCAGAGAATTGTGACTTCACAAAGTTGAAGCAGCTACTGGTAGAACAACTGGACTTTTCCACATGGCAGTAGATATTAAAAAAGCTCTTGATGTGCCTACTACCATTTCTGAGTCCCACAACCTTGGCAGACATAACCGATCATTCACTGTGGTCTTCTGTACCATGCTTTCAGGCCATTTTGCATTTCTCAATCCATTACTCTAGCAACTCTTACCAGCCAGTGATTGTTGGCAGAGGCACTGAAACCATTATTACATCATGTGCACTTTATAAATCAATAGATGTTTATAAATCAAAAATATTTATAAATCAATATTATAAATAAGTATTGATTTATTAATCAAATAATTTATAAATCAATATTTATTTTACAATAAGGGATAGCTATTTAAATAAAGATATATCTTAATCATAACAGCCATATCTAACACTTCTATTTTATATATTTAATATATAACTACATATGGAAGAAATATAGTTTTGCTAGCATACTAATGCACGTTGACTAAGACCCAGCATTACTTTTGTTGCCAAGAGGACAGAGTCACAATTAGGTCAAAACATTCAAGAGGAATAGATTGGCATTATTGAAATAAAATCCTCAAACATTTTGCTTTGTACTTATTTATTTATTTTTGAGACAGGGTCTTACTCCATTGCCTAGGTGAAAGTGGTGCAATCATGCTCACTGCAGCCTCAACATTTTGGCCTCAAGTGATCCTCTCACCTCAGCCTCCTGAGTAGCTGGGACTACAGGCGCTCACCATTATGCCCAGCTAATTTTTATAGAGACAAGGTCTCACTATGTTGCCTAGGCTGTTCTTCAACTCCTGAGCTCTAGTGATTCGCTCCCATTGACCTTCCAAAGTGCTGGGACTCCAGGTGTTAAGCATTGCACCCAGTCATTTTGTTTTATTTTAAATTTTTTAGGATTGTGTCTCTGATGCAAAGCTACTATAACATCTGAGTTTTAAAACAACTCGAGTTTTAGACAGCTTAATTTTGAATATCTAAAACACCTTTTTTTTTTTTTTTTTTTTTGAAACAGAGTCTCACTCTGTCGCCCAGGCTGGATACAGTGGTGCAATCTCGACTCACTGCAACCTCTGCCTCCCAGGTTCAAGGAATTTTCCTGCCTCAGCCTCCCATGTAGCTGGGATTACAGGCACGTGTCACCACACCCAGCTAATTTTTGTATTTTTAGTAGAGAAGGGGTTTCACCATGTTGGTCAGGCTGGTCTCCAACTCTTGACCTCATGATCTGCCCACCTTGGCCTCCCAAAGTGTTGGGATTACAGGCGTGAGCCACCACACCCCACCCTAAATGATCTTTTTTATAGTGTTATTTTTTAAGCTAGAAAACAGTTCCAATCTTGCAATGGTTACTAAGCAACAATTAAAATGAAATTTCAATAGATTTATAAAACTATATTTACTTTAGAAGGAGAAGTGTGTGGATTTTGCACACTTTGTCTCTTGGCAATAAGTAACACTGAGGACTGAGAGAGAGGGAGGCTAAAGGAGCTGGACTTTACTTGGGTGATGGTTGAGGTGAAGGTTGGAGTGAGATGGATGGCCCTTGACATGTGTTTGTTACTTTTCACTTCTGCAATTCTCCACGAATCACAAACAGCAAACAAAGCTAAAGCATGGAGTCAACGTGGTATTCTTTATTAGCAGTAAATGAATGTCAGAAAAAAAAACCAGGAGACTGCTGGATTCAGGAGCCCATTCCTGGATCAATCACTGTGCTGAGTATTGGGGTATTTGATGGCCCAGCCTTGCTTTTGACTCTCTCTCTGGCTGCTTGAGGGAAGAGCTGCAATTGACCACTCAACCAGGCCCACATGGATATGAAGGATGGGCAGTTCTGCAAAGGCAAAAAGTGTTATTGTCAGAACTGGGGAAGGACACTGGGCAGGCAGTAGTAATGGACTGTTCCAGGCAGCTTCGCTTCAAGTCAAACTTTGCTGCATGGAGTAGTTGGGGAGAAAATGAGAGGTAGGAATAGTGTCCTGTTTTTGCTGTGTTTGGCTCCGGTCTGTTGCTGGCTTGAACTTGCTGGTGGAGCAATTCAGGGTTCAAAGAATGGAGAGTACACAGACGAGAGAGAAAAAGCACTGACAGCTATGTGACAGATTTGCTGTTTGACACTTTATGCTCTTAATAGAGAATGGCACCAGCTCTGTGACTTTTTTTTTTTTTTTTTTGACTCTGTCACCCAGGCTGGAGTGCAGTGGCACGATCATGGCTCACTGCAGCCTCAACCTCCTGGGCTCAGGTGATCCTCCCACCTCAGTCTCCCAAGTAGCTGAGACTACAGGTGCATGCCATCATGCCTGGCTAATTTTTTATTTTTTTGTGAAAATGGGTTCTCACTGTGTTTCCCAGGTTGGTCTCAAACTCTTGGGCTCAAGCGATCCTCTCACCTTGGCCTCCCAAAATGCTCAGATTACAGGTGTGTGTGAGCCATCATGCCAGGTCCTTATTCTTGAACAACCTAACTTGGTGCTGGGATTCTTTGCAATTATTAGAGATAATTTAGTATGATATTTCTGCTTTTCTTTCTGCTATTGAATAGTTTAAATATAAATTGGCTATTTGCAAGAAACAAATGCTTCATATAGGCATAAGTAAACTGTCACAGAGATTATGTAGTAGAAGAAAATGATTAATTGTGCCTTTTAATCATAGTTCCATTATCGTATGAAACCGTCATGTCATTGGACCCATTTCACTAATGAAGGTTTAGCACCACGAAGAGCATATTTGCATTAATGAGGCATCACAGGTTATTAATTGAAATCTAATAACAGCTTGGAATATTATAAGTTTGCATTAATTGGAAACAGAATTGTGGATTTGTTGGCAATATACCTCTTGTCATCTTAGATAAATGATTCCTTGATGGGATATAAAGAGGCCATTTTTGCCCTGATTGGAGTTTCTGGCTCCTATATGTTGATTGTAATTTAAACTGGAATGACCTTTCATGACTGGTTTCTAAAGCAGAACTTTTTGGTATGCCTGATGCCATCCCTACCATGGCCTGTTTTGTTTTTGACCTGTTCACCAGCCACCTACTAAGGGAAAGAATATGGATTGAAGCATGTGTAGGTCAAGGAAGGAATGCTCATTAACTCATGTATGCCGGAGGTTGCAATTTTTTGACTTTTTGCATGAGTGAAAAATCGGACCTTGGTGATGACTTTAAGCAGTAGGATATAGATAACTCCCACATGCTTAGTGTTCCAATAATGGAACACTAGGCCTAAGTGGGTTAATGGCAGTTTTGTTACTAACTTGCTTTCCAGGAAGGCCTTGCCTGGCCACCCTAAACAAAGAAGGTGCCTTCGTTGTTCTCCATTAGTGCCCCTGTTTGTTTCCTTTAATGTATTATAATCAATCATAACTGTGTTGGTTTACTTGTCTTTTGTGTGTCTCTCTCACTAGTATGTCATCTCTAAAGAACAAAAACAGTGTCTATCTTGTTCTTCGTTGTATGCCCAGCACCTAGCACAATGTGAACGTGCAGTGAATAGCTGTTGAATGGACGACTGAATCCTGGCCAGGGCTGGAAGGGCCTGGGAGGGGCGGGGGTTTCCATTGAAAGCAATGATAGTTATTTCAGTAGAGTTTCTGCTCTAGATCTACAGCAGAATGATAAAATGCCAGACCTAAAATTTGCCCTAAAATCAGCCTGTGTCCTTGGTGTTTTTATTCCAAAAACGTGGCCTTTGGCTACTTTTGGATGTAATTCCATCTGGATTGGTGTCCCTGATACTGGGAAGAACAAAGAAAGGTAGTCCCCGGATATTGTGCCCCATGGCAATTGACTGAGAGCTGTGTTTTCTAACATTTCTTAATGAAGAATTTTAGAAACCAATATTCATGATAAACCTCAAAACAGAATTTTAGTGTAATAACTGGCACTTTTGGTCAAAGCTAACAGAAACCAAATAGGCAGGCTCGGCTGGGTATAGCACTGATGTTACAAATGATAACTTTAGGTGGAGTTTAGAATTAGTCCAAGAACATGGCAGTAGAAAATTAGCCCTGGGAGAATGGGGACTGCCTTTG
The DNA here is from genome assembly GCF_008728515.1 of Papio anubis. NCBI lineage: Eukaryota > Metazoa > Chordata > Mammalia > Primates > Cercopithecidae > Papio > Papio anubis. Next base: position 80,106,004 of record NC_044977.1, read on the forward strand.
TTCTCTTCCTTTTCCTTCCTTCCTCCTTTTCCCCCTCCTCTTTTTTTTTAATCCCCCTCTGGTGAATTGTGAGTGAAAGTTACCTTTCTTTCACTTGGTTTATCTTAAGGAACTATGCCATGGTAGAAAGAACTTTAAACAGGCCATGAGAAAACACAGGTTCTAGTCTGGGTTTTACCACTTAAGAACTGGAGACACTGAGGGAAAGTCCATTTTCTGGATCTGTTTCTGGAAAGCAGAGTCATCTTATCCATAGTACAGAATTTTTATGAAGATCATTGAGGAAAATAAAGGTGCTTGGTAAATTGTAAGGCAAATTCAAAATGCTGCTGTTACTCATTTTTGTTGGCTGAGGAGGAAAATAAACAGAAGCAGTGAGAAAGAACTTCACAGAGATTGCTTGGGTTGACTCTTGGTTAAGCAGCAGCCCTTATTTCTTCATCACAGTGCATGTCCAGGATTTCACTTGGCCTTCCTTGAGAGCTTTTTCCTTTGGAGCTACAAAGTGAGCATGAATGGATCCTGAGGTTGTACTGCAAGCAACTTAGAGACCTCCAGATTAAAGCAGGGAGACATCGTGTTTTAACCTACAGGTTTGGAAATGATTTTTTTTTAAGTTAAAATAACTTATATGGGCAAGAGTGCAAATGAATAGGTATTCTTACACCTGCTGGTGAGGTACGGAAAGCCCAGATAGTATAGATGATAGAGAAAGGGATGTGTAACATGCCATTTTGGTGAGGAGTCCTGGCAGATTTTTAAGAGAACTGTCTTTGTGTACTTTTCAAAACGTGTTTTCCTTTATTATTTTGGGGTTCAGAGCATTTCTTTGAAACTTCTTGAATCTGCCCTTGACTGGCAGCTTGTTAGTTGATCCTCCATTTGTGTATTGTGTGAAAACTCCCTGTGGCAGAAAAATACACACACATGTCTTAGATATTCATATCCTGATCTCTTGACCTTCTGGAAGTAACTGCAGCCTGCTTTCCCTCCTGGAGAAACAACTCAATTTGTTTCTGCTCTCTGGTTAGGGCATCACATTACCAATATCTACAATAATTTTTTCAGGTAAAAATGTAGTCAAGTTGTTTCAGACATGAGAGATCAGAGTAGTTTATGTGTGTGCATGCATGTGTGTATATGTGTGCATGTGTTTCCTACCAGTTAATAGATACTTACTCCTATTACACAGCCTCAAGACTAGATTACCTTGCAGACAAACTTTTAAACATGTAAATATGCTTGCAATTCCTTGATTATCAGATTTTCACCAAAGGGAACCAAGAACCAGGTGCCTCTTTAGCCTGGTTATCAGACCTCGTAGTATCTGAACATTGGTTTGTGTTGGATCATGTTGTTGGAAGATTCATTTATTTATTGATTCATTTATTCACCAGAAATTTATAGAGCAATTTATAGATGCCGGGCTCTATGCTTGATGCTATGATTCAGCAGCAAATAAACAAAAATACTTGTGCCCATAGGGATTATATTTCAGTGGATAAGATGGATAATCAACATGTCAACAAGGAAATTATATAGTTGCAGGTGCTAGGAGGAAAATAAAACAAGGGGATAGTGAGTATTAGGAAAGGGGTCTTATTTTTGATAGGAGGTCTAGAAAAAACTTTTTGAAGATATGAGATTCGTGCAGTAAACTGAATGGATTCAAAAGGGAGACCTTGGAAGTATTAAGAGGAAAACAATTGCAGGCAGAGGTATGAAGGTTTAAAGCCCCTGAGGAGAGAAAGATCTTGGAATGTTGAAGGAACAGCAAGAAAGCCAGCGGGGCTGAAGCTTTGTGAGAAGAGGGAGAGAGGTAGGAATTGGGATTAGATGGATAGGGATGGGGCAAATCAAATTGAGAGGACCTTGTAAGCCATGGTACAGATTTTGCTGGGAGGATGTTAGAGGTGTTAAGTAGTGCTGTGATCTCATCTGTTTATTTATTTTTTTAAAGAATTTACTGGTTCTTTGAAGAATACATTATATGGGAGTAAGTTTGGACTGGTTAGGAGGCTTTGGAAATAACTCAGAAAACAGGTGATGGTGGTTTCGTCTTGATGATAATGGTGTGAATGGTAAGAAGTGATCAGAGTGTTGATATGTTTTGAGAATATTGGACCATATTATATTCAGGAATGTAAACTCACATGATAAAGTCATATCACATGATTATACAATTTATGTACTGACTTTAGAACCTAATTTTTGGATAAGATAGGTCCATACCATTCTTAAATCTGACTAAATGTGTAGGAAATGGACAGAATTTCAAAGCTGTAATAATTCTCATGTCTAGTCTTTTACATCAGAGTTCCTTGGATGATGCATGATTCTCTCACTAAAACATTGAAAGATGCCAGTGCAAATCCATCCAACTTTATAACTCACACAAACAATGTGATATTGTCATATTAAGCATATTATGACTTTTTGGGGGTCTTTAATTCCATTGTGAAGTAAATTTCAGTTCATGCTGATTTTTAAAAATTAAATCCTTTTCTTTTTTCTTTTTTTTCTTTGTGTGTGTTTTTTTTTTTTTTTAAGACAAAGTCTAGCTCTGTCACCCAGGCTGGAATGCAGTGGCATGATCTCGGCTCACTGCAACTTCTGCCTCCCGAGTTCAAGCAATTCTTCTGCCTCAGCCTCCCAAGTAGCTGGGACTATAGGCATGCACCACCATGCTTGGCTAAGTTTTTATATTTTTAGCAGAGAAGCAGTTTCACCATGTTGGCCAGGCTGTTCTCAAACTCCTGACCTCAGGAGTTCCGCCCGCCTTAGCCTCCCAAAGTTCTGTGATTACAGGTGTGAGATAGCATGCCCAGCAATTACATTCTTTTCTTTAAAAAAATTAAGTTGCCCACCTATAGTGCCAGCGACTGTCGAGACTGAGGTGGGAGAATCACCTGAGGCTAAGAATTCAAGTCCAGCCTGGACAACATAGTGAGCCTCTGTTTCAAATAAAAATAATAATCATAAGGATCAAAAAGTAACCAAAGCCAGATGGAATTCTGAAGCAGAAATTTCTAGTGTTTGCCCTGTAGGGTGAGATCATTGCCATATCCCTGCTAGGGTAGGGGCAACAGTGATTGACTGCACTATATTTTATACCCAAGGAGAAATTACAGTACCATATTCCTAACATCCCATTAAATGCTTAAAGGCAGGCCAGGCGTATTGGGTCATGCCTGTAATCCCGGCACTTTGGGAGGCCGAGGTGGGCAGACTGCCTGAGATCAGGTGTTCAAGACCAGCCTGACCAACATGGAGAAACCCCATCTCTACTAAAAATATAAAATTAGCCGGGAGTAGGGGCGCATGCCTGTAATCCCAGCTACTCAGGAAGGCTGAGACAGGAGAATTGCTTGAACCCCGGAGGCAGAGGTTGCAGTGAGCCAAGATTGCGCAACTGCACTCCAGCCTGGGCAACAAGAGCGAAACTTGGTCTCAAAAAAAAAAAGAAAAAAAGCTTAAAGGCTTGCCTTTTATCCAGCATAACCAGTGGTGGCAGTATGGCTGCAGAAGCTCCAACAGAAGAGAATATTTCTGCTGTAGACATTACAACTCTTTCATTACAGCTCCTGTAGACATCCTGAGAGTCACCCTGATTAGAATGGACTAGGTCTTGTGTCTATCCCACAGCAAATCTCTGTGGGTAGGGGAGTAAGATGTGCCTTTTAGCTTGGTCTGAGGCACATTCTTCATGTCTAAGGATGGAACTCTACTGAGCCCTTGTAGACCGAGAGTAGGAGATGATTGAATTCCCAAATGATGCCAGGGTTGTTGCTGGAGGAGGAGGAAAGGGGCTATGGGGCAACAGATGTTCATTGCCCTTTGAAGGCACCGTAGCATCCTCAGGCTACCTACCCTCCAAAGCATGGAGCTTTGGACCCTTAGGTTTAATGGCAGATATATTTTGATCAAAAATACCATACGCTTCTTTTCTCATTTGCTTTGTGCTTACAAAGGACAAAGACAAAACTCTAGAATAGAATTTTGCAAGACAGCCCCATAGAAGAAAAACAAAACCCTTTTTGTTTTCAACAGAGTCCATCAATATTGATCCTGAAAAAAAAGCATGTTGAAGAGTATATCCGACACTATTCTATTTCTAGTGGTGGACTGTGATCCTCATACAAAATTCTCTCTTGGAGTTCAGGTTGATGGTGCCTATTTCCATAGCTTTCCTTCTAAATGCTGTGGCATAGATGACAGAAAGTAAATAGGAGAAATGCCAAAGAAAACAAAGAAACACCTATATTTAATTTCTGACACCAGTGGTTTAATGTCTTTCACATTCAGTTAGGTGAGCTGTTTGAAGGAGCTGGTTTTGAGAAGGGTTATAGTGTCCAAAGGAAATTATTTTCCCTGGCATGTCAACAACTGCGATAGAAATACTACCAGACCGTAGGGAGCCTCCTCTTGATGCTGGAAGGTGGCATGCTCAAAGGATTACTGTTCAAGGTCAAAGAGCAGCAGCTAATAAGCACAGCAGGGAAGAAAGGACGGTAGAGTGAAAATTAGGGTCACGTTTACACTTACTTTGTTAAAGCTAAATTTATTTTTTAAGTGAGAAGCACTGCCTTTATTAAGACAGTTAATGCCTAAGAATAAATAAAAATATATTGAAATAATGTGTCTTTCTCTTCTGAGCAAAGGACGTAAACTCAGGCTTTAAAAGAATCCCAGGGTCTTAATTCTGCAAAAGACATTCTTTTATCTTACTTATCTTTCCTTATTGGGAACACTGGCAGATATTTGGTCTTTAACTACAGTGTGGTATAACCTGTATCAATTCAGATGCCCATGTCTGATGGTCTCCTTTGTGTATGCAGTCTGGTAAATCTCCCTTAACACATCTATCCAACTAATATTTGTGATTTTAAATAAAAGATGTTACCGAGACTACATATAATATTAGTAAAATATCCGAAGTTAAAATTCTACCAGAAAGGTAAAGTTTAGTTTACTAGGATAAAAATAAATACTATACAGATTATCCTGAACTGTACCCACACTTATGTTTCGCTAGGTAATGCTAGAAAATGGTATTTTCCCCTATTTTCAAACAATTGCTGCATCCCTGACTTGTGCAAACTACTGTCATCCAGTTTGAAAGACTATTACCACATATGCCACTTATCTATCCATATGGCATATATAGTGTGGGACTCTAGAGTTTATTAATATATGTAATGTATAACACTGAGGAAATAAATGCCATTTAGCTTTTTTTTTTTTTTTTTACTTTTCGCCTCTGGAATTGTAGGTATACATTTATTTTCTTGTGATTGTGGCTATCTCTTCATGGGCAGTAAATATGAGTATTTTGGGACTCTCCTCTTAGTCTCACCAGGCAACATTTGTTTGCTTTGTTTCGTCCATTAATCTAGCACACCCCATGGACAGAATAATTTAGTATTAAACCCCTGTGAGGAAACCCCTTCACCAGTGAAAATAACTTAGTGACAGCTGATTTCATCAGAGCCTTCCACCTTGATTTTCCACTGTCCTAATAGTGGCCTGGCGAAGCACTCAAGTCCCATGGTGAAAGAAAGAAACGCACAAATGGGCCTAGATTTCTTTCCCTGAGTTCATTCGGCAACTGCGCCGTTGCTCCGTGCGGCACACTTTCAACAATTAGCAGGTGTATGTTTGCAGCTGACTGCATTTAGCTGTAAGAGAAGCTCTGGGATGACAGCCTAACTCAACTCCTTTATTGTTACGGGAAAAAAGTTGCTCAGGGTTTCTTGGCTATTTCCTTGCTCCTTGCTTACTCTTTTGTTATTAAATAAATATCAATGTATAAACAAATGGGATTCAAAGAAATTCTGTGCACAAGCAGTGAAAGACCTATCCAGCATAAAGCCAGAGTCTGCTGGATCCCTCCCTTCGCATGTTGAACTTTCACCTCTGTATTATGACCCCCACGGTGGCGGAGGTGGGAGCGCAAAGGCACTGCGTCCTTTACATCTTGCTCCTATAGTGCCTCACAGTTTGAGGGCAGGATGTGTCGGTTTCCTTTTAAACCCAGAGCTGCTGCAGTCTCTCCTCTTGAATCGTCAGTGAAGACTTGTAGTTTGAGTTAAGAGTTCTTATTCTAAAATTTCAACTCCATCTCATACTCGGTTTGCAGGTGAGATGGTTTCTGCAAAGACAGAGGGTTCAAAGCATCCTTTCGGCTTTCAGTCCTGAAATCCTGAAAGAGGTTTTGGAAGGCTTTGTATTGTTGGAGGCTTTTTCCTCCTGGTTGGATTCATTAATACCCTTTTGTGAGTACTATTTTGCTTTTTAGAATAGCTTTTTCTAAACAGCATTCTCTGGTGGAAAATCCAATTTAGTTGCAAGCAATATTACCAGTTCCGCTCCTTTATTTTTCTTCCTCAGTGAAAGGAAAATAAAGGATTGCGTGTCAAAATGGAGATGTATGATTTCTGACATTAGCACTTCTATTAATAAATGTATGCAGCAATTATATATCTTCACATTTTATATTTATTTGTAACTGAAGACAGCTTCTTTATGTTGCAAGAGCATATTTTTCTTCAAAACACATTTTATTTTCTTGGATCTTAAGCTTTTGTTCCGGATTTCCATTGATAGCGGACCCATGGTAGAAAGTTTTAGCTGCTTTACACTCCCAGAAATGGAGTAAACTTTTGCTGCAGATTTAATCTGAGACATACTGAAACTTGGGTGGTGTCCATGATATTCATCTGCTCAGTGTTTCTTTCTTAGGAGGGCTAACTTACCCCCATTTCAGACGAGTCCTGCCTCATTCAAATGGTTTGAAGGTAGCTACCCCCATTCTCTCTAGCTCCCAAACTGGGTGATCAGAATAGTTTATTCCTCTGAGGTAATGTTTAGTTTTAAGAGCGCAGGTCCAAAGCCAACCTATTTAGAGCCCTCTGAGAACATTCCTCTGCAGTCATCTTTGAGTAAATCTGTTTGAGAATGAAATCAGATGAAGTAAAGCAGAAAAAAGAGAAGAGAGAATGGGTATTTATGGTATCCTTTGATAGCTGGATCTAGTATCATGCTGGGGATGGGTCATCCCAGCGTACAATAGCCTCTTGTTAAATGTTCAGGAATTCTGTGAGCTGGTTGATAGCATATCGGTAGCTTGAAATTGGCCACAAGTCAGCTCCCTCCTATCCCCTGCCCCTTTTGTTTTTTTAAATGAGTATATTGTTACATGTTTAACAGCTGTACTGCCTAGACCCATCCTAAATAAAGTCACAAGACTTCTTGTCATGTGAGCAAATTAACCTCTGTTCCACCCTCCTCTCCTTTAGTTTGACTTTGGTTTGCCATCACATGCAATTGTAAGAGATTTGGATTGGCTAAATTATTTATTTTGCCATTATGATAAACATCTTCCCTTTGTGGTATAGGTGAGAAAATATGAGGAAACCAGTACAGCTTTTGATGACAAAGCTGCATGTCCCTGTTGCATGTTAAAAAATATTTGAAGGAGGTAATGCGACATTTCTAGAACTTTTGATGGTTTATAACAACCTGACAGATTATTCAGTGTTCTTGGGGAGCCCTTAATTGGCAAAGAAAACAATAAAATTTGCTTTGTGAAGCAGTGGTGGCTGTCTAAGATGAATAATCTTTGAGGGAAAAAACTAGGTAACATGAAGTTTTGAGATAGAATTAATAGTAGGGATGGTCTTGTTTCTAACATAGATTTATCCGTTGGTGATAAATGATGAATATTTGAGACCAGAATGCCTATATCATAGCACTGCACGATTCTGTGGAGATTTAGTGCCTTGAAACAGTCCCACAGGTCTGTTTTTAGTCATCTGAACTAAACTGGAGGCAAAATGCATTGGAAATGCTTATATCCAGCATACACTGGGTTTGAATTTAATTTCTAATAATTCATTGTTGGCTATTATGTGCCCCCCATGCCATTGTAGAAAATCAGTAGAATAATAAGCAAGCCCAAGTGGTGAAGCTTGTACATAAAATACATATAATGTGACTGCAGAATCTGTTATCTCTTTGAGGTAGCAACAGAAAGAGAAATAAAACTACAGAAAAATTATTTAAAAAAACACCTTGTGTATTCACAATACAATTTCCAATAACACCAGGGTCTGTGTATTATTTTCAGTAGAAAGTAATTCAAAGGAGCAAAACATTATGGACAGGTGGACAATCTAACAGTGAGAACATGTGAATAAGATTTCAAATAGGTTGAGAGTTAGTTAAAGGGGAATGCTGAGGGATTTAGGTCAAAGTCTTTGGAATAAACCTAGACCATTGGGATAATCTAAAACAATATCACTGGAATTGATGTTTTTTCTCCAAATCATTTGGGAGGTGTTCATAGTGCATCACACGCCCTTTTATTTACAAAAAGTGCTTTCTATTTGGCAAAATATTTTCACAGACCAGTTGAAATTAGAGAAGCTTCATGTTTAAGAAAAGAATTAAAACTACAATCAACACAGAGAGGAGAAATACATTCTGGCATTCTATTGCGTGGTAGAGTGACTATGGTTAACAGTAAAATATTGTTTATTACAAAATAACTAGAAAAGAGGCTTTTGAAGGTTTTCACCAAATGGTAAGTGCATGAGGTGATGGATATACTGACTACCCTGATTGGATCATTACACAACACGGATATGTATTGAAACATCAAATTGTACCCCATAAATATTATGCACAATTAAAACGTATTCATTAAAAAATACATAAACATTAAAAAAACTTCAGTTAACTGAGAAAATGTTCAAGACTTACCTAAAGCAAATACTAATCAAGTTTACCTGTCCTAATTTTGCCTGAGAGCCCCTGTCAAACAAGGTAGTGACTTTGTAGCTACAGCCAAGTCCCTCAGTCTCTCCAAGCTCCAGAATACTTGCCTGTAAAAGCACAAGGCAAAGTTGGTTGGAGAAATGAATAAAAATAACTACCTCCTTGGGTTATTATGAATGTTAAATGAATTGAATGAAATAATTGATGCTTAGCGCTTAGCACAGTGACTAGCACCATCCCTATCAATGGGAGTCAGCTATTACTATTGTTATTAGAGTTATTAGTTGGTCTCCCCAGCCTTGCTCATGAGTTTCATTATCCATGTGTAAATTAATAAGTCCCCTTAACAACTTCTGCCCTATGGATGCTGGAGAACTTTGCTCGTGTGTGAAGCAACTCAACACAAATCCTGTGGGGCATCTGCCCTGATATCTTTTGAGTAAAGCACACATTTGAAGAGACCAATTTCTCAGTCCAGTGTGCCTTCATACACATGGCAGCTCTCCTGAGGGCCACACACAGGCCACTTTCATGCCTAGGGTTACTTTGGAAACTGTTGGTCTCTCTCTTTAAGGTATGACCTACTGCTTGCCTCCCTACGCCACCTTCCAGTGAATTTTGCTTATGCTGTATGGCCTGTATTTGGAGGCCTATGACCTCAAACCTTCATTTAATTTTGGTGACTGTATTCCAGAGCACTTTCATTTGGTGTGGTGAGTGTCAAATTTAATTTATATTAATTGTTGAGGGTCTCTGAAATTACAGTAACAAGGTTAATATGTTTAGAAATCAAAGCTATGAAGATACGTTATGGGAAGCCATTTAGAAGGCATACTTTTTCACTTACAGTTGGCAATAGAAATACTGCTTTAGAAAGGGTCATCATTTTGTTACTGAATTTGTTTTCCATTGCTGCATAACAAATTATCCCCAAACTCTGAGGTTTAAAGCAATAATCATTTATTTTTGCTTGTGTCTTAGTGAGTCACGTGGGGTTTAGCTGATCTAGGTTGGGCTCAGTGGATGGCTCTGCTCCATACTGAAGGGTCTGATTCTGCTTTGTGTCTTTCATCTCCCTTAGACTAGCATCTCCCTTAGACTCCTTAGACACACCAACTATGTCACTTACTTCTATGGCTGTAGTGGAGATGCAGCAAGGCAAGCAGAAATGCTTAAAACCTTTTAAGGCAGAGGGCGAGAACCGAGTGAAGACACGCTGTCACTTCTACCCATATATCAGGGCCTAAGGAAGTCCTAGGACCAGGCTTCTACTGAAGAGGTGGAGAAATACATGTAACCCCAGAGGCCATGTACAGGTGTGGATACAGGGAGGGCTAAGAAATTAAGGCCAGCAATGCTATCTACCATGGCTATTAATCATGTGCCCCTCTGAAGATTTGCTGCATGACCTTAGTTCTTTATGTTCTCTGCCTCTAACAGAATCACTATACTCTCTCTTTCTGGGCATTTAGTGTATTTTAATCTCATGAGTATTGAACAGTGTGCTGCAGACCCAGTTTTCTTTCTTGTGTTGGATGCCAGAAAGCTGAAGACAAACTAGTAGCTGCTTACAGCAGCCACATCTAAATGATTCTTATCCTTTGTCTTATTCCAGGCTCTAGTTTTGTCTATGGCATTTGTTTACTTAACCTATTCTTAGATATTCTTAACCTTGTTCATTCTTAACCTGTTCTTGAATTATATTTTTGTCTTTTGTATGCCTCTTAAATTGTCTTGCATGCTGGGCACAGTGGCTGAGCCTGTGATCCTGGTGACCTGAGTGGCTGATGTAGGAGGATCATTTGAGGCCAGGAGTTTGAGACCAGCCTGGGCAACATAGTGAAATCCCATCTCTTAAAAAAAGAAAAAAAAAGAAAAGAAAGACAAAAAAATGTTAGTCGGGCATGGTGGTATAGTGGTGTGCACCTGTAGTCCCAGCTACTTGGGTAGCTGAGGCAGGAGGATCACTCTGTGAGCCCAGGAGTTTGAGGCTGTAGTGAGCCATGATCATGCTGCTGCACTTCAGCCTGGACAACAGACTGAGAAACCGTTTGTAAAACAACAGCAACAACAAAAATTTTAAAATAAATAGTCTTGCATCTTTTTTGGTGCAAGAAGAAATAAATTTTGAAGCAACAATTTACTACCACTATTAGCCCTTGACCCGGGAAGTAAGGTTACAAATAATATAGTAGTAGCTAGCATTTATTGAATACTTCTTCCTCTTGGGCCCTGTGCAAGATATTTTTTGAGCAGTACCCAAGTCAGTTCCCACAGCAACCTTATGAGGTACGTGCTGGCATTATCCCTGTGGAAACAGATGCAGTTTATGTAACGTGTTCAGGGTCTCACAGCTGGTAAATATCAGAGTCATGATTTGAGCTGATGAAGGCTGGCTTTAGCTCTCACATTCTTGACCAGTTAGTCATACTGCTTGCCAATTGATACGCTAAAATAAAAGGATAAAAGAAATGGATGGTAATTCTTTTCTCTTTTCTTGTGTCCTTGATTCAACTTTTATTCCTTGCTTATCTTCTTTTTTTCCCCATGTCTCTCATAAATATGCCTAATTAAAATGTCAACTGCTAATAGCTTAAAAATACCATTTTAAACTCTGACACTTGGTATTCCACTCACTGCAGTTTAAACAGAAAACTTCAAGGATTTAGGTTAATGAATATGATTTATGAATCACTCTTACCAGTACAGATATGTTTATCATAACTGTCCTTGTATTTATGATGAACATAATCCTTCCAGGTACGTTTTATGTTTCCTTGCAGAAGTTTGTTGGTAAATGTGGAAATTAAACTGGAAAATATGGATAAATCAGCACAATTCCAAACACCTGCTCAAAACATTCATTTTAGTGATTTAACAGTTGACTCTTTAGGATGTTTTTCTAAAAACATTGGCTCTAGGCAGAATAAGTATTCTCAGTGAATATATTTGTTGACAGATCACTTAGAAGCTACTACACTGACAGATTTTAGGAATGCTGTATGAGTTTGATGACAAGCAAAGGCCATTTTAGATGAGAGTGACTTCCTGTTTTACTGGCTAATTCTCATGTATTTGTATACTTTTAGTGATGAGGTTTTCTCGCTTTGATTTTTCAATATCTCATTTGGCTCAGTTATTTGGAAAGTCTTCAATGTTTTTTTTTTAATGGGCATCATGCTGTCTCGATATCATTACTGTACAACTAAAATCTTAGCAGGAAACTGTAAGTAATCACTTTTCTTTCAGAACAATTGTAATTCCCACAACCCTGAAAAACTCTGAAGCCATTTTAGTAATGATCATTTTCTATTAATCAATTATCTGTGCATTTAGACAGAGAGAGGGTTTATTATGTTTTATTTTAATTCTCTTAAGAATGTCCAAGTGATAGCTTCATCTCTTCCAGTTATCCCCCCTTGAAATGGCTGCACAGTAGATGTCTGACAGATTGATGTCCACCAAAGCTGAGTTTCATTCTTCTGCTATTTAGTCATTGCCATTTCTTCAACTAATAGTATATGTATGGTACACTTAAAACTTTGAATTTCTTTTGGTGGTACAAGACTGAAACCATCCTTGACCTAATAAAAAGAAAAAGAAATGTATTGACCGATGATAGCTTTGACACCCTAGATCAGAGTACTCAGTGTTGTTAAGAGTCTGTGTCTCTCCCAGCTGGGTGCAGTGGCTCACGCCTGTAATCCCAGCATTTTGGGAGGCCAAGGCAGGTGGATCACCTGCGGTCGGGAGTTCGAAACCAGCCTGACCAACATGGAGAAACCCCATCTCTACTGAAAATACAAAATCAGCTGGGCGTGGTGGTGCATACCTGTAATCCCAGCTCCTTGGGAGGCTGAGGCAGGAGAATTGCTTGAACCTAGGAGGTGGAGGTTGCAGTGAGCTGAGATCGTGCCATTACACTCCAGCCTGGACAGTGAGAGCTAAACTCCGCCTCAAAAAAAAAAAAAAAGTCTGTGTCTCTCCCTCCATGGGATCTGATTCCTCCATGTTGCCTTCTTTGGACACCTTGTCTCATGTGGTGGTCATTGGCCGTACAATGCTACTATCTTGCCACTGGTAACAATCTCAGCAGAAGAGAGCAACTTTTTCCTCCTCGCTGCCAAGTAGCTCATATCAAGAATCCCACAGAGAACTTTCATTGGTCCAGCCATGTCATGTCATGTCATGTGCCAAACTCAGACCCAGGGCTGAGGTCATACCCCTCATGCGAATTTCTTCATGTGAAGGGAGTAGCTGTGGTTTCCTACAGGAAAATTGAGGCACTATCATCAGAATGGGTGGCCCAGTTAACAGAAAGAACAGTTGCCTACTACTATATGTAAATGAACAAAAATATGTCTATAGGAATATATTCTTACAGTTATCAATCTGTAATCTACAATTAACCAATTTTTTTATTTTTTATTTTTTATTTTATTTTATTTATTTATTTTTGAGATGGAGTCTCCTATGTTGCCCAGGCTGGCGTGCAGTGGTACGATCTCTGCTCAGTGCAAACTCTGCCTCGCAGGTTTAAACAATTCTCTGCCCCAGCCTCCTGAGTAGCTGGGATTACAGGCACATGTCACCATGCCCGGCTAATTTTTGTATCTTTAGCAGAGGCAAGGTTTCTCCATCTTGGCCAGGCTGGTCTTGAACTGCTGGCCTCATGATCACCCACCTCGGCCTCTCAAAGTGCTGAGATGACAGGCGTGGGCCATTGCATGGCCACAGTTAAACCATTTTTTATAATGAAAGGTACTTAAAGTAAAGAAAGCATTTTCTCCTTTTTAAGTAGATGATTGATTGATAGTGGAAAGAACCTCGGGACATAATTCCATACAACACGTATTTCTAGAGCTTTAGTTTATGGGCCAGGCACTGTGCTATGTTCTGGAAATACAAAATGGAATAGCCTGTCCTTTCCCTTGACCTCCCACCCTCAAAGTCAAGGGGAACAGTAAAGCAGGCAAGAACATGAGGTTACAATTCTGTGTGATCAATGAGTAGCTGAGGATTGTGCAAGCCTTCTTAGAAGTTCAGAAGGGATATCTAGCTTAGGCTCAGAAAGCTTCTAAGCTGGGGTGATAGACTTTTCATCTTCTGGCCTTTTCATGCCTCTCCAGCTATATCCTCCACCTTGTTTCCAAATGCACTCTTCACTTTAGTGTTGCTAAACCCTTTTTAGTTCTCTGGTTACCCTAGTCTGTCATGTTTCTGTGCATTTACTCATATACTTGGCCTTGCCACCTTTTTGGTTCTCACTCCCTTTAATTAGGAATCAGCTATGGGGTAGCAAACTTGATGGAGTAGACACAGTGATTGAGCTCTCAGGAACCTTGCTAGCCTCCTCATCATGTGCCTTCCTCTACTGAAAGGCGGGGTGGTCAAACATTACATTCCCAGATGCTTTATAGCTAGGGCCCTGAATATGATTCTGTTTTGGCCAGTTAGATGCCCTTGTTTGAGTTTTGGAAGACAGAATTGAGGCTGAAGCCAACTTTCTGTATTTTCTGTGGTCTTTGCTGGCTAGAACATTGGAGGAGATATCAGGCCTTTGGGCATTCATCTTTCAGTACCTGGCCACTCAGTTCAGGGCCACTGAGAAGCAGTGGATAGAGCATTTATTTCGTTGCTAGTGTGACTTTCCTATAAAGCCAAAGACTGTGTCAGTGACTGCAGCTTTCTGATCCATGTTCATAATTCAGATGGTTTATTTCTAATAATGATTCTCTTGGTGACTTCCTGATTCTCTGCCTTTCTGATGGTGGCAGAAGTAGTGGTATTCCTTGTGGTCATCCTGAATGTCTTTCTAGAGCCCACAGCTTCAGCTCTTTCAGTGACTTTGATGCACCCCATTCCCTAGTTCTCTCTTTCCTTCAAAAAGCTCAACCCTGCCTGAAAAACAAACTTACCTCTACTGAGACTCAGTGTCTATCCAAAACTTGGAGATAGCAGAGCCATAAGGTTGTCATGAGGATGCAATGAGAAGAGGCATGCAGGGAGCCTAGATCATAGCGTAGCGTGTGGAACTTGCTATGGAACCTTGGGCAAAAGGTTATAATTAACTTGTTGTGCACTTGCCAGTTTTGTCCATTCAGTGAGAACATTTCTGTCTACAGGAAGTGTCATTGAACGGAAATAGATGTTTTCCTTCATCTTCTCAAAGAGGAGACGCTGTGTGTTTACTTTTGTTGTTGTTACCTGGATTCCTAGCCCATCATTTCTCAGTCATAGCCAAATAACTCCAAACTCTCTTTGGGTTCTAGTCACTCATTACCTCGGTTCACATGTTGCATACAAATGCTTTGCATCAATCACTTTTCATGGCTTAGTTATCTAACTCAGAGTTTTGCAACTTCTGACTTCCTTTGTATCATGTTAAGAATAGAACTTCCATAGAGCCACAAGCCGTGAAATCATCAGGCAGGTAACTGAATTTTACAGTGGGCGATCTTCGATTTGAGCCACTAAGATTGTGAACTGAACTTCAGTCTTCTCATCTTTAAAATGGGTATTTACTGCCTCACAAGGTTAAGAACATCAAACTAGACATTGAATATCCCTGCACACATGTAATTCATAAAGCTGTGGAAGTGGAGCTGGTTAAGATAATGACTAATGTGGTCAGTGAGCCACAACATATGAGAAGCATGTAACCGTTGCTTTTATTTCTATGGATATTTATTTAGGGTCTCTTATGTGTAGATGTTGCTTAAATATTTATGTACATGTTGTGTTGTCACTTTCTCTTTATCATACAATTATTGGGCGGATATTCCTACCCTCATTTTACAGGTAAAGATGTTAACCCAGTGAAACTGACTTGTCTGAGGTGATACTGACTGTGTGACTCTAGCCTTTGGCTTATTTCCTTCCTTCCATCCAAAGACCTCAGATTTCCTAACAGAGTTTCAGGTATTGTTGCCTACAAGGACATCATGCCTGACAAGCTTTGTCTCCATCAGTGTCAGCGTCCTGATCAGTTCCACCTGAATCACGAAGCTAGCCCTCATCATGTAGTCACATGATTGCTGAAACAAGAGTGTCTGGCAGCTAGCTACCTAGTCATATTTTTCTGGAGGGAGAATCACAGATGTAAGATGTTTCCTTAGTTTAACTCACATTTTAATTATTAGATTTTTTTTTTAAGTTTGCTTAAATGAGAAAGTGTTTCTGTCTCACTGAGGGACTTTAGAAGCTCTTGTAAGAATGCATTGTGTGTTCCCGGGGGACTCTCACCCCACCTCCGCTTCACTTTGCATTATGAAAGGCAGTGAGAAGAAGTTCGGTTTTCAAAATGTCATTAATTATTCTTCCAAGGTGGTTCTGGCATCAGTAGGGATTCCTTAAAAGAAAGCCATTCCGCTCTAGGGAGGTGAGGTACTGTTGGGAAAAACAACAAAAACTTTGTTGTTTCCATGCATTTGGTGGAAATGTAATGATTTGTTAGTTCTTACTACCTGTGTATTTTGAAATAGAAAATTGTTTGAATAATACAGCTCGTTGGAGGTTTTCATGCTAATGCCAAAAGGATACTGTATAAAAATTTTTCCTAGTGTGTATTTTATTCTAATTAGAAGAGATGAAATATTAAACCAAGGATATATTGTACCTCTTATCAGGTCACTGGGTTTTATCTGCCATGTCCTATGAAGTTTTGAGCTGGCTTTTTTCTAGTATCAAGACTGTTACTAATCCATAGGGCATGTTTGTATAAAATAGAAAAAGATATTCCTTTTGCGGAGACACAGCTCCCCCACGAGGTACGTGGCCTGGTGATAGGGACCAGGCTAGATAGCCCCCAACTCGTTTCATGGGCTGATGCAACGTGTGGTCTTAACAACTGCATGTTACATCTGTGGGTAATAGAAATCTTCAAGGTCCTATGTGAGGTAAACGGAAGCATAATTCCTGAGCTCACTGGGAATTTGGGATTTGTGAGCATAGTCTAAAACTGAACCCCCTGTAAGGATAGAAATTGGATAGCAGCTCAGTCCTCATGAAACAGAGTTGTGGGCAGGTTTGAGACAGAATGGTGAAGAATTTCAGCATTATGTGGTATGGGATACCAGGCGTTAGATTGTCTTCTAGTGGTAGTAAAGTATTTCTGAGTGAAGGGTACAGATAATGGGTCTGGAATCTGAAATTTAAATTGGGTTTGCACAGTTCTACAGAACTGTTTATTTTTCTGTTTATGGGATGAAGAAGAATATATAGCCCTTGTCTCTGATAATATAGTTACTAGTTACACTTGCAGTCCGGAAATGTAAGGAATGGCAGCTGGGAAGTAACCCTGACATTGAGCTCTCCAGATGTCCTGCTTTTCTCCTCTCCTTGCCTTGTGCCAATGGAGGTGTGCTTGTGTAAAAACAGGTAGCAGCAAGAGTCATATTTGTTGGATCAACAAATATATGTATATATATCCCATGCTGACTATGTGCCAGATGCAGGTGACTTAGTCATGAGCAAGTCTAGACTCTGTCCTTGACCTCATGGAGTTTACAGTTTAGTGGAGGCAATGGACAGTAAACCAGCCATTACTGAAATACATATATTATTACAGATGGTGAGAAGTTTTATAAAAACAAGTACAGGATAAAATGAGAGCATTGTTGGTGGGGAGGGGGCTATGATGGACAATTTAGAAGGATTTAGATTTTGAGCCACTCTACTGATAAGAAAATGTAGGAAACAGACACCATGAAGAATCCATTTTGCCCCAAATTCTTCTGTTTGATAACAAAAGTGTCTATAATCAGCATGTGAGAAGATCAGCATTTTGACTTCAAAGAAGTTGCTTTAGACATGGTATTGGAGTCTCTGCTACGTCCTTTGGGATTGTGCAGGCTCCTGCTGCTGAGACCTCTGCTCACAGCCACTGCTGGAGGTGAGAAGTTCTGGTAGGTTGGGGGTAGTTGCTTTTCCTTTCTCAGTACAAATAAATCAGTCGGGTTACTTCATGTAAAACCTCTTCTCCTCTCAACAAATGTTGAAATGTTTGTGTTTTTCTCCCCATGATGAGGAAAGAAGCCTGGAGAGGCTAGAGGTTGCAGCTAGTCAAGTAAAGTTTTGTGATTAAAACCCCATTGTAGGTATTCCACAAATATTTGAATCAAATTGATTTGTTAGCTCCAGGGTGTAGGAATAGAATCTGGGCTGAGCTGTTTAATCTACACAGTTTTTTCTGCTTGAAACAGATGTTGTGCTTGAAATTCAAGCATTTTCCCACCTGTAATCTTATATTTATGCTATTTGCCTGGTCCCTGAAGGCATTTTAAGGATGTGACCCTGTACCACCACAGCCCTAGGTGTTGAATTCATTTGTTTGTACATGACCCTGGTAATAGAAAAGCTTCATCAGTGGGTGCCATCTTTGGAATCTATCTAGCTTTTGAAAACGTTGCACCTTTGGGTCCCTGTGGCACTGTTGTCCATCCACTTTTGTTTTTCTGAGTGCTCCTCTGACTTTGCCCTTTTTGTTTCAGATTCCTCCTCCATTCTCAGCTAGATATTCACTCCCTCACTGGCTTCCCTTTCTCTTCTATCCTTTTTCATCTCCTTTCCTCTCCCCGCCTTTTTTTCCTGTCCATCTTTCTCTTTCCTCTACTCCATATTTATTGAGTGCTTGCTCTCTGCCTCTGAGGCTATACGAAGGCAGACTCTGCTGGAGGTGGTAATGAGCTAGTGAAAGAGCCATAGGACCACAGCTCGACACCATAGAGTGTCTTAGGAGTACATTGAGAGAGAACCTCAACTAATTGTATCAAGGCACAGCAGACTCATACATTTGATGACTTGAAATAAGTGATAGACATTCCATGTTTGGAGGAGCATATTTACTTGTCTACATTTGTCGGTGTCTCTCTTGGAGGGCTGGCTGGTAGGAGATATTGAACAGGAACCCATTCTTGTGGAAGTAAAACCTTATAAGATTTGTGAATCTAGGTTGAGCTTGTCTGCATGTATATATGTATACGAGCATGTATGTTCATGAACATAGTCATTGTGTTGTCTGTCATTCACAATCTATGACCTGTAGGTATACACCTATGAAGTTTTGTAAAGGCCTATGGGCCCCATGCCCAGAAACTCTGATTCCTTGCTTTTTAGAAAAGCTTATTGGGTGAATTACAACCATTCCACTTGAAACTGTGATAGGGAATAAATGTAAACAGTTTTCTAAAGTGGAGAATAAAAACCTGCCCCCTTAGATTATCTTTTTCCAGATGTCTCTGGGGCTAAGTGACGAAGTATGTTACAGACCATAAAATGTTGCACATTTATTTTTGAACCTGTTTTGCAAATACTGGAAGTGTCATGGATATTTTCCTATCTCCATCTTGGCCCAACTCCATTAGGCAATTACTTATGTTTAAACTTGATTTCTTCAGAAATATAGTTGGATCAGTTGACTGAGTAGTACTTCTGTCCCTATCCTTTAATATCATTTCTCCCAGATGGGTCATGCTTGAATCAATCTTTTTGGCAAAACATGGAAAGACCTCCGCTTACATTGTGTCTCAGTGGTGGTAAAATCAGTCTTTAACAAACAGTTAATGTAAGAACTGTGCACAGTAATAAATAAACCTAGGATTCCAGCTGGCACATAGTCTGATTTTAGATTGACAAGCGCTACAGTATTTTCTGTTTTTCAAAGGAAGAGGAAAGTGTCACAAAAATGGAAACATGGTTTGTTTTTTTTTTTCTTTAATTCTTTATTTTAGATGCTATTTAAAAGAGTCATGAGCATGAAGCACTCTATTTTTAGATTTAGGTCATTTGAAATGCTTCCTCTTTTAGGATTAAAAAAAAAAAAATGTCAGGAGGAGCTCTGGCAGAGGTTAACATTGGGAGGGTTCTGCCCAGTATGTGAATGGGTTGTGCTAAGCTGCCAGAGCTGCTGTACAGCAGGCCGTGTAGGTGACTCTGCTCCCTGGTCCCCAGACCCTCAAGACAATCTTCCACACTGGGGAAGAGAAAAAGAGAGAAAGAATTGAACCACAGGGGCCTCCCACACTTCTCCCTCTGTGATTTATTTATGAATCACATTAGCCAGTAGACAAGATGCAGAGCCATACCCTTTGCAGTTCTCTTCCTCTAGAGTAGAAGGAGGACATCTGTGCTTGCCCCAACTCATTCCCTGCTCTACCGCTCTGGGCAGAAGTTTTGGCAGGGAGCTGGCTCAAGGAATTGAAATGAAATTTGCCTTTTATTACTCAGTTTCCAGTATTTTATTGGCAAGGGAAGAATTGAAGTTTGTGGGGGTAGAGAACGGCAGAAACACGGAGAACTTTGGAGTTTCTCTGGCTGAATACATCAGATTTCCAGATTCCCAGGCTTGGGGTATAGTCCTTCATCATCAGCACCAGCCCATATCTTCACTTTCAGCCCAGCAGCTGAAACTTCCAATGTTTTAAGAGCTGTGAAAGATGCTCCAGCCCAATCATAAAGACCACCATATTTCCATTAGCTTTTTAATATCAATCCACATTAAATCCCTGTCTCCTGGTAGTCTTTCATGTTTCAGTAGGTATACAAGCACTGCTATATTTAAGTCTCTATTGGGTAGATGTTTATGTATTAACTCTTTTAGATACTATTTCAGTAAGTCATTTGTCTTCAGTAATCTAACTCAAAAGCGAATTTAAGTGTGATATCACTCAAATGTGATAACAGGTGTTAGATGGTGGGTTTAGCAACAGAAATTTTGATTTTAAAATACTTTTCTACTATATTACAGCGATTATTCTCTGGCGTTTTACCTTGTTTACCTTTGCTGTTGAATGTAGATCCATAAAAATCAGCGTGACAATAAACCAGTAGAAAAGTAGAGACAATCAGCGGAAAATGTACAGAGATTTTTCAACCATCCAGTAAATCTCACAGAAATACTTACCAATTCCTTAGCCCCTCTTAGTCACACAGAATATGCTCACCCATTTATTAATTTCCGGGCATAGGCACAATTCTAAAAGTATCTTCCAAGTAGGGATGATATATTAAATATGTTAAAGGGCTTTCTCCATTCTTTTAACATCTCTCAAGGGCCTGTAGTAATGTTTGCCAACACCATTAACTTTTGCTAACCTTATAGTTTTCTTCCCCCCTTTTCAAATGGTTTACTTTTCTTTCTCTTAAGGCAAAAAGATCTGAGGTCATATGTTCATTTGTTTAACAAATACATAATTAGTGACCATCTAACCTTTGTCAAGTTCTGAGTTAAATGCATGGGCTATATCTATGAGCAAGACCAACTGCTTCCCACCCTCTGGAGGCTTGTATAATAGTGAGAGAAGATAGTTCACACACACACGTGGAGATGAATAACATAATGATCAGTCAGAATTATTATGAAGGAAACAAATGAAGAGTGAAGAGAGAATAATGGGCTTGGGTCAGACTAAATAAGGGGGACATGGAAAGCTCTCTGGAGGAGGGTTCTGTCTCAGCCTGAAAGAGATGAAGGTCTGACTGTAGACGGCAAATGGAGAGAGAGCACTCCAAATCAAGGAGCCAGTGTGTGTAAAGGTTCTGAGTTGAGAGAAAGCTAAGCTCAGTCTGTTTGACAACTGGCAAAAGACTAGTTGGCACTTTTTAGATGTAGAGAGCTTGACTGTGGGCCTCTGAAACAGTGGAAGGGAGTTCAGATTTTATTTCTGATGCAATGAGGAGTCATAAAGGGGTTTTAAGTGAGGAAGGGACCTATGTGATTGGCTTTGAGAAAAGATAGGAAAGCAAGCAGTGTGGAGAATGGACTGTGGAGGGCAGAGGCTACCAGGTAGATGGCTGCTGTCTCAGCACTGGGGGAAGATGACTGGAATCTCCCCTAGAATGACAGCAGTAGGGGATACTGATGGGTTTAGGCTTGGGGACAGGATTGAAAGAGGAATAGAAAGGGCCTTCTTAAGCAAAAGAGAAGGAGACATATCTGTGGGTGTCACCTTGTAGCAGGGACAACTGGGGGGAAAGTCTGTAGCTGCCCTTACTAGGTAGGAACCTTGTTTTATAAAGGACACAGAGCATAGGCAGTTTTCTTGACAAGTTGATAATATAATGCAGTCATGTAGTGCTTATATTACATGAAAGTGTGAGATCATATGTATCTGTGTGAATATGAGTATTGGTTAAAAGTGGAGTTGGACCTCTGCATCCATGGGCTCTGCATCTGTGAATTTCATCCACTGTGGATCAAGAATATTTGGGAAAAAACAATAAAAAGTAATACAACAATAAAAATAATGCAAATAAAAACAATACATTAGAATAACTATTTATACGGCATTTACATTGTGTTAGGCATTATAAGTAATCTAGAGATGATTTAAAGTATATGGGAGGAGGCGTGAAGGTTATATGCAAATACTATATCATTACATATCAGGGAACTGAGCAACTGCTAACTTCTATATATGCAGTGGTCTTGAAACCAATCCAAGGGATGACTCTGTGTGTGTGTGTGTGTGTATATAGGTATGTGTATATATATGTGTGTGTATAGGTGTGTATATGTATATACATGTATACGTGTGTATATACATGTATACATATGTATATGTATGTAAACACCTATACACACACACACACACACACCTATATACACACACACACAAACACACACACACACCTATTCAGTAAGTCTAAATTTTGATCAAATATGTAAGAGCTTACTGGTGCCCTTTCAAGTAATTTTTGGAAAGGAAATAATTTTTCAACAATGTGGGTGTTTCTTTATGTTTATATATAATTTCATTATTTATAAGTCACCTGCCCAGTGCTTTCATTTTTGAAATTGTATAAAAATACAGATGAGTTGATATGAGCGCGTGATGCAGAATCTGTAACCTGAGAGTCATGCCATCTGAGTTCCAGTCTTACACCCATATCCCATCGGGTGTGAAATGACTTTACCTCTCAGAGCCTCAGTTTTCTGAGTGACATGTGGATAACCGTGGCACCTTCCTTGTGGAGTTGTTGTGAGCATGGATAGTGCTAGTCATAGCCACCTGTTAGCCTGAGGCCTGCCACGCAGAAAAGCACAATAAATGTTAACTGATAATTGTGAACATTTCAGAATTAGAAAGGATTCAAGACAGTCTTGTTTTACCCTCCAGTTTTGCAGATGAGAAAACCAAAGCCAGGTGTTACATGGCACGTATCACACAGCTGGTTAGAGACACTCCCAGACGTGGGGACTTTTCCCTTTGCACCTTCAATGATTGCTTTCTAAGGTTCCTTTTCACGTTTTCCCCTTAGAATTGATTCCATGGGAAGGAGGAACTTGTAACAAAGGTAGAAGAAGAATGGCAGAGCACCAAAATGCTTAGACTGTGAATTTGGACATCGAGTGTGTGGTGTGTGTATGTAGGTGAGAGAGAGAAAGTTTAAGGGAAATATGGAGAGAGAGATAATCCTAAAGAGAAATGTAAACCTCCAGAAAAGGGCACAAGAACAGACAGAGTGTGGAAAGGGTAAGAAGAGACAGGATTTTTGAATGGAAATCTAAGCATCATTAAGAAGATAAATCAGATAAGAATTAAAAGTTCAGTATGTTCTATAAAATTCATGATGATATATTGGATCGTACTAAGACCCAGAATTCAAGAATGGGCTGTACATTAATCTGAGAGGGTTTTATATCTCCTTAACTTTAACTTGATAACAAAACAGATGTTTATATTTGGGATGAGAAAAATAGCTCCACGGATGAATGAAGCAAAGCAGAAAACAGAAAGTAATTCACCACTTATAGTAGACTTAGGGCATCTCCTAGGACTTTACGTACATAATATATTACTCAGAAGAAAAGGAGTTTGATACAGCTTTGTTAAGAGCCTGGGAATGTGGATATTCTGAACATCAACATGTAGTCTAGGAAAGTTTTCAGTTTGGCTTCAAAAACCCTGTGACATGGCTAGGTACAAAGATTCATACATATATTTACATGTACAGGACATTGGTTGAATTCATTCAGAGGAAATTCTTTGTAGGAAGTGGATCTAGAAATGTAAATTGATGTGCTTTTAGAAAGAAAAAGAAGAGGCCGGGTGCAGTGGCTCACACCAGTAATCCCAGCACTTTGGGAGGTAGAGGGGTCAGATCACGAGTTCAGGAGATAGAGACCATCCTGGCCAACATGGTGAAACCCCATCTCTACGAAAAAGATGAAAATTAACTGGGTGTGGTGGCATGCGCCTGTAGTCCCAGTTACTTGGGAGGCTGAGGCAGGAGAATTGTTTGAACCCGGGAGGCGGAGGTTGCAGTGAGCCAAGATTGCACCACTGCACTCCAGCCTGGGCAAAGGGGCAAGACTCCGTTTCAAAAAAAAAAAAAAAAAAAAAAGGAAGGGAAGAAAAGGGAAAATTAAGTATAGAGTAACCAGGAAGGGAAGATGTGAAATCAATGAATTATCAAATTGGCAATAGAATTACATTGTTAAAAACAAACTGAAGCATTTCATCTTGGTATCTATTCTGCAAAATGAATGTCTGCTATGTACAAAGAACTGTGTTAGGAGTTTTGAGGGATATGGAAATGGAATAGCCATGGAGCTTGCCCCAGAGGAGGTCACAGTCCTATCTGTTCACCTGTGCAGTGTTCATTGAGCATACATGGAATGGACTATATCATTTTTATGTCCAATCCAAATCACAGACTCTGCTAATCAATCCCAGCACTCTTTCTACCTGATCCTCAATTACTGTGGCGATCAGTTGGCTGCAGAGTAACTCTTATTTGCCTTCCAGGCATGTGGCCCAGTTCTGTCATAGAAGCTGATTGGTTGGGTATTGTTTGCTATAATATCTTAGGTACTTGCCCCAAAATACAGTACCTTGTAAGGGTTTGTATTAATCAGTTTTCACACTGCTAATAGACATACCTGAGACTGGACAATTTATAAAGGAAAGAGTTTTAATTGACTCACAGTTCAGCATGGCTGGAGAGGCCTCAGGAAATTTACAGTCATGGTAGAAGGGGAAGCAAACATATTCTTCTTCACACAGTGGCAGGAGGGAGAAGAATGCGAGCCAAGTGAAAGGGGAAGTCCCTCAAAACATGAGATCTTGTGAGAAGTTACTGTCACTAGAATAGCATGAGGGAACAGCCACCATGATTCAGTTACCTCCCACTGGGTCTTTCCCAGCACATGTGGAGATTATGGGAACTACAATTCAAGATGAGATTTTAGTGGGAACACAGCCAAACCATATCAGGGTTCAATATTCAATTCACTTATTAAAGTAAAACTTATCTTCTTTTAGTCATTTATTCTTATTTCATATTAAATACTCAATGTTATTTCAATACTGATCTTCAAGTTACTCTGAACTTGTATATAGTTCATACACATGCATATACATGCAAAATTTAACAATCTTAATGTTACATGAATATTAAAGTCAAAGGTTTTGTGTAACTTACTAAGGCTAATAAAATGTACTTGTAGGCTGCATGAGAAGATGGCTCATGCCTGTAATCCCAGCACTTGGAGAGGCCAAAGCTGGATGATCACTTGAGCCCAGGAGTTTGAGACCCGACTGGGCACCACAGTAAGACTTCATCTCTACAAATATATATATATATGTGTGTGTGTGTGTGTGTGCGCACGCATGTGTGTACATATATATATGTGTGTATATATATATATATGCTGGCATGGATATATGCAAATATATATATTAGCTGGCATGGAGGAGCACACCAATAGTTCCAGCTACTTGGGAGGCTGAGGTGGGAGGATCCTTGAGCCTGAGAGGTAGAGGCTACAGTGAGCCTAGATCATGCTACCGCACTCCAGCCAGGGTGACAGAGTGAGACCCTGTGTCCAAAAAAATAAAGACAGAAATAAAAAAATAAAATGTTCTTATTTAAGCATAAAAAATAAGATGTATATGGTTTCTGGAGAGTACCTTGGGGGTATGTAAACTTGTTGAATATGAATGAGGTTCATGTCATGGGGAGTTTATTAACAAGTAATAGCCTTGTGAAGTTGTAGAACATTTCCAGGGCTGGGTGGAAAGGGGGAGGAAGTTATTTTAATCACTTGCAGAAGCCATTTATAGGCCTGTCATCTTTTCTGTCATGAAGATTATCACTTAATTATAAGATAACATGATTTGCTGTTTAGATATCAGAGATAGAAATGCGTAGGCTGGGATCAAAGTGGAAATCAATTCTCAAAAGGTCTGGGTACTAATTAATATAGTTGGTGCAGCTGTGAGCCTGTCATCCCACCCCGGGTTGGGGTTATTTTAAAAACATTGCATGGGCTGAGTCCTCTGGCCTGTGGGTCAGAGAGGATGGCCACATGTAAATCTAGATGGGATAGCTTGTGTAATTGGGAGATCGCACAAGTAGAAGCCAGTGATAAGGTGCCTGATCTCACCAGGCAGGCCTGAAAAGTCCTAGAATACTCCCAGAGAAGAGTGTCCAAGGGCTGTCTCCCTTGCTTGCCTGCATTCATCTTGAAATTGTGCAGGAAAAATGGCAGATCTGGTGGTTAGAACAAAGGCCACTAGTTACGGAAGCATGCATCTCCCTGGAGGTGTTAGCTCAAAGAGGAGGAAATTCATCAGCCAGTTGGTGAGTAGGTGTGATGAGAGGTCACATTTCAGGTCTCCTGAATTTTCAAACTAGGCTTTCTGAATATGGCCAGATCTGACATGGGGAGGATTGGGGGAAATTTCTTATGACTCACACTGAAGATCCATTTGGCAGGGACATTATTAAGGTAAATGTGGTAATACTTCAGCATTTAGGAGAGTGTGCTGTGAATTGCGTTGACTCTGGCTTCAATCTCAGTTCTGTTGTGAATCCAAGTTCTGTTGGTAGATATTCATGTGGGTTTTATATTTCCAAGGTTTGATTTTTTTCATTTGAAAAATAGAGGTGATGATAGCAACCTCAGGTATACAACTTCTACAGAGCTTGGCATGGGATATGTGTCCAATAAACGGTAGCTGTTTGTTATGACAGTGGTGGTTGTTAGAACATCATGAGAGATCATGACTTTTTTGTTTGTTGCTGTATTCCCTAACTCCTAACACCGTGTTTATATGAGACTCCTGACTGGAACAGAGGGTACACTTAACTGAGGCTGCGCTCCAGAGAACTTCTTTACAAAGGGACGATATAGAGAGGTGTTGGTGGGGTTTAGAGGAACCGCAAGGTTAGTGCAGGAACCTGGCGATGGTAAGCAGTGGAGTTTTAAAGACTCAAGCCCAAAGGGATAAGGTGAGGGAGTGGTGCTGCAACACAGTAGGAGAGATGTTTGGGAAAACAGAGTACTTTGGGAGAAACAGGAGATCTCTGTGATTGGGGCCTTGGTCTGATCTTTCTGCTAGATCAGACCAAGTTCTTGTTTTTCCTCTCATTTGGTATTCTCACTAGCCAACTTGCACAGGAAGCCAGAACACCAAGGGGCCTGTCAGTATAGTCCACATAGATCAGGCTTCTGCAGCACAGAACAGAGAAAGAAGGGGAGGAAGAGATCTGAAGGGGCACGTGGACTATCACAGTGTTTCCCACAAAGAGGCCTCTCAATAAACTGTTCTGAATGAATAGCATGTGTCATCGGTAGTTGCATTAAACTGTTTCTTCAAAGCATTGTTTTCTTAGTGTACTCACTCTTTGTTAGCTGCTACAGCAGAAGGAACAATGAGTAAAGCCGAATGCAGTCCTCCCAAGTGTCTTGACTACTCCCATTTTGTAAGTACATTACACATACATACATATATATATTTATATATGTACACACACATATATATATACACACAAACACACACACACACACACACACAGACACATACATATATATACACATTTATATATTTTTTTGAGACGGTGTCTTGTTCTGTCACAATGGCATGATCTCGGCTCGCTGCTACCTCTGCCTCCCGGGTTCAAGTGATGCTCCTGCCTCAGCCTCCTGAGTAGCTGGGATTACAGGCATATGCCACCACGCCTAGATAATTTCTGTATTTTTAGTAGAGATGGGGTTTCACCATGTTGGCCAGGCTGGTCTCAAACTCCTGACCTCAGGTGATCTGCCTCCCAAAGTGCTGGGATTACAGGCATGAGCCACTGCGCCTGGCCTACATGTATATTTTTAAAATTAATTTGCACAGTCTCCCTCTAACGTAGGCTTTATTTCCACCATTTTAGAGAAAAGATATCCTAATCTCTGAGAGGTTAACAGACTTGTCCAAAGTTGTACAGCTGCTAAGAGAACAAAGTGGGAACTCCAGACCCAGGCTGCCTCTTCGTCTCCATCTTGCTCCATGACCTTTGGAGGTCAGCTTCTTGGAGTGGCTGCTGGATTTCTCCACAGAGTGGATTGTACAGCTGATTTAGCACGCATTTCCTTTGTGCTAATGGTTGAATGAGTTCAGTATATAATATTGTAGCTTGTTTTAGCTATATCTATTCTGTAGGAGATATGTGTGAGAATCATCTGGGAACTTACTAAAATATAGAATTTGGGAGGCTTTATCAGATCTAATCATGGGTTTTGAGCCCCTAGCAAGATCCTCAGGGTGTGGTTGTGTGGTCAGGCTGACAGTGAACTCTGCTTTCATGAATCACTGAAAGGTTGGACTTCTCGTTTTACAAATGTGGGGAGCAAAGCTGAGAGAGTCAGGAAAAGTGGCACATCAAGGCTAGTTGGTGTCAAACATGGGTATTTTTGTTGTCAATAAATAAAATCAATGCCAAGTAAGAGTAATATTAACTAAGGAGTATAACCTAAGGATGGGCGCATAAAGCTTATTTGGCTGCATTGCTCTTTGGTAGACATGCTTCTGATGGCTAAATGTGAATTGGATGACACTTTGATCAAAGAAGATGCAGTCTAACAACTTATATTGATTTAGTGTATAGAACAAGGGGAAGCACTACTTCCCACATCTAGATCATTTTTGCAGGCAGGATGCAGGATAATGGAGCTGCCTCGCAGTCACTTATTTCAGATGAGCGTAGGCTGGGTTATAAGAATAGGTATCCAAGGATGCGGAAAGGCACAGCCATCAGTGAAAACAGAAGGTTCAACTATATTTTTTTTGAAAGACAGACATTTTATTAATGAACCTGATTGTAGAGCAGATACTTGCTAGCTCAAGAAATAAGCCTTTTTGAGCATAATTGGCACAGGGAATATTGAAGATGGCTAGTCTTCAAACTGGTGTGGTGTCTCTAGGAGGTACATAAATTGCTGTTTTTTTTAAAAAAATGTAGGCCGGACGGAGTGGTTCACACCTGTAATCCCAGTACTTTGGGAGGCTGAGGCAGGAGGATCACTTGAACCCAGGAGTTCAAAGCTACAATGAGCCATGATCATGCCACTGCACTCCAGGTTGGGCAACAGAGTGAGACTTTGTCTCTTATTTATTTATTTATTTATTTTTATTTATTTATTTTTAGTGCATTTCTCTTAATGGAACTGAGAATTCAGACAAAACTAAGTCAAGGATAGAAATATACTCATGTAACTAATATTTTTAAGTATCTCTCATTCCAGGTAGATCACTACTGAAGTATAATGATAGATTATAAATTATTTTAACAACACTTGCCGTGATCTGCTTAATCCACTAAGCTTAAACTGGGCCCTGGCGTTCTCTTGTGATTATAGAAATGAAGTTGACAAAGGAGGATTTCTTAGGCAGCTGCTGAAGCATTGACAGCAGTGATTGGGTTTCTCTACTCATCATTTGAAAACCGGTTCAAAAGACTCTCTCTGTGTTGGTGTTAAAACACATTAATTCTTTACTCTTTCAACAATATTTTAGAATTCTCTATAATATGTTTAATGAATCAGAGTATATAACACATTTGCGCTTTTTCTTCCCTTAAGGAACAGCCTTTTCATAACTTCTCCCTAACTTTATATTTACTGAGGTTACTCAGTCTCTTCCATAAAGATAATCCAGAGACTGTTATTAAGACAATGTCTTTGACTTTAGAATGAGTTTATGTCTTTAAGGATAGTTTTCAGCAAATGAGCCAACCATATGTTAAATCAAATTTAACATCCATTATGAAACACTGAATCATACTTTATATTTCAGTAATGATAACAAATGATCGCTTATCTCATGTTCTTCTCATTTGTACTACTTCTCATCAATCTTGCTAATACTGCAAAGATTTATGAAATGAACAAGTGTCCAACTGTAACTGTTAATATTAATAGCTTCTTTTTATATTTTCTCTCACTGGCTTTCTTTTCCATGCTTGCTTAAGCCTATCTTAATATAGGCTTTAAAAGTCATAGTTTTTCTTACTCTGAAATGATAATTAACAGAAAACTAGAAAGTCAGTAATAAAATTGTTTTAATGAAACTATGCAATTATACCAGCCCATTACAAGCCACAGGATTTGCTCTGTGCTCAGCACTAGAAGCCAAAATCTTTTTTTCACTTGTGTAAAACAGTCCATTTTAAAACTCTGGAAACATTTCAGATCCCTTATGACTTAAAATTGCTACTTGTGCAGTAAAAGTTAAAATCACTTGAGTAAATTTGTAATTTAATCTTTAAAGTTTAACTAACATTTATTCTTCCTTTCTAAATGGTTTCCTGTTGGTGTAAATTGTAACAAGCTGCCTCTATCTTTTTCTAGACTTTACTGCAGGTCTTTAAGTCCACGTTCCAAACTCTCCCAAGCCCAAGTTTCTAGAAGAGATTCCACCAGATGCTTTTTTCTCTGAGGCTCTAAGTATGAATGTCTATCTGTCCCTCATGTCCTGAATTTAATGTTTTCAGAAGGGGCTGCTTTTTCCCATAAAATGATCCCTTAGAGGTTTAAACCCCTCCTCTGATCTTGTGGCTAGACACTGTTTACCTAACTCCTAGATTTTTTACCACAATCTCCTGGTCGAGTTCCAAGACGTTCATGTTTCCTCATGGATTAATGTATCCTGAATTCCTAGCAAAACAAATCTTGTCCAGTCAAAAGATTCCTACTTTTATTTCATGAACTCAAATGTTCCCTGAGGGCAGGAATTCAACACAAATTTGTTCCACATTTCCCACAATTCCCTGCTTTGCCCCAGACAACACATATCATAGGATCTTATCTGTTGATGTAGTTGTAAGCAAAATCTCTTTGTTAATGACAAACAACATACTAATATAATGTTTTTATTAGAATGCTGAGCACTCCTTTCTGGAGTAATTAGTGACAATTGCGTGTTGGTTTCTAACGTCTCTTTTATTATTTCTAGCATTTTTTTTTTTTTTTTTTTTAGTTGCAGTTTCTCTTCTGGAGAAAAGAAAACTTTTGTGCATTTCTCTCATTTCTTCTCTCACAATTTAAGATTTGTAAGTGTATTCTGTTTCATATTTCTCATGATACTTAGGAAAGCAGATTATACTTAGCAGGCCTGATAAATGATTCTTGGTTTGAGCAAAGAGTCAAACCCAAATATATTATTTCTTAGTTGACCGTAGATACAAAATCTTATTAGACTTTTAATTTGAGGAGTACTGGGAAGAGGGCTTTGGAGTGTGGGGGAAATCTCTGTTTAACAAGGGTTTTTTTTGTGAAATGTCTCATAGGATTAGAGGCATAGAGTTTCAGGAAGGGAGGCTTGAGAAGGGATAAGACTGATAGGGTCACAAGGATATGACTGATAGGATCACAGGTTTTATTTCATACATAGTTTCTGGAATGGGACGAAGGGATAGCACTGTGACATTAGGCACAGGGCTACAGGGCTAATGTGTTTTTTGTTTTTGTTTTTGTTTTTTGAGACAGAGTCTTGCTTTGTCTCACAGGCTGGAGTGCAATGGCATGATCTCAGCTCACTGCAATCTCCGCCTCCTGGGTTCTCCTGCCTCCGCCTCCTGAGTAGCTGGGATTACAGGCATACACCACCATGCCCAGCTAATTTTTATATTTTTAGTAGAGACGGGGTTTCACCTTGTTGGCCAGGCCAGTCTTGAACTCTTGACCTCAGGTGATCCACCCACCTCGGACTCCCAAAGTGCTAGGATTATAGGCGTGAGCCACCACACCTGACCATGTTCTTTTATCAGGACTAAAGTAACCCAGATGAAATGAAGCCATGAAATGAAGTCTCTTATTCACACTCTTAATCCCTTGGTAAGTGTGGGGTGGATTAACATGGGGATGAAATGGAAAGCTGGCAATCAGGGCTTCATTCATGTTTCTGTTGTCTTCTCTCTGTCACCTTGGTCTCAATTTCCTCATCTATAGAGTGGAATTAACACTTACCCACAGGAACATTGTGGGGATATAATCAACAATGCATGGAAAGTGCCTAGAATAGTGCTAGGTGATCAACAACTCAAACTGCTTTTGTCTTTATTATTATAATTATATATGTTAATACATACAGTAGTCCTCCATTATGCATGGTGGGTATGTTCCAAGACCCCCAGTGGATACCTGGAACCACAGATAGTTCTGAATCCTAGATATAACATGTTTTTTCATATATATCTATATATATATACACACACACACACATATATATATATACACACACACACACACCTGTGGTAAAGTTTAATTTGTAAACTAGGCACTCTAAGAGATTAACAATAATAACTAATAAAATAGAAGAATTATATCAACTTACTGTAATAAAGTTATATCAATGTGGTCTCTGTCTCACAGTATCTTTTTGTACTATACTCACCTATTTTCTGTCTTTTTCTTTGAGATGGAGTCTCACTCTGTCACCCAGGCTGGAGTACAGTGGCATGTTCTCGGCTCACTGCAACCTCTGCCTCCCTGGTTCGAGCGATTCTCCTGCCTCAGCCTCCCAGGTAGCTGGGATTACTGGCACTTACTACCACGCCTGGCTAATTTTTATATTTTTGGTAGAGACAGGGTCTCACCATGTTGGCCAAGCTGTTCTCAAATTCCTGACCTCAAATGATCCACCTGCCTCTGCCTCCCAAAGTGTTGGGATTATAGATGTGAGCCACTGTGCCCAGCCTATACACACGTATTTTCAAATTGCAGTTGACTGCAGGTAATTGAAACCATGAAAAGTGAAACAGCAGATAAAGGGGTAGACTATACTGGATTGTTATATATATATTATTAAAGTCGTATTATTGATTATATATAGTTCACATTTTACTTTAGTAGCATTAATATATAACAGATAATTACTACTAATAATAATGTTGGACATAGGCTTCTGTCTTCTTACAGCCTTGATTGCTGAGGCTAGTGAACCATTATAGGGGTAGTTTAAATTGCCTACTTCTTAAGTGGTTCAGTAGAATGAAGACATGATCAATGATTTAAAAAAAGGTTTTTTAATGAAATCACAAGAAGATTTCATGATTCTTTAATTATCTTTTGAGGGTTTCAGGAGGTCAGGCAGAGAGTGAAACTCGTAAGGCTCTCATGATTTTGTGGAGAAAGACTTTTAAAACTCATTACACATAATGTAAACCTAAAGGCAAAATTTGGGAACTGTTATGTGAAGACTGATAACAGTGTAAAGCTTGTTCACTGCTATGTGAGCAAATGGTTAAAAAAAAAATCACTTTGTTGAGATATAATTAAAGTAAGAATTAACCTGAGACATTTAAGTAACTGATAGTCCCCAGGACCCCCTTTAGGATCCTACAGAAGAGAGAATGAGTGAGTACCTGTCTTGAAACGTGCTAGTTTCCAGAGCTTGACTTACTGCTGAAGATGATATTGAATATCCTAAAATAGGCTGTTCAAATACTTCCTTTAAAAAATGCTGTTTAGAATGTTTCCTATTTGATCCACAATTAAGCTTACATTCTCAACCCTACAGTAAATTTTTATACTCCAGTCCTCACTGCTGTCGTACTCTTAATCAAATAGGAAATTGCTTCCCTGGGTTTGGCCAAGTTGGAGCAGGAAGATTGTGCATCATCAGCATGATAATACCTAAAATTATGCCTTCCATGGTGGAACCTAATAAAAATATGCAGGTGCCCTGCATGGGACTAAGAATTTCAGTTCAGTGAAGTTTTATTTATAGTATCTTTAACCTTGCCTCAGAATCAATTCTGGCTTTGTTAAAGATTTCATGCTTAGCAGATAACTACTATGTGCAGGCACTGTGCTGATCTCTATGGAGGAGACTAAAATGGTTAAGACCCAGTTTCTGCTGCCAGAGAGTTTACTGTCTAATTGGGTGGACGGACAGGCATACACGAGGCAAGACTGCATGCTCGTTGTGCTGTATATTGTGGAAATGCTGAGATGGGAGAAATTTATTTTAATGAGAGGACTGGAAAAGGTTGATGGAAGATGTGACATTCGAGCTGGGCTTTGAAAGTTTAAACTATTAGAAACGTGGTAACAATGCCATAAGCTTCAGGAGTGTTGATTAGACTGATTTTTTAAACAGGGAAGAAGCAGATGATGACTGCGATACCAGAAAGGCAGGGTAAGGACAGATTTCACAGGACCCTAAATGCCATTTGGTGGGATTTGGACTTGATTCTGAAAGCACTGGGGAGCCAGTAGAGTTTTATAAAAAGGAAGTTACGGAATCAAGTCTGTGTTTAATGAGGATAAATGTGACAGCTCTGTGGTAGATTTCATTAGTGCTACAGTGGAGGGACAGTTGAAGTTGTAAAACTGGGAAGGGAAAAAAGCCTGAAGAAGTAGAAATTGAGTCACCAGTACTCAATGAGTGGTTAGATGCTGACGATAGGAGGCAAGTATATGCCAAAAGTTTATTTCCAGGTTTCTAGCACAGGCGAGTCTTGATTTCCTTACTTGACACAATGACAGTACCCATACAGGGACAAAATTAATCCATAGAAAACCTTGTTTCAAAGGAACAATACATATGCAATACCCCTCCCATATATCCTGGATTTTATAATGCTGTTTGTTTTAAGTACACCATTGATTTCATATTTTGGAAAAAGTAAATACTTCCATATTAAACATATCAATTACAAGATCCATCTCCATTTATTTATGGTAAAATATAAAAACAGGCATCTTAAAATTGAAGAAACATAGGCTGGGCATGGTGGCTTACGCCTATAATCCCAGCACTTTGGGAGGTCAAGGCAGGCAGATTGCCTGAGTTCAGGAGTTCGAGACCAGTCTGGGCAACATGGTGAAACCCTGTCTCTACTAAAAATAAAAAGTTAGCTGGGCATGGTGGCAGGCACCTGTAGTCCCAGCTACTTGAGAGGCTGAGGCAGGAGGATCACTTGAACCTGGGAGGCAGAGGTTGCAGTGAGCTGAGATTGTACCATTGCACTCTAGCCTGGATGACAGAGTGAGACTCTGTCTCAAAAATAAAAAATAAATAAAAAATTGAAGAAATAGAGTAATAATCCTGCAGTTCTGTTTGTTTTTGTTTCTGTTTTTGTTTCTGAAATGGAGCCTTGCTCTGTTGCCCAGGCTGGAGTGCAGTAGCACCATCTCAGCTCACTGCAACCTCTGCCTCCCACGTTCAAGTGATTCTTCTGCCTCAGCCTCCCTAGTAGCTGGGATTACAGGCACCCGCCACCACGCCCAGCTATTTTTTTTTTTTTTTTGTAACCTCAGTAGAGATGGAGTTTTGCCATGTTGCCCAAGCTGGTCTCGAACTCCTGACTTCAGGTGATTCACCCCCCCTATCAGCCTCCCAACATGCTGGGATTACAGGCGTGAGTCACCATACCTGGCCCCTGCAGTTCTTAATATGTACTAACTTCTAGTTTATTGCCCAATCAAGTAGTTATAGCAGGTATGTACTTTCTAATATTAGAATTCGTTTCTTCTTTTTGTTAATTCACTGTGTGACCTTGGGCCAGTTACTTTACCTCTGGGGAGACCAAATATTCTAAAGAAATTGAAGAAAGCACTATAGGAAGCCCTGACAGTATTATGCCTCCCTACTGTCATTCACCCCTCGACATATTCCATCATTCAGATTAAAATAAAAGATTACCAAAATGCTAGCTATATTTGAATTTTAAAAGTTAAATTTAAAAAATTAAAACAGGACTGGGTGCAGTGGCTCAGTTCTATAATCCCAGTGCTTTGGGAGGCTTAGACAGGAGGATTCGTTGAGGCCAGGAGTTCAAGACCATCCTGGAAAAGACCCTGTCTCTACAAAAAAAAAAAAAAATTGAAAATGAGCTGGGTATGGTGGTGCACACCTGTGGGCTTAGCTACTCAGGAGGCTGAAGCAGGAGGATCACTTGAGCCCAGAAACTGGGAGGCTATGGTGAGACATCACACCACTGCACTGCAGCCTGGGCAACAGAACCAGACCTTGTCTCTAAAAAATAAGATATCAAAATACATTATAACACGTGACTGTACATTCATGATTACTGTGAGGTTTGTTAAAAGATAAATAATATCCTTGGTCTCAAACTCACCTCTTGGATCATCAGCATTTTGCAAGAATGGAGATCAGAATCCCATCTTTTAACAAGCTCCACAGGTGATTCTGATGCACAACCAGACCTGATTCTCACTGGTGCCTCACAGCCTCAGGTATACCCTAAGGTGTCTGGGTACTGACCCTGCAGTTGGTGGTCTTTCTTCCTTTCATCCTGAAGGTTGTGCAGAAGAAGCAGGGGACTTTTTTTTTTCCTCTTCACTGGTGGCCTCTATAGTCCTACATCTTCTTAACCTTCATCATCTACCCTTGCAGCCAGCTTTTTAATGGAATCAGCTCATCTGCGTTCTCTGTGCATCTGTTCATCTGGACCCTCAGCATTGGCGACTTGTTGGTTCCTCATCATTTGCTTTGTTACAAGTTTAATAAAAAAAGGCACGACTTAACCATAATTCACATTTTTCCCAATTAACCATAGCAAGCTCCTGAATTCTTAAGAACATAAAAAATGTAATTACCTAGGTGATAAACAGTGTCATTTTTTTTTTTTTTTTTAAGATAGGAAGTAATAGACTTTAGGTCTGTCTGGATTTAATATTGATGTTATAGGACAGGAATGCTAATCACTGAAGCAGTAATAAAAGTAAAAAAATTAAACCCTCTTTTCTATACAGTATTATATTCTAAATTTCAAATGAGGAGAGGCAATTTGAACTTCCATATTTTCTTTCTAGAAGTTTTTGCCATTCTCTCACCTATTCTGCTGTTTCCCCAACTTCTTTCATTCCAAATACAGACATTTTACATGTCTTTGGACCGTAGGGCTCCCAGGCCAGAGAAGAAATAATCATTCCCTTCTGGAATTCAAACCAACTACTGGAAATCTTATCAGCCATTTAGTCCAATGCATATTAAAATTTAGCCATTAATTATCTCTAGTTCTAATCCAGTGAGCCTGTACAATTAACATCAGGGATTCAGTTCATCTTTTTGCTGACTTTCTAATTTAAGGTTTGGGACAGAGTGGATCTCCCTAGAAGATGTATTTAATAACGATTATTTCCTGTATTTAAATCATTTTTTAACCCATGGTGCATTTTGTACAGTATTTCCATAACTCTTTTTTTCTAGAGGGGAGATTGTTAGCGGTAAATAACTCTAAAAATAGAAGGGAAATTTTGTTGACTCCCTTAATTTTTTTCTGTTTTTAAATCATTAGAATATCAAAATCACCTATAGCAGGAAAAATTTTTCGTGTAAATAGAGAAACAGTCATTTGCATCATGGTGTGATTTTTCAGTGCCCTGCTCTTCCTTCTTGGCCAATCTGCCTTACCTGCTTGCTTGATCCTTGGAATTGCTTTCATATTGGGGCTACTTTTTATTTCACCATTAGAGGACAGGTGGAGTACATATTTGATTAGAAATGCCAGGAAGAGTTCGTTTTTGGGCTTTAATTCACACTATGTTGTAATGAATGAGGGGATTCTTTTCCAGAGTTGTTCATGATGGGCTGTAAAAAATGACTTGTCTCCTAGGTAAACAGTATCTCAAGGAGATAAGAGAAAAGAGGGAAGTACGTAATTTGTGGAGAAGCAAGCAAAGAGGGGCTCTGAAAATAGGCTTTTTGATTTTTATTGAAGGCTGAGGATCGAGTTCAAATGGTAAAGCCCACTGTCGAGAATACTTTGTCCCACTGTTCCATGAGATGGGGCTCCAACTTTTTCATATAAAAGTTCCACGCCACCTTCTCCAAGACGCCTTTCTGGCTTTCAACTACAACGTCATTCTCATGATTTTTTTTGTTTTTGTTTCTACTTTGCTTACATTGCAGCCTTTGTACCAACATGCGTCTCTTTCTCCAGAAGATCCCATAATGTCAGGAGTCTCTTTGTGTCTGTCTACTGCTTCTTTTTCTTTGTCATAAGCCCTTAGCATAGTCCACTGGTCTACAGTAAACACTAACAGATCTAATATATCTAGGAAATGAGTGTTTATGACATCATTGGATGTTTTCCAATACACTTCCAATTTATTAAAGAATATTTGAAAAATGCAGAAAAATAAGGAGAAAAGTTAACATTAATTCTACTTCTCATCTATAATCATCATTAAGATTTAAGTAAATTTCCTTCCTGTGCTTTTAAAAATTCCTATCTAAATGCATGTATGCATATATGGATAGGTCTTTGTAGATTTGTAATATGTATGTATTGTACATACACATAATACCTATTCGTGTTTGTACATTTTGTGTTCTACTTTTTTATACTTCACTGTGTCAATACTTTTTCATTTTATGAAGTATTGAAAACCTGATTTCTTAATGTCTTGCAAGTATTCACCTTTGTGTATCAGAATTTGTTCTCTCATTTAGTTTTTTTTATAGTTTTGTTATGGTTACACATAAAACTGTGTCAAATGTTTTACAACTAATCTTTGTCTGGGTCTCTGATCATTACATTGGCATAAGTTGCTAGAAGGCTATGAATAAATATTTTGATATGTAGGCCAATTTTCCCTTAGAGTGACATATACCTGTGGCCTCTGAAGACCTGAATATAAATGAAAATACTCTGCCTATTTTTCCAACAAAATTACTGTTTTATTATTTAAAATTGTAGTTAATTGAATATAGTGAAGTTGAGTATTTTATCATATGGTACTTAACCACATATATTTCTTATTTTGTGAACTATTCACGCTTTAAATTTAGTTTTCTAATAAAGGATTTGTACCATAGTGATTTGAATGGCACTCTGTCTGAAGATATTAGCTCTTTGCCTATAATACTTTTTTCAATACATATTCTCCATATTCTTTCACTTCATTTTATTGATAATGGCTTTGGGGAACTGAAAGTTTTAATTTTCTGGGGTGATAGGTTTCATTTTTCCCTTTGTCATTTTGTTTTAAGATCTTTATACTTAAAATTTATTTTAATCCAGATAAAAGTTTCTTCTGTTTATAATATGGCTCAATTTTCTGCTCTATTTTATTAATAAGTGTGTGATTAATTTTAATATTTGACATGAGATGAGAAAACAATGTAACTTATTTTCCTTAAATAGTTAGCCATTCTTTGTTGAAGAGCTCTTTCTTACCTAGAATTTGCCCTGCCAACTTTTATCAGACAGTGGCTTTTCAATGTACCATGATTCCTTTCTGGCCTCTCTCTTCTGTCAGTTGACCCGGATACCCTTGAATCAGTACACTTCCAACTATTGCTGATACTCTCCATTTTTAATTTTAAGGAACACTTTTCTTTTTGAATAAGTTTAGCCCAAGGCTGCAAGATTTTCCGTGAGACTGAGGCAGGTACATTGCTTGAGCCAAAGAATTTGAGACCAGCCTGGCCAAGATGGTGACACAAAAAACACAAAAATTAGCTGGACATGGTGGCATGAACCTGTAGTCCCAGCTGCTCAGGAGGTTGAGGTGGGAGGATGACTTGAGTCTAGGAGGTGAAGGGTGCAGTGAGCTGAGATTGCACCATCACACTCAGGCCTGGACAGCAGACTGAGACCCTGTCTCAAAAAAAAAAAAAAAAAGATTTGTCCTGTTCTTCCTTATTTTAAGGGCCATTTCTGTGTATTAGTGTGTACAATTAATTGCCTGTTTACAAGAAACAATGGGAGAGTCTTTCAGTGAAACAGAGCCCAGGAAGAGACTAGACTGTTTGAAAACATGATGCTATTGCTTATTTGTGTATTTGTGTGCTCATGATCTTAGGAGTTGGAAATCTTTAAATTCTAGTCGCAGCCCTGCTCCTAAGTAGCTATATAACCTTGATCAAGCTGATTAACCTTACTGGGTCAGAATTTTTAAAATAGGGATATTCATACTGTTTACCTTGTCTGATTATGAGGATTAAAGAAGCAATTTACATAAAAGGCTGTGCTTGTTTTATAATGTGTTTTTTTATTTTTATTTTTGTTTCTTAATTGTGGTAAGATGCACATAACATAAAATTCATCATTACTCATGTTTAAGTGTACAGTTCAGAAGTATTAAGTACATTCACATGGTTGTGCTCCCGTCTCCAAAACACTTTTCATGGTACTGTTTTCCAGTGCAGCTGTCGTCGTAGAATCTTAATCTTTATGTACCAGTAGTCCTTCTTTGGGCCAAGATTTCTGATTTATGCATCGCTAATAGTAGGGTACAGTGACTGGCACATAGTAGGATGTAACACTGAATCCCAAAAGACTAACCGGTTAGTAGATTCACTGTGTATGGCCACACACGTGTTGAACAGCTCTCTCTCATCCCCTTTTAAATGAACTGCGAAGCTGGCCTAACTGGGAAGAACATAAGCATTTTAGTGGTAAGGTTTCTGTAGTACATGAATTATAGCTCATTCATTTATGCATTAAACAATTTATTGAATGCTTGGTATGTGTCCAGTTTCCCTGCAGTCGTATTTCCCTGCCCACACTCCAGCTTTCTGAGTTTTACAACATGGTTGGAACAGCAGAAGCAGCAGTGGCAGCTCTATGATCTGGCTTCTGAAACTCAGGACCACAGCTACAGATAAGCATTCTATGGTTTCTTGCGTTAATAGAGTCAGTTGTAATAGTGACAAGTTCTTGATTTTACTATGGCTCTAAGACAGGTTCAGGAGGAGTGGCTCCTTAAAACTTCCATGAGGTCGATGGGATATTGTTCTGGGAGTCCTTCCTGAATACTCAACCTAGAGTTGTTCTTTCAGCCCTCCCAGTTATTTCTCAAACACCAACTTTGCTGTATTAAGTCTCCCCTGCTTAAAATATCTAGAATGGGTTCTGATTCTTGTACTTGAACCCAACTGACACATTGATGCTTTTATGAGCAAAGAGAAATAATTAATCCCATACTTAGCTTTACTGAGCCACTTATCTTAATATGTGAGACAATAATTTCTCTTATGGTTTAAGCCAGTTTTGGGATTTTCTACATCTTGCAATAGGAAGCATTTTAAGAGGTACAAATAATAGAAGCAAAAAAAAAGGCTAATCTGGAAAGCACTTAACGAATGGTGTTTCAGGCAAAGAGTTGAATTTTTAATTTGAGATGTCCCTTGGATGTCAATGGAGAGATGCCTGGGAGGCTCTTGGCTGTACAAGTCTAAACCTTAACAGAAGGCTTGGTATGTGGATACAGAGCTGAGGTAGGACAAGAGCTAGTTTAGAGGCAGAGCCAAGCTAGGGACCACTTTTCTTTATTTCTTCAGTGGGTAGTTTGACAGCATTTCAGCTTCTTTGTAAATCAATAGTCTATTCCTTTTGAACAAAAGCACTGAATTTTACAGTAGCAAAGGACAGCTAATTATAGAGCTTTAAATATATTTTTTATTTGTGCAAAATGGAATATAAATGAAAGGTATTTCTCAAATCACCATTGAAGGAAAGATAGCCCCAAAGAAATGGGTAATTCCATTGCTGGAAGAAACTAAGCTGCTTGGGTTGGCATCATTTTTTAGGGAGTCAGTAGGAGTCTATTACCTATCAGTGGTTTTAGAGGGATCTTTTATTATTATTCTTTAACTGCACCCTTGGGTAGAAAGCATGTGTTTGTCTTATCAGAGGGGCATTTTTAACTTTAATTACGCTTTGTTTTTACTCATTCCAGATTTAAGCTAGGACTTTATCCTTATATACAGGACTTTATCCTTATATACAGGTATATGTGAATTTATAAGTGAATTTCCCTAACACTGATCTAAATTCTGAACACAGTCTACTTAAAAGACTAGAAAAATCAATATGCGGTGACATTCTTTAGTAGAGAAACAACATATACTTTTTTTTTTTCTTGTTGGCATATCAGATTATTTTTTTTTCTTCTTGGCATATCAGATCACTCTGTAGTGTACTCTGCATTTTGTATAGTGTACCTCTGACGACATGGATGTATGAGTTACTTCTGACCCACATCATTTTGGTATCTGCATCATAGAAGACCCTCCTAGGCTTTGGGAATTGTTTCACGGGACAGGCAGAGTACAGAGACACACTTAGCAGAGAGTAGGTGGGGTGTGTTCTGATATCTGTGGAATAGGAGATTTTAGTTACATAATTGAAACATGAAAAATAAAGCCAATTATAAAGTCCTAAACTGGGAAGAAACCTGGAATGTTTTTTATGTCAAACCCCTTCCTTAACCAGGTAATGATGGCCAGGTCTCAACCTTAATGGTAATTGAGATAAATCAATGAATAACTGAAATAACTATTATATGTAACACTTGGTGCTAATCATCTTAGATAACCTATTTCAAACACCTCTATGAAGTCATGTTAGTATCTCTGTTTTACAGATTAAGAAACTGAGGCTCAGAGGTGATGTAACTTATCCAAGAATGCACAGCTACCAAAGGTGGAAACAGAATTTGAACCTACATGAACTTGGCTCTGAATCACACCTGTTTTACATCACTAAGCCATAAACTGGTGTCTATGTAGTGATCTTTGGATTCTTTAGGGTAAGAAGACTCCCTTACCCTGCTTTAATCATTCCTTTGAATCATATTGTCCTGATCAGAAAGTAAAAATGTTGCGAGGGATGCAGTGATTACTTAGTTCATCTTTGTGCTCCAGGGAAGAACTTTTCAAGATGGTGAAATGAGTTGAGAGATTGTGCCTTGTTCTGAGCCCACTTACCCTGCTTAGAGATTTATACTGAGTGTTAGTATGTTACATGCTATGAAATGTCCTGATGTTTAACACAACAATTCCACATTTATTTGACTGCAAACTTTTATTATCATTCTATGGAGGTAGCCCAACCCTCCTGTGTCCTCATGGGAGAGGACATTGAGAATAGAGAGATCCAGAAGTTTGTCCCTGGAACACAGGTTTCCTGTTTCCTTTATAGCCATAACATTGCACTAATTTAGGCCAAACTGAGCTGCGTGAATCATGGAGTATTTATGATCGAAGTCTCGAAAAGAAAACTCCTTTACCTTCCAAGTAGTTTTTTGAGAAGCAGCTATCAAAGCACTCAGCTGAAAAATGCAAGTTTGGGTTATTATTACCTTATTTAAAGAAAAGGGATTTGGGGAAGTACAAGAAATACGTCATTGGTTAGATGTTGGCTGCTGCTGTGGGGATCAGTAGCCAACTAAGAGGAGAAACTGGGCTGTAAAGAAGAACTTCACCTACAGAAAGGTCAGATTTATGCAGAAAGCAAGCAGGCTAAGCTGAGAACATGTCCTCCAGGGGCCTCAAGTTCCATTTTCACCTTTTCTTCTTGGTAAGTCTCAGTACTATAGGATACTTAGGTGCATATAAGCCATTGTCTGCCGCATTTAAGGAAACCATTAACCACTTGCTTCTATTATTCTCATCATGTATATTCAGCCCCTTTCTCTGTTCTGCTTTGCTAGACCTGTTGGGATTTGGAGGCCTTTGGAACATAAACCCTAAGGGTTGTGATTCTTCTCATTATTTGGCCCAATAAATATCTCTGTTTACTCTCTCTTTAGGAATAAGCCAGGCATGGCTTTTTTCCCCCATTCCCTAAGACTCACTTATAGAGTAAAAATGGGAAATATTTCACTTTTGGGATTATATTTTATGGAGTTTAATACCCTCTGAGATGCATGAGATGACGTGAAAAGTTCAAACACAAACTCTGCTGACAAATTCCTTGTGTGAATGACATTAACTGAAGAGCTAATATTTCTTACTGGGCTTTTATGCTGAACTTAGAAAATCAGGCCCATTTTAATATATGAGATGGGGGAGAAGAAACTTCCTGGCTGAAACAGCATTTTCATTTTATCACTGTAATCTCTCTCTCTCCCTGCCCTTACCCCCTGCCCTCTTCTTGTACAGCATCTAGAGCAGAATTAACTATTTATGAGGCTCTTTTAGTTAGGAAGCTCCCAGTTAGCAATGCAGAAACCAGTTCTGGTTATCTGGCGTGAAAAAGAGAATTACCAGATTAACAATGAAAACTCAAATCTTAGAAAAGAGAAGGAACGGCCAGGCATGGTGGCTCATGCCTGTAATCCCAGCACTTTGGGAGGTTGAGGTAGGCGGATCACCTGAGGTCGAGAGTACGAGACCAGCCTGACCAACATGGAGAAACCCCGTCTCTACTACAAATATAAAATTAGCTGGGCTTGGTGGCGCACGCTTGTGATCCCAGCTACTGGGGAGGCTGAGGCAGGAGAATCACTTGAACCCAGGAGGTAGAGGTTGCAGTGAGCAGAGATCGAGCCATTGGACTCCTGCCTGGGCAACAAAAGTGAGACTCTGTCTCAGAAGAAAAGAGAAGTAACTGGGACACGATTAAAGGCCAAGAAACGCTAAGCACAACGTCCAGTTTTAGCATGAGTCCTAGCTCTGGCAAGAGGGAAGGCTCTGGTCAGTAGCAGGAGCTGGTCATTTCCCATACAAAAGAGTTTACACAATAAGAATTCAGGCATAGGTGGGACACAGGGATGGGTACTAGATAGGCAGGAAATAAAAATAAAATGAATACACAGAAAAACTGGACAATGAACCCCTGGAGGGAGTCGCATTACCTAACCTTTTGACTTAAATGGCAGAGAACCAACTTTGGAGCTAGCTTGAAATTAGTTGTAATCAACGTCCTCAAATAGTTGCTTCTGCAAGTACAGAATATTAAACTGTGTCTAAACCTCCCATCTGTCTAGTCAATTCAGAGGAACTCCCCCATCCAACCCAAGTAAAAACATAATGCCTTATGATGGAAATAACCCCGAAGTGGACACAAT
Organism: Papio anubis; assembly: GCF_008728515.1. NCBI lineage: Eukaryota > Metazoa > Chordata > Mammalia > Primates > Cercopithecidae > Papio > Papio anubis. The sequence goes on from NC_044977.1 coordinate 80,150,825, forward strand.
GAATTAGCTTTTAACTTAATTTTACTGACATGACACATACGGTCAAAGTCAAGCAAAGCACTTTCCAGACCCGTAAAACTGTATTGGATTAAATTGACCAATCTGTCAAAGTAACCAAACTAGCATGTATGTGAAGATGAAACCTTGAAGAAAAGTTTAAAGAGGTTTTGTCTACTCTGAATGTCCTTTCACAGCTTCCCCAGAGTAGTATTTGTTTCTTTGTTTCAAATCAAATTATTCACTCTGGTCAAACAGATAATGCCTCAAGGAAGCAAATTTAGACTGTCAACACTATTCTTTCCTGTATTTATAAAAGGTTGTATTGTTAAAATATCTGCATATCTGCAGTCTGTTTTTAATATTCTCATGGATAGTGTTAAAGTGAATTAAAATGGAGACTAGACCTGAAAGAAACAGATGGTATCAGACCTCATAAGTGACCTAAACCTTGCTTGGTTTGCAAAGACGAGGGAAACTTAAGCTGTTGCTTGCAAATGCCTATATTAAAGAAAAACAGAACTGAAGCCTATCCAGTCAGAAGTAGCTGACAAACTTATGTATATATATTTAGTGACTTTCTAATGGGATAGAGCAAATAAGGCAATTACATAGCTATAGCCAGTCACATACTGATTTGCTTTACTTTTGTGCCCATCCTATAAAAGCCTCCCCGTCATGTTCCCTCTGTGGAGCTTGTAAACCGCTTCCAGTTAGAAGCTGCCCAATGCATGAATTGTTGTTCGTTCAAATAAAATTTTATCCTGCCTCAGTTTATGGGGTTTTTTTTTTTCTTTTTTTGAGATGGAGTCTCGCTCTGTTGCCCAGGCTGGAGTGCAGTGGCGCGATCTTGGCTCACTACAAGCTTCGCCTCCTGGGTTTACGCCATTCTCCTGCCTCAGCCTCCTCAGTAGCTGGGAAGACAGGCACCTGCCACCATGCCCGGCTAATTTTTTGTATTTTTTAGTAGAGACGGGGTTTCACCGTGTTAGCCAGGATGGTCTGGATCTCCTGACCTCGTGATCTGCCCCCCCACCCGGCCTCCCAAAGTGTTGGAATTACAGGCATGAGCCACTGCGCCCAGCCCAGTTTATGTTTTAACAGTAGGTTATTCTGGTAAGAGTAGAGTATGAATTGTATATTGTATTTTTTTGTTTGTCTGTTTGTTTTTCCCCTAGATTGCTCATCAGAATGTATTTTTATGTGTAAGAAAAGCTATCTGTAACAGGATAGTTTACTGATAGTTTACAATTACATATCCAGAGCAATGTGTAAATTAATCCAACTATCACAAGAGTCCTTTGTGTAAAAAAAAAAAAAAAAAAAAGGCTTTTAAAGGTTAAAATTTGTTTAATCAAATGAATCTTTTCCTAGGAAAATAGTGCCCAGATTGGTTTTCAAATGCATATAAAATTCACCTTTTTAAAACTGATTTATTCACCTATTATAAAACCACCGTGAACTATCACTGATCTTTTCTTAGTTATGTATAGACAATGGGAAGGCTTACAATAAAAAAGTTCATTTCCTTAAGGAGCAATTTTTCACAAGAAAGTTTCACATTTCTAAGGGATGCTAAATTAAGAAGGATAAAATACAATTTTGTTTAAGCTATCCATACAGAGAAACTGTATGATTGGAGCTGGATTCTACCCTCAAGATTCTTCAGAGCCCAGATACTGGACATTTCCTGCCTTCCATCAATATTGTGGCTTTTAGATTCACTCCTGAAAGGGAGAGACCAATGAGCGTATACTACATGCACCCTTTGGGAAGATAGAAAGGATAGGGGAGTCTCATCTCTCTGGGAAGCAGCGCTATCCTTGGCTGGACACCTCAGATTTTGTTTGATATACAACAGTATTCCCTTATCCATAGGGGATACAATCCAAGACCCCCAGTGGATGCCTGAAATCACAGATGGTGCCAAACCTAATTGATCAGTAGGAACACATTTCTGTTCATGTCTTCCTTTCACAGATTTAATGCCTTTTCCACCTTAATTAAGCACTTATCATGAACTGTGGTTGAAACTTTTGCAGTTTGAGGTGTGAGAGCAAAACTAGCATGAATTTTTCTTTTTTTCCCAATTTCATGGATAGAAGATTTATTCTTCCCATAGGTGTTGCCACCTTTAGCATATGACTTTTCTTTATTAAATCAAGAACTTTTGACTTTTCACTTAAAAGAGATACTTTTGGACTTTTCCTTGGCATACGCAAATTTCCAGCATCACTACCCTTCTGTGGGGCTGTCATTAAGTAAGAGAAGAGTTACTTGAACTTAAGCACTGCCATACCACAACAGTTGATCTGATAACAGAGATAGCTACTAAGTGTCTAACAGGTGAATGGCATATACAGCCAGAATGTGCTGGACAAAGGAAAGATTCATGCCCCAGAAGAGACAGAGCGAGATACAATGAGAATTTATCATACTACTCAGAACCGCTTGCAGTTGAAAACTTACGAATTGTTTATTTCTGGGATTTTCCATTTAATATTTTTGGACCAAGGTTAACCACGGGTAACTGAAACCACTGAATAGGAAACTGCAGATCAGGAGGGACTACTGTAGAATTCTTTTCTCTGAAAATTCATCTCTCATTACTAATTTTACTGCCCTTTTTCTTTTTCTTCTTTTAATGTAATTTTGAAAGTTTTTAGAGTAAAAGTAAAACACTTCACGATGGGCTTTCAACTAAAAAAAATCCACACTTTTTATAAATTTGGAGTTGGAAATTTGGGTGTGAAAGCTGCTACATCTCACATTTCTGTCTTGCTAACATGTTTAATTATACATGGCAGAGCAAAGGAAGTTAGCTCAGGGTAGAGCTAATTAAGAGAAGTTTCTTTATAGGTACCATTAGCTGAGTAGTGAAGCACAGCTTTAGTGTTGCAATATTATTCTTATATGTTTCACCCTGATCACTAAAGTAGGCATAAAAGGTTGGATGAGGTCTGGTCCTTTTACATTTTAAATGTAATTACTAGAAAAGTAGAGAAGCCACACATATCTCAATCTCAAGAAATAAAGGTGTTTCTCTGTGATTTACTAAAGATTCTGTTCTATGTTGGCATAGAGCACAAAAACCATATTATTATATACAAAATTATTAAGAGATTTTGTGTGTGAGTGTGTGAGTACATGCATGCATTTATTTCTAAGTAACAATGAAATGTTACTATCTCTGAAATAAAGTTGAGATGCATTTTAAGGAAGGGCAGGCAGCCTACACTCAGAACCAATGAGTGCCTGGTACTTGAAAGAAACAAAGTCCTTGTTAAGTGAAGTCTTATCCTGGAGAGTGTTGTATCCAAACAATAACCTCAACATTGGTTGGTTCAGGGGAAAAAGAATGAGTGATCTTAATTAAAAATTGCAATGCTCTACGGTACAAGTGTGAACGGTAGAGAGCAGTCACCCGGCCAAAAAAGCACACAATTTATGCTTAATTGAGCTCCATTATTGTTGAGTTTTTATTTTATTTTAAAATATACTAAAGACAGTAAGAGCTTCAAGAGAGGATATTAAACAACCGTCACTGATCTTGATTTTAGCTGGTGGAATCTGAAAGAAACACTGCCCTCCTTTCTGAAGAGGAGGAGCTCTGTTCCCCTGGTAACTAAGTTTCATGGATTCTTGGTGACTTAAGTGGCTAAATTTGAACTCAACTTTGGCAAGGTAGCATTGTTCTGGTTTTTATTATGGATTTTTAAAAATTCTAAATTTTATCTGGCTTAACAAGAAGTCTAAAAAAAACTTTCAGTTTCTCATTCTGATCTCACATTCTCTAAGACCACTAATTGAATTTTGCTTTGTTTCATTGTTATTTTCATCTGAAGTTCTCATCTGTAATCTTTTGGTGATTGTTCTTTTAGTATTACTATTGACTGCATTGCAATTCTAAAAGATAAAAACATCTCCCCCTCTTTCTCTGTCTATTCTATAAGCCCACTGATTGTTGTAAAAAAAAAAAAAAGTTTAATTCACTCTCTCTTCAAGACATTTACATTGTGTATTCAAGTCAGTTTTTTGCTATTCTGACTATAAAGTCACTTATAGTTGTTTGGAATGATTTGGGTCATTTCAAAGATAATTACAATCAAAGCACTGAATGCAGACATTGAAGGCAAAAAAGAATTATTTATACCAAGCAGGTTCTAGCACAAAGTTAGTGTTTAATGAACACCGTTTGATTGATAATGGGTTGACAAGGAGGTGACTTTCTTATGGCTACATGACCACTCAGGGGTAACCACTAAAGGAAAAGTTACCTTTGATGCTACATTGTTTAATTTATAGTATACTGGTTTGATAGGACTTTTTTTCCTCCCCAAAATGATTTCTGAGGTTTTGCCTCAGGTTTAAAAAAAGTCTACGTTCCTCACTCTTAGCAAAATCCTGGCCTCATGTACGGGTCACAGACTTGAATTTGAAACAGAAATATGAGCCCATATCTGATATGAGCATAGGAATTATTTCCTTTCTGCCTCGGAAGTGTCTATAAGGAGGGAAAGCAGATATGCTTTCTAACTCAGAAGGTGATCTGCTTTTTAGAAGTGGCAATATTATGCACAAGCAACATATAATTAAAATTGGTTGGAACTTAAAGCACTAAGGAAAGCATATTCCTGAAGCAGTGAAGGACATACCATCCCAGAATATGCCAAATTGGTATGTTGATTATTTCAAGCTGAAAACGTTGGAAAAACTATAATTGCAGAGGGCTAGCTGACCAGTCTTTTTGTACACGTAGCAAGCCATAAAGAGTCTTTTGGGAGGCCTGCCTTCTCCATACAAGGGTAAGAGAATATTCCTTATCCCTGGAGACTGTGATTAGGTGCTGCAATGTGTCCGAATAAATACACTTTCTGAAATAATCCTTATCTTCTCCTTGTTTTACACTCATACAGCTCCTGGTCACTTCCATAGAACTTATTTTCCCTAGCCAGATCCCTTTTTATCCTGTCATTTCTTCAGAAATTTATCATGGTGTTTTTTTGTTTGTTTTTGTCTAAAATGTATAAATGTATAAAATGTCTAAAATGTTGCTTTGGTCACTTCTTTGAACTTTACTCTCTCGTGAAGTCCTATGTATGTGTAAAATTAATGAAATGTATACGCCTTTCTTTGTTAATCTGTGTTGTGTCAATTTGGTTTCTGGATCGGGCCAAAGAGCCCACGTAAGAACTAAGGAGGGGAATGGGGTGATCTTTCCCTCCCCTACAATATACAGTGTGTTTATCAAGTAAAAACAAGTCTGTCAGCTCTAGAAACACAGCTGTCTCCTTTCATGTGGTAGAGAGTCAAACTGGGAGAGAGCTGCCCAGAGAGGAGAGTGTGCAAAGACCAAGGGTCAAATGGGAAGTGGGTCAAGTGGGAAGCTGCGATGTATTAGCTTTTATTAAAAAGAAGCAATGGGCTCGTAAGCTTCATAATTTCTATACTACAGGGGTAAACAATGTTCATTGTCACATGCACTCAGAAAAAGTCTAGGAATTATTTGACTTTCCTCAACTCCTCCATATGGCACCTTCACAAATGCATGGCGTGTATGACTGGTTAAATGCACCAAATCTATAATTGTGATTTTATCAAACACAGGACTTGTGTGGTTTGATATGTAGATGTGTCATTTCTTTCTCTTTTATTTTGAAAATTATCCTGCACATTCACTTTATGTCATTCTCCCTTGAATCCTGTAATGATGTTAGTGACAATGGTCTTTATGAAGCTAGGAATTAAATAGATATGAAGCTTTGCATAGGGAGTGTTACTGACATGGGTGACCTTGATTGTTAAGCGGTGCTTTATTACACATAAAGGTGAAGGGTTTTTTTTGTTTTGTTTTGTTTTGTTTTTTTAAGTTCTTATTTAACACTAATTTTCCAAAAGAGACAACTTTGGATTTACAGATGCTTACTTTGTGCCTTCTTGGGGAGATGGTGATTGTGACTGCATGTGCTGAGGAATGTGGAGGCTGTCTTAGAACCATAAGTAAGAACGCCCAGATCATTCTGGACTAAATGTTTCCAAAGTGATAGAAGTGAAAGCAGAAAGTGCTGGCTGACTCGCTCCGTGTTGCATTTCTTGTTGCTTCCATGTCTCACCTGAACTTTGTCGTTCCTCCTTTCGCACACCCTCAAAACTTTATGCTTCTGCACTCAATGGACTTCTGTGCAATGCAGTTTTAGTTATTATGCTTAAGCAGGCTTTGCTGCTGCCAACATTGGCAACCCTCAGCCTCAATCTACATTGAGCATAGTGACTGAGATGTTGTTAGTTGTCAGTAAATAATTTAGTTAAGCTCACTCATTTGCCTAACTTTTATTGAACACCTATTGTGTGCCAGGTAGTGTATTGAAGATAAAGGTATGATTTAGCCATGATTTGTGTACTTCTGGGACTCACCCACCAAAAGGCAGCTATTCTGACAGATTGTTGCCACATTTAACTTTGCCTTGGTGCATTCAAAAATTCTTTTGAAATCCTAGAGGAAGTAACAATTAACTGATCCTCGAGCAGAATTAGACTTGAGTGGGGAAGGGAAGAAAAGCATCCTAGCAAGAGCTAACAGCTGGTATAAAATTTCAGAGGCAAGAAAAAGTGACCTATTCCTGCAACAAGTGGCTCAGTGTGCCTTGTGTAATTGTCCATGTGGGAGAGCGCGGGTTGATAAGTCTGGAAAGGATGGCAGGGGCCCAGATAATGGCAGACCTTGGAATGTGATGGAACGTGGCATTCATTAATTTATTCATTGCACAGATATTGTTTACATCCATGTGATGTCTTGCAGGTTTATAGGCGGTACAGTGCCAAACAAGATAAACAAGGGCTGTGCCCTCATGGAACTTACATTCCAGTAGGCAAAATTGAAGATAAATAGTCAATATATAAAGACAATCATTGCAGTTTGTGTAAAAAGGAGCAAAAAGAAAAAATATGTAATGTAATAGAAAATAGCATGAGGTGGGTGAGGGAAGGCAAAGACCTTTGTAGAAAGGGTAGGTAGAGAGAACTTTCTGAAGGTAGAGAGGACTTTCTGAAGGTAACACTTAGCTGAAACTTAACAGATGAACAAGAGCCAGCCCTGGAGAGACGAAAGAAGAGAGCTCCAGGCCAAAGGACCAACAAGTGCTCAGGTGTGAGAGGAAGCCAGTGAGCCCAGGGTGCAGGAGGTATGAAGGAGAGTGGCCCGAGGTGGACATGGTCATCTGTATAGTGCCACATCACATTATGCAGGGCCGTGCAGGCCAGGTAATGTGCTTGGTTATTCTCATGCAAGGAAAAGTCATTGAAGCACAGGGTCGGGGTTCCCTGCTTTACATTTGTGTCAAGCCCTTCTGGCTGCTGTGTACAGAAAGGATTAGAATAGGGAGGGGAGGCTGGCAGGTCAGTTAAGAGCAGATACTGCCCTACTCCCCAGGTAAGAAGCAATGGTAGCCTGGCCTGGGGGGTAGACTTTGAGACAGATATAAGTGTACATATTCAGACTCTATTTCAGAAATAGAGTCAACAAGAATTTGAGCTGTTACATGTTCCTGGCCTGTGGAAACAAGACCTATACATGACTTATATATAACTACTCTTTTGTCCAAAGGGCAAGTGGTTCTTGGTGTCACACATGCAGTAACGAGAACAAAATTAAGTGAAACAAGGAGATATTGGTCTTTGTTTTAATTTTGTCTGATTGACATAGATGATGGTGTGTCTCCAGCATGACTCTTCTGTTTAGCTTTAGGGATTAGAAAAGAAGTCATGATTTAACCGTAAGTGATAGAAATAAATTCACTCTGGTTTTAAGCTAAACTTTGTCCTCGAGCCCCTTCTACCCTATGACAGAGCAATCCCAGTGATTTGTGGTTTTCTGATACAAGAACACAGAGGGGTTTCTGGAATGATGGGACCGGAACCACTCAGGGTCAGCGTAGTGAGGGAGGAAGGTTCTGCCTGCAGGTGGAAACAACTTAGGATTTTTAAAAACCAGCTTTTTAAAATGACACAACTCTGGACTTGTCCAAATGCCAAAGCAAGTGATTTTGTTTGTACCATGACACTAGTGAAGAATTTAATGATTTCAAAAAATCACAAATAACTTTTTTTTTTTTTTTTTTGAGACGGAGTCTTGCTCTGTTGCTCAGGCTGGAGTGCGGTGGCGTGATCTCGGCTCACTGCAAGCTCTGCCTCCCGGGTTCATGCCATTCTCCTGCCTCAGCCTCCCGAGTAGCTGGGACTACAGGCACCCACCATCAAACCTGGCTAATTTTTTGTACTTTTAGTAGAGACGGGGTTTCACTGTGTTAGCCAGGATTGTCTCGATCTCCTGACCTCGTGATCCACCTGCCTCAACCTCCCAAAGTGCTGGGATTACAGGTGTGATCCACCATGCCCAGCCTAATTTTTTTTTTTTTTTAAGACAGAGTCTTGAGCTGTCGCCCAGACTGGAGTACAGTGGCACAATCTCAGCTCACTGCAACCTCCGCCTCCCAGGTTCAAGCAATTCTCCTGTCTCAGTCTCCTGAGTAGCTGGAACTACAGGCATCTGCCACCATGCCTGGCTAATTTTTGTATTTTTAGTAGAGATGGGATTTTACCATATTGATGGGGGTCAGGCTAGTCTTGAACTCCTGACCTCAGGTGATGCAAACAACTTGGTTGGAGAAGATAGCTTTTCAGTCCTCTATTGAGCCTGGTGAGAACAGACTGTCCGGTTGGCCTGATTGTCAGGGTCAGGGCGGCACTCCCAATGAAGAAAGGGGGTTCCAGTCTGCTACTGTGAAAAACTGTGACTGATGTTCCTTATAATTGTTTGGACAGCAGTATTCAACACACACCACAACCATTTACACAGCACTGCTACTGTGTGAAGCATGAAAGATGTTCATTCAAGAAAAACACTTTCATATCTGCTGCAGCTCAGACAGTCTGATTATGGGTAAATCAGCCAGAGTTTCTGCTTTCATGAAGCTTACCCAGTATACATGCTGTAAGACATATGATGGAGCTATGTCCCAATAAACTTATCATAAGTTAAAATGCATTTAATTCCCCCAATAAACCATCAAAAAGTCAAAAAATTTTGAGATGAACCATTGGAAGTTGGGGACCATCTGTATTTGGTGAGTTGAAAAAAGTATGTAAATACGTCGGGTGAGGCCAGTGAGATAACTTCCAGAGTAAGGCGGGGTTACACCGCACTGGGGGCATTCAGAAAGAGATCTGTGGAGAAACAGTTACATTATAAAATGCCAGGGTCAGAGTGTTAGAAGGACCATTAGAGGCATAGAGGGTACAGGTTAATAGCCCAGCTCTAAAGTCCTACTGATTGGGTCAGAATCCCAGCTGAGTGACCTTGGGAATGTTCTTTGACCCTCCTGGGCCTTATCTGTGAAATGAGGATTATTATAGCTCCCTCTTGGGTAATTATGAGAATAATGTATTCCGCATGCTTAGCACAGTTCCTGACACCAAATTAGCTGTTATTATTTTTATCGTTTGAGCCCATCCCATTCCATTTGTGAATCGTTTCAGATGTTAAGAATTCTTGGTTGGTAGATGGATAAGTTATCAAGAGGTAAACAGAGCAAAGCGAGAACCTTTGAGGTAGGAAGACTGGCATGAGCAAAGACTAGTAGGAGACAAGTATGGGGTATGTTCAGGCAAGAGCACGTGATTACTCTTTGGCTGGAGTGTTGGGTTTTAGGCACAGTGGGAAATGGGGTGAAAAGGCAGAGGCAGTTTTACTGGAGAGGCTTTGAGTGCCAGTGGTCAACAGTCAGATCTAAGCACTCTACTATATTACTGGCCTGTCCTTTCCGTATTAGAAGTTAGGACAAGTATAAGATCAGATAAACATTAGTGAGCTAACAGAATACAATTGACCCTTGAACATCACAGGGATTGGGGTGATAATCCCCAGGCAGTCAAAAGTCTACATATACCTTTTGACTCTCCCAAAATTTAACTACTGTTTACCAGAAGCCTTACTGATAATACAATCAATTAACACATTTTGTATGTTGTATGTCTTCTTACAATAAAGTAAGCTAGAGAAAAGAAAATATTAGTAAGAAAATCAGAAAGAGGAATTATAATTACTATTAAGTGGAAATAGATCATCGTAAATATTTTTCATCCTTATTGTCTTCACATTAAGTAGGCTGTAAAGGAGGAGGAAGAGGAGGGGTTGGTCTTGCTGTCTCAGAGGTAGTGAAGGTGAAGGAAAATCCATGTGTAAGTGGACCCACACAGTTGAAACCCATGTTGTTCAGGGTTCACCTGTTTTCTCTGGAGCCTGTCTTGGAAAACTGGGACTAGATAGCTCCCAAATGAACGAATAGACATTGGGGGCGGTGTGCCCTTTTTTAGCACTACCCTGGGCTCCTAGGGAAATTCCTAGCTCATTCTATTTAGACCTATCATGGTCAAGGGGTAAAACTCCCCCTTCCTGCTATTCCATTTAAGTTCCTTATCTTCTGTTTGGAGGGGCTGCTAGATTTCCCAGACCATAAGCTATTGAATTACCTGTAAGGGATAAATTGCCAGTCCAAGTTGGGTGTAATAACTGGACTAAAGTTTGGGGGTGCTGGCCAATGGGTGTCCTCACTTGATATTTGGGTATGTTTTCACCTGGCCACCTGGTACTCTAGATGGGGACCCTAATTCTTTAAGGACTTAAGTTCTTCTATTCCTTTTTTTGTTTTCTTTTCATAATAATAGAGATAGGGTCTCACTATGTTGGCCAGGTTGGCCGTGAACTCCTAGCCTCAAGGAATCCTCCTGCCCCAGCCTCCCAAGGTGCTAGGATTATAGGCACGAGCCACTATGCCTGGCCATTTCTATTCCGTTTGTACCCTAAAGTCATTCCCTCTTGCATCCTCCTGCCCCTTCCCCAGCCTGAGCTTTTCCTACTGTCTGGTGCCTAAAACCATTTCCTCTGTAAACATTCCATGACACTCTGTGCTCTGTATTTAGCCAGCAGTTTGCTTCTCTTTGTCCATGCATCTGCTTCAGCTTGAACTGGGGAGAAGGAAAGGAAACACACAGAACAAAACAGAAACCTGCCACTGGAATGTGAGAAAGGAAGATACACAGAAAACAAACTGATGAACGGATGACTCTGAGGATAATAGGAGGCAGCCAAATACCTAGTCAGAAAGAGGCGGGTCCCCAGTGAAACCCCACCTCCAAACCAACAGAAACAGCCTGAAGGCTGAAAGACCAGACTGCTGGTCCTGGATGAAACCTGCGACTCAGAGTGAGAACTTCTGTTTCTGTTTCCCTGGCCTTTCCTGATTGATTCTTTCTGAATAATGCCTTTTAACCAATCTAATGTTGCTTTTTCCAGTACTATCTATGGCCTGCCCCTCCCCTATTCTGAGCCTATAAAAACCCCAGACTCAGACAAATTGGGTAGACTTTCCTGCCTTCAGGTAGGTAGACCATCCCTGCATCCCCACTCTGCTGAAAGCTGTTTTCATCACTCAATAAAACTCCTTGCCTTTCTCACTCTTTGATTGTCACTATATCCTCATTCTGCTTGGGCGCAGGACAAGAACTTGGGAACTAGTGTGCAAGTCAGACTTGGCCTGAGTGGGCTACGTGGGCGGACCATCTCCTATAGCAAGTAGCATGGCCGAGCGAGGCCTGGGCAGGGTGTCACTGGCCAGAGGTCCCTGACTTGCAAAGTGACCAAGAAAAAATCCTGCGTCAACTCCTTCAAGGTGTATGTTATTTCTGGTCTTTTTATGGTTCCCTTCTTCCCAAAACCAGCTGCCTGGGGAGGTGACATGGAAGAATATAGACAGCTCAGGATGGGAAACAGGAGCTCTGGGATGTAAGCCTGGCTGTGGTGGTGGCTCAGTAATATTCTGGACCAAGTCAATAAACTTTTGCTGGATTCAGTCTCCTGTCTTTTAAACAAGGTGATTGCACCAGATAGGCCAACTAGAATGGTCCTTTTACAGAACTAACAGGCTGTGGTTTTGCCTTTTCTCAGCCTGTGAGAGATCTGATTTATGTTTGATTCTTTAACTTGCAATGAGGCCGATTACCTAGAAAATACATCCGTATTGAAATAGTGAGAACTGGATTCAGTCCCTTCAGCCTCAGCATTCCCTCTACATGCTCGGTCGTCTTGTAAACAAATAGCCTTTCTACTGAGCAAGACTCGTGTGTGATATTGCAGTTTTTTAATCAAATGAGAAAGAATATGCTTCAAAAATAATTTCTTAAGGATTTATTCACTGTTTGCTTAGTGCAGGGGTTATATTTAGTTGCATTTTAAGCTCTCCAATTTTCTCTGAAATGCACATGGGAAGAAAATGAGAGAAGCAATTGAAAAACAATAGAAAAAGCATTTAGAATAAATAGAGAAGGTTTGGTAAAACCTTCCAATGTGTGGGAACTATTTCAAGACTTTCTACAGATCTTTAAACATACCACCTGTTTCATTTGGGTGTTAAATGGAATGCATGCACTGCTTTCAAAGCTATCTAGAATCCTAGAAGTTTTGCCTCCGAGGTAATAAATGTACAAAATGCATCCTTGTGCCTCTTGGCTATCAACACGCCCTGCTTCAGACCTTTTTGAGATAAGTCTTTATCTCAGCTTTTTACTTCCTGCTTCGTAATTGCCCAGCTAAGCTAATGAAGCCCATTTGGTGTTGCGAGCATTCAAAAGCTCATCTGCATGAAAGCTACCACCCCTTAATTATGTAAAACAGATATTAAAAAATAATTCCCTGCTTCTGATCATGATCAAGACTCCAGGGATGAATCCTAACATTTAAGTCCGTTCAGAGTTGTCCTTTTATGCTCATAATCATTTGCTAAACTTAAACGCTTGGGTGCTTCCTTTTGCAGGGTTGTTTCTCTCTCTCTCTCCCCCCTTCCCTCTTTATCTCTGTTTCTCTCTCCCTCCCTCCCTCCTGTTCCCTCCCTCCCCTTCCCTCCCTCCCCTGCAAATGGTGGCACAGTGCCAGTGGCACCCAGCTACCACTCTGTTTGCTTGGTGACATGAATCCTGCAAGTTAGGAATCAAGGTGTAGGGAAATATGATGTGGCTTTGGCATCACTTCCCTTTCACAGGTGTCTTATTACATTTTGACAGGTGTCTGACAGGAGATGCTGTCAGAGCTAGGATTTAACCTTGGAATGCCACCTTCAATTAGGGTATCTCAGCCTGGGAAACAATGGAATGGATCTGAGCGGTTGATGCCTCAATATTGTTCTATTTAATTTCATTTCTGTATCAGATGTATTGCCTATATGGGCATTTTTTTTCCAGGTGCTACAAAAATAGGTGCCGGTTGGGCCCTGTCACTAAAACCGTGAGTTTCATAAGCTGTTCTTGTTGAGGAGTCAGATGAAGCAGAGCTGTCATCCCAAATATATTCAGTAGAAAGCAGATCTGCTATTGTTTAGATACTTTCACACTTAATGGGGTTTTAATTTCTCATAAGTGTCTAGACTGCTAACAGCAATGAAATGCATTACATATCATTCGTCAAATATAAAAAATGTAACAAAACGAATGATTGAGAACTTGAGATGGGGAAAAGTCTGTTAGTGGGTAGACTGTCTTAGAAACTTCACTGGGTAACACTGTCTCTCTGTTTTATAATCTTCAATATTATTTTTTTAAATTTTGTTTTTCCGGAATTTTGGGGGCTCTGAGAGCACATGTATTCAGCTCTGCCTAGGAAAATAAGATAGGATTCTCACACCTTACACATACACAGTTTACACAAATGAGAGGCGCTCACTTGTATTTGTGGTAGCTGGAGCTGAACAGATTTTTAAGTAAATTTGAAACATTGATGCCTGTAGTGGGCAATATAGAACAGCAGTCCCCAACCTTTTTGACACCAGGGACCTGTTTCATGGAAGACAATTTTTCCACAGACCAGGTGGTGGAGGGAGTGGTTTCAGGATGAAACTGTTCCACCTCATATCATTAAGCATTAGATTCTCATAAGGAGCCCGCATTCTAGATCCTTTGCATGTGCAGTTCACATTAGGGTTCTTGCTCCTATGAGAGTTGAATGATGCGGCTGATCTGATAGGAAGCTAACCTCAGGCAGTAATGCTCACTCACCCACCACTCACCTCCTGCTGTGTGGCACGGAGGTTAGGGATCACTGGATAGAATATCCCACTCCTACCAAAGATGTCCATGTCCTAATCCCCAGAAACTGTGTCTGTGTTCCTTTACATGCAGTGGGGAATTAAGGTTGCAGGTGGAATTGAGGTTGCTCAATAGCTGATGTTAAAATAGGAAGATTATGTTAGACTGTCCAGGTGGGCTCCGTGTAATCTCAGGGATTCTTAGAAGTGGAGGAGGGAGGCAGAAAAGCAAGTCAGAGTGATGTGATGTGAGAAGGATTCGTCCCATTATTGCTGACTTTAAAGATGGAGGAAGAGGCCATGAGCCAAGGAATGTAGGTGGACTCTAGAAACTGGAAAAGAAGCCTCTGGAAAGGAATTCAACTCTGCCCACATCTTGATTTTAGACCTGTATCAGACTCAAGGTGTCAGCTCTACCCACACCTGGAGACCTGTGTCAGACCCCCAACTTCCAGAAGAGCAAGATAAGAAATTGGTGTGGTTTGAAGCTACTAAGTTTGTGGTAATTTGTTACTGCAGCCGTAGGAAACTGACGCATTGCCTTGTAAGTGAGGCAGTGGTTACCTAATCTTGCTCTCCAGGCTAAGCATGAAGAGGAATTTTTCTTCCTTTTGGAATTTTTCCTTCTCTGTGACAGAGATGTCTTTGGCACCAAGCTGGTTCCAGCTTGAAATATGTTTAGTTTGAACAGATGCACAATCTATTTTCTCTTTCCTGCTCCCTGAGATTACCTGAGGAAGTTCATTATAATCAGCTATGAAGACCCTTAGCATTGATATTTGTGATCTGCTTACCGGGTCCTTCTGCTCACAGTGAACGCCATTATTGTTATGATTTTCATTATTATTTTGCTGTTCCAGCTAGCTCGGATATCTTGGCCCCTCTTGCTGGAGCTGGGATGAGTTTAGCAGTGTTTCACTCTCCTTTCCATTTCTTCCATTCATTAATCCTCTCTTGCTGGCCTCCTAGTGACTTGTTCTTACCACACTTACCCTTGGTCTGAGATATATGTGTGAAATAAAAGCATCTCTGAATGGAATCAATCTAGAAATGCTGTCATGTTTCACATAGTTTTTAGTTAAAAGCCAGGCCTTAATGTAGACATTGTAAAACCATCATGTTGAAAATCTTTTACATTATCTCTAAAGTACTATGTAGATAAAAATGTTACTTTGTACTTCTACCATGACCAGCCTGTCCTTGCAGCAGATCATTATTTCTTAGGTTGAGAACCAGATGAAGAAGTTGACTTGTGTTCTGAGGCCATGTCATACAAAGACTGTAGATCTTTATGTAATCAAAACTCACATGGTACCAAGCAGATATAACCAAATCAGTATAAACCAGTTACAATTATGAAACAACTACACTGTATAATCACTTATTAATTCATTTTCATTCATTTAACAGATGTGTGTTCAGTGTCTACAACATACCAGACATAGCTTCTGGGAGGGATTACTGTTACTTGGTTGCAGATGTATCTGAATATTATTGTTGTACTGTTTCTTAAAATGCCTTTGTCTGTCTTCTATGACTCACCAGTAGTGGAGCCTGTGGGTAGCAGCTACCAAAGGGGAGACTCCTGACTTAATTAGCAGGTTAGAGGTACTATGGTGTATTTGTCTGTTCTCACATTGCTATAAAGAAATATCTGAGACTGGGTAATTTATAAAGAAAAGAGATTTAATTGGCTCACAGTTCTGTATGCCATACAGGAAGCGTAGCAGCTTCGGCTTCTGGGGAGGTCTCACCAAGCTTCCAGTCGTGGCGAAGGGAAAGGGGGAGTGAGGCATCTCACATGGTGGGAGCAGGAGAAGAAAGGCAAGATGGGAGCTGCCACACACTTTTAAACCATGGTAACTCACTATCATGAGAACAGCACCAAAGGGATGGTGCTAAATCATTCTTGAGAAACCGCCCATCTGGTGATCTGATCACCTGTCACCATACCCCACTTCCAACATTGAGGATTAAAATCCCACATGAAATTTGGGCGGAGACACAGATTCAAACCACATTATACAGTAAACCCCCCAAACATCCCAGTTTTCTTCTGTGTAAGAGTGGCTCCAGAGAAGAATGTTCTGTGCCAGATCACATGGATGACACCCTCTTCCTTCCCCAACTCCTTATCACTCCAGGTGCCAACAAGTGGCAGCCATCTGTTCTCTAGCCAGCAGGTTCTAGAACCTGAACAGAGACATTTTGCTTACAACTCTAGAAAGTCTTTTACTTACTTGTCAGTAAGCCAAAGACCCTTCCTCCTTATAAATCTTCAAAGCATTTTTCTTCCTTCAGATAACAAACTGATATGTCCTTGCCTGGATGGACTTTAGGAGAGTTCAGAAAGAGTGAGCTCTTAAGAATGAAACTGTTCACCTGCCTGATAATCCCTGCTTGCTTAAGGTTTTCGAGTGTCAACTCTGTTTCAGTTGAATTACTTGTAGTTGCAAAGATCCCTTTACAAAGTAAGCTACTGTAGAGCAGTGGCCTTTTCCAAGGAGAGGACTGTCTGCTTCTGCATCAGTGAGCTGAGGCCAAGAGGCTAATGATCTCCTAGTTGTCAGTCTGAACATTGTGGTTAATTGGTCATTATGGATGAGTATGATGAGAAACTGTTTTGAAATCATATTCGGTGTTTCTTACCTGCTTCAACTTGCTTTGCTCCTTGATTTCCTTCACTTCCACCTTGAGGACCTTACCCCGACCCCAGAGCTCAGACAACAGATCTTCTCACACAAGTCCACAGGCCCTTGGCTTCTAAGAAACAGTAACACTTGTCTCCTTAGATGTATGTTTCACCCAAAGCCTGTGTGGCCTGACTGGTGGCAGGTACACTCTGAACCAAGCATCAAAGCCGCCCATCAAAGACACTCATGTCAGCTCTCAACTATTCAAGACTCAGCATGTCACTTTAGTGGTAGATAGCAGAGAAAGGGTTGTCACCTTCACTTCGCTGGTCATTCTAAGAGGCTCCCTTCCCTTCAATTACTCGTGGGTGTCAGAAGAAGAAAGAGAACACGGGATATATATGTTGTGGCACTTCAAAGGTGATTACTTTTTCCACCCATCAATCATGTGAAGAAAATTCTCCCAGCTCACTTGATAATCCTATTTTGCTTTTGAAGAAGGGAGACTGACTCTACCAAACAGGCCACCGAATTAGTACTGTCGTTAACGACTTTTGAACTCATTAGGGCTTATTTAGTATTCCCAAGCCGTAGAATGGTCTGAAAAGTAATTTCTCCAGTGATGGGTATGAAGAGAGGAATGACAGTTTTGCAGGAAACAAATTGCAAATTGATCCTTCAGATTTTCCTACTGGGAAACCATGCAGTCTCTTTGGTTGGGGACTTAGTGAGAGGTTAAGTTTACTTCTGGAATTGATTGTTGCATGGTAGACCATTGATGGGGTGGGGAGCAGATGGGAGAGATGATCAGATTCCCATTTTGATAGATGCAGTCTTGGCTCTAGATCAAGAAGGAACACTCACTTTTTTGTGTTAGGAATTGAGAATTCGTATATGTAAAGCATTTAGAACAATGCCTGGAACACAGTAAGCACTACGTAAGTGATGGCTCTTGTTATTGTTGTTGTTCCATTCATTTTAATTCATATATATTCGTTATTCTGTCATCTCTAAGTGGGTTCTATGGTTTGAATATTTGTGTCTCCTCCAAATTTCATGTTAAAACTGAATCCCCAATGCAACAATATTAAGAGATGTCACCACTGGGAGATGATCACCTCCCAAATGGAGTGGTGCTCTTACAGAAGGACCGGAGGAACTAGACAGGTCCCTTTTTTGCCCTGCTGCTTTTGCCATGTGAGGACACAGCACTCATTTCCTCCAAAGGAGCTGCAACAAGTTACCATTTTGGAAGCAGAAGACCACCCTCACCAGAAACCAGATGCTGGGACCTTGATCTTGGATTTCCCAGATCTGTGAGAAATAGTTTTCTGTTCTTTGTAAATCACCTGTTCTCAGGTATTTTGTTAGAGCAGCACAAATGGTGTAAGACAGTGGGTAAGCCTTTCTTCCAGCCTATAATGTAATAGGATTATTTTTGTTGTTGTTGAACTTGTTTTATTATTTAGATTCACAACCCAGAAGCTTGTCTGGGTGACTAGCTGGCCTGTTTCCATCTGTTTATCCACTCAACCATCTATCCATCACACCATATGTATATTTATTCATCCAACATTTGTTGAGCTTCATCCACTCTGTGCTAGGCAGTGGATGTACAACAATAGACAGGGAATCATGGTTCCTTCCCCAACAGAACTCATACTTTATTGAGGATACCACCAAGAACAAAAAAACAAAATGTACTAAAAAGATGAATAAAATTAGAGTAAACTGTGGTAAGTGCTCTAAAGAAAACAAATGTGTCATGAAGTCAACAAATATTCATCATGTGTGTTTGTTAAGACCATAGGTCTTCATAAGAAGTGTGCTTGGAGTAATCCCTCCACATCCAAAATCATCTTCTGTGGAACCGTGTGGAATTCTGTAGCCTGCTGCCAACCATTCCCCACCAAACAAGGGACTGTGTCTCATAAATGATGATTTCTGCCCTTGCCATCAGAGTTGGGGCCCTCTACTCCTGTAAGTCCCAGCTTCCCTTTAACATCAAAGCCTAGATTTTGGCAAACTGAATTGGCCTAAAAACATATTCCCTTGAAATTGTTGCCTTACATACTCTTTCCTAATCAAGTCTAGGTATTTATTCATTTAACAAATATTTATTGAGTACTTACCATGTGTCAGGCACTTTTCTAGGTTCTGAGCATAAAAAAGCAAATGGTATGCCTAGTACTGATTACCTGCCAAGTTTCTTATCCAATTAAATATGTTGGTTGGACACATGCAGCAAATGTTAAACTTTGTTTTTGTATAACTTTGGAAGATGAATTGTCTTTAGATAGTAAATAAGAAGGAATTGAGTAGTGCCAGATCTATAACTTTGGAAGATGAATTGTCTTTAGATAGTAAATAAGAAGGAATTGAGTAGTGCCAGATCTATAAAGTAGGGTTGAGCCTGATAATTCCCATAGGAGAGATTCAAGTACAGTGTTTATTTATGCAAAAAAAAAATGTTCTCCTCTGATTGTGGAAACTGAGGAGGCCTTGCTGAAGAAGTCAGGACTCAAGATGAATTGTGAGTTAGAGTTGGAGTTTCCATGACATGATGTGGGATGATACTCGGGCACAGGGAATAGCACTTATTCATGAAGGTACAGGTTTTTTTGGAAAGAAGTAACCAGCATGGCCATGCGACTAGTTAGTGAGAACAGGGAACTAGAATAGAGGTCTCCTGACTGGCATTTAAATATTCTTTCCTCTCTACCATGTGGTATTTCTAAGGATCATGCTTGATTTGTTTGTCCTTTTCAATGCACATGTTGAAATTTGATCCCCAGTATTGGAGGTGGGGCCTGGTGGGAGGTGTTTGGGTCATGAAGGCAGATCCATCATGAATAAGTTAATGCCTGCCTTTGGGGGATGAGTTCTCCATCTGTTAATTCCCAAAGGAACTAATTGTTGAAAAGAGACTAGCACATTGTTGACATCTTGCTTGCTCTCTGTCATGTGATCTCTTCATACATAAGCTCCCTTTCATCTTCCACCATGAGTGTAAGCAGCCAGAGGCCCTCAGCAGATGCAGATGGTCAATCTTGAGCTTTTTAGCCATTAGAATTGTGATCCACATAAACTCCTTTATTTATAAATTACACAGCCTCAGTGACTCCTTTGTGGCAATACAAAATGAACTAAGACAGAAAATTAGTACCCAGAGGTTGAGGGTAATGGGCAGCACTTGGAAGAGTTTGGAGGTTTCAGAAGAAGATAAAAAGACAAGGGAAAGTGTTGAACTTCTTAGAGAATGGCTCAGTGGTTGTGATCAAAATGTTGATAGAAATACAGACTGTAAAATCCATGCTGACAAGGTCTCAGATGAAAATGAAAAACTTACTGGCAACTGGAGCAAAGGTCACCCTTGTTACACAGTAGCAAATAACTTGGCTGCATTGTATCCACGTCCTAGGGCTTTGTAACTTAAAAGTGATGAGCTGGAGTATCTGGTGGATGAAAATTCTAGGCTGCAAAGACCTCAGTTAGTGGCATGGCTACTTTTAACAGATTATGCTGAATTACAGCAGCAAAGGAATGACCTAAAGGTGTAATTTATAATTAAAGGAGAAGCAGAGTGTAAAAGTTCTGAAAAGTTACAGCTTGGCCATTTGGTGGGAAAGGAAACATTTTCAGAAGATGAATCCAGTGCTATTGCCCAGTCCAGTAAAATTGCTAAAGAGATTAGCATGACTAAAATGGAGCCAGGTGCTAATAGTCAAGCCAATGGGAAAAAGGCCCTTAAGGCATTTCAAAGATCTTCAAGACCACCCTTCCTATCACAGGCCCAGAGGTGTAGGTGGACAGAATGGTTTCAGGTGACAGGCCTAAGGTACTGCTGCCCTGAGCTGCCTCTGGATGTTGCTCCCTGCATCCCAGCTGCTCTGGCTCCAGCCATGGCTCAAATGGCCCCAGATACAGCTCAGGCTCCTTCTCTGGAGGGTGCAAGCCATAAGCCTTGTCAGTGTCTGCATGACATTAAGTCCACAGGCACCCAGAATGCAAGGGTGGTGGAGGCTTGATGACTCGTAGATTTCAGGGGATTTCAGAGATGACTCATAGATCTCTGAAAGCATAGACAGAGACCTTCCACAGAGGTGTAGCCACCACAGAATCTCTATCAGGGTGCTTAGTGGAGCTACGGGAGTAGAGCTACCAAGGGACTCCCGAGTTATACAGCCACCAGCAGCAGCAGCAGTTTATAACCTCAACCTGGAAAAGCCACAGGCTTTCAACTCCAACCAATGAAAGCAGCTACTTGGGCTGCACCCACTAAAGTTATAGGGGCAGGGCCTCCTGAGGCATTAGGAGCCCATCGCTTGTAGTACCCAGGATGTAGGGCATGGAGTCAAAGAAGATTATCTTGTTGCTTTAAGATATAATGTCAGCCCGGCTAAGTTTCAGACTTGCGTGGGGCCTGTTTTCTCTTTCTTTTGGCCAATTTCTCCCTTTTGGAATGGGAATGTTTACCCAGTGCCCATGAAACCATTGTATCTTGAAAGCAAACATCTTATTTTTGATCCTATAGGCTCATAGCTGGAAATAAATTACCTTAGGTCGCAGATGAAACTTTGGACTTTAAACTTAGTGAGTTGATTTTGAAATGAGTTAAGACTTTTGGGACTATTGAGATGAAACAATTGTATTTCACATATAAGAAGGGCATGAGTTTTGGGAATCCAGGAGTGGAATGCTATGGTTTGGATGTTTGTCTTCTCAAAACTACATGTTGAAATTTGATCCCCAATGTTGGGAGGTGGGGCCTGGGGGAGGTATTTGGGTCAGGAGGGCAGATCCCTCATGAATAGATTGATGCCTATCCTTTGGGTTGAGCAAGTTCTCACTTTATTAGTTTCTAGAAGAGATGGTTGTTAAAAAAAAGCCTGGTATCCCCCCACCCTTTTACTCTCTCTCTTGCTTCCTCTCCCACCATGTGAATTCTGCATACACTGTCTTCAATTTGCCTTCTGCCAGGAGATGATGAAGAAGCCTGAGGCCCTCACCAGATGCAGATACCCAATCTTGAACTTTCCAGCCATCAGAATCTTGAGCCAAATAAATCTCTTTTCTTTATAAATTATACCACCTCAGGTATTTCTTCACAAAAACACAAAATGGACTAAGACTGATATCCTTAATTGCAAAATCTCACAGGAGGAGCCACCTTAAATGACATTGACTATGTGTGAGGGACTTTCCCAAGAGTTTTTCACTTACCCTGCCAGCAGCACTGTAGATCCAACAGAATTGCCTGTATACAAATGAGACAACTGAAACTCAAAAGATAAACAACTTGTCCAAGGTCATTTGATATATAAACCATATTGACCTGTAGGGCACAGGAGAGGGCAGTTAAAAGACTGTGGAGTTGTATCTTCTGACCTCCCCTATAATTGTGTTTCTGGCTACTAAAGAATACTGTATATGAGGTTCTGAAATGACAACAAGTGGCATTCAACTTATATCAAACTGATAGAAACTTTCTGGGAAAACATTCTGGAGAAAAAAAATAACATTAGGATTTGCTTTGGCTCTGAAGCACTGCAGGTAAAAATCCCTACTGTCAGGAAAGCAATATTAAACATTTTGGAATATATACACATGCATGAGTTAGTGATGCTTTAATTTATAGATGCTTAAGTGAAAAGGGAAGATTTAATGTAAGTGTAGAATGATGTTATTTGGAAAAAAACCCAAGCAAAGGATGTAGTAGGGTCTTTGGAAGAACCTAGACCTCAAAAAATCATAGGCACCTGGACAGAATGATCTGCTCTTGGTAATCTTCTCTCTGCTTGTCTGTACCGTTCTTTTATCTCTGAAGTTCTTTGTCTGTCTCTGTCTAGTTCATAAGGAATTCTTCATCCCTTGAGTTAATACACTGTAAGATCTAGACCACTGTCTTTTGTTCCTGTTCTGAGTGTGTGAGGAAGGAATTCTGGCCCAGCTAGGATCACTTGCCTAAGTCTGTTGTCATATTACACAAACGTGGCTACAGGTAGCCAATCCCTAGAAGTGGCAAAGCAATTCCAGAGAAAGTGTTTGGCATATAGCTCAAAAGATAGTGCCTCCAACATATAGAGAAGGCATGGTCTCTGCCTTTGGCCTCTAGGGAGAATGATAACAGAAGATGCCTGAAGTAACAGCAAGGTCATAACATCTAACCCATCCCTGATTCTGAGAGTGTGAAAAAGAAAAAAAAAGTCACTGTCAATGTAGAAAGTTAGCCAAGGAAGACTTACAAACGCCTTGTTTCATTGAATTTCAATTTCAGTCTCCTTAAAACAGCTGGTGTGATTTTATATTCATAGCAGTTATAAGGAAATTATGTAAATGATATGGTAGCAACCAAACACCTATATGCTGAGTCTAAAGTCCTCAGCATGTTTACTCCTGTCATTTTCTCTGTCTCATCTTTTTATATTCCCTGGCATATATTTTATCCTCAAGCAATAATGGGATATAGTACCCAATAAATATATTAATAAGGAAATGAGTGATGCCATCTCTCCTTCGTGTACATTATTTGTTTCAATTACAATTTTAGCTTATTTAATTATGTTTTCCCACCTAGATCCTAAACTTCATGAATTCCTCTCACATAGCTTAGGGTCTGGCCCACAGTGGATGCCTACTATATGTGTAAAATGAGTGAATGAATGATTGCTTGAAAGTAGCAGCCCTGTAAAGCTTAGGTTGGAACTGGGGAAATGGATTAACAAAAATGTTTCAGCATTGCTAAGACTCCAACCTGATTTACTCCTTTTTATTGTTTTAACCTACAATGGTAATATTTGCTTACTGTAAATAAATTCAAAGACTACAAACGAATGTAAAGCAAAAAATCAGAGTAATCTTCTCTTCCTACTCCTGATTCCATTTTCCAGAGGTTACCCCTCTGAACCTTTCAGTATTATCCTTTCTGAGACTTATGAATCCTTATACAATATTATGTATGTATGTATAGAGGATCGTATTTTGTTTAAAAAGTGATATTTCTATAAAAAGTGTGATATTTTTCCCCACTTAATATATGGTGGTCATCTTTCTTGTCAATCTATAAATGTGCCAGTTATCACAGAAGAGAAGACCAAAGGGTGAATTTGATGCTGAGACAATAGCTTAATAACAGTATAGCAGAGCATGGCCTTGTTATTATTAGCAGCTTCCTAGATTTTGTCTGAGGATGATTTGAGCTGGGGTTGGCAAACAAGAGCCTGCAGGCTAAATTTGGCCCATTGTCTGTTTTTGTAAATAAAGTTTCATTGGAACACAGTCACACCCATTTGTTTATGTATTATATATGACTGCTTTAATGCTGTAATGGCAGAGCTGAGTTGTTGCAACAGAGACCATACACACTGAAAAGTCTAAAATATGTACTCTCCAGACATTAGAGAAAAGATTTGAGGGACCAGTCTATCTCTGTCTTCTTGGCCTAGTCAGGACCCAGTATCAAAGACCACACAGTGTGCTCATGGATTGGAAGAATCAGTATCATTAATATGGCCATACTGCCCAAAGCAATCTACAGGTTCAATGGTATTCCTATCAAACTACCAATGTCATTTTTCACAGAATTAGAAAAGACTATTCTAAAATTTACATGGAACCACAAAGGAGCCCGAGTAGCCAAAGCAATCCTAAGCAAAAAGAACACAGCCAGAGGTATCCTGCTATCTGACTTCAAACTATACTATAAGGCTACATTAACCAAAACAGCATGGTACTGGTATGAAAACAGACAAAGACCAATGGAACAGAATTTTTAAAAACCCGGAAATAAAACCTCATACCTCCAACTGTCTGATCTTGACAAAGTCAACAAATTAAGCAATGGAAAAAGGACACCCTATTCTTATTGCTGGGATAACTGGCTAACTATATGCAGAAGAAAGAAACCAGACCCTTACCTTTCACCGTATACAAAAATTACCTCAAAAATCGACTAAATATTTAAATGTAAGACCTCAAACTATAAAAATCCTAGAAGAAAAAAGTTAGGAAATGTCATTCTGGACATTTTTTATGTGTAAAATAAACACAATTTAACAAGTAGGGCCTAATCAAAGAGCTTGGGCACAGCAAAAGAAACTACCAACAGAGAAAATGGACAACCTACAGGATGGGAGAAAGTATTTGCAAACTATGCATATGACAAAGGTCTAATATCCAGAATCTATATGTAACTTAAACAATTCAACAAGCAAAAAACAACCCTATTAAAAAGTGGACAAAATACATGAACAGACACTTCTCAGAACAATACATACAAACAGCAAAACAAACATGAAAAAGTGCTCAACTTCACTAGTCTTCAGAGAAATACAAATCAAAACCACAGTGAGTTACCATCTCACACCATGTAGAATAGCTATTAATAAACAGCCAAAAACACATAGATGCTGGTGAAACTGTGGAGAAAAGGTGATGCTTATACACTGTTGCTGGGAATGTAAATTAGTTCAGCCACTGTGGAAAGCAGTTGGGAGGTTTCTCAATGAACTTAAAACAGAGCTACAGTTCAACCCAGTAATTCCATTACTGGATATATATTCAAAAGAAAACAAACTGTTCTACCAAACTGATACATCTACCTGTGTGTTTATTGTAGCACTACTTACAATAGCGAAGACATGAAATCAACTTAGGTGCCCATCAATGGTGGATTAGATAAAGGAAATATGGTACATATACACAATGGAATACTACATATGCCATTAAAAAAGAATGAAACCATGTCTGTTGCAGCAACATGAACGCAGCTGCAGGTCATTATCCTAAGCAAATTAACACAGGAAAAGAAAACCAAATACTACATATTCTCACTTATAAGTGAGAGTTAAACAAACATGGGTACACTTGGACATGAAAATGGCAGCCATAAACACCAGAGACTAGTGGGAGGCAAGGAGGGGTCAGGGATTGAAAAAGAATGATTGGGTACTGTGCTCACTACCTGGGTGATGGTATTAATCATATCCCAAACATCAGCATCATGCAATATACCTGTGGAACAAACCTGCATGGGCACCCCCAAATCAAAAATAAATGTTGAAATTACAAAAACAGATAAGTAGACAATGCAGTGAACTCATCCAGTTTGTAGAACCAAAAAATCACTTAATGTTTGTGGTTATTGTACTTCTTTCTTCTGGCAAGTTTATCACAGGTAATTCAAGCAACTGAAAAAGAAACAGAGAAGATGCCTGTCATGCATGACTGTTATTCCTTGCACTTTCTCTGATTAGGATCCTGTACATATCTCTCAAACACACACATATTCACACATCCCACACATCTATAATAAACTAGGGGGTTTTCTTATTATTGGATAGTTAATAAACCACAGCATAATTAAATAAGAGCCTACATTTATTACTGTCATTCAGTAAGCAGCATATAGTTTTGGATTTCCTGGTTGGAGTCCATCCATAGTTAATAATTGGGTAGGATATGCTGGCATCTCAGTGAGGATATGAATGATTATCCAATAGTTCCTTTGAATAGGACCTTATTACTAATGAGGAGCAGTAAATTGAGTTGACTTTTAGGCAACTTCAGGATCACTCTGGTTTCCTTGGTGGGAGAGGAGGGAGTGTGATGCAGAGAAGTAAGTGAATCAGGCTGCATGGGGTTGTGGTGACAAGGCTTTGAAGACATCCATTCATACTGATGGTCAAGTCAACAGTAAAATAGCACCCTTGGATTTAGGGAGTGGTCTGATCTTAAATTTTAATATGCAGAACCACCCCCAAAAGTTGTATAAAATGCAAATCTTAGAATCCCAGCCACAGACATTCAGGCTCACCAGACCTGGGTCCGAGTCCAGGAATCTGCTTTTTAAGTAACCCCCTCAGGTGATTCTAATGGGAACATTCCTGCAACAAACTTGGAGAAGCATTGCATTCCTCTAAGATTTGCCTACCTGATTCCATCTCCCTATCTATTTCTCTCTCTTTGCTTTCTCTTTCCTGGTTGCTATCCCTTCATTTCATTATATGTCATGTACCTTGATAGAGATACATGTGTGCACTCCCATGCCTAGAGGTACATGGATGCGAATGAATGCAAAACTCAGAAATGAGACTAGAACTCTAGCCCTCTCTTTCACTCCCCCTCTTTCCTGGCAAGGTCACAAGTATAGTTATCTATTTCATCCAAGTGTTTGCATCTAACACAATCACTGCATTAAGTTTTGAGAACCAACTTTGTCATCAAACAGACTGCACCCTTGGTAAGTAATACCATTGCCCTCCTGAGCTCTGGTGCTATTTTCTTCTTTTGCACTCCCTTCTTTGTAAATGCTCTCACAGGGTTGCTAATCCTCACCTAGTTCTTCTTTCTCGGGGACTTTATGAATTCAAATAGGTTCAGACAGACCAGCAGTTCCATGCAGTCTCCAGCCAGACTTGTTTTATTCTTCATGTCTTAGTACCTTGCCCAGAATTTATTGTATAAAGAAGTGCTTAGTAAGTGTTTGGTGAATAAAGAATGAAAAAATAATCAGTGCCTGGATGAAATGAAGCAAGGCAGAGTAAATCTCAGAAATTTTCTTAGCAGCTAAGTAGGGCTACGGGGCTCTGAAATGCAGATATTTTATTTACTTGAAATGGGGACTGTCCATCTAAAACTGGTTGATGGCTAGAGTCCTGATTTGAAAGCTATTTCTATTGAATCTGAACTTGTGTCTGGCAGCTTTCTCCTATCCTAGCAAATGTCCTCCAACCCCATACACAAGCACAACCCTTAATCGCAAGCATTGTCAAAGTAGTGTATTTTCTGTATATTCAGTTTTCTAAAATCATAGAAAGGTAATCCAGGAAAGTGATTTCTAACAGATATGTACTCTTTTAGATAAATGTTGATCCTCCTTGACCTTCATTATTTTTCTTTTGGCTGTATCCACACTTTGAGCTGTCAAGTAATGGGACATCACATGGAAATAGATATTTTTTTCTCCTTTCAAAATTACATATTTGCAAATTAACCCAGATTGAGTTTTCGACATTCTACATCATTAAAATAATAACAGTAAATGATAGTTTACAATATTTAAAACACATTGGAGTAGGAAAAAAGTCTATCATTAGCACATCTCTACTGTACCTTCTTAATAGTGTAATACCATTTCACATTCTGAGCATTTTTTTTCCCAGAGCTGGTGAATAATAAGAATACAGCCCCTTCCCTGCATTCATTTTCTGCTTTTTACTTAGAATTTTCTGGGCTTTGACGAGCACTGAAGTTTATGGTTGCACAGGAGGTTAGTGTGAGTTGGAGGAAGAACTTAAAACTTGGCAGGTGGTGAAGTAAGGAAGAGCTCACCATTTATTTCCTTCCCACGTATCTTCTTTGTTCATTTGGGATTAATATTTTTTTCAAAACAAAGCCAAACAAAAAAGTAAGAGAAGGTAGGGTTCTCAGAAGTGGGTGGTGTATGAGTGAAACAAAAAGGAGAGAGGGGAAAATGGCGAAGGGACAAAGAGAAGGGGAAGCTGAGAGAAGGCGCAACTGGTGGGAGTAGGGAGCAGAGGGAGGCTGGCACAAGGAAAAACTATTTTTAACTGTTCTGAGACCTTTTTAAAAGTAATAAAAAAAAAACCCCAAAAAACAAAAACCCTCTTCTCAAGAAGCCCCCACCGACAATTGCTTTCATCCTCCCACTCTGGAATAAGTAATGTTGTCTTCAATTGTATAGAAACACATTTTAGAAAGTTAAAAGCCCCATTTAAAAGCAGGTGTGAGGAGCCTGTGTTTCTGCTCCTGACATAGAACAGCATTGTCTCTGCAGCCCTCACATCACCTTGGGTGCCCCCAAACTGCCTTCAAACAGTAACGCCCTCTAGTAGGTTGTTGTATTTTAGATTTACCAAAAACAACAGTGGCTATACTTACCACGTGCTTCACGGGCAGCTCTTGGGTTGGAGCCTTGCAGCACCATCCTGTTTGTCCACCCCAATCACCCTAGGAAGTCATGTTGTCTCTATTTTGCAAAGGAGGAGCTGAGCCTCATGAAGACAAGTCGCTTGTTCAAGGACACTTCATGGTACAGCTGCAATATTAACTCAAGTCAAGGTCTCTCTTTCTTCTTTTTTAACTTTTAATTCTGAAATAATTTTAGAGTTGCAAAAAAAAAAAAAAAGTTGCAAGCATAGTGTAAAGAATCCCTCTACTCTCCTCCCTCAGATCCCCAGATATTAATACTTTACTTATTTCCCTTATATTTTCTGTCTCTCAACTATGCATGACTGTGCGTACATATACGTTATATGTGTATAAATGTATGTATAATTTTTAGTGAAATATTTGAAAGCAAGTTACATGATGCCTCTTTGCTCCTTTAGTGTATTTAAACAAGACATTCTCTTAGAAAAACATAGTATAATTACTGACCCAGGAAATTAACCTATTTCTGGTCTACAGACCTTATTGAAATGTTGCCAATGTCTTTTATTTGGGTCCAGGATCCATTCCAGGATCACACATTGTGTTTAGTTGTCCTGTCTTTTAGTGTTCTTTAATCTCAGACAATTCCTCAGACTTTGTCTTTCATGACCTTGACATTTTTGAAAAGCACAGCCTATTGCTTTTCAGAATGTTTCTTAATTTGATTTTGTCTGGTGTGGCATTTCTTCATGGTTAGAATCCGGTTTTGCATTTTGGCCAGAATCCTACAGAGGTAGTATTATATCCTTCTTAGTGCATTATATCAGGAGACACTGATGCTCCTTTCTCCCATTCTTGATATTAACTTTGATCACTTGGTTGGTGTGTCTACCAGGTTTCTCCATTGGAGAATTGCTATTTTTCCTTTTGTAATCAATAAGTATCTTGTAGGAATATACTTTTAGAAAACACAGTATCTTTTATCTTATACTTTTTCCCATTCTTTTTTGCATTCACTACTAATGATTCTTACCTGAAACAATTACTATTGTGATGATTGTTAAATGGTAACTTTCTAATTTAATTATTCCTTATTTATGATTTGAAATTCTACTGGAAGGAAGGGTTTTCTCCCCCACCTCCCACTTTTTTAAAAATAAATTTTATTTTGTGTATTTGAGGTTTAAAATATAACGTTATGGGATAAATATATACAGTAAGATGGTTACTACAGTAAAGCAAATCAACATCGGTTATCTCAGAGTTACTTTTTTTGTGAAGAGAGCAGCTAAAATCTACTTATTTAACAAAAAACTCTAATATAATTCAATTTTATTGACTGAAGTTTTCATATTGTAAATTAGATCTCTAGACTTGTTCATCCTACATGTTACTTTGTATCCTCCCCTCTTTCTCTATTTATATATATACACATATGTACACACATATATACATATATGTGTACACATACATATGAACACATATACATATGTATATGTACATGTACACATACATATGTACACATATATATGTATATACACATACACATGTACACATATGTGTATATATGTATGTACACATACACATGTACACACATACGTGTATATATGTATATACACATACATATGTACACACATACGTGTATATATGCATATACACACATACATATGTGCATATATGTATATATGCATATACATATATGTTTATGTATTTAATTGGTATTATTTATTGGTATTTAATTGTATATGTATTTAATTGGTAACTATCATTTGTAAGCAAAAGTACCTTATTAAACAAGAAAAACATGTATGTGTGAGTTCTGAGTAAATATTGCTAATTTATTTCTATCTGCAGTTGTTACTTGGGCTGAAACAAAAGTTCCATGTAAACATGATAGTCATTTTGCCACAGGAGCCTCAATAATATATGTATATGTATATACATATACATATATATACACATATATACATATATATGGGTGGGTAAGTGATGTAGAATCGTAGATTTATTTTTATTCTGTAGTCTCTGGAATATTATCAGTTACTATTATTATTTCATTACTCAAACTGTCCCTATTTAGCCAGGGGAGTCCCTTCATTCTGACTCATGTGTTCTTTTGACCTGTCTCCACAATTTTTTTTTTCCTAGCCATTTGTAACTTTCTGGCACCACAAGATATTCCAATCTCATCTTGTTCCTTTCCTGTCCCATTAATGGAACCAGCCACTTCTCCAAGGAGCTCTGGTTCCTCTCTCTTTTTTTTTTTTTTTTTTTTTGGAGAGTGGTATTTAGAAACTGAGATCTGGAAATGAGGTATACTCATTAATAGTGGGGTATCATTGCCACTCAGCCTCTCTGTGAATAGAGGTAGGAAATATATGCATGCGTATTTATATGCATGTGTACTTATACACATACCATATATGTATATATATTTCCACATCTCTCAGTTTATATATTAAAAATTATGAATTCACAGTGATGCTTTCAATCCTGTAATAAGTCCTCCGTAGGCTGCTCTCTTTCTGCCTGAAATATACTTTAGAGTCCTTGAATGATTTTTAATTGTCACTATTTTCAGCAACACTTCTGTTTTGAATGCTTTTTTCCTATGGAAAAAAAATATATTTCTGTCTACTAAGTTTTATCTATCTTATTTAACCAGTTATTTATTATAAATAGATTATTAGCACATAAATACAGTCCAACTCTCCCTTGCCCAGAATAGAAGCTTAACTTTTTGCCTTAAATTGTTTTCAGTTATTGTTTTCCTCGGATGGGGAAAATTAATGTTCCTTTTACCTTTCAATCATGTCTCACTTTGGTGATTATTTTATTTTTTGTGCTTGCCTTAGGAATAAAACATAGTGTTTGAGGTTTTTTTTCTTATGTATCAGGATTGATTTAATGGTTTCAATCATCTTTCTTTCTTTCCTTTTTCTCTTCAAAATTAATTTTGAAATAATTATTGTACTAGGAATCCTCAACAGCTGAGCTGTACCATCTCAAAGTATCATTATTATCACTCTGTTAGGTGACATGATAATAATCATTTCTAATCTGGTGTCTCACTGCATAAACATGCATTGCTAATTACAATATGCCTCTGATCTCCTTTCTTAAAAAAAAAAAAAAAAAAAAAAAAAACAGCAGAAGCAGAAGAAGAGAATAAGAGAAGAATCCTTCTGAAAGCTCTTAGTTCGGCCATATTACCCCATAGTGTGGCTGTATAAAACACTTTCATTTTCTTGCACAAGGAACATAATGAGAGTCTAGGAAGAAAATATGAATAATTTTATAAGTTGGCTATTTAAAGAAAGAGAAATAGGCTTTTCTGAGTTTCTAGTATATCCAACTTAATATTACAGTACTGGACCTCATTCTGAATACTTAGAATATTTACGACACTTGATGTTTGGACTTTATAAAAGGTCACTTGAAAATGAAGTCACTTTTATTTTAAAGTAGAAGAAAGTGGATGTGGAAAAGGGAAGAGCTTTTAAGGGAAACCATGATGTCTGTTCTCCTGTAAAAGGTCTTCATTTCCAGTAGTAATTGTATTTCTTAATGGCCTTCCTAACATTAGATGAATATATCTTGATGTATGAAAGTATTTCAGCTCAGGGATTATTGAGGCTCCTGTGGCAAAATGACTATCATGTTTACCTGAAACTTTTGTTTCAGCCCAAGTAACAATTGCAGATAGAAATAAATTAGCAATATTTACTCAGAACTCACACATACATGTTTTTCTTGTTTAATAAGGTACTTTTGCTTACAAATGATAGTTACCAATTAAAGCCATCTTAAGATCAAAAAGGGACATCATTATAAGGAGTCAGAGGTATGGCATAAATCACAGGGGAGGGCATAAACTCAGCGTCATGAGAATGCCAGGCCTCAGGACCAGGGCACAAGAATACTATTCTCTTTAGTATCTCCGTGTCTTCTATAATAGATGGCCATGTATTATAGAGAATAGGAGTCCTACAAGGCTTCCATGGTAAACAAACAGGATCTTTGATTCCTGTTAGCTTGGGGAATGTTCCATACCATATCCACCAGCTCCGAGAGCTTCACAGTGCACAGTAGAATATTAAAGTCACTGAGAAGTTCCATGGAAAAGAAGCCTGCTTAACCTTCTTTAATCTACTGATTCCCAAACTCATTTGACCATTGCTTTGAGAAGTATCATTTTAAACAAAACACTTGAATAATATGGAATTCAATTTAATTGGATTCATGAAGTTTGATTGTATTATTTTTTAAATGATAGGAGCACTTGTTAAGTGATTAGTTCAAGGTCACGGTACATTTTTGAGCCTCTTGGTCTAGCGCTCTTCCCACTGGTGCTTACATTCGTGGATCTTGGCTGAGAAACTGGACTGACAGCTGTTCACTTTGTGCCCATACCCCATCACCTTAGCATTTTAAAGGGGCTCCCCACTTTAAGTTGAGTGATGGATTATTCCATTGGTTCTCTTGACAGGCAGCCTGCTGTTTCACAGATGACCCAGCAGCTCTAGTTTAAAATGTGCCTTTATTTCCTGTGTATGATGCATATATATTGAGCAGTTTCTGGTCATAGGAACTTTGGTTCCAAATCTTATTAAGGTTTTTGTCATTGCAAAGGGTGACATTTTAGAGGAACCTAAACTGGCTAGCATGTTAGCCTCATCCTTGAATCCAGGCAAAATAAATTTTGGTTGAGTTTGCCATAACATTCACCATTCATTTTCATTGCTTCGTGTCCTGGATCCAGTGAAAGGGAAGAGAGGTGTCAAATGTCCTGAGAGGCTGTAGATTCACTTGGCAATTAAACCAACTAGTGCAGATGTAGACCAGTGAAAACAGTAAAGTTTCCCGGGGTAAGTCTTCTGGGAAAGTGAGAAAAGCCAAGTAGAAAAAGGGTAATTGAATATCAGAAATGAAGAGCTGAGGAAAGTGTTGGGGGAATAAACACCAGGAGAATAAACTATTGTAATTTCTGCCAACAACAACATCATGCTTTTAAAGGGAATGCTGTTTCCTCCGCTCCCCCTTTGGAACAGTTAGCAGGAGTAGCAAAAGCAGTAACAACATGATCTCAGTGATAATGTGTCTCTAGTCCATGAAACTGAGCCAGGTGTTGTATTAAATACCTTTGAGACAGAAACTCATTTCAAAAATCCAGACATTTGCTGAATGAATGAATGAA
Organism: Papio anubis; assembly: GCF_008728515.1. Taxonomy (NCBI): domain Eukaryota; kingdom Metazoa; phylum Chordata; class Mammalia; order Primates; family Cercopithecidae; genus Papio; species Papio anubis. Next base: position 80,184,673 of record NC_044977.1, read on the forward strand.
TGAATGAGCAAATTTTAATTTGTTTCTGTCTAGGGATAAGAACTTTTGATGCTTTGCTCTTCAAAGGAGTTTAAAACATAATAAAGGAGAAAGAATACAAGACATGAAGTTAGAGAAATGGCATGGGAGAGGTAACGCTGTAGAAGTAGAGGAACAAGAGAAAATTTCCATCAGGGGCAACTGCAATACTTCAGGCAAAAGGAAGAGAGTGAACAAAGGTTTACCATTTGTATGGGTGTATCAGTTAACTGTTTCATAAAACTCATGTGTACCAAACGGTCCCCAGTACTCGGTGGATTGAAATAACAGTCATTTACCTGATTCTTAGGTCTTTGGGCCAGCTTGGCTTGTTTTGACTACAGGGTGTGAGTTAGGTCCGTGTGTCTGTCATCCTCCAAGACCCAGCAGAAACCTAAGACATCCACTTCTCATAGTGAAAGGCAGGAATTTTAAGTCCCTGCTCCATTCACATGTCTTAACATGTCATTAGCCAAATCATGTCTGATATCAAAGGAGTATGACAGTATACTCCTCTCAGGAATAAGAAGTAAAGAGACAGTGAATATTTACTGAACAACAATCTCATTTACTTCAGTGGGAAATACACTGTTATTTTGTATATCTGGTGAACTTGTTAGGAAGTAGCAGCGCTTATATTGTAAAATCAAGCTGGAGGTTGCAGGACAGAGGCTAGAATTCCAGCTGAGAATATTATTACAAAGGGCAGGAGTGGAGTGAATTTTTCCAGTGAGTCAAGGGCCACATGTTGGTCAAGGGAAACGAGCACTGAAAATACCTGTCCAGAAACATATACTTAGTAGGGTGACATTGGTATCTCATGAGAAAATAGATTTAGTAGAAGATTAAAAGCAGGAACCAGATTGTATGGGGCCAAAAAGGATGAGGGGTTAGAGAAGTGAGGTGATTACTATCAGTATCTCTTTTGAAGACATAAAGGGCAGAAGAGAAATGGGGTTTTGAAATGAGGGAGAGCAAATGTGAGACAAATACAAGCATGTACTATGAGAGCTTACATTCAGTAAAGAAAAATTCTGGGGCTGTTTGTTGTCCCAGGATAATGATGATAGACACAGAGCTATCATCCTTTTCTCTCTTTTAATATAAGATATTTTGTAAGATGACAAGGCACGGTGAATGAGTAAGGCAATCCCCTTTCCCAATAGTTTTGTTATATACAAATTTACAAATGTGACATATTAAAGGGGTCGGGAAACTCTTGAATCTTGAGTCAATCACCTCTACTACTTAATATGCTCAAGGGACCTTATTTTTAAACATTATATAGGGGCACAATATTTACCTGTGCAGTTAACAAGCAACTTGCTAACACAATCAGTCACTTGAATTGTTAATTAATGTTTAATTTTCTAATTACTCACACCTGCAGAAATTTCCCCCAATAGGAAAGAAGACCTAGTTTCAACCCTGGATGTTAGAAGTTGGGGTTTTCTTCCATGAATATGTAAGCAATCACAACTTATGTGTATTCCCTGGGATTTAGTAACACAGTGCAGTCATCTGTTGACCATGAGCTTACAATAGGATAAGTTGGTGTGGGGTCCAAAGAAGGAGATGTTTGAATCTCTCACTTCAAACACTGAATGCTCTAGCTGGGAAAAGAAGGCATATATAGATGGAATAATGAATAATTAAGAAAGTATCATATTCTGATACCATGAAGTGCTAGCTTCATAGGTACTGTCAATAGAGAATAGTACAGAAGATGTAGAGTGCTGCAAGGTTAAGTGTGGGGATCCACACTGCCTAGGTTTAAATCCTTGATTGTCCACTTACCAGCTCAGTGATGTTGGGTAAGTCCTTGACTTTTTTAGGTTTCAGTCTCCATCTATAGAATGGGGACAATAAGGGTGGCTACCTTGAAGACTTATTGGAGAGACTAAGTTAATATATGAAATGTGTAAAACAGTGCCTGATACATAAGTAAGCATGCACAGGCTCTTGGATATTCTAATTTTTATTGTTGGTGGTGATGTTTTGTTGTTGACAATGTTTTGTTGTTGTTTACTTGGTTGGTTTCTTTATTTTGTTGTTGATATGGTATAGGCCACAAGATTTAAAGAAGGTGATGACAGCCATCGAACTGGACACATTGCATGATGTCCTTAATGTTAGCACCAAATCATCTAGAAGGAGTCTTTCCTAGTCATTCTAAATATAAAGGGCTTTCTTCTCAAATGACAAGTTAGAGTTAATGTATCCGAAGCCACTTTGATTTATTCCTCTTAAAGCAAGAGTGTTTGTCTCTCTGCAAGCAACTGCCTGTTGTTATCAGGCTAAGGCTTGGTAACACTCTTGGTTTCTCCTCCTCTACCTTTGTCTTTCCTTACTACCTCATGTCCTTAAAGTCTTTATTACCTGTATTACTCTGTTCTCACTCTGCTAATTAAGATATACCTGAGACTGGGTAATTCATAAAGGGAAGAGGTTTAACAGACACACAGTTCCACATGGCTGAGGAAGCCTCACAATCATAGTGGAAGGCAAAAGAGAAGCAAAGGCATGTCTTACATGGTGACAGGCAAGAGGGCTTATGTAGGGGAACTCCCCTTTATAAAACCATCAGATCTCATGAGACTTACTGTCATGAGAATAGCATGGGAAGGACCTGCCCCCGTGGGTCAACTCCCACCGGGTACATCTCATAACATGTGGGAATTATGGGAGCTACAAGTCCAGATGAGATTTGGGTGGGGACATTTTATTATCACTGGTAAGTCCGCTCCAGGGAGCCCCAGGCGCAAGTCTGGGCAGACAACTCTGTTCCCCTTTTGAGCATTTTGGCTAACTTTGCTGCAAGTCATAGACAGATATACATTCAAAAAGTCTTATTCCAGAGATGCTATACAAGCTGCATTTAGAAGGGTGAACAGCAGTCAGGCATGCCAGACATGGAAAGAGAGTCATTCATGTGAAGACAAAAAAACACACAGCCTCAGAAGTAGGGAAATGCTTGTTATAATATAGAAATCAAGAGGCCAATACAGATGTGGTTGCTGTGCCAATAGAAATGTGATGCAAGCCACTTGTGTAATTTTACTGGTCATCACCATAAAAAGTAAAAGAAATTAATAATATGTTTTTAAAACCCGATATATCCAAAATAGTATCATTTCAATAGACAAGCTATGTAAAAAATTATGAATGGGATTCTTTCACCTTCTGTTTCCCTTGTCTTTGAAATCTGGGTTGTATTTTACACTTCTGATACATCTAGCCACCATTCAGGTGCTCAGGAGCCACATGTGGCTGGTGGTTCTACTCTATTGACACAGCAGAACTAGAGCATGGCAAGCAAGGAAGATAGTGATAGATGAGGGTGGAAATTTAGAGGCAGGATCCTATGAGAAGGGGCTTTGCTGACCATGGTAAAGTTTATGTGACCTTTGACAGAGATTTCTCTTCTAAAGAGAGTGAAAAACAGTTTGTTAACCATAAACTAGTCTTCGTGTCATCGGGTGGATGGACCTGTGGAAATTGCTGCCTGTTCCCTGCCTGGGGGCCAGCACTCAGTGGATTTTAGCTGAATCCCTTAAAGGTAAGACAAATGCCATCCAACTATTTTGAAGAAAAATGTTAAGGAATTTACCTAAAAGGCTTACAGAATAAAATTAGGGAGGAAAACCCATGCAACCTCATTGTAATAACCTTCTGTCTCATGGACTATATCCTTATATTGAACAGAGGCACCCTGCCTCGCAGTCTGCAATGGGCGCAGTCTGTTTGCCTCTGACCTCTAAACATAGCTGAGTGATTGGAACCCACTGATGGCATCCCAGAAGCACCTAAAGAACGTGACAAAAGCTCCCAAATCTTTGTTTGTCTTCCCTAATTCACCCAGCAGGGACAGGTGTGGGTTGGGTTCCTATAGTTGCTTCAGGTATCAGGTAACTCAAAAAGTCTTAACAAAAGCTGTATAATTGTCCTAATGAATGATTGGTTCATTTTGTCATTCACCAGAAGTCTGGCATGCTGAGGTGCTCAGTAAATATTTGCTGAAAGAACCAGTAGATAAAGGAGCAGCTCCTTATTGGGCACCAACAATATATTAGGCACTCTCAGAAGCTGTGGCTACAATGATGGTGATGTAGGGACCACATAGTCCACACCTCCATCATCCTATCTTGGGATTAGCTGCTTTAGAACACCTGGAGAGCTTCTGTAAATATGACTGTCAGATACTCACCTACCTGGTGAGTCAGTTCTTGAAGGTGAGGTTAGACCCAGGGCACTCCAGGTGATCCTGAGCCCTGTGACTTGGATGTGGCCACCAAGTTGGTCATTGCAAAGCAGCATGGTCAATACGTTGTGAGGGAATGGAGGCAACAGGTAACAATAAAAGCATGTAGAGGGATCCCTACACCAGCCTGGAATGCCACCTGGAAGAGGTGACTTCTAAGTTGCAAACTAAAGGACAAGGAAAACTTGAGCAAGTAAAGAGTGAGGAGAAAAGTGTGCTAGATAGAAGAAAGTTTTTATGTAATAAATTTATATTATTTTGCTCCTACATCTTAGTCACCCTTCCCTTAGGACACCGTAGATGTGTGAAAGTGCTTGGAAAGGTGTAAACCCCTCTAAGGATGGAAAGTATGACTGTTTTATGGATTCTGTTTGAGGGAACTTCAGTTGATTGATGGCTGAGAAGATGAATATTTGATAGGCAGGGAATGCTCTTTATGGCACAGAATGTCTTTCGAAGAAGAAACTTACTACAATCACAGCAAACCTCTCAGCCACAGTGCCCAAAATGTCATAGTTAATTGAATTATTTACTATGAAAATGATGGTTAACTGAAAATCTCTTTAAAATACATGAGTCTCTTTTACTGTCTTGGACAAAAGCGCTATACAAGCACGGGCCTTACCTGTCTCTTTGCTGGACCTGCGGCCCCCGGAGCAGTGTTTTATGTAATGTATGTACTCGATGAATATATGTTGTCAGAATGTGTAATTGACATAGATTACATTAGAAATTTTAACTTTAAACCCTTAGTTTTGTCATGAATTGTAACAGGTTGGGATTAAACTATACATAACCTGTAATTTACTGTCATTTTGAATTATTTGGATATTTTTTGTAATACACTTAATACACAAACACTTTTCATTATTTTTTTTAAAAAGTAGTTCAAATTCCAACATGTAAAATATGAAATTTCTCTACTTCCTGGTTCATCTTCATAGGTTACTACTGTCAGAAGACTGGTGTGTATCTTTCCAGGCACTGTTTCATACCTTAACACCCCTTTATGTACATTTTGTAGATTTGATTATAAACAGGATCATATTATATTTTTCTGTGATTCCCTTTTTGTCTTTCAGAGTATGTTTTGGAGCTTTGTCCTTAGGAGAGCAATTACAAGTTTACTCATTCTTTTTATTGACTTAATAGCTTTTCATGTATGGAAGCACCATACTTTATTTAACCACTTCTATATTTTAGTAATATAGAAACAATATTACAATAAACATCCTTGTACATATATTTTATACATATTAATGTAATCATTTAGCATAGATTCTTAGGGTCATCTAATTTTTTTAAAACAAGAATAGCATTTCTATTCAATCATTGCCTGGTTTCTTCTTTGCCTCTCTTACCTAAAACTCAGGTACAGAAAAAAATTATGTTTCATTGAGCATTTTTACTTGGCAGTTTCTTATTTGAGACTTTAATTGTGAAAATTAAATGTGTATGAAATCAAGTATTTCATCTACCAAAATGAACAGTTTTTACTTGTGATTTTGGACATTTAGTAGTTTGTGGCCCTTGTACTAGGGAGCACCATGGGCCTAGGATACCCCTTGGGGGGGTTTCTACCACTTCCCTGCCATTTGTATCATGGTCCTAGTAATAGATCACACTGAACTTACACAGTGCACAACCCACACAGCCATATGGAGCCAACATGATGTCTGGAGTTTTGCACTGTTGCTATTTTTACTCTTTTCTTGTTCTCAAGGTCTCCAGCTTAACCCTGGGAACTTAAGATGCAGAATCAAGACCACTTACACTGTGCTGTTAAGAAAAATCACAGTTTTATGCCCCTTTAAGAAAGCAAACAACATTTTCAGCTTGGAAATAGACATCGGAACCTGTCAAAAAAATGCTTTCATTTTGTTTTTTTGAGGCAGAGTCTCGCTCTGTTGCCCAGGCTAGAGTACAGGGGTGTGATCTCAGGTCACTGCAACCTCTGCCTCCTGGTTCAAACAATTCTCCTGCCTCAGCCCCCAGAGTAGCTGGGGTTACAGGTGTGTGCCACCACACTTGGCTAATTTTTGTATTTTTAGTAGAGACAGGGTTTCACCACATTGGCCAGGCCAGTCTCAAACTCCTGGCCTCATGTGATCCACCTGCGTTGGCTTCCCACAGTGCTGGGATTACAGGTGTGAGCCACCACACTGGGCCCCTAAATACTTTGTTGAATGGACAAATGAATGGATGAGCATGACACCATTGAAACTAAACTTGAGGCTCTTCAGACCATTTTAGTTAATGCCCTTCAAAGTGTTAGTTTGAACCCACTGCCACTGTTAGGTAGGGGCAAGAATGTGCTGGTTTAATTGGGACATTCATCTAGTTAACAAGCTCTCACTGAGTATTTGATGATGGAGTAGGGCTGTCAGGTGGAAATTCCCAATATACCACAACACTTGAGCCTTCACGTCGACTAAAAAGAAAAAGTGAGGAGTTGCTGTACAAGTGACTTTCGCAAGATACAAGGTCTTCCCAGATCAATATCCACCAAACAACAAAGGCAATTGATAAGTTAAGCTGTGATGAGCCAGATAGTACCTGTGGGCTCTCTTGACAAATGTGACTAGCAAGCCCTTTACATTGTACATCATGTAAGGAGGAAATCAAAGATGAAATAGAGGGTTCTTTGCTTTTCCCAGTTAAAAGAGAGATTGTAGTTTTGACTGCCCATCTGTTTTAGTCAGAGTATCTTTCTATAGGGGAAAAGATATATATTCATTCATAGTCTGTTTTTCTGCTGTGTGTGTGCGCTTATTCATTCATTCATTCAATAAATATTTATGAAGAGACTGTTGTGTGGCTGGCATAGTGCTAGGTCTTTAGATAGACTTACATATCTATTTAGCAAATGTATCCATAAGTGCCATTGTTTTAGATATTCCCCCTAATATAAATATATTTCCCATCTCTACTTTAGTACTGAATTCCCTGAGCAAAGGAATAGAGACTCATGTTCATGAATAGGTTTATTTGGAGTTGAGAGCTTTTAGCCCCTGGGTATCTTCTTATGCTGTGCATTTGGGGGAGAGGTGCATCTATTTTATAGTACTTCATGAGAATTTTTGATTTGCCTACCTCTGTGATAGGCACTGAGAGTGACTAGCAAAACATTATGAAGCGCTGTGTCAGTATTCACAGGTTCAAAAATTTTGTCAAGGATTAAAATCAACCTACAACAGATAGTCAGTGAACAGTACAAGGTGGCCCATGATTACGTGACCAGAAGTTATGTTGGCATTTTGAGAAGGAGGGAGGTCATTAGGGCCAGAACAGTCTAACTCTCTATCTTGTTATCCACATATTTCTAAACACATGCTATGGACAGGAGAATATAATGCATGCATGGAGGTATTGACAAAGTGCTCTAATTAGCAGAACATTAATAAATAAAAATCAACTCACTTTCTTTTTTTTTTTTTTTTTTTTTTTTTTTTAGACGGAGTCTCGCTGTGCTCCCAGGCTGGAGTGCAGTGGCGTGATCTCGGCTCACTGCAAGCTCCGCCTTCCGGGTTCACGCCATTCTCCTGCCTCAGCCTCCCAAGTAGCTGAGACTACAGGCGCCCGCCACCACGCCCGGCTAGTTTTTTGTATTTTTAGTAGAGACGGGGTTTCACCATGTTAGCCAGGATAGTCTCGATCTCCTGACCTTGTGATCCACCCGCCTCGGCCTCCCAAAGTGCTGGGATTACAGGCTTGAGCCACCGCGCCCGGCCAACTCACTTTCAATAAAACCTAATTTCACTAAAAATCACTGGACCGGCCTGGGAATGGGAAACTCTTAGATATCACTGGGAAATTCATTCTGAGTATCAAGATAAAAATGAGAACAAAGTGAGAAATCAACTTCAAAACTAAGCCTGAGTTTGACTTACATGTTAATTTTTTTAAAATAAAAGAGTTCTCACAGCCTGGGGATTTCCCTCAAACAGCTGGTGAGTACCCTGTACTATCCCCAGCATCCCAGCCTAGACTGTGTCAATGTCCATGGAAAAAGGACTTTTATCATTTTCTAGGAATGAGTTCAGCTGCATGTAACAGAAACCCCGCCTTTAACAGGCGGAAAAAGCAGGGCAGAAAAGCTGGAAATTCAAAAAATAAGAGCACATCTCCCCCGGCAAAGGAGCGCAGCTCATCACCAGCAATGGATCAAAGCTGGACGGAGAATGACTTTGACGAGATGAGAGAAGAAGGCTTCAGTCCATCAAATTTCTCAGAGCTAAAGGAGGAATTACGTACCCAGCGCAAAGAAACTAAAAATCTTGAAAAAAAAGTGGAAGAATTGACGGCTAGACTAATTAATGCAGAGAAGGTCATAAACGAAATGAAAGAGATGAAAAGCATGACACGAGAAATACGTGACAAATGCACAAGCTTCAGTAACCGACTCGATCAACTGGAAGAAAGAGTATCAGCGATTGAGGATCAAATGAATGAAATGAAGCGAGAAGAGAAACCAAAAGAAAAAAGAAGAAAAAGAAATGAACAAAGCCTGCAAGAAGTATGGGATTATGTAAAAAGACCAAATCTCCGTCTGATTGGGGTGCCTGAAAGTGAGGGGGAAAATGGAACCAAGTTGGAAAACACTCTTCAGGATATCATCCAGGAGAACTTCCCCAACCTAGTAGGGCAGGCCAACATTCAAATCCAGGAAATACAGAGAACACCACAAAGATACTCCTCGAGAAGAGCAACTCCAAGACACATAATTGCCAGATTCACCAAAGTTGAAATGAAGGAAAAAATCTTAAGGGCAGCCAGAGAGAAAGGTCGGGTTACCCACAAAGGGAAGCCCATCAGACTCACAGCAGATCTCTCGGCAGAAACTCTCCAAGCCAGAAGAGAGTGGGGGCCAATATTCAACATTCTTAAAGAAAAGAATTTTAAACCCAGAATTTCATATCCATCCAAACTAAGTTTCATAAGTGAAGGAGAAATAAAATCCTTTACAGATAAGCAAATGCTTAGAGATTTTGTCACCACCAGGCCTGCCTTACAAGAGACCCTGAAGGAAGCACTCAACATGGAAAGGAACAACCGGTACCAGCCATTGCAAAAACATGCCAAAATGTAAAGACCATCGAGGCTAGGAAGAAACTGCATCAACTAACGAGCAAAATAACCAGTTAATATCATAATGGCAGGATCAAGTTCACACATAACAATCTTAACCTTAAATGTAAATGGACTAAATGCTCCAATTAAAAGACACAGACTGGCAAACTGGATAAAGAGTCAAGACCCATCAGTCTGCTGTATTCAGGAGACCCATCTCACACGCAGAGACATACATAGGCTCAAAATAAAGGGATGGAGGAAGATTTACCAAGCAAATGGAGAACAAAAAAAAGCAGGGGTTGCAATCCTAGTCTCTGATAAAACAGACTTTAAACCATCAAAGATCAAAAGAGACAAAGAAGGCCATTACATAATGGTCAAGGGATCAATTCAACAGGAAGAGCTAACTATCCTAAATATATATGCACCCAATACAGGAGCACCCAGATTCATAAAGCAAGTCCTTAGAGACTTACAAAGAGACTTAGACTCCCATACAATAATAATGGGAGACTTCAACACTCCACTGTCAACATTAGACAGATCAACGAGACAGAAAGTTAACAAGCATATCCAGGAATTGAACTCATCTCTGCAGCAAGCAGACCTAATAGACATCTATAGAACTATCCACCCCAAATCAACAGAATATACATTCTTCTCAGCACCACATCGTACTTACTCCAAAATTGACCATATAATTGGAAGTAAAGCACTCCTCAGCAAATATACAAGAACAGAAATTATAACAAACTGTCTCTCAGACCACAGTGCAATCAAACTAGAACTCAGGACTAAGAAACTCAATCAAAACCGCTCAACTACATGGAAACTGAACAACCTGCTCCTGAATGACTACTGGGTACATAACGAAATGAAGGCAGAAATAAAGATGTTCTTTGAAACCAATGAGAACAAAGATACAACATACCAGAATCTCTGGGACACATTTAAAGCAGTGTGCAGAGGGAAATTTATAGCACTAAATGCCCACAAGAGAAAGCAGGAAAGATCAAAAATTGACACTCTAACATCGCAATTAAAAGAACTAGAGAAGCAAGAGCAAACACATTCCAAAGCTAGCAGAAGGCAAGAAATAACTAAGATCAGAGCAGAACTGAAGGAGATAGAGACACAAAAAACCCTCCAAAAAATCAATGAATCCAGGAGTTGGTTTTTTGAAAAGATCAACAAAATTGACAGACCACTAGCAAGACTAATAAAGAAGAAAAGAGAGAAGAATCAAATCGACGCAATTAAAAATGATAAAGGGGATATCACCACCGACCCCACAGAAATACAAACTACCATCAGAGAATACTATAAACACCTCTACGCAAATAAACTGGAAAACCTAGAAGAAATGGATAATTTCCTGGACACTTACACTCTTCCAAGACTAAACCAGGAAGAAGTTGAATCCCTGAATAGACCAATAGTAGGCTCTGAAATTGAGGCAATAATTAATAGCCTACCAACCAAAAAAAGTCCAGGACCAGATGGATTCACAGCTGAATTCTACCAGAGGTATAAGGAGGAGTTGGTACCATTCCTTCTGAAACTATTCCAATCAATAGAAAAAGAGGGAATCCTCCCTAACTCATTTTATGAGGCCAACGTCATCCTGATACCAAAGCCTGGCAGAGACACAACAAAAAAAGAGAATTTTAGACCAATATCCCTGATGAACATCGATGCAAAAATCCTCAATAAAATACTGGCAAACCGGATTCAACAACACATCAAAAAGCTTATCCACCATGATCAAGTGGGCTTCATCCCTGGGATGCAAGGCTGGTTCAACATTCGCAAATCAATAAACATAATCCAGCATATAAACAGAACCAAAGACAAGAACCACATGATTATCTCAATAGATGCAGAAAAGGCTTTTGACAAAATTCAACAGCCCTTCATGCTAAAAACGCTCAATAAATTCGGTATTGATGGAAGGTACCTCAAAATAATAAGAGCTATTTATGACAAACCCACAGCCAATATCATACTGAATGGGCAAAAACTGGAAAAATTCCCTTTGAAAACTGGCACAAGACAGGGATGCCCTCTCTCACCACTCCTATTCAACATAGTGTTGGAAGTTCTGGCTAGGGCAATCAGGCAAGAGAAAGAAATCAAGGGTATTCAGTTAGGAAAAGAAGAAGTCAAATTGTCCCTGTTTGCAGATGATATGATTGTATATTTAGAAAACCCCATTGTCTCGGCCCAAAATCTCCTTAAGCTGATAAGCAACTTCAGCAAAGTCTCAGGATACAAAATTAATGTGCAAAAATCACAAGCATTCTTATACACCAATAACAGACAAACACAGAGCCAAATCATGAATGAACTTCCATTCACAATTGCTTCAAAGAGAATCAAATACCTAGGAATCCAACTTACAAGGGATGTAAAGGACCTCTTCAAGGAGAACTACAAACCACTGCTCAGTGAAATAAAAGAGGACACAAACAAATGGAAGAACATACCATGCTCATGGATAGGAAGAATCAATATCGTGAAAATGGCCATACTGCCCAAGGTAATTTATAGATTCAATGCCATCCCCATCAAGCTACCAATGAGTTTCTTCACAGAATTGGAAAAAACTGCTTTAAAGTTCATATGGAACCAAAAAAGAGCCCGCATCTCCAAGACAATCCTAAGTCAAAAGAACAAAGCTGGAGGCATCACGCTACCTGACTTCAAACTATACTACAAGGCTACAGTAACCAAAACAGCATGGTACTGGTACCAAAACAGAGATATAGACCAATGGAACAGAACAGAGTCCTCAGAAATAATACCACACATCTACAGCCATCTGATCTTTGACAAACCTGAGAAAAACAAGAAATGGGGAAAGGATTCCCTATTTAATAAATGGTGCTGGGAAAATTGGCTAGCCATCAGTAGAAAGCTGAAACTGGATCCTTTCCTTACTCCTTATACGAAAATTAATTCAAGATGGATTAGAGACTTAAATGTTAGACCTAATACCATAAAAATCCTAGAGGAAAACCTAGGTAGTACCATTCAGGACATAGGCATGGGCAAAGACTTCATGTCTAAAACACCAAAAGCAACGGCAGCAAAAGCCAAAATTGACAAATGGGATCTCATTAAACTAAAGAGCTTCTGCACAGCAAAAGAAACTACCATCAGAGTGAACAGGCAACCTACAGAATGGGAGAAAATTTTTGCAATCTACTCATCTGACAAAGGGCTAATATCCAGAACCTACAAAGAACTCCAACAAATTTACAAGAAAAAAACAAACAACCCCATCAAAAAGTGGGCAAAGGATATGAACAGACATTTCTCAAAAGAAGACATTCATACAGCCAACAGACATATGAAAAAATGCTCATCATCACTGGCCATCAGAGAAATGCAAATCAAAACCACAATGAGATACCATCTCACACCAGTTAGAATGGCGATCATTAAAAAGTCAGGAAACAACAGGTGCTGGAGGGGATGTGGAGAAATAGGAACACTTTTACACTGTTGGTGGGATTGTAAACTAGTTCAACCATTATGGAAAACAGTATGGCGATTCCTCAAGGATCTAGAACTAGATGTACCATATGACCCAGCCATCCCATTACTGGGGATATACCCAAAGGATTATAAATTATGCTGCTATAAAGACACATGCACACGTATGTTTATTGCAGCACTATTCACAATAGCAAAGACTTGGAATCAACCCAAATGTCCATCAGTGACAGATTGGATTAAGAAAATGTGGCACATATACACCATGGAATACTATGCAGCCATAAAAAAGGATGAGTTTGCATCCTTTGTAGGGACATGGATGCAGGTGGAAACCATCATTCTTAGCAAACTATCACAAGAACAGAAAACCAAACACCGCATGTTCTCACTCATAGGTGGGAACTGAACAATGAGATCACTTGGACTCGGGAAGGGGAACATCACACACCGGGGCCTATCATGGGGAGGGGGGAGGGGGGAGGGATTGCATTGGGAGTTATACCTGATGTAAATGACGAGTTGATGGGTGCAGCAGACCAACATGGCACAAGTATACATATGTAACAAACCTGCACGTTATGCACATGTACCCTACAACTTAAAGTATAATAATAATAAATAAATTTAAAAAATAAATAAATAAATAAAATGACAAAAAAAAAAAAAAACAGTTGCTTAAACAAATAGGGGTGTATTTTCTTATGTTACAAGAAGTCCTCCTGGAGGTAGGCAGTGTCTTAGTGATTGTTTTAATCTGCCTATTTGCAAGATGGCCATCCTATTTCCTGGCATCATGATCAAATTCATGGTAGGAAGAAAGGGAGAGAGGTGGCAGCAGCAGTGTTGCTATTGGAAAACCATACGCTTCCCCTGAGTATTCCCCCAGCAGTTTTTCGTTGGCTTCAAGAGGGTCTGGGAGAATGTGTAGTTGGCCATGGGATGGGAGCAGGCAGGAGAAAAATGTGTTAGGAAGGAGCAGTGGGCAAACTGACCAAAGTTTCCTGCCACAGGAAGCTCTGTAGATGTGTAATTCAGTGCAAAATACAGACTCAATAAACTGACTTGAGAGGCATTTTGCCTCTGATTAGGTCTCAATTTCTTGCTGTGTAAAACAAGGGGCTTGCCTAGGGGTAGTCTATATTTTCAGAGGTTTTCCTGTTATAACATTCCAGAATTTCTCAGATACTTTTATAATGATTAAGAGCTTTATGATATCAAACACAGTATAATTACAGAGAGTCACTGAGTCCTAGGTACTTCATGTGCATGATCTTATTCAACCCTCACCATGCCTCTGTGAAGCAAGCACTGTTACGTCATCCATTTTACAGATGAAAGAAATTAGTGGCAGGTTAAGCCTCTCTGTGACATGGTTAAGGTGACATAGTTAGATGATGGCCAGGTCAGGATTCATTCCAGGAGTGTGGCTGACCCCAAAGACCTTTCTTTAAGCACTAAGCATTCTAACTCATAAGTTTTCTCCACATTCTAATGTATTCTGTCTTCTTCAACCTGGTTGTATGTGTAATACACATGTTTTCATGATTCTCATTTTTCCAGACTTCCTAGTTTTGGTCTGGAAGGTCTTCTCTTTTTGTGAGTTGATTGCTCTTTGCCCAATTTATGTCCTAAAGAACAGTCTCAGGGCAAGGCATGAGACTTGAATCAGGAATGAATACAGTGAGTCATAGTGCCTTTGAGGCCAGCTGTGTTTATGTTTGAATGCCACCTCTCACTTGCTAGATGTAGATGTGTGACTTTGAGCAGAGTAAGTGTCATATCTTTAAGTGTCAGTTTCTTCATATGCAATGGGAAGATTATGATATTAATCAGTGGCTTTTTAAATGAGAAGTAAATGAGATAATACTTGTGAAGTGACTAACACGGCATCTGTCAATGTATTAGAGAGTTGATAACTGTGAAAGTGGTTAAAGTGAAAGGGATGTAAATGAAAATACAAAACAAAACTGGATTATTTGGCAGATCCTAAATACTCTTTGACCAGTATAGTCTTGCGTTGGTCTCCATTTTCAGTGTGCTTGTGTGTGTGTTGTGTGTGTGTGCACAAGCAAACTTTGCTTTTCCTTATGTCTACTTTGTGAACTCGAGTCAGCTGTAGCTACTATAGCTCTAGTGCTGCTCACACGGTAGGTTCTGTCTGTCCTTATCACTGTCATGATACAATGACTATTTACTCTGTTGTCAAAATTCTAGAGGTACTGTCAGTAGCGTGGAAACAGAGTTTATCTGCATACTTTCAAATACAAGGTAGAGATTGCAGTGGAGGACAAAGTGTGAGGGTGGTTTGGTCGGGGGTGGGGTATATCAGTTATACTGTGTTCTTTCATTGCAGCTAAAAATTTCAAAAACACCCATTTCGGAGTTCAGTGAAGTAAATTCTGAGAATCCAAAAATCAAATAAGAGTTATAAACAACATAGTTTTATTATTGCTAGGTAATTGTTTTACTTTTATGTTTCATTAATATTATTTATTTAAATCAAATTAGCCATACATATAACTTCAGGCAGGAAGGAAAGGTATAAGAGAAAAATAAAAAGTTTCCTTTCCTTCTCTTCTCTGACCTGCTGGTCTCTTGTCCTCCAGATATTGCCATTGTGAAGTTTCTTCCATAGCTTTTCAGAAAAAGAAATTATGCACATGTCGACATCTAAACAAAATGACACAGAAACTTTAAAATCTTTACTTAAATGGCATGACATTATATATATTCTTCATACTTAGCTTGTTTCAAAGTATAGTATATCTTGAAGAGCAGACCTACCTCATTATTCTTGATAGCTGTACATATTATTTTGTGTTGATAAATCAAAATGCATTTAACCCAGTGAATGGCATATGGGTTTTCTTTTCCTTTTTTTTTTTTTGTTTGTTTTTATGGACAATACTACAAAGGACATTCTTGCACAAATTCTGGCATACTATTTGGAAGTGTATCTGTAGGGCATATTCTTAGCAATGCATTTGCTGGGTTAAAGAGTTTGTGAATTTGCCATTTTGCTAAGAGATTGCCAAATGCCAGATATGCAGAAATGCTCTCAACAACCAGATAGAAGGAAAATCACTTCATTCCTTTCTTCTAATTTAATTTGATAATCTTTCAATGGTCTTCTAAAAAATGAATGGCATGTTTGTTAGATAGATTTTATTTGGCAGTCACTCTGGGCCTCTGCTTTTCTTAGAGGAGGGAAGACAGATGAGCTGTGGTGAACATGGATAAGTCAATGTTCTGGCTTCCTCAACCAATGTGAATTTGGCTGGACTATTTTTTCTAGTTAAAGAAATCTCCGTATGGTGTGGTGATATATCTGGGGTATATCACTTTCTTGAAACACAAGATGATTTTTATTTTGCTTATATTCAGTCTCATTTAGTAACTGTCAAAAAATTTACCACATTGCCAGAAAGTTGATCTCGTAGACCAGATGTCAGTCGGGACCCTGTTGCTCTACGGAGATCTAACTATAATGTTCTCAAACTCCCAATTCCACAGTTCATGAGAAGTTAAAGTTCTCTCCACCTTCTCTGTGAATTTTGTCTTCCTCTGGTTTTTCTGTCCAAGTGTCTGTTTTGCCCTACTTAACAGGATGTGCAATTTGTTTGCATGTATCTGTAACAGTCTTCTTCCCAGGCATTATTTTAATGTAGCTGTGAACTGGCAGATATTAGAGGTCTCATTGTGGAACATTTCTTGCTCCTCAGTTGGCTCTTCTCCTCCTCCATCCCCTTTCACTTCCTCACTCCTACTGGAAAAGAAGGTTTGCCTTTTTCTGCAAGGCCTTTATGTCTATTAACATCAATTCCCTCCTATCTTTAACTCTGAGGTGGTTTAATAAGCATGACTCTCCCGCAAATTCTATATGTTTTCCCGAAGATATTCTTTTTGATCAAAAAACAAAACCCCTCCATATTCATTATAATTTCATCCAAAAATCCATGTTAGGTCATCTCCCTTACAAAGAACATTTCTCAAACTGCTTTTCTTTTTGTTTTTGTTTCTGTTTTAATTGGCTGGTATTTCGGTGTAAGGATTAACAGAAGAATGCCTTCTTAGGATAAATCCAGCACTTCAGTAGAAGAAAGATTGTGAACTTTGGGTAGGGAGACCTAGGGTTAAATTCAGACCCTACCATTTACTCATTGTGTAACACAAGTAACTTAAGTTTTGAACCTTTATTTTCTTCAATAGAGGAGATAATTCTTAATGGATTGTTTTAAACATTGGAAAGGAAAATATTAAGTATCCGGCACAGTACTTGGAATGTAGCAGGTGCTTAGAAAATAACAGTGTTATGGCAGTGACTCTAAACCACCCTCATTGTCGTTATCATTGAATTCTCAGCAGTGTGTTTTCTTCATTCCATGGCATAGAATACATTTCCACTCCCATTCATTATTTCAGCACTTCCTCGTCTCAACTCCATAGTAAGGTACCTCAGAAGAAGGCCACGTCTAATTTTGTACTTGGTTGTTGAGCACACATTAGGTACTCAATCAATGCTTATTGATTGGTATTTTATTGATTGGTGATCTTTTGGAGGTCTGAAAATTCATCTTTCTACCTTTCTGGTAATAACCTAAGGAAATGGAAATTCATGATGTTGGAAAGGATTTCATTTCTTCCCCAGCTGCCTTATTTTGAGTCAGGTCTCTGTACTCTGACATGAGACATATCTTCATTTTTTTCCCTTCTAGCAGTAAATCAATCTTTCTCATTTCTTGCTCTTTTCTATGTTGTTTTGCCGGTTTCTCTTTCTTTTGCTTTCTCTCCTACATGTGAATTCGTTCCTGTTCTTCTGGCTGAAATTCATCTCTCGTGTCATAAATGCCCTTCCTTCTGTATGATTCCCTTGTCTGCTTTCCCTTCAGATGATCTATTCACCTTATTTGAAAGAAAACATCATTTGTTTCCTAGCATCTGATCCGAATAACAGTGAAATGTTTGTTTAAAATTAATGTTTTGAGCAAAGAACCCTCTCTGTTTACTTGACTTGCAATATTTTAATATTTAACACGCGATGATGTAAAACTTGTGGAAGAAAAATATCCTGCTGTGATCTGGTTGCCTAACAATTTACATTCAGCTGCAATATTTTATTTGCTATAATTACTCACTGACAAAACAGGGAATCGAAATGCAAAAATACAAAATGCTCTCAGTTTGCATTTTATTCTGGAATGTGAAAAACCCTCGGTTCTTGAGGGAAAGAGCATAAAAAAGGAAAGCTAGCTTAGTCAGATATCCATTTCTACAAACTGACTCTTCGGCAGTAAGACTAACACCAGAGAGGAAACTGTAGGGCTTCTGGAGGGAGTTTTTTAAAGAGGTCGTATGATGTGGACTCAAGGTTGGAGGGCAGGGCCTGGGGCCATCACATTCCATCTCTTACTCCAGAGTCTCACCGTGAGTTTTACACAGGTCCTTTCGCTGTGTGGCACCTATGGATCTGCTCTTAAACCATTGAAGTTTCTTAGATGAAAAGTAGGAATCCACGGGGCTCTTGTTAGAAAACATCCTACTCTGACACTCTTTCTCCATCCTATTATTTGCACTCTTGAAAGTGACAGGTTTCAGTGGGATTGTGGGTCTGAATGGAGCATGACAGCCAACACCTAGGCATTGTGCGGACCAACCAATAGCTCCTCGCTTGATTTCCACCACCATAAACAAAGCCCTTCCTGGATTCAGAGATGGAAACCCTCATATATCTAGATATTAGCTCCTTCACACATTTACAGTTTGAAAAATGAAAAGGTTTTTGTTCCTGAAATTCTGAATAAGAGTGCCACAGTACATTTTTCCAATAAGTAATTAATGAGATGAATCAAAACAAGATTTTCCCCTCTATGATTAAATCTAACCGGTACACTCCAGTAGAAAACAAACCAAAACCATGCCATTGATTTTGTTATCACACTGGGGGAAAAAAGTCATTATACTTTTTTTGAAATCTGAAAATGGCTAAGACAACCAGGTATTGAGTTCTCACAATTGCAAATCTCATTTTTCTCCTACTAAGCTGCTTTCTTCCCAAATGTGCCACAGTTTTCATGTAACTTATTCAAAGTAGGTAGTATACTTTTAGGAGAAACTGTGAAACCATTTCCCAGGAACAGTTAATATGCATTTTAATATTTCTGACACATAAAGTAGTTAATGCAAAGGATTAATCATTACATAAACCACGTGATGGGAGGATTTGGAGAAAGTTCTTAGAAATAAAGAACTTTGTTATGTGATGCATATTTAAAAAGATAGTTTTCTCCAAGCAATCAATAACACAGGATTTAGTGATCCTTAGTTAGTCCCGCAGTATTGATTCTACGGTCTAAATTCATTATAATTTGATTTTTAGATAGCTAGAAAGTTGATTTTTGAGTGAAAGATTTTCTTTCTTTACAGAGAAACTTTTGTGTGTGTAACATGAGGATGGAATTCAGCAAATATTTGGGTTTTTAAAAAAATACTAATGATACCTTCCATTATGTTCTTTATTTTTGTTTATGGTTTAAGACGTTATAGAGGCTCCCCAGGGTTAATAACATCACTTTCCTATTGCTGTATTTCTGCCAATATGAAGAAACTGGATGACTATCATTTTTCCCCCGTGTATCTGGGCATGTTATTTATCAAAGCAAAAGGAAACAAAACAAAACAAACAAACAAAAAACAACTCACAGAGCACAATTAATGCTTATAAGTTCAAATTACCCTCTATGGATGACACGATATGATTACCCTATGAGGACCTATTGAAGTCAAACCATTGTCGATTTAAAGAATAGCTAGTAAAGTTTCATAAAGAAAAGATAAACTTACTGCAAAGCTACAAGGAGTCTTGTACTAGAAGGGGAGACCCAACAAGAACTCAGGAAGCTCTAGGCAGCCCTCACTCATAAGTGGGCACAGAAAACCTCTGCTGTTTTTGTTAGGGGCCATGAATATTTGGGTTACTGGCGGCTAATCCACGTTGGCCTGCAGCAACCTCAATTCTTGCCTCCTGAGAAAGAATTCAACTGAGGGGCATAAGGCAGGAAAAGAGACTGAGGCAAGTTTTAGAGCAGAAGTGGAAGTTTATTAAAAGCTTTAGCACAGGAAAGAAAGGAAAGTATATCTGGAAGAGACCCAGGCAGGCACTGTGAAGGTCATGTGTGACATTTGACCTTTTGACTTGGGTTTTATATGTTGTTGTACTTCTGGGCCTTGTGTCCCTTTTCCCATGGTTCTTCCCCTAGGGTGGACCACCTACATGTGTGTGACCTGCTAATACTTGGGAGGTGAGCATGTGAGTCTGTTTAAGAAGTTGTATGTATGCCCACCTGAGGTTTTCTTCCCTTTTCCAGTAGAATGCCCCAGAGGGTCGTACTTTGCCATTTTGTCTGTTAATGCGCATGCGTGAGCTCACTTGCTCAACTCCCAAAAACTGCTGATTACAGTTACAGGTGTTTCCTATCAATACAGGAAGATGGCCTTTCCCTGGTGCTGGCTATGACCAATTATTATTTTAGAGAGAGTTAACAACCGCCTCACCGTTGCCTGATGGTAGCTTGACTTTTCTGGTGGGGGTGTTGGGAGGGCCGTCTCCTGCCCCATCATGCCTGACTGCCTACCTACTGTA
Organism: Papio anubis; assembly: GCF_008728515.1. NCBI lineage: Eukaryota > Metazoa > Chordata > Mammalia > Primates > Cercopithecidae > Papio > Papio anubis. The sequence goes on from NC_044977.1 coordinate 80,205,165, forward strand.
ACATTTTCTTTGTTTTAGTTGCCTTGATTTTCTTACTCAGTTTCTATGTTTTTAGAAGATCCACCTGTACTTGACCATCATGGCCTCTGAATACCATGAGCTCTCTGCCCAAGCTTTTGCCATTTGGTCTGTGTTTCCCAATTCACATTTCCAAGAACAATTAATATTTTGTTGTATTTTATCCAACATTTCCATGTCTCATTGTGAGGGGATTTTACAAATCAATCATGTTATTTATCTTTTTTGGCCCTGAAAACATCCTCATAATCTTTCTTAACACAGTGTTCCTAGCTGTCACTATCAGTGGATTTGAGTTGGCATGCCTGGAGTAGATCATCTTTTGTGTCACTTTACAACTAGTGGGAGTCAATTCTAAGAGCTTTGGAATCAGGGGAGATATGACATCTTTCAAAGGGAAAAGTAGGAAACGTTTTATGATGGCAAAATACATATAATGTAAAATTTAGCGTGTTAACCATTTTTAACTGTATCATCCAGTGGTATTGAGTACATTCACAGTGTTGTGCAGTCATCACTACTATCCATCTCCAGAACTTTCTGACATCTCAAATAGAAACTCTGTACTCTGCCGGGCATGGTGGCTCACGCCTGTAATCCCAGCACTGTGGGAGGCTGAGGCGGGCGGATCATGAGGTCAAGAGATGGAGACCATCCTGGTCAACATGGTGAACCCTGAAACCCCGTCTCTACTAAAAATACAAAAATTAGCTGGGCATGTAATCCTAGCTACTCAGGAGGCTGAAGCAGGAGAATTGCTTGAACCCCGGAGGCGGAGGTCGCAGTGAGCCGAGATCGAGCCACTGCACTCCAGCCTGGTGACAGAGTGAGACTCTGTCTCAAAAAAAAGAAAGAGAGAGAGAGAGAGAGAGAGAAACTCTGTACTCATTATACAGTAACTCCCTATTCCCCGCACTCCTTTCTCCCTCCCCGAGCCCCTGGTAACCTGTGTTCTACTTTTCTGTCTCTGTAATCTTGCCTATTCTAGGTACCTCACAGAAGTGGAATTGTTACCAAAGCACTAGGGATTCGATCTAGGTCCTGCTGTTTGCTGCACAGAAAGCCAGTCACTGAGATGACAAGTATTGCCAAGGAGATGGGAGTTCAGTCTCAAATTCATCTCCCCGACCAATTAAAACCAGGGGTTTATATAGCCAGGAAGAAATGTAATAACTTGTAAGAAAACAGGAACTAGGGAGGGACAAGGAAGCAATCCCGAGAATGAGGGGTCCAGCATCTCATTGTCAAAATGTGAAAATGTGGTGATCTGGTGAGTTTCAGTTTGCCAATACTTTTTTTTTTTTTTCTTTGAGAGGCCTGAAGGTCATTTCCTGAGGAAGGAACTCAGTTAAAACAAATATAAACTTCAAGCTTTAAGACCACAAAGGTCAATTTCTACGTCTATCCAAAGAACTATCTATGGGATTATTGGGTTGGTTTCAGAATCACAATATCATCCTTTGTGACTGGCTTATTTCACTTAGCATATGTTTTCAAGGTTCATTCATGTTGTAACGTGTCAGAATTTCATTTTCATGGCTGAATAATATTCCATTGTATGGACCTACCACATATTTATCCAGAGAATAGCATTTTAAACTGGGCTTTCTAAGCAGAGAGGCATGGAAGTGTTGGTTGGTGGCACATGAGAGCTCTGAAGCAACAGACCAGGCAGCGTTCACATTCCAAATTTTACTAGTCTTCCACATATTAGTATATGACCTTTGGGATTTTATTTAACTCCCCTAACCTACTTCTTTGGCATATGTCATATGGACATAATACCACTCAAAGTTTTGTTGTAAGGTTTATATGAAATAATGCATAGGAAGTACCTGGCTTGGCTTCTAGTAGGTGTTCACAAAGTGAATCCCACTTCCCCCTTTATCACCCATTCTCCCACCCCTAGAAGTTCCACCCAAGACAAAGAATGAAGACATGGATAATAGTGGATGTGTTCCTCTTGGAGTGTGGGAGAGGCAGAACAAAGCATCCCAAGTTCCCAGAGCTTGGATTTGAGAACTTTCAGGCAGGGATGGCAAGATCCCCAGACCAGGAAGAGTGGCCTCTGGGACCATTACCAGTCCATCTGTTCCGTGAACGAAGGTAGCTGGCTTTGTGGATCTGCTTGATGTCGTGAAAGGAAGGAAAACAGGCTTTTCTGTCTGCTGTACCGAAAACACCTTGTCTAGGATGAAAGTATCGGCCCCTCTTTCAAACTGCTTTTGCTGTTGCCCATGAAGAAAACCTTTTTCATTTTGATAAAAAGCAATTTCTGTTTTCCTGCCAAGCCAGCAAAAACTCGTTTGAGAAATGCTTCTGCTTTCCTGGTATCAGGGTGTAAAATCTGCATGACATGGAGACCGGTGGTGGCATCATTTCAGCAGCTGGCAAGGGAGTTGGCTGGAAGAACAACAGAGCGAAGCACACACCCTCCCGGGTAATGCACTTGAATCAATCAAAAGCGTATGCTTGGAATCTGACTGCTGGTGGTTTGGGTACATCTAAACTTGTAACACAATAAGGAGTGCAGAAAAGTTTCTGTTACAAAACTTACTGCAAACAATAGGATCGGGACAGGGTGGTGCAAATAGCAAAAAAAAAAAAGGAGCATTTTATTCTTCCCCCCTCCCCCAATATATTAAACGGTTACTTTCAGGCAGAAAACCTTTTAGTTCCAAATAAATGCCAAGTAATAGAACCAGAAGCAAACCAAACTTTCTAATCTACACCAAAATTTAGGGGAGAAATCTTCTATAGAATCCATTCCCTCTGTGTGTCTCTGAAGAGCTATAGCCAAGAGAAACTCAAAGAAATAAAGCAGAAATATTGTACACTGACCCCCAGGCCTGCCAAACCTGACTCAGGAAGCCCTATGTATGGAAATTGCATAATGCTCTTGGCACTCACAGAGCTGTGCTCTCAGATACCTTCCAGAAGAATGACAGTGTGTGAAGGGGGCAGGCCATGAGTACTTTTTAAGGATGTAAATGAGACTTGGTTGTGCCTGAAGCACTTCCACAACTTAAAGCTGGTATTTCAAGTATCTGGACGTTATCCAAAATATCCATCTTGGCCAGCTGCCAGGAATGTTTACTGAGTCCTTAGGAGCCACTTGTTTGATACCTTCGAAGCTGCCTAGAAAGAGTTTGTGTTGTGTGGGAGTGGGGAGTGTGTAAGCTAAAGCATCAGCTTCGAGTTAGCCTTCCCGTTCCTGTAAGTGCTAGTTTTGTGACTGTTGGCAAGTCTTTTAACCTCTCTGAGCTAAAGTTTGCATCCCTATAAAATGGTGAAAAATCTGGCCCTTCAATATGTTGGTTTCCAAGATTGAATGGAATCAAAAAGCTTTATCTAAATGCCTTGTACACTGTTTGCCACGTGGCCAGTGCCCAGAAAATGTTGGTTTCCTCTCTTCTTTCTTCATTGTTTGCAATACAGTTTTTCTTGGTGCAAGTGCTAAAGCAATTAAGCTCTGAACTTTACCATCTTTATGACACAGAAATTGGCTGAGAGCCTCAGAAATAAATCTGAGAATTGGGAAAAAAAAAAAAAAAGCGCCCATCACCATGCATTTGTCAGTTGGCATCTCCTTGCTTTTTCTAGTTAGAGTCTTTCATAGTGAAATGCTTATTTCTTTTTTTCATCCATGTATGTAGGATAGTGTTTGACAGGCATTTTTATGTGTGCGAAAGTATGGGGAAAGTGACAAAACGAGGCCCACTCGAGATGTCACTTCCCTGTACTGCAAGCTAGAGTTGACAATGAAATCCCTGCTGAAGAACCCCTGTGGTGTTTTGGAGCATCTCAGCATCAAGAGGAGGGAGAGACACTGAGCAGTCAAGGGTACCGGTCTTTCCACGTGAGAAAAGTATTTGAGGTGTAGCCAAAAGATGGGAGTCTATGCTTTGAAATGGGGGTAGTTTATTTCTTTTTAGTTCTGTGAAAAATCATATAATGACAGGGTATTTTTATTTTTCGCTGTGTTAGGCAACTGTCCTCTCTAGACAAAGACACAACACACACACAGAGATAAATCGGTGTTGTGTTAACATCAGTGGGAGTTTGGAGTATACAACAAAGGTCGCCATCCCACTTCATTAATTTCTTAATATAAAATGTAAACAAAAATAAAACACAAATTTCTCACCAGTGATAGTGATGAAATGCTATTATTATTGGGGAGGCTAAGCATGAAATTTAAACATTTCTACCCAAAAATTTAGTGTAGAAAGAGATCTGAAGGTATAAACTACAGTAACAACCACCAGCAACACAACAAAAAAAGATATAGAATTTGTTGATTCTTTTCCTGTGCTTAACCCAGCACCTAACATCTAGTAAGTCCCTATCTAATAAATGCTGTGTTGGGTATTATTAATAAGCAGATCTGGCAGAAGTGTTGCCATGTTCTCAGTATTATCTATAGGGTAAATAATGTGCTGCTGTTAAGAGGCTGAAAGAGCTTCCTAGCTCCATCATTATGATAGAGTTCTGGATAATGTGAAAACCCTGGTGCTCACTGACAAGTGTTTGCTTGGGTCGGGGTGGGAGTGGTACATCAGAGCAACGCCACTTCATTGGCAACAGGATCATAGGATGCATTTACATTCGTCAGTAGAAACTATGTTTTTTTGTTTTTGTTTTTGTTTTCCTAGTCTGACCTCAACACTTTCATTTATCTCACACACAGGTTCTGTATTAGAAATTTTTAACTTTGTGCTTGAAACTAATTTTACACTGTGCAACCTTTTTTCTTTCTTTTGCTCTCTTCTATTCTTATTTCTTTGCACTAATTGTTTGCAAACTTATTTAGTTCTGTAAAGAAATTTGAGTCTAATCCAAAACTTTTAAAAATTCTATGATTAAAAAAGGAAAATAATTCATATGTAGAGTTATTAAGTTAAATTGATTTTTTCCTGTCACAGCTCATATTTAGAAATGTTTTTGATGATTGAGCAAAATTATTAAATTTGTTCTGCACTCAATAAATATATGTGGTTTTTATTTTCCAGAGTAATCTCTCAGAAGAATATAATATATATGGCTTTACATTTGAAGCATACTTTGAGTGGGGCTGTGGATAGATTTATAAGCATGTTGAAAGAATTTGCATATGTCTATATGTATATTTTTAAGAAAATGTTTTTTCTCTATTGAACATTTGGAGTTTTTAACCCTGTGAACATCATGTGAGGTTATATGAAGAAAGAACTCTTTGAAGGTGGTAAAGTGATGGAGATGAAGTCATAAGAAATGGAGAGCACCACAAGGAGGCCCAGCCAATGTGCCTTAGGTATGACTCAGATATGACTTGCAGGAAAGCAAAAAAGGAGGGAAATGTCTTCATGACTCAATTTCTTTCCATCTTTTGGTATCCCTTGAGAGATTTTTTTATAAGGCATTAATGTTGATAGAGTCTTGACCATTTTTTCATCCTTATGACCTTTCCTTTCCAACTTGTGTGGCTCTTTCTCTCTGAAGGCAGTGTATTTTGCCATAGCCAGTTCACATGATGAACAATAACATGTCTAGGCAAAATGCATGTCTTGGAAGCACCAGAGAAAATACTAACATAAGATTTCCATTATATGATAAAAATTTGTTGAGTATCTCATATGTGACGGGCTCTTTGCTAAGGACTAGGGACACAAAGATGCAAAAGGCAGAAGTCTCTGAATAATGGTGAGGGCAAAAGTTGAGAAGTGAAAGAATAAAATGTTTATGGACTGACATATATATGTATCTAGAGAGAAAATAATTGGGATAGCCTACTTTAGGTGGTGTGGTTAGGGAAGGCGTCTCTAAGGAGGTGACATCTAAACTGGTATTTGAAAGAAGAGAAGAAACCAACCACGCTAAGAAAGAGGGAAAACACATTCTAAATGGAAAGAGGTGATACAGAAATCAAGGTGCTAAGGTGGGATGGAGCTGGGCATTCTCATTCTCACAGGTCAGCACGTACGCAATGCAGAGCTCACACTAAGATGAAAGCCAGAGAAAATACAATACTGAGGACTCTATTTTAAGTGTAATTTAAAATTTTAAGTACCTTGGACTGGCAGATTTAACTACCATAAATTTGACTTTCTGATAAATAACAAATACTTTGTTAGCGTAAGTTACATTGCAAATATTGCATGGGACATACTTATACTAAGAAAAAATTATACATGTAATATATACTTATATATTTTATATACTGTCTATATTATACATAATATATATTTACATACACTATGTATATATATTTTATACATACTTTTTCCCTTCCCGTCCTAGATGGGATGCCCCTGGTGGCTGTGAATGTGGGAGTGCTGTGATGTGGCTGTGAATGTGGGAGTGCTGTGATCTGATTTCTGTTTGGAAAAGATCAGGTGGTTTGGTTTCCTGTCTGGCTGCTACTTTCTGATTCCCAGGAAAAGGCAGGAGCACTGCAGCCAGTTCACAATGTTTATGACAGATCGATTTCTAGGATTCCGTTTTTCCCTCCTACTGTTTTCAGATGAGCTGCCTACTGGTAAAAGAAAAACTTCAGACAAATTTAATTTAACAGAGTTTGACCAAAGAGCAGCCCTCAGAACGAGTTACCAAGAACTACATTTGCCAAAGATTCTAAGGACTCTAGGATTCCCTTTAGTACATGACCTGTGTTGGTGGCTGGGGATTCTAGGGTTTGAGTCTAGTTTTTCAGGGTTGACTCGTGATAGGCAAAGCCGCTCCAGGATGCCACTCATTCTATTGCTGCTCTGATTCCTGCTAGAATTAATCCTGTTGCTTATTTATTTCTGGTGTTCTTGAGTCTTACGGGATTATAGACTGTGACCCCTGGAGAAGCAAGGGTGACCATTCTGCATTCACCTCTATTCCAAGTTTTTGATATACAAGGGAAAGCTACTCCTAAAAGCACGTGGCTCCTGGGTTAGTTGACAGTGATTATGGGGTATGACTTTTCCCCATTAATGGCCACAAACAAAAATTAGTCCAGTTGGGGTACACATACAGGCTCCACAAGGTCCAATATCTATCCATTGCTGCCAAATGGGGTCTGTAGAGATGTTCTTGCCCTGTTCCAATAGAGATACCCAACCAATCTTTGTTTTACAGAATGGGTCAGTACTCCCACCTTCCCAGATTAGGCAGTTGTTTTGTTTGTTTGTTTGTTTTTCCTGTATGTTCTTATCTGAGAGAAGTCACCCTATATGGTTTCCTAGATCACAAGTAGAATCCTGTATACATTGTTACAGCCTTGGGGACTTGGCAGCTTAGAGTTGGATCAAAGCATTGAAGGGAAACCTCGACTTTTGTATCATTAATACACAGTGGGTGCAGAAGATAGAATCATTACTGTGCTAGAGATATAGATACCCAACTTTCCAGGTCCAGTTAATAGCAGTTGAGGGTGAGGGGTTCAGGTAGAATCTATTAAGTGATGGACAGGTAAAGTGACATGGCACCAGTGGTGGGCATATCTTATGGAAATGTACTTCCACCCTGTCCCTGTTTTAGGTAGTCTTTGATTTGGTCTGGTGTCCGAGCCCTGCCTCCTCAGTCAAATCCTGCCTCCTCCTTGAGTTATGGCTAGGTGTTCACCTTGTTTGGTCATGGTCTGATCAGTTGGCAGCCTGTGATTGGCTGAAGCTCAGCTGCTGTTACAAAAAAAGCCTCCTAAATTAGGCTTTCAGTGTGTTTAACAGACTAAGTTGGGTTAGGTTGCAGTTACTTAGGCAGGGACTCAAGTTATGGAGACAGCCTCAAGCTAAATTTAATTTAGTTTAACAATATGCTTTTTTTTTGAGTCTCAGCCTAAACATGACTCCTACAGAGGGGCCCACCTTTCCCCTCCCTCAAAGGCCCCATTAGATAACCTCCTCTTATGCAGACCAGAAGCCCCCTACTTCCTTACTTTAGCAGAGCATTGATGCCCCGTGTTATAATTACTACTTCTCTGTTGTCCCCTCTAGAATAGGAACCCTCTGAGGACACAAACTCTGTCTTTTCCCTTGATTATCTGGCATGTAGCCCAGGACCTGAAACAATGGACAAGCTCAATGACTGTTGATTGAATGCATGAATTAACAGAGGCCTCTTTAAAGTAATCCCCTGGGCCTTACACCACATTCTCTTCTCTGAGTCCAATTTCTGGAATATCAATTGCTAAGGGGTGTATTTATTGAGTACTTCCACCTCTCACGTGCTATGAAAAATCTTGGAGATGCCTGAATCTAGATCTCTGTCCTTAAGGAGCTCATAAACTAGTTGAGAATATGAGATAACCCAGAAAAAGATGATGAGCAAAGCCATGAAAAATACAGTGAAGTTTTTGAATAGCTGGTAGAATCAATGAGACTTGGGGATCCTGCACCTGGATTCTGTGGACTGCATTAAGGATACATGAAAGGGCTTGCAGTAGAGGTCTGGGAATAGCCTGAAATTATATATATATAGCATTTTATGCACCTACATTCTTTCAGTAAGAAAGTCCTGAGTTTTGATCAGATTCTCAAATGGGAAGTAGCTAATCCTAGGATGTTGGCAACTGTCTGCTGCTCTAAGTGCTATAGGGTGTCATGATGGACTGAAGATCCAAATATGAAAGGCGAAACTATAAACCAAGAGTAGAAAAGATGAAATTTCTTCACAATTTCTTACTAGGGTAGAAAGGCTTGAAATAATAAGGGTAACATTTAAGGAATTTAATTATCATTAAAGATTTGTTTTCAATGAAAGAAGCTATGGGAAAAATTAACAAAGTACAAGCTAAGAAAATATTGGAGATATGAATAGTAGCTGAAAAATTGTATGTATAACAGCATACAAAAGATTTATACTGAGAATATATCTTTTTACTTCTACTAATTGGTAAACAAAAGACATGAATTCAAAAATTTTAATAGTCAAAAGATATAAATGAACAGTTTACACAAGGGGAACTTTGAATGGCTAATATGTGCACACTCGGTATTCAGAGACATGAATATTTAAATAAGAAACATTGCTCCATAATCATCAAGTTGACCAAAAGCAACAAGAAATATCATAATAAGTATTAGTGAGGATGCATAAAAACAGGAATTTTGAGGCTTGTTTGATATGGTAAAGAATTAGAAATAATCTATTTGCCTACTGATAAGAGAATGAAGTAAAATTATTATTTGTGCTTATTACAGAATACTTGTAGTAGTTAGAGGAATTAAAACCTAGATCACTCCTGTCTGGTGGAAGTATAATGTGAACCCTATGTGTAATTTAAATATTTTTAGTAGCCACACAAAAAAAGTACCAAGAAAATTTATTTTTACTTTTTTAAATTAAAAGAATAAGGTGATCATGTTAATGCTATATTTTATTTAATATATGTAAAGTATTATTTCAGTATATCAACATAAAAATTACTGATAGATGTTTTACATTCCTATTTTGTACTATTTTCAGTATCTGGTATGTATTTTATAGTCATAGTACATCTTAAATTAGAGGCTAAATTTTCATTGGAACTGATTGATCCATATTTAAGTTTCATAAAAGGTACAACTGAAAAACCAAGATTCATATTTTTAAGATATTACAAAAATATTTAAAAGTATTCTCATAATTAAGATACAAGTTTTAAAATTTAAATTAAAGGTAGATTAAAATTACAAATTTAGTTTTCCACTTGCATTAACCATATTTCAAATGCCCGGGAGCTGCATGTGGCTAGTGGCTACTATGTTTGACAGCTCAGATCCAGAGGTACACATACATATTCTGGTGGTTTTCAAAAGCATAATGATGTAAAAAAAATAGAAGAACCTGATTTATAGTGAAATATCATTTAAATAAATGAGCATAAAGAAAACCCCAGTATTTTATGTTTTCATAAAAACACAGCTATGGGGGCTGGGCGCGATGGCTCATGCCTGCAATCCCAGCTCTTTGGGAGGCCAAGGTGGGCGGATCACGAGGTCAGGAGATCAAGACCATCCTGGCTAACACAGTAAAACCCCGTCTCTACTAAAAATACAAAAAAATAGCCGGGCGTGGTGGCAGGCACCTGTAGTCCCAGCTACTTGGGAGGCTGAGGCAGAAGAATGGCGTGAACCTGGGAAGCAGAGCTTACAGTGAGCCGAGATTGCACCACTGCACTCCAGCCTGGGTGACAGAGCAAGACTGTGTCTCAAAAAAAACCCCAAAAGACGAAAAACAAAAAAACAACCAAAAAAACCACACAGCTATGCATTAAAGTACATGGAAAATATTTCGGAAGGGTCAGCCTATGTCTATAGGGTGAGGTAGCAAGGGATCAGGAAAGGCAAGTCAGGAGGAAAATCCTAAATGACGTCTTGGAGAGTTCTAGGCCGCTGGTGTGCTGTGGGTTAAGGAGCTTACCTAACTCAGTTCTAGGCACTCAGGGTTAAAACAAAAAGCAGGAAGAGTTCACTCTGTTGAAAAACTGTTAATACTGGACTCAGTGCAAAATTGTGGTTTCACAATCATGTTTTCAAATCTTCCATTTTTAAGTTCCTTCTAAAACAGCAACTGAATGATGCTGGTTACTACCACAGTTAATGTCATCGGAGGGCATCAGTGTGAAAAAGATCAAAGGACATTTGCCCGAAAGCCTTTCACTCTTCTGATAAACATGGTTTCCAAGTATCACATTCTCAGAACTTGTTGAATGTGGAAAGATCCAAAATGAGACCCTATACAATTAAGCCCTCGTAAAGCAGAGCGAAGTCCTACAATTCACCCACTGTTGTGTTTCGTAGAACATTAATACGCCTGCTGTTATGGGCTGCATTGTGGTTTTCCCAAAAATTCACACCGAAGCCCTAACCCACAGTACCTCGGAATGTGACTGCATTTGTAGATAAAGCCTTTGTAAAGAGAACTTAAGGCCGGGTGCAGAGGCTCAAGCCTGTAATCCCAGCACTCTGAGAGGCCAAGGCGGGCGGATCATGAGGTCAGGAGATCGAGACCATCCTGGCTAACACAGTGAAACGCCATCTCTACTAAAAATACAAAAAAATTAGCCAAGCATGGTGGCACGTGTCTGTAGTCCCAACTACTCAGGAGGCTGAGGCAGGAGATATAGCTTGAACCCAGGAGTCAGAAGTTGCAGTGAGCTAAGATCACGCCACTGCACTCCAGCTTGGGCAACGGAGTGAGACTCTGTCTCAAAAGAAGAAAAAAAAAAGAGAACTTAAAATGAAACCATTAGGGTGGGTCCCAGTCCAGTCTGGCTGATGTTCTTATATGTGGAGGAGATCAGGACACAAAAGGGACACCAGGAAAGTGCACACATGGTGAAGACCATCTGCAAGCCAAGGGCAGAGAGAGGCCTCAGGAGAAAACAAACCTGCCCACACCTTGATCTTGGACTTTCAGTTTCTGGAACTGTAAGAAACATTTCTGTTGTTTAAGCCATCCAATTCATGGTTATGGCAACCCTACCAAACTGATACACCTACATTTAAAAATTCATCACATAGCTTTAGAGGCAGAACAACGTTAAGAGCAGACCCCCTAAGTCAGGCGGGGTTGACCTTAAATCCAATCTGCATGTTACTAGCTCTGGGACTCTTAGTATGGAACTGAGTGATCCATGAAGTGAGGAGTAATAATTGTACTTGCCTCGTAAGGTTATTGGGGAGATGAAGTGAATGAATGGAAATAAGTATTGCCTAAGTGTTCGTTATTATTCTAATCATTATAATTGGATGTTGCATTCTGGTTGTCATAGTTTCACTACTCACATATGCCTAATGCACCTGAGGAACCAGAGTGACCTAGCGTATCAGTTCACGCCAGGTGGGGTCGTAAGAATCATAAACAAAGATAAGATGTTAAAGACTGTTGTCTGGTTTCTCTGTTGTTTTCAATGGCTCTTTCTACAAGAGCATGGCTTTGAATTAGCTGCTGGACTTTTGAAGTTGAACATGATTTATCCTGAGTATTCTTTTAGGAATGGTCAGTGTCCGTATGTGTAAATGTCCATATGCATTTGGAAGCACTGAGAGATTAACCTCAGCAGTTACAGGCACAAGAAAGAACCACCGCCTCTATAGCACTGTGTGTGACCACTAACCTCAGAAAGAACCAGCATTATAACAATGTAGATAGCATTCTGTCATACCTTTCATTTATTTTACCTGCTAGAATGAATTGAGGATGGAATTAGCCCTCACAAACCAGAGGGCATTACTGCTGTGCACTGACTGTTATGTTTTGTGGAACATTGCTGCAGTATGCTTGCATTATAAAATTTAACAAATTCCTAGCAAAATGTCACTATTCACTGTGTGAATGCAATCTCTTCAGTGCGTTTAAGTTGGTTACTTTCACACATCAAGTTCTAGCAGATAAAAGTGGGCACTTAATATTCAGTGGATGTGCTGAGAATAGCCGTGTTTAGATAGTCAATTTCCTAAAATCGCATAACCTTTTGTTATCTTGTAATACATAAAAGGGACAGTGGGATCAGAGAAAGCTGTTTACTATGTCAGATAAACAAGTCAAAAGGTTCCCAGTAAACTATTTACGCCCTGCCTGGCATCAGAAAGCTTGGGCTGAGTTCTTTACATATTTCTCCAGAACATCTCTGATTTAAAAAAATGCTACGAAGCCCACTGTTTAGAGACAAAATGTTTCTACTATGTGTAAACATTACTGGCTTTCTTGAGTGATTTCTTATCTTTCTCATTCTCTCCTCCCTGTTCTGTTTCTCCATATGGGACTATTTCTCTTTCAGGTGTCCTTTCTCAGTCAGAGGCTAGCTCTGTTTGTCTTTTTTACTTTTCCCCCTAAATTTGTGAACAAGTCCTAGTGTCCATGAAAGTGGAGAACTAATGGGATTGCCTGGAGGCAGTCATATATACTTTAGACAGGTGCTGCGCAAACTTCTGCTGTCAGCTGGCCGAGCCCTCTTCAATTCCAGCTTGTAAACACCGATGGCAGCCCAGCCAGCACAGATGCTGCCAGCTACTGATTACTCCATTGACAGACGCAGCTGGCTTGACCGTGCTTCCTGAATTGATTGGTGTTCTGTTAGAAATCCACCTGTTTATTGAACACCCTGTGTTTGCCTAAATTCAACGTTTGGTTCTGCAGAATGGTGAAACTAGGCATGTGTGAGATGGTAATTGCTTATGAAAAAGGCAATGGAAAGTAGTAAATGAAGCATGTGAAAAGCAGCTTTATTGAATGTCTATTGTGTTAAGTACTTGCTTTTGTTTTACACGTATGACCCAAAGCCTGCCTAGAAGTATTCATATATGAAATATGAGGCAGAAATATAGGATAAATCCATACATACTTCTGGAAACACCGCTGATCCTTATTGATGGAAGAAAAAGATTTTGGAAGGGCATAGGCTTTGACTGTAACCAAAAATTAAGAGTTGGCTATAGAAATATACAGAATCTCCACCCTACCCTCCTTCCTGGGCTCCAGATCTACAGAGCAAACTCCTGCTGGTGATCTCTAGTTAGATGAAACGCATCATGTCTTTCCCAGCTTGCTATCCTCCAGGCGTTCCTCCTTATCCATTCTCCATTTCAGTTGATCCAGAGACTTGGAAATCACCCATGATCTCCCTGTTTCTCATCCTCACATTCAAATTTTTTCAGTTCTGCCTCCTACATATTTTTCAGATCAATCCATTTGTTTCCATCCTGGAGGCACCTGTCTTCCCTGTAGGGAGAAAGGAAGGGAGGGAGGGAGGGAAAGGGAAAGGAAGAAAGTTCTTTTTCCTTCTTTTAAATGTTATTTTTCATTAAAAAAATACATAACATTTATCATCTGATATTGTTTGCCCGTGTCCCCACCCAAATCTCATCTTGAATCCCACGTGTTGTGGGAGGGATCCAGTGGGAGGTAATTGAATCATGGGGGCAGGCCTTTCCCATGCTGTTCTTATGATGGTGGGTGAGTCTCATAAGATCTGATGGTTTTATAAGGGGGAGTTTCGCAGCACAAACTCACTCTTTGCCTGCTGCCATCCATGTAAGATGCGACTTGCACCTCCTTGTCTTCCGCCATGATTGTGAGACCGCTCCAGCCATGTGGAACTGTAAGTCCATTGAACCTCTTTCTTTTGTAAATTGCCCAGTCTTGGGTATGTCTTTATCAGCAGTGTGAAAGCGGAGTAATACATCATCTTAACCATTTTAAGTGTACAGTTCTGTAGTGTTAAACATACTAACATTACTGTGCAACAGATCTTCAGAACTTACTCATCTTACGAAACTGAAACTGTATACCCATTAAGCAACAACTCTCCATCTTTGTTTGTTTCTTTCTTTTTTTCCTGTTTGTTTTTTATGATGACCAATATGGACAAGCAAAAGAAGGTACATAAGACTTTGGGTCAAAGTAATTTCAATTGATCAGTGTTTATTTTGAAATTCTTAAATGATGAGTTTTAAGCACAATTATTAGTTGTTGGCTCTGGCCTTTTCTTTCATAAACTCATTGTGCTCACAGGGCTTGGCATGGGGACACTTTCCAGTGTCTCCCCAGGTTTCTCACACTGCCTTAATTTCAACCATCAGAAAAGAGGGTAAGGTGACCTAAGATAGGCACTTCTGTTTGGTTTTGATAATTCCTCGTTTAGAAGAAAGCTTGTAACAGTGGAGTGAGATACACAATCTAGATTTGAGTTTCATTTTCATCATTTACTTAATTGTGACCATGTGCAAGCAAAATCGTGTATCATATGAGCCCTTGAGTTTTGCCTGGTAGATGAATTTCTACAGGCCTGTATCATGATATCATTGTTGTTCTTTCTCCTCCTCTTCCTTCTTCTCTTTCTGTATGGTCATCACTTATCCTGTTAAGACACTTAACCAAGGAGTGCTGGGAGTAGAAAAGGGCATGAGGGACACCATTTGCTTTGCAACATTGTGAGGAAGCCTTACCCTGGTCACTCATGCTAAAAATGCGTTGAGTGATGTTACAGGGGTTTCTGCATGCTTTGGGAGTGCTCTGTTCTACTTAGAAGTTTGAAGACATTGCCTCAAAACTTGCTATCATACTAGTGGGTAATGGTTAATCAAGGAGTTAAAACTTTTAAGTCTAATTCACAAAAGACAGTTCATCAATCAAGATATATTTGTTCTTTTATAATTAAGATCTGTCAAGTCTTTCCACTATATTCAGCAAACCCATATTTTCATGATTTTAGGGTTTTACTTGACTGTAAAATTTCCTCTGGGCTGCAAAGCCACACATGTAATCTGCTCAGGAATGAACTTTTTAGCAGAAGTCAAAGGCAAAAAATCAATTTAGCTGGTTTTGACTTACAACAGTTAAAAGAAAAATGGAAAGTATTGGATTTTGGATAAGTACTTTTGCTTCACAGTTTTAGGGTTGAGTAGATGTTCAAATATCACTCACCACATTGGCCTGTCGTTTGGATTATTGTTTTATTATTTTGAAGACATAAAGTCAACCTAGTAATTAAGTGGGCTGCACACTGTCTGATGTTTCATATAAAGAAACATTACGCTCTTCAGCACATCACATACTAATCAGTTGGGTCAGACTTTTTTTGCTTAATATGTTATGTCACTGATAGAGACGTGAGAAAATACCTTAAGTGTCTAATCGGTGGGAGGTTTATTGCATTAGTCATAGATTTTGGGAGGAGAAAATGGATATTTTAATCTATACATACATAACATGCACAGAATATACGTACACATATGATGCTGGGCAGTTGTCAAAATTGCTCAGGTTCAAAAGGTTAAAAGAGACACTAATGCGTAAGGCTCAAGAGCATGGGGTTGGTTTTCTAGACACCTTGAATTCAGATGTAACTTTCACTCTGTATTGGCTGGTAGCTTTAGCAAGATACATAATCTCTCCATCTGTAAAACGGAGCTAGTAATATCAGTCTCACCTTGTGAAAATGGCATAAAATAATCATGGTAAATGCCTGGCACGGTGCTAGACAAAAGTCCATGTTGTAGAAAACAGGAGATATTGTAACTTATTATCTCCAACGAGGCAAGAAGAATAGTTTGTCATCATTATTGGTTCACAGAGAATTATATTAAAAGAATTATCATGGGTTTAATGTCCCAAAGAATTGGCAAAAGCAGACTGTCCACTTCCTTGCTAACTTAGGTGATGACGCCATTGTTCTGGGTTGATGAGTTGGGTGCCATGCAGCTGTTGGTGTTGCTGCTTTTAACTGTCCAACTGTCAATGCAAGGGAGAATGAAGTAAAAGCCCAGATACTTCACAGCTTGATGGGTACTCTAGCCAGGCCACTTTCCCCCATGGTGAAAGGCCTGGCATAAAAGGAGAAGGTAAATTCATGAGCATAGAGGTTCCATGTTTTTTCCCTCTGTTGCCCAGTGCCTTGCATAATGCCTTGCCACAATAGACACTTCATCAAAGTAACAAACAGCCAGGGAAATAGGTGACAATAGGACCTTTCTTCTTTGGGGCATTAAACATTATCCCAGCCACTAGCTTTTAAAGTTTTTATGTTTGGTTACTTAATTTTTTGAATATTAGTATCTTTTTTGTTTAACTGGTCACTGTTATGGGTTGAATTGTATACCTTACAAAAAAAGATATGTTGAAGTCCTAGTCCCTAGTGCCTCTGAATTTGAGTGTATTTGGAGACGGCCTTTACAGCAGTAATCAGGTTAAGATGAGGTCATTGGGTGGACCCTAGTGCAATGACTTGTATTCTTAAAAAGAAGGAAATACAGACACAGCAACAGACAAGCAAAGAGAGAAGACAGTGTGAAAAAACCCATAAAGAAGACAGCCATCCACAAGCCAAGGAGTGTGTCCTGGAACACATCCTTCACAGTCCTCAGAAGGAACCAACCCTGCTGACACGTTCGTTTAGGCCTCTGTCCTCAGAACTGTGGGATCGTACATGTCTGTTGTCTAAGCCAGCCAGTTTGTGGTACTTTGTTATGCTCATCCTAGCGTGTCCTGAATTGGTGGGTTCTTGGTCTGGCTCACTCCAACAATGAAGCCCCGGGCCCACGTGGTGAGTGTTACAGTTCTTAAAGATGGTGTATCCGGAGTTCGTTCCTTTAGATGTTCAGGTATGTCCAGAGTTTCTTCCTTCTGGTGGGTTCGTGGTCTGGCTGACTTCAGGAGTGAAGCTATAGACCTTTGTGGTGAGTGTTACAGCTCTTAAAGGTTGCGCTTGTGGAGCTGTTCATGCCTTCTGGTAGATTCATGGTCTCGCTGGCCTCACGGGTGAAGCTGAAGACCTTCATGGTGAGCGTTACAGCTCTTAAAGGCAGGGCGTCCAGAATTGTTTGTCCCTCCCCGTCAGTTCGTGGTCCCGCTAACTTCAGGAGTGAAGCTGCAGATCTCCTTGGTGAGTGTTACAGCTCATAAACGCAGTGTGGACCCAAAGAATGAGCAGCAGCAAAATTTATCGCAAGGAGCAAAACAACAAAGCTCCTACTGTATGTAAATGGACTCAAGTGGCTTGCCGCTGCCCCATGGGGTGGCCTGCTTTTATTCCCTTATCTGGCCCCACCCACATCCTGCTGATTGGTCCATTTTACAGAGAGCTGATTGGTCCATTTTACAGAGTGCTGATTGGTCCATTTTACAGAGTGCTGTTTGGTCTGTTTTGACAGAGTGCTGATTGGTGTGTTACAAACCTTTAGCTAGACAGAAAAGTTCTCCAAGTTCCCTACCTGATTAGCTAGACACAAAGTGCTGATTGGTGAGTTTACAAACCTTTAGCTAGACACAAAGTGCTGATTGGTGCATTTACAATCCTTTAGCTAGACAGAGAAGTTCTCCAAGTCCCCACCCAACCCAGAAGCCCAACTGGCTTCACCTCTTACTAGCAAACTAATACAGTCCTAGAAAAGATATATTGATTGTAGGACTATGGAGGAAAGAAAAAAGTAAGATATTTGAGGTTACATTTTCCATTCAAAATGCTTTTTCAGTGTAGTTATATTTGTAGTGTGCTTTTTCCAAGCTCAGAAACTGAGGAGAACAGGGAGCTGCTTCTGAT
This sequence comes from Papio anubis, assembly GCF_008728515.1. Lineage (NCBI taxonomy): Eukaryota > Metazoa > Chordata > Mammalia > Primates > Cercopithecidae > Papio > Papio anubis. Next base: position 80,223,172 of record NC_044977.1, read on the forward strand.
AAATTTCTAATGCCTTTTCCTGGGGGATTGATTGAACACAAAGAGCTCAGAGCTATCTTCCAGCCATCTGCAAGAGATATGTTTTTGTACACCTTTGGTAACATCTAAGTAGACTGGCACAAAAGGGCCTTCCTCTGAGAGTGTTCTGTGGAAAGGCAGCCATGATGGCAGAAGCATGTAAATAAGGAGTATTTTTTTTTTTATTGTATGCTTCTTTAAAATGTGGATTTTTCAGGCCGGGCGCGGTGGCTCAAGCCTGTAATCCCAGCACTTTGGGAGGCCGAGACGGGCGGATCACGAGGTCAGGAGATCGAGACCATCCTGGCTAACACGGTGAAACCCCGTCTCTACTAAAAATACAAAAAATTAGCCGGGCGAGGTGGCGGGCGCCTGTAATCCCAGCTACTCGGGAGGCTGAGGCAGGAGAATGGCGTGAACCCGGGGGGGCGGAGCTTGCAGTGAGCCGAGATCGCGCCACTGCACTCCAGCCTGGGGCACAGAGCAAGACTCCGTCTCAAAAAAAAAAAAAAAAAAAATGCGGATTTTTCCAAAAAGCTAAACAAAATATATATCTCAAAAATGATAGTAAGAATTAGGAAGGATAAAATGAGATATTCATGGGAACATGATTTTTTAAATAGATTTTCGGTAATAATGGGTAAACCTCCATATTTCCTAATCTGCCCTTCTCTTAACTTTTGTCCCAAAACAAATGCATTGTGGAAAGATTAAAAGAGGCAATTTCAGGTACTGACAGAAAACAACAGAAATCCAGGTTTCTTTTGTGGGTATCGTGAGTGGTCTCAGGTGGCATCTTCTCCCCATGATAGCTTTGTGAACATTTCTTCTTCTTTATTCAGATCATCTCTGGGTTGACAGAAGTGGGGTCCCATAGACTAATTGAGATGCCACCGTTAATAAAGACCATATGTTGCAGGCATGTTCTGATCCTGTGCTCCTTGCTTTCTCCACTGGCCTAATGGTAAACAAGTTTGTGTCTAATTAACTTAGCATTTCTTGGAAAGGCTTCATTCCATCCTTGGTGGTAATTACTATCCAGGGCATTGCTATACTTTGACATTTTCCTGAAGTGTAAATTATTGGTGTCTGAAAGAAGTCATTGGCTCAAGAGAAAAACATAAAAGACAAACTAAAAGGAGGATGAAGGTACTTGTGAGTTGGTTTCCTCTCCTCAAAGGTCATTATCAAGGCTGCAAATGCTCCCCGGACATGTTGAAAATGCCCCCTATGCAAGTGAGACTCTGGGGAGCAGTTGAATCTGCAAGTTTCCTTCTGTAGGGTCATGTCAGGATCATAGAGTAGGTTGCTAATAGGATGGCTTCAGGTCTGGAGGTGGGAGGTGTAAAAATATTTCATGCAAAAATAATTCTTGTTTTATTACTTAATTTTAAATGCATCAGTAGCTTTTTTTATTTAGAAAAGTCCTTCAGAGAGGTGTTTTGTATACATATCTGACACCTGTGGTTTGTCTCCTTTGTAAACCCCCCTTTCTAGCTTTTAGGGGAGCAGTGGGTTTGCTATAGTGAGTTCCTAATACATCTTGAGGCCCCAGGGTGGTTTACCCCACCTAGAGTTGCCTTCAAGAAGTACAGCTCAGCTGCCCCATGTTAAATAAAAGGAAATCCAGTCATGAATCTCTCAAAGAAACAGAAACCACGTCGTTCCCCTCAGCAGGGTTTCTCCCCTACATTTGGGTGCCCTGGAGTCACTCCAGGACCACCTCCCCAGTCTCTCCTTCTAGTTCTTACCTGGTCCAACTTTTCTTTCTGTTTGCTTCCTCTCCCCAAGTCCTAAATCTTTATGATACAGACTTAGCCTCTGCAGTTCTCTTTAAGCCCTCTGAACCAGTTTCACAGATTCTGAAGCATAAGAGAGCCAGACCCAGGCTTGGGAGAAGGGAATCAGGTAAGTGTGAGAAGGACGGGAGATTCACGAATGAATGTATTATGACTCTGTTTCACCCCCTCTTAATTATCACTGAGTTATGGTATGAAGAAAGGAAGGTCAAGAAAGAAGGAAAGGCCGGGCGCGGTAGCTCAAGCCTGTAATTGCAGCACTTTGGGAGGCCGAGGTGGGTGGATCACGAGGTCAAGAGATCAGCACCATCCTGGCTAACATGGTGAAACTTTGTCTCTACTAAAAATACAAAAATTAGCTGGGCATGGTGGTGCGTGCCCGTAATCCCAGCTACTCGGGAGGCTGAGGCAGGAGAATCGCTTGAGCCTGGGAGGTAGAGGTGGCAGTGAGCCGAGATCACGCCATTGTACTCCAGCCTGGAGACAGAGCAAGACTCTGTCTCCAAAAATAAATAAATAAATAAAAAGAAAGAAGGAAATTATCATTCATTAGGTGACATCAATTTTTTGGACACTGTCTTTGTTAGACATGTTTATGTGTGTCATCTTATAGGCTACTGACGGTTAACAAACATTTGTTTGGTCACTGATTATTGTGGACATTTTTGCTCATTATTGTATTTCCATACCATATCATACCTGGCATGTGTTTGGTTCTTCATAAATATTTTAGTGACTCTTTGGTGTAAATTTGTGAACTCTTCTAATCTCTCCCATTTCACAGATGAGGACATTTAGATTCTGACATGTTAATTACTTTGCCAAAGTTAAGACCTCTCAGAAGTGACAACAGTAATGTTTTCAACTCAATACATTTGGTTCTAAGATCTTCCACTGGACTGCACTGCCTGAGATACCATCTTCCACCATCATCTTCCCAGTGTAAGAGTACTGAATTCACCATGTGAACACTTTAGAGAGCTATATTTTGCTTTTGCTGTTACTACATTATTTCTATTATAACATTATTTCTATGGTATAGAAAAATAAGAGAAATTGAAAATAAGGTGTTTAGTGCAACTTTATACATATAATGTTAGTGATAATCTGGCTCTCAATTATCTGTACCTTAATTAGCTGCTGTTTTGATTATCTGCATTCTCCAAGGACTCTCCTGCCCATCACCTAAGCAGTCTTCCACTCAGCAGTATTTTTCCATCACCTAGCTTTGTTGAAATTTGTGGCATTAGGCATCATCCCAGCCTCTAGCTTTTAAACTTTTTATGTTTGGTTACTTTGACAGTCTTTGGTCAACATGATCTTATGCCAGAGTCCCATGTATGAAATAGATAAAGGTGGAGCTGCTCAGATGATGGGAGAAAGGTGCTCAGAACTCTGCTGGCCTGGCCTGCCTTCTCAGCCCCTCAGAGTACCTAAGACTTCTCAGAACAGAGTTCAACATCCGCTGACCTAGATGAATGCTCTCAATTTTATAATTGAAGAAACCAGATATAGAAAGGCTAATTGTCATTGGCAAGGTCACAGAATTATTAGTGATTCTAAAAGACTGAGAAGTCAAGCGAGGGTATTTTATACTGTATCCCTAAAGAACTACTGAAAACCAGAATAGCAACAGCAAGCCTTATTGAATGTTTATCAGGCATCGGGCATTGTGCTAAGAGCTTTACACCCACTGTGTTAGTAAATCTGCCACCCAGTGAGAGGGTTGCTATTATTATCCCCTCTCAGTGGATGGTGAGACTGAGACACAGCGTGGTTTATCGTATTTACCTGAAGTCACATAGTCAGAAAGCTGGGAGTGGCCAGAGCCCAGAGACATACTCTTAATCACAATTTCTGTTTCCCCACCCACCATCTCTTGGTGTCCCCTGCAAGGCCATGAATTTTCCCTCATTTACTTAAATAACTCACATGGTGGTTTTGGTGTAGTCCTCCCACTCCAGCTCCTTGCCATGTACTGCGGCATGGTGGTTCCCAGAACTCTTTCCCACTGAAGACCATGGTGAATATGTCCATATGTAGGATGCTGTGTCAATAATTGCCTGAGGTTATATACACCAGCTGGAGCTCCACACCTCCTCTCTCTCGAACAGCTTGAGGTATGCCTTACACCTAACCACATCACTCAATCAGTGTGAAACCCTGGTTAAGAACACTATCCTAGGGCATCTAATCCACAGAGAACATGATTTAAAGTTTTGCAGCACTCATGTAAGAGGACTTGCAGGTAGATTGAGAGAATACCCCTGTATTTGCCCACACTTAAAAGCTGTTTGGGGCAGCAGAAGTTACTCTGTATTATCCTAGAGTTTTCTAAGCTGTTTTTGGAAATGATCTTCAGTCTTCAGCTCACTTGACACAATTGACTCCTAGCTTCTTCTGGAAATGTACTTTTTTCCCCCTGAATTTCCAGATAACTACTCCTCGTGTTTTTCTATTTCCCAGAAAGTCCTTGTCAATTTCCTTTGCAGGCTTCTTCTCCTCAGATCGAAATGTAGGAATTCTATCTGACTCCATCCTAGGTTCCCTTTTCTGGAACTTGGCTATTTTCCTTTCTTTGTAGATAATCCTGTTAATTGCTTTTCTGAATATGAGTGACCCATGTGGCTAAGCATGGTAGATCAGATTAGAAATGTGGCATTATCATAACATGTTCTATCCTACATGCTCATTTTACAGTGTGATATTGATACTTTTGTCATCAAAAGGTGGAGGATCTGTTTCCTCTACTTGCATCTGGGTGGACCTTTGTAAATGCTTTGACCAATGTGACAGAAGTAAGACTGAACAAGTTTTAAGACTAGGTCCTTAAAGGAACTTTGGCTTTCTTGGTTTTCTTTCTTTCTTGAGAAATAGGTCATCGGAACCTCAAGGCAATATATGGTAAGTCTGGCTACCCTGAAACCACCATGCTGGAGAGAGCACATGGAAACACTTTAAGGAGCCAGAGAGGGATGCCCCTAACTGTTCAAGTCCTAGCTTAAGTTTCAGGCATACATATGGAAGCCATTGAGATGGCCCTAGTCTCAGCCACAGTGTGACTACAGTGTCATGAAAGTTCAGAGCCAGACCTCCTGACTGAGATGATCCAAAATTCCTGACCCTCCAGAAACCATAAGAGGCAGTACATAATGACTGTTATTTAAGTCACTTAGTTTTAGGGTAGTTTTTTACACAGCATTAGATAATTGGAACTGTAGGCATTGTATGTGTCTTATTTTTTTGCATAGGAATTTGATTGTTGTTCATTTTTGGCTTTGTGATCTTTGTTTCGCACCATGGTAGCTGTTTCTCAATGAATGTTAATTTTCTTTCTATGTTGCTTTCTTCTGCTCTGTTGGAACATTCTGATATAAATTCTTTATCAGTAGCGAACAAGTTTTTCAGCTTAAAAATGTATCCCTTTCATTTGTCACCAAAATTTCTCCCTTAGGAATAGTTCGAGCAGCTTTCCAGGTGTTTAATGCTTTGCACCTTAATGAAGGCACAACTCATGAAAACAACTATTGAACTATCAAGCATTTCATGCATATTGAGACAGTATTGAAATTGAAGAGAAATGTACAAGCAACTGTTTACAGTTAGATCTGAAAATATTGTTTAAGGGCACTTCTTTTATTTTGACAAATTTTTCAGAGAGTGTTTAGACTTGAGGTAGGTCTTATCAGACTCTTAGATAAAATATATAATATTCGTAATATAGTAGGCTTGGCAGATTCCATATGAATTATAGCAGTGGTTAACATTCGTAAATAGTCACATTTTATTCCCACTATAGTCTGTTGAATCAAGTAAGAAGGATTTGATTCAGATCAATAACTATAGCACATAAAATAATAAACCCTTTCAAAAATGTAAGAGTATAAATTATGTGTGCATGTGGCAGTGGTTAGGAAACTGAACATAAAATTTTAAAATATTATAGCTTGAAAACCTACTAATCTATCAGCTATTAAAATAGAAAATAGACAAAAAGTCATTACTCTGAAATTTAATAACATCGAAAGATGTTTGGGTGTTTCTTTCTTCTCAGTATAGAAGTAGCTCTGAGACAAGGAACGGTGGCTCCCGCCTGTAATCCCAACACTTTGGGAGGCCAAGGCGGGCAGATTGCCTGAGCTCAGGAGTTTGTGACCAGCCTAGGCAACACGATGAAACCTTGTCTCTACTAAAATACAAAAAATTAGCCGGGCATGGCAGTATGCGCCTGTAGTCCCAGCTACTTGGGAGGCTGAGGCAGGAGAATTGCTTGAACCCGGGAGGCGGAGGTTGCAATGAGCTGAAATAATGTCACTGCACTGCAGTCTGGGAGACAGAGTGAGAATCCATCTCAAAAAAAGAAGTAGCTCTGAGTACAAATTGTAAGATTTGGTTTTAGGCCAGGTACGGTGGCTCATGCCTATAATCCCAGTACTTTGGGAGGTCAAGTCGGGTGATCACCTGAGGTTAGGAGTTTGAGACCAAGCTGGCCATCATGGTGAAACCCTGTCTCTACTAAAAATACAAAAATTAGCCAGTGTGGTGGTGCGTGCCTATAGTCTCAGCTACTCAGGAGGCTGAAGCACAAGAATTGCTTGAACCTGGTAGGTGGAGGTTGCAGTGAGCCGAGACTGCACCACTGCACTCGGGCAACAGAGCAAGACTCCATCTCAAAAAAAAAAAAAAAAAAGACTTGGTTTTAAGTAAGCTGAATGGGTTAAATGGCCATCTGGATTGTTTATCAACTCTGGTGAGACTTCCTAGTGCCTATTTGGCAGTATGGAAAACATTTTTTTGAAGCATTATATGTGTATTTTCTGTCTTGTTTTAGAAAGGGTTCAACTCAGACTACACAAATAAAAAGAGTGCACAATAAAATGAAAATAATTGGATGACCTAAATGGACCAAAATAATAATAAGATAAATTCAAGAATGAGGTTAAACTTCCATGTTGCTTGTTAGCTCTTGTTAATGATGTCTTAACATCAGACCGTGACAAGGTGACACTGGTCTACTGATGTTCCCCAGAACTGTCCAAGATTTAGCACACACTTCTCCTTTCCTTCCTTCTTCTCATAATGGAAGCCAATCTCCTTTCATTAGAGGCAATTTCTTCCAGTGTTGGGCCAAGGAGAGGAAGTGGTGGTGAAGACTGCACTGATATTTCCTAATGATGGTGACTGTATTAAACAGCTTAGAAGCTTTAAATTAACGGAGATTGTATTGTGGAAAATAAGACTCAGTTTTAGGATATGGCCCAATATGTCTCTACCCTGGGGAAGGGAAAAAAAAAAAAAAAAAAAAAAACCTGTTGACTGGACAGTTACTTCTGGTCTATTTAGAATTCTCTCTTTGTATGCACCCTGAATACAGCTATATAAAGGAAATGGATGCCCTTTGAATAGGACCAGGAGGAAAAGAAATGAAAACTTTTGTTGGTTTAGGGTGGCGGGACTATGGGCTCATTTTTATTTCATCTTTATGATCATTTTAATGATGTTTTAAGTATCTTTATGATATACATAAGAAGAAAAAATAAAAAAAGTTTTATTACTTATCTAGTATTACTAGCCTCCAGGGTATTTGAAGTCTTTGGAGATGAAACTGTCACTATGCAGACAGCTTTGTTCAATCATTCAAGCAATATTTATCTAGCAAGGCATTAAGGGAAGCACAGAATTCCAATGGAGACATGGTTCTCAGAGAGTCATGAGAGTCGTATGAAGTAAAATAACATGCTCTGTATATTAACCATGTCAACTGTTTCCTTTGAGCAGGAAGGACCATGGTTGTCTTTTAGGAGGAGGTGGAATCTAACTTAGATCTGGAAAAATTATAAGATTTGGGACACATGGTGATAGGGAGTCATGGAAGGTATTGACCAAGTATTTTTAGTTCTTCTTTCTTCCAGGTGTATGGTAGCATTATGCTTCTTGTGGTTTGGTGGAACCACTTGACTAGTTATGGCAGTGAATTGTGTCACTTTGGTCTAAGCACCTAACTTCTGGTATAAGACCCTGCAGTTTTCTCTTCCCCTTGGGATGGTTCCTAACAGCATTTGAGCTGGTTTTTGCTCTCTTAGCCTGGATATCCGAGTGCCAAAGATGGACACAGCTGATCTCCTGGCCCACCATGGACAAATAACAGGCAAGAAGTAAACCTTTTTTGTGACAAGCTTCTGAAAGGTTGGGGCTGCTTGTTATCATAGCAACACCTAGCTTAATCTATTGATAGAAAGTCAAAAGATATTAAGAGTAGAAAACAGTAGTAACTAAGACATATGAGGAAATACATAGCAAAAAGTTAATTTTGGTTGGAACCTTGAAGTGCGGGTGAGAATAGTGAGAAACAAAATTGGAAGGAGAGTTGGGACCCATCCTAGCAAGCCTGGACTTTGGGCTAATGGTGAAAAGAAAATAATCCGTTGAGGTGTGGCTGAACCTTGTCCTTAATTCATTGCATGATTCCATGTTCTACCCCCAAACTGAAAGTTTGCAAAACTTATTAAGGGAGGGACCTCCCTATAAAATTTTGACTAGTATAAAAAAACATTTTTGGCCGGGCGTGGTGGCTCACGCCTGTAATCCCAGCATTTTGGGAGGCCAAGGTGGGCCTCCCAAAGATCACATGAGGTCAGCAGTTCGAGACCAGCCTGGTCAATAAGGTGAAACCTTATCTCTACTAAAAATACAAAAAATTAGCTGGGCATGGTGGCAGGCACCTGTAATCCCAGCTACTCAGGAGGCAGAGGCAAGCAAATCGCTTGAACGCAGGAGGCAGAGGTTTCGGTGAGCAGAGATTGTGCCATTGCACTCCAGCCTGGACAACAAGAGTGACCCTTTTTCTGCATGGTAGCCATTCTCTGAAACCCATGTGGTGGTCTGACTCTCTTTCCTCACCTCTGGACCTTGGTATCCTTCTAGGACCTAGTGCAATACCTGATGTATATTCATCACTAAGCACAATTTTTCTGGGCTGAGGAGAATCTCCCTGTCGTCATAAGCAGATGGCTTGATCCTTTGAGTCAGGTTTGTATATTCAGTGCTCTGTGTTATCTTTTTCTCCAGAGCATGATGAAAATGAGTTAAGGTTTATAAAATGTTTAAAGAGGCATTGGGAAAAATATCTCCTGTATGGGTGAGATAGTGATAATAATAAAATTAGAACTGAATCAGAGATTGCTGAAGGAAATTTAGTTTGATTTGCATCAAACAAGCTCAATGCTATGAATGGCTGGTAAAGTGAAATCTTATTTCTGAAGTTCTTGAACATTCCCATTTCTAACATTTCTAACCGGGGCTTTAATATCATTCTAGTGCAGTTTTTTACATGTAAATTAATATAATAAATGTCACTGTTGAATAGAATAAGGTCACATTTTACTACTTTGACCAGAAGTGTAATCTTCAAAGATTCAATTTTATTACTATTATAACAGTCATACTGGATAAGGTCACCAATATTTCTTTCCAGATGATATAATCTATGACGACAGCTTTTATACCAACTTTAGTTTTTGTAATCTGTATTTATACTCTGAAACATGTTGACAAAGATATACCACGGACATTTCTTGGTCAAATGGCTGCCTGGGGAAGATGTTTCCCTCTAATTTATGGGAAATTTGGAAGTGGGTAAATGGAGTAGTTTAAATGTAGCATTTTCTTGATCATATCTCCTTTTTGCCTACAGATAATCAAATTATTGTGACGCTTTAGTCTCTTACTTGAAAGAGAAAGGTGGTGTTTAAAGACCTTTCAGTAAGTAAAAGCAAGAATTGCTTTGTGTGTGTGCGTGAGCCAGCCAGCTGGCCAACCTGCACAATTCATTTGAATGACATGTTCATTGAATCAGAGGAGTTCAGGATTATCAGGGATGTTAAAGGGCAACTAGCAAAGCCATTCACCTTGACCCTCTTCTGCAGCATCCTCACCAAGCGATCAATCTCTGTTCCAGTGGGGACAGTTAGAGTACCTACCTTATGAAATTGTTGTGAAGATTAAGTGAGGGGATATGTGGAAAGTGCTTAGAACCACATCTGCCCCATTATAAGTGCTCAATCATGTAAGTCACTGCTGTTATTGTTATCTTGAATATTCTGTTGGCTACTCCCTCATGAGACAGTGTATTTTCATCTTCCTAGAGCCTGTTCTTAGATCGAGCTGAAAGCTACCTCTTCGTGTTTTTTACTGATTGATCTTAGTTTTGACTTTTGAGACCATAAATGATATTGACGATGATGCTAATACTTGCTAATTAACATTTACTGAATGCTTACTATGTGTTGGTCACTGTATCCAGTGCATTATCCCATTTAAAATTAATTTTGAAAAGTTTCAGACATACTCAAAAAAGGCACCAAAAATAATATAAAGGGTGCCTGTTTACCTTCAATCAGATTCAATTGTCATTTGGATTTTGCCACACTTACTTCATTTATCCACTTGAGTTTTTTGCTGAAATATTTTAAGGCAATTCTTAGAAGTATTTTCATCTTAGCTCTACACACATCAGCATGTATCTTTAAAGACTATGAAAATTCCCTAATTGGCAATATCATTATCATATTTCTTTTTCTTTTTTCTTTTTTTCTTTTTTTTTTTTTGAGGTGGAGTTTCATTCTTGTTGCCCAGGCTGGAGTGCAATGGTGCCATCTTGGCTCACCTCCACCTCCGCCTCCCAGGTTCAAGTGATTCTCCTGCCTCAGCCTCCTGAGTATCTGGGATTACAGGCATGCGCCACCATGCCTGGCTAATTTTGTATTTTTAGTAGAGACGGGATTTCTCCATGTTGGTCAGGCTGGTCTTGAACTCCCGACCTCTGGTGATCCTGATCCCCCTCAGCCTCCCAAAGTGCTGACTACAGGTGTGAGCCACTGCACCTGGCCCCATTATCATATTTCACAAAATTAATAGGAATTTCTTAATGTAGTAGTCAAGTTCTTTGATTGTTTTAAAATGTCTTTTTATCATTGCTTAGTTGGATCAGGATCCAAATAAGATCCACACCTTATATTTGGTTATTATTTGTTTTAGTGCTGTTTTAATCCAATATTGTTATGCCATTGATATTTTTTTTAACTGAGTCAGTTGTCCTGTAGACTGTTCTATAGTCTTGATTTGTCTGTTTGCTTCCCTTTAGTGTTATTTAACTTGTTTCTCTATCCTTTGTGTTTAGTGTAAAGTAAGTTAGCTCTAAAGTGAGCTCTAGGGTAGATGCTAGCTATATGTGACTGATTATATACTTAAGTAAAATTAGAAATTTAGGTTGCTTCCTTGCTCTAGCCACATTTCAAATGCAGCTAGTGGCTGCTGTGTTGCATAGTGTAAACAATTGCAGAAAGTTCTATTAGACAGCTGTCAGTCTATGGATTATTTTCAGATACAAGCATTTGTGGTAGTAGTAGTATGTGCTTCAAATCACAGTGTATAGTGAGACATAATGTTTGGATGTCCTACTCTTAGAATCCTGAAATTGATCAGCAGATTTAGGTAGTGACAGCCTAGTTCTCCATTATAAAGTTTCCCATCACACTTTCATCCAGAGCAGGAGTTCTTAACCTTTTTGGTTAAGTGGTCTTTTTGGCTGCTGGTGAAGCTTGTATACCTTTTCCCCTCATCATGTTTTTATTTTTTATTTTTATTATTTTTTTTCAAGGTGAGGTCTTGCTCCTTCACCTAGGCTATATCAGGGGGAACCCACCCCCAATATTTCAACGTAGGTTCTTTCTATTTTCCGTAAGTGTTGGCTGGCTGAGAAATAAAGAGAAAGAGTACTGAGAGAGGAATTTACAGCTGGGCTGCCGGGGGTGACATCATATATCAGTAGGACTGTGATGCCCACCTGAGCCACAAAACCAGCAAGTTTGTATTAAGGATTTCAAAAGGGAAGGGGGTGTACGAGCAGGGAGTAGGTCACAAAGATCATGAGCTTCAAAGGGCAAAAGGCAGAACAAAGATCACATGCTTCTGAGGGAACAGGGCAAAAGGCAAAACAGAACTACTGATAAGGGTCTATGTTCAGCTGTGCACATATTGTCTTGATAAACCTCTTAAGCAACAGAAAACAGGGTTCGAGAGCAGAGAACCGGTCTGACCACAAATTTGCCAGGGCAGAGTTTTTTCCCCACCCGAATAAGCCTGAGGGTACTGCAGGAGACCAGGTTGTGTCTCAGTCCTTACCTCAACCACATAAGACAGACACTCCCAGAGCAGCTGTTTATAGACCTCTCCCCAGGAATGCATTCCTTCCCCAGGGTATTAATTATTAAAATTCCTTGCTAGGAAGAGAATTTAACAATATCTTCCCTATTTGCACGTCCGTTTATAGGCTCTCTGCAAGAAGAAAAATATGGTTCTTTTGGCCCGACCCCGCAGGCAGTCAGACCTTATGGTTGTCTTCCCTTGTTTCCTAAAAATTGCTGTTATTCTGTTCTTTTTCAGGGTGCACTGATTTCATATTGTTCAAATACACAGGTTTTACAATGAATTTGTACAGTTAACACAATTATCATAGTGGTCCTGAGGTGATGTACATCCTCAGCTTACGATGATAACAGGATTAAGAGATTAAAGTAAGACAGGTGTAAGAAATTATAAAAGTATTATTTGGGAACTGATAAATGTCCATGAAATCTTCACAATTTATGTTCCTCTGCCAAGGCTCCGGCCAGTCCCTCTGTTTGGGGTCCCTGACTTTCTGTAACAAGGCTGGAGTGCAGTAGTATGATCATAGCTCACTGCAACTTTGAATTCCTAGGCTCAAGTAATCCTCCCATCTCGGTCTCCTGAGTAGGTGAGACCACACGTGCACAGCACTATGCCCAGCTAATTTTTTTTTCATTTTTTTTTAGGTATGTGGTCTCACTACTTTGCCCAGGCTGGATTCAAACTCCTAGCCTCAAGCAACCCTCCCACCCAATAAAGTTTTTAAGTAAGGACAATTAAGTATACAGAAGGACCAAGGAAATTCATGTTATTTAATAACATTTAAGATAAAATTAAATAACAAATTTGTGATACAGTGAAATGTGCATTTCTTTATTACACATTAAATAACAAGAACTGATAGCAGCTATAATGACCATCATAATTGTGTGATAGTAATTGTAATGACAAGTACTTCTAGAATAAATGATATTTCAAGGTAACTGCAATAACTATCAAGTTATTACTTTACATATTTTTAAAATACCTGTAATTTATACTGTGACAAGAATCATAGGTACTGCTGTTACTACAGTGGTTTGTTGCCTGCATTTGTGATTTAATAAGATGCAAAATTATTGTTAAAAACTAGTAAAAATAACTATGTATCATTTTTTTCATTCATGTTCATGTGTTTCTATTATCTATACACCCTCTGCTAAGCCTTTGTGGGACCCCCAGGTTAAGAACTCCTGACATAAGCCCTAAATCACCTGCTAATAATTTTGCATGAGTCAGTTATTTTTTCAGAGATTTAAAATGGTGGGGATTTTTGGTAGATGTCTTACTCCTTTTGCTTTTAATGTTAGAATTCTTTGAAGAATAATGCATCATTGGTGCTGTTTGGTTACTCTGAAATGCAATTCCAAGAGAATAAATAATCCCTATTTTGCAGGTGAGGTTACTGATAAGAGTATTTGCCCAGAGTCAAATGGCTAAAAATTGGTAAAAAATGGAATTGGAATCCAGATCTGAGTCACTCCACAGGCCATAGGCTGGATGCAGATTCTGTTCTACCATTTACTAGTTGGTTTACCTGCATCATTCCTCCTTCCTATAATGACTGCCTTTGCAATGCTCTAGTTGAAGGTTGACCCTTGTTTCCTCTTTCCTGTTTTCTTTGATTTTCTTCAGCCATACTGATCCCTTTTGTGAATGTGCTACAGGCTGTTCCTGGTGGCTCCCAGGTTGACAGAAAACTCCATGACTATCCCTGTCAATAAGACCAGAGTGAGAAATCACCTCCCTTAACTCAACACCAGACTTGCATTCACAGTCTGAGATAAAATGTGTTTTGTAGAAGCAACCTTTCTCTGTTGACTCATCTTGAGCTTATTCTCTACAAAAATTTCCAAGCTGTCTTCACACATGCTGCTGCAAAGTGAAACTTCTCCATCTTGTAGTTGAGCAAATAGTAGACTGGACCTGGGGAGATCACCCATTGGAAGAATTCTCATTTTTAGATTTATCCAAGGACATAACTTAGGAAAAGGAAAACAACCTAGAGAATGTTATGTTTATGGTTATAAAACATTAGGAGAATAACCGTTCTTTTCCTACTCTCTACTTACTAAAATAATAGTTTTAGCTTTTATTTATTTTTATTAATCAAACAGTAATTCATTTCAACAGTCATTCGTTCTAATAGTCATTCACTTAGACATTTATTTAAACCACCCACCCAGTCACCCACCCATCCATCCATTGACCCGCCAATTCAATGTTTAACAAGTGCTCTATGTACAGTATACTGTGTTCAGGTAGAATACAGCTGAGAAGCAAGCATTCCTGATTTCTGCCCTTATTTCACGCCGCGTTTTTGATAGAAAACAAGTAATCATAAATGAATACTAAAATTGCAAGATTGGTATAAGCTATGAAGGATACAAACAAATGAGAAGAAAAGGAAGGAGGGATACTTTTATGGGGTGGGATTGACAAGTCTACTAAGAGGTGACATCTGTCCTAACCCGGGCTCCATATGCTGGTCTTTGGATCCAAGGATGAAAAACAGGTGGCCTCTGTTTTTAAAGAGCTTCTGGACCAGTGGCAGATAATGCACTACAGAAAGGGCCTATAGTATAACATTGTGAAGGAAAACATACAGTTATAGCTGCATTCCGTTTTTTTGTGTCAGAATAAGGATTTTGGCTGGAATTTTGCTTGTTGTGCATCATCCATATGGAATATAGAACATGCATGGTATTGGTGTTACTCATTATGTAATCTCCCTTCAGTCATATTGTGATGTACAAGAGAACATTTGGTGGAGAAACCTTAATGCTCACAGCCAGGTTTAACGATGCATTCAGAGTTGAGGAGGTTTGATAATGTGAAAGTTGTCAGAATCAAATGGAGTCACAAACGAAACCCTGACAAATAGAGCTGGGAAAGGCCATGAAGGGAGGGTTCTCATGCACAAATGCCTGATAACAAAAACTATCATAAAAGACTCTGCAAAAAGCCACCCTGCACCAAGGCCATCACATCTGTACACACACACACACACACACACACACACAACTTCTATGAGGACATCTGCCCAACAACTTCCTGTCCAACTTCTTTCTGGTACCACAGTGTTATTGATCCTAGTAACCAAGGATAATTACCTCAAAACAATTATGTAATTCTCCTCATTTGCCCTTTAAAAACCTTTGTCTTCCTTCACCTGGCTGAATACTCACGTAGTTTACTATGGCACATGTATTCCCATGACAAGGCCCATTTCTCAATAAATATCATTTTCTTTTAGAAAGCCTCTGTTATTTAGGTTGACAGTAACATGCAGTTCTCAGGCAACTTGGGAAACAAAAGAGAATATTGACTTTATTTTTGCCGGGCAGTGTGGTGGGAGAATTCAGGAGCATATGACGATGGGTCTATTCTTTCTGGAGAGAGAGTGCATAAATATGTCTTTTTAAAGTCACTTAAAGTCCTTGATTTTCTTTAGTCTGCTCTCTCCTAATATTAAGATGCACATCACGTATGACACTGGTTCTTGGCACAGGTTTTAAATTTGTGACCCGTTACCTATGTTTTATTTGCCCCACCCAGTATTTTTTTTTTTAACACATTTGAAGTACAAGTACCCCTCATCTCATACAGCAGTGTGGAACTATCAAAATGACCATGCAAGCAGAAACCATGCAATGTCCACTTAGTAATCAATGGGAAAATATATGATTGTTCTATGACCTTTCAAATTTTTGTCTAATCATTAAAAATCCTCCATAAATTATCAGAATATAAAGAAATAGAAAAATATAATGAAAGAAGTAGAAAACAAACTGATTTAGTACACTGTTATTTAAAATATCAGGAACAGTAAGAATTGTAGTGCTTTATTTCTTTCAAAAACACTTATTGCGAGTCTCTTGAACAATTCTTGCCTTCTTTTTCTTATCCTACAACTAACAGTACAGATGAGGCATCTTTTCTGTGCTTTGGCTGATAGTTATAATCCTTCCTAAAGTGTGGATCACCTTCCAATATTTCATCCTTTGTGTTTTCAACGTCATGAAATAGGATGTTTTTTAAAATGTGACTTTTTTGGTGTCACTTCCTCTGGTACATCTTTTTCTTCTGTATCGTAACTGCTTTGCTAATTTATGTTAATAAGTTTGTCTTTATTAAATTCCTTGGGATACATATCTAGAATCTCCTGATCGTCAGCCCAGTCAACATTCCCAAGGTTAGTTTTTTTTCTGTAATTTTATTTACATTTGATTCAAAGTGCACTTCTGGGGTTGTCACATTTGGTTTTTTGTTTTTGTTTTTGGTCACTTGTGTTTCGTATTTCTTGGCCAGTTCCCTGTTTTGATTATGCATTTTGGTGAAATATGTGGGTTTATCACTGGAAGATCAGTGGGATACAAAACTACATACTTTGCTGGCTGCCTCTGACTGAATACCAGATGTGCAGTGATCAGTCACTGACAGACTTTGGAAGAAGTGATGTGACTGGTCACTGATCATCATGCATATCTATGATCTACGTGGTAATTTGTGAATTGAAGAGCTAGTGGTGGAGTTTGTACTTTACGCAATGACCCAGAGTTAATATGACATGGTAACTGAAATTTGAACCATGTTGTTGGGGAGTTGGTGTTATTTCACTAAACTGGAGTAACTGAAATATGTGCATATTGGAGTCATGAGAAGGACTGCCTATAGTTGCCAGAAGTTAAATAGAAGAGAATTACACATAGCAATACAAATTTCTAGTTTCTTCGGGAACAAAAAATCTCCAGGTGGTTGACCACCCACCTTGGGACATGTGTTTTCCAGTTGTCCCAGTTCCACCACTCCTTGTTACCATATATTTGTGGCCTCTCCTGATGAACTGTACAATGTAATAGCTACTAGCTACAAGTGATTACTAGCTACAGGGTGGGTATTTAAAATGTAAAGTTTAGATTTAATTTTTAAATACAAAATTAAAACAAAATGCAATTAAAATTCAATTCGTCAGTTACATCAGCCACATTTCAAGTGCTCAGTAGCCACATATGTCTAGTGGCTACTATATTGAACAGTTTAGGATCTAGAAAGTTCCACTCGACAGCACTGCTCTATAGGCAGTGATCTACATTAGCTAAATTAGTATGGATCAAGGAATATCAATAACTTTGAAAATCTGAAATACTATCACTTTCAATCTGAATTATTCTTTCTTTCTTTTTTTTTTTTTTTTTAATTTATAAACTAAATGGAACCAGAAGAGATTCTGAGTTAAGAGTACGTTTTCAGGCCGGGTGTGGTGGCTCACGCCTGTAATCCTAGCACTTAGGGAGTCCGAGGCGGGCGGATCACAAGGTCAGGAGATCGAGACCATGGTGAAACCCCGTCTCTACTAAAAATACAAAAAATTAGCCGGATGCCGTGGTGGGTACCTGTAGTCCCAGCTACTCGGGAGGCTGAGGCAGGAGAATGGCATGAACCCGGGAGGCAGAGCTTGCAGTGACCCAAGATCACGCCACTGCACTCCAGCCTGGGGGACAGGGCGAGACTCTGTCTCAAAAAAAAAAAAAATACGTTTTCAGGGAGAACCCTTGTGGATTTTTTCCTTATAGAAACATTAAAGGTGTTGGAGTCTCTGAACTCTATGGCATAGTATTCGAGATTGCAGTCTCGTGGAGGAGCATTTTTAATCGTAAGAAACTTCTGACACCTATTTTAGCTGTGGTTATTTAAGCAGTTTCTATTTTCTTTTAAGTGATGATGGTAAAGACAGGGACAGTGGTGATGTTGGTAATGAGAGATTATGGGGCCGATGTCTGACTCCCCATGACAGAAGACTGTTGGTCGTCAAAGACAGGTTTTTAATATCTAAGCATACAAAGAAAATGAGAGTGAATTTTAAGATTCTTCAGAAGGAATAACAATATACAAATGTGAAACTGTTCCAGAATTGCCAGAACATCTGTTTTGTTTCCATAGTTTTCTTTTTCCTTAGGCATGCTTAAATATTTTTTTCAGTTATATAAAAAATGAAATTCAAATATATAGAAATCTTTGAATTTCATATTTTTATAGATCCTTGTGGATTATTGGGTTTACTAGTTTTTTTTTTTTTTTTTTGGTGACACAGTCTTACTCTGTCACCCAGGCTGGAGTACAGTGGCATTATCTTAGCTCACTGCAATCTCTGCTTCCTGGGTTCAAGAAATTCTCCTGCCTCAGCTTTGCGAGTAGCTGGAATTACAGGTGTGTGCCACTGTGCCTGGCTGATTTTTATATTTTTAACAGAGACAGGATTTCACCCTGTTGGCTAGACTGCTTTCAAACTCCTGACCTCAAGTGACCCACCCACCTTGGCCTCCCAAAGTGCTGGGATTACAGGCATGAGCCACCACACCTGGCCAGATCTACTAATTTAAACATTAGGTAAACCATATAGCATTCTGTGCTGTATAAACATAGCTTGAAAAATGACATTAGAGTGAAAAATTGCAAATTCTAAATGCATTTAAATATTTAAAATATTTTTCCAGTGTTTGTTTTTACATTTTGAGATTTTTTTTATTGTTAGCAATCATACAGTTAGAACTGGAGAGGAAGACTAATTATAAGATGATTAATTCCTAGACTCTGCTACCAGTGGTGCTTAGATTATGAGGGGGAAATAAAAAGCAGACAGAGATCAAATGAGGAAATGGAGATAGGTGGGTGAGTGGAATGTAGAAAAGTAGAGACATTTTAAACATGAGATGAGTGAAGATCTGGGTTCTAAATGATAACACTCGTGCTAGTGAGACAGTTTAAATCACATAACCATATCACCATTGCTGAATTAAGGGAAGCTTTGAGGGAATTCATTTCCATTGACTATTTTTTTTTTCCTAAACCAACATTCGTTCAGCTTTTATTTGTTGGTGTGAAATATGCTATTATTTTGAAAAAACACTTTTAACATCCCAATGAAGTAGGTACAAATATTAACCCAAATTTAGGAAGAGGACAGTAGGCTAAGAGATTTGAAGAAGAAAGAGTAGAAAGAAGGGGGAGTTTTTTGTTTGAAATCCTGGATTTGCGATTGTATTTCTTTTACTGTTTTTAAAATGCCCCAGCCTCTCCTGTCATTGGCAGTTGATTTTATTAGGAGAAAAGTGTAAGCAGATGGAAAGAACATTTTTCCCCCCCTTTACAGGCCTTGGAGGTTTAGTGATAAATGCTGAGCTATATTTGCATACAAATCACTATCTTGAAAAAGTCTGCTTTCTTGACACTCTGGCAGTATAGTTCATTGCTGAGTTGTTGTTGTTGTTGTTGTTGATGAATTGCTGCTTTGTTTTTAGAGGCTGCCTGATTAACTTATTCTATTCTGGAAGCTGCCACAGTGACATTAAACCGTCTTTTGCTTCCTGTTTTGGAAACATTTGGAAATCACTGGCTGCTGAAATTTTCCTCTCTTTCTCTCTCTCTCTCTCCTTTTTTTCTGATAGAATTTTCTGCTTTTTTATTGTTGCAAATGATGTAGCCTATTCTTTAATTTTGAATGGATCACACAATCATCTTTATGTGTCCAGCTGTCTTTTGTTGGAAGAGACATGTCTTAAATTGTTCACTGCTGAATCGGTTTAAAATGACTTCGGTGTTAAGATATTAAAAAATTTTTTTTTGTTTGTGTTTTATGGAGGCTCCATGCTTGTGAATGATAGCACATTGCTCAGACAGAGTAAACTTCTTTTCTTACTCTTCAGTACTGGGTATATTAGATTCTAAGCCAAAGTGAGCAAAAGTCTGAGCCTGTTTCTAATCATTCTCTTGGGAACTAATCTTCAAAGAATTCTTCTGATTTAAATCTAGGATTCTTATCTTAGTTGGGGTCAGGAGACTGTTTAAGAATTTTATACCAGAGGAAAACAATGTGTGTGCGTGCACACATGTACCATTTTGCGAACAATTTCAGGAGATTCATAGAAGCCCTGGAGCCAATCTGTAGACCCAGGTTAGGAAACTGCTCTAGGTATTTCTGGAGAATTCTATAAATTCAAGAAAGAAAAGTCTCCAAATTGTGAGCTACATGACATTGTCCCATCCACCATATCTCAAATTACATCACTCTTCACCTACTACCCAAGCCAGAACCTTGGAATCCTCTTTGATTCTCCTCTTCCTTTTTGCCTCCATTAGTCAGTCTTGTTGCTCCTACCTCAAACATACATCTCAAATTCTCTGCATCCCCACTGCCACCACCATAGGCCAGGTCTGTCTTGAATCTTTTACCTAGACTGCAGTAAAGATATTCCCAGTGGCCTTCAGCTTTGCAAAGAGAACCCAGAATCTGTCATACATCTCCACTCTCCACTGCCCGAAATGCTTTGGTGGCTTTCCCATGCATGGTGAATAAATCCAGAATGCTGACCAAGGCTATCAAGGGCCTGCACTCTTTCCTGAAGATCCAGTTAGACCAAGTGAACTGGGCTTAGTTCATGGCCAGCTTAGCTGGTTTGGCTTGTTACGGTCTTGCCCTTGCATTCTTGCACCTTTTCTTTCTCATCTCACCCCTTACATTTTCACAGTAGTTACTATGTCACTTACCTTTGTCTGTTTACCCTCTAGATTTCACATGTTTGAAAGGGAGAGGATGACTGTACCTGGTTGTGCTGTATCCTCAGTGTCTTCTGTAATACTTGCCAGGTAGTCGGCTCTTAATTCACAAATATTTACTGAATGAATATATGAAAAAATACAGAGTTCTTGGAAGTGTTTTGGCTTTATCCTTTTCTGTAATATTCGACTTTGTGATCTTTCACTAATTCATTCAGAAGTTCATTCACTGAACACTTGGTGAATGCCTCTCACTATAAGAAATCCTCACATCTTTTATTTTAGGTTGCTAGCTCATGGAGGACTGATTTTGAGAGAGAAAGATGTTGATTCATATTCTGTGAGAATGCCAAATTAGTGTTAAGTATGACTCTCTTTCATTTTTTTGAAATAAAGGATGTTTCTATTAACATTAGTAGCTGTCATAGAAGAGGGTTCCTCATTGTTATTAAAAAACATAGAACAATGTTATCTTCAAATTTTTCCAAGGTTCACTGAGTTAATAGTTCTCAAGTGTTCCATTTAAAAGACATGCAGTACTTTTGATGTGTGAAGGAAAGGCCAGTTCATATTTATTTTTCTATGCCTTTAGCTGGGTTTGTTTTGTATTAGGAGTTCATAATTGACTTTTTTTTTTTTTTTTCTGTTAAGTATGTTTTTCTTAATGGTTTACATTTAAGTAAGTTGAGTCTGTACTGGTTCACTGGTCTCTTAAGAACCCACAGTTTGGGGAGCATTTTGAAGAAATTATTTATTAGAAAGAATTATTTCCCAGATTAAACAAATAAGCCCACATGACATTTCTTCTTTCGCCAAATATTTATTAAAGGCCAATTCTATGTTAAGCTCTGTGTGTAGCACCAGGAATGCTAGTTGAGCCTATCTATAAAGGAGTATTTTCTCTCTTCTAAGGATGCTTTGTCTGCTAAACACCACCCCTACCTTTAATCTCCTCTCTCCCTTTCTCTCATTTCCTATTTCTTTCCTTTCATATTTATAGTTTGGCTACTGTTTGCCTTCAGATGGCATCTGAACTGTGCTGTCTGGTTGCTCCATTGGCTTGGCCAGCTATATGGAAGATCTGATGGAAATTGGAATTTTTAGTGTCTCTTGAGTGGCATAAGCAAACCTAAATTTGGAATCCATGCTTTCAAATCCTGATAGAGCTTGCACTGAAAGAATCCTATCTATGTGGGAGTTTGGGCCCCAGGTTTCACTCTAGCCACCCTATGGAGGTATCTGCTCAGGGCACTCCCCTCATTCACGTACTGGTGAAATGAAACTGTGTATATGGTGAGGGTGCTACTAAATTTTTTTATGTTGCATGTGGTTTTCTAGATCTGCAATGAGTTGCAGATTTTTAGTATTACTTTCTAATCTCTACTTCACTAAAAAGACTTTTACAGAGTTTTTGAAATGATTCTCATTACAAAGTGCATCTGAAGTTTAAAATAATGGCTCATTGGAGTTACCTTTAAATATTTCTTTTGCTGCTGAGTGCACTTTATTTCTTCTATTGCTATGCTCCTTCAACTCTTAACTCCTAAGAGCATTTTCACAACATGTTCATTTTCATATTGATGTGTTCCCATTCTCATGTTTACACATTATGGATAGACTCTTTTGAGTGACAGTTAATTTTCCTTTTCAGTACTCTCCTAACCAGAATTATCTAAATTCTAGACACTTCTGTATATCTCTAGGACAATAACAGTAATGGTAGATTTTCATAATGATTACTGAGAGGCATTGCAAGTCCCAGAAATGACTTCTATGTCATTAAGAAAGGGAGAGAGGGAGTTCTTGGAAAAACATTTTTATTGCTGTCTAATTGAAGAATGACAGGTACTTGGTATACACGCTAATATTTTTTTCCTCCTTCATGGCAGCCAAAACTAATACATTCCTCAGTTCTTTCCTCCTTTCCTTATCAGAGCTTTAGAATCCTCTTCAACATGCTGCTCTAAATAGCTACTACAAGTTGGCTGGGGTTAGCAAAAGAGGCAAATTATTTAAGAACAAACTTTCCGTACTCACTATGACCACAATGCTCAGAGGCCCCTACTGACCTATAATTCAGGGTCTCACTGCCAGAGCAGCTACCATTGCAAGGCACTGCTGCCTGTCTTGGTGAAGGAAATAAAGCTGTCGGTCACATACTAGCAGTTAAGGGCTTTAGCCCAGAAATGACATATATCATTTTTGCTCACAACTCTTTGACCTGTATTCCTTGAGCTTCACCCAACTGCAAGGGTCCAGAAGGCCTACCGTATGCCCAGACATGGCAGTAACCTGAACTGTTTGGCAAACAGCACTAATGACTGCCATATCCCATTTGATGTATTTTAATGCTGAACTTCTCAGCATATTTCATTTCACAGAATGCTCTCTTTCTTTGCCCATGTGATTAATAGGACGTGTACTCAAGTTTTTGTTTGAAAAACAGAAAAATTATTCAGGCCTCTCTCTGTTTTGGGAAATGATGCTTAAGGTTTCCAAAGAACATCCTCTGAAACATATGTCCTATATAGTGTTCTACAATATTAATAATAATAAATAATAATTATCATTCTGTAGTTAAGCAGATTTGAGCAGTGCTGCATACTATTTCTTATTTTTGAGAAGCCAGAATGCATCTTAGTAGAGTAAATCTGCTGATGAATACTGCAGTAAAGAGAGCTATTTAACTTCATTTCATCCAGTGTTTCTCAGTCTTCTTTGACCACACAGGTTTTTTTTCTGTATAATGTCTAACAGCATCCCGTGGAAGCAGTGCTCTACTATCCCACTCTGGTAAACACTGCAGTAGGTATTATACATGGAGGCTTTTATAACCTTGAGAGGCACTGAAACAGCATGGACATTATAACAGTGTTGTAACACATGCCCCTGGCTGGGATTTTCACTTAATAGCTACATGACCTTGGTCATGCAGTTAAACTTTTTTGGCCTCAACTTCTGAATCTGGACATTGGGAGGTGATATTATCTAACTCAAAGGGTTATTGATTAGCACTAGACCATACTAGGCAGCAAACAAATGTTATATGTTGTTTCCTTCCTTTAATGATATCATTTACTTATTTCCCACATACTTAGTTTATATGAGCATACTTTTTCCAGATATGATGCTCTTATCTCAATCAGTATAGCATTGCTTTGCATTGAAAAGTTCATAGAAAAATATGTGAAATTCAACCAAAGAATCTGTACCAGAATACTGTCAGGCTGTGGGCTCCCCTTTCAATTTACTTTCTTTGAAAGGCACTTGTTTACTTCTCTCTATGAAAATGATTCTTTCTTTTGAGCATCCAGATCAGTACAGGAGTTCTGAGGGCAGCTCAGGGCATGCTGCCTAGACAGGGATACCTGGGTTCTCTTCCTCCAGATGACCAAGGTCTCATCATATCTCTGACCCAAAGCGTATCCCAGGGCAAAACATGAGATAGTGGATATTTGTAAGATGCTTGCCTTGAGAACCAGCTCTGAGCAGAGTACTATCGTTATCTTAAGACACTGCTCTGGAATTTATCATATTCTGGAAATCGCATTTGCTTAAAATTACATCTATGTCATTTATGGTTATGGTTGATGAATATCCCATGAACCCTTTATTGAGTTACTGAAATGAATATGTTAATACCCATTGAAAAAAGGTGTGGCCCAAACTAGCAAGATGCTTCTTCAGAATTATATTTTATTAATGTTCAAGGGTGATATTTCTACCTTTCTGAGACGAAAATTCGCCAAAGTGCTTACATTGTGAATAGTAGATTACTTTTTGAGACGCCACCTACTTTGACTCAAAGCTCTGTAACTTGCTATTTAAATCAAATAAATTGAATATTTTCTTGAAAAGTAGCTGACAGTCCATCCTGCTGTTGTTTTGTGAAATGACATTAAGAATTATTTTGAACATTGACAAGGCCTAGGAGTGTTTGTTAGAGTAAATAATGAATTATACAGGGTCTGCAGAGGTCTGCATTGCAAACTGGAATGTTCCTTGCTTATCACTAAACTACACACAGATCTGCAGTAGAGATGAATACAGACTCTTCTTTTTTATTAGTTCAGAAGAATGATTAATCCTGTGTTGTATTATTTGATACTGCCTTACTTCATATTAATATATACACAGGCTAATCAGCCTCATCAAAATCAGTGATATTTTGATGATTTGCTTTATTTTGGTGACTTCTATATTCTGAATCCCTAGAATATATCAGATATAGAAAACTAAATGGGGGCAAGTCTGAGCAACTCTGATCATAATATTCTGCTGTCATCTTTAATTAATCATCTGAATCAGTACATTTCCATTTCTCTGTCAGTGCTCTATATTTAAATATTTCATATTTGTCATGGAAATCCTCCTAAAATTATTTTTAATCAATTATTATCCTTGATGAGCAAATTTTGAACTTATCAAATTTATTTTGAATAAAAATGTGGCAACATAATGGAAATGTTATGTAGTTGGGAAGGTTCTCACTGTTGCAGCATCTCCCTTTATTCTGATTCCACCAGTCCTTTGCAGTTGGTTTTGCAGTTCATGAGGCAGTATGGGAGGCCACAGAAATGGCACATGCATCTCATGTCGCGTGTCCATTCTCACTGGTGGTGACTGCTCGGAGGTTGTATTGGCAAGGATTTTGGGACACTCTGGTTAGAGAGAATTCTGTGGTGGATTATCGATGTCTGTCATAATTTACCATTGGAAAATAGTGGCAGATGTGCAGTGTTTTGCCATCTCAGTGTAAAAGAAAGAGATTTGGTTGGGGAAGCTCACCGACTGAGTTTCAATCCCAATTGTTCTCCTAACTGTGTGACTTTGAACAAGTCAAGTAATCTTTCTAGCCCTATTTTTAAAATCTGACAATGAAGGTATTGGAGTAGATGATGTTTAAGATCCATCTTGATGGGGCACGGTGGCTCGTGCCTGTAATCCCAGCACTTTGGGAGGCCAAGGCGGGTGGATCACCTAAGGTCAGGAGTTTACGATCAGCCTGACCAACATGGAGAAACCCCGTCTCTACTAAAAATACAAAATTCGCCGGGCATGGTGGCGCACGCCTGTAATCCCAGCTACTCGGGAGGCTGAGGCAGGAGAATCGCTTGAACCCAGGAAGCAGAGGTTGCGCTGAGCCGAGATTGTGCCATTACACTCCAGCCTGGTAAACAAGAGCAAAACTCCGTCTCAAAAAAAAAAAAAAAAAAAGAACATCTCAACTCTAAAATGCCATCCTGTATTTACTCACTAGGACAGCCAAGATACCTTGGGCCCCTGTTAATTTTTAAACATCCTTGGAACTTCCCAGTGTCCATACCCCTTTTGACTGTCATCTTTCCACTGCTCTTGTTAGAAGACAGAATATCTCTACCTTGAATCTGGGTTGGCTTGTGATTTTCTTTGACCAATAGAATTTGGGACAATGTAAGCCTTAAGCAACTTCAGAGATTTTGCATCTATTGGGATGGAAGAGCATGTAGAGTGAAGGGCCTAGTGGACCCAGCTGAGCCCAGGCTCCAGCCTACCTTCCATCTGAAAGCAGTTGCATGAGTGAGTCCAGGTGAGACCCTCAGCAAAAACCATCCATAGACTTATGGTAGTAAAACCTATCAATGTTGGTTTGTTGTTGCTGTTGATTTGAGACAGAGTTTTGCTTTTGTCACCCAGGCTAGAGTACAATGGCATGACCTCAGCTCACTGCAGCCTCCACCTCCCAGGTTCAAGGGATTCTCCTGTCTCTGCCTCCTGAGTAGCTGGAATTACAGATGCCTGCCACCATGCCCAGCTAATTTTTTTGTATTTTTAGTAGAGATGGCGTTTCACCATGTTGGCCAGGCTGGTCTTGAACTCCTGACCTCAGGTGATCTGCCCGCTTTGGCCTCCCAAAGTGCTAGGATTACAGGTGTGAGTCACTGCGCCTGGCCAATCAATGTTGTTTTAAGCCTCTATGATGTGGGGTAGTTTATTATGCAGCAGTAGATAAGTGATACAGAAACTGGAAGTCAGTCAGTGGCTCTCCTGAGTCTAGAAGGTCTGAAATGATCTCTGACAGTAAGGCAGCTCTCTGACAGCTGAGGTGCCTTAGTTCTTCATGTTGCCACTTAGTAGGCTAGCTGGGATTTTTTATAGTATGTTGGTTTCAGGCTTCCAAGAGAGCAATAATCAGAGGTTTCAAGGTCACTTAAGGCCTAACGTTGGAAAGTCACACAGCAACACTGCTGTAGATTGGATATTTGACCCTCCAAACCTCATGTTGAAATTTGATCCCTGATGTTGAAGATAGGGTCTAATGGGAAGTGTTTGGGGGCAGATCTTTCATGAATCACTTGATAACATCTTTGTGGTAACCAGTGAACTCTCTACTGCTCTATTAGTTCCCAGAGGAGCTGGTTGTTGAAAAGGGTCTGACACCTCCCTCCCATCTCTCTTGCCTCCTTTCTCACCATCTGATCTCTGCAAACCGTTTCCCCTTCCACTTCAGCCATTAATGGAAGCATCTTGAGGCTTCCACCAAATTCAGAAGCCAGCATCATGCTTCTTGGACAGCCTTCAGAACTGGGAGCCAGATAAACCCCTTTTCTTTATAAACTACCCAGCTTCAGGTATTCTTTTATAGCAACACAAACACAAAGTAAGACAAGCGCTCAAGGGGAGGGGAAATAGACTGCAACTCTTGATGGAAAGAGGGGTAAAGCCACATAGCAAAACAGCCTGTAGGACGGGAGGGATTCTTGTGGTCATATTTGCAAAGAGTAAACCACACCAGCTCTAGGCACCTGACTAATGCAAATATTTCTTTCTTTCATTGTGTGTATTCTGAGTTGGCAGTGTGTCAGCAAGAGTTCAGCATAGGGCTTGGCTTGTGGTCACACCACTTTAATGCAGCAAAAACACCTAAAGTATTTATGTTCAAAAAGATAGAGATAGTCAGTTCTGGGCTGGTGGTAAGCATGAAGAGGAAGAGAGGAAGAGGGAAAACAAAAAGAAAGGATTGCCAAGTTTCTGGTAGTCTCTTGTGATATGAATCATGTGTTGTGAAAAGATCCATAATTCTCAGTAATTAGACTGTCCAACAAGCAATGGATTCAGTGTGTCTGACAACCTGACCCAGTGATAGAGGCTGCAGTACCTAAACTTTCTCAGGAGTCTGGCCCATGATGGAGCCCAAGTCATCTTGAAGCAACTGAAAGTCAGGATGAAGAAGGGCCAAAATGCCAGCTTTGTATCCCTCTTTATTTCCTCTAGCCCAGGCAAGTTGGTACTCTCATTTTTGATCTTCTTACAATTCTCTGTTAGGATGAAGGTGTATTCACTGCCCAGTGCTCAGGCCTCCTTTCAGTGTGGGATTGTACGTCTCATATGCTTTCTTTTTCCAAGGTTAGGTGTTTCTTAAGCCTTTAGCATGTTTGCATCGTTGCCTTCTATTTAATGGAAACAGTGGTTCCCTTCTATGAACAGAGTGACTCTGGGGAATGCAGGGCACAGTTTTAATAAGAGGCTAGGCAGAAATGGAGTCATGAAAGCTCTGAAAAGCATGACATCACAGCACTATCATTAATAACATGAACTATAGAATCAGACAGACTTGGGTTGAATTCTAGTTTTAATCTCATTTTGAGTGTGCTGGCGTGGCAAGTTTCTAATTTTCCAAAAGAAATTATTGCTTATAATTCATCTTCAACATGGGAATTATGATAGTATTAATAACTTATGGGTTTGTTGGAAAGATTGACTGAGTAAGAGTATGTACAAAAGTGAAATGGTGGTTTGGGCCAAAGGAGGAATGCTTAACAACTTTCTTTGAAGCTAACCTTAAGTTGTAGACCATTTTTAAGGACAGATTTTGGTCTAGGTGTGAAGAAATGGTTCTACTTTAAAAGGCAAAATGTAGGATGAGATGGAAAAGTTTATCTAACACCCTGAGGCAGAGTTAGATCTGACCTCCTCTGTGCTCCCACAGTATTCTGTACTGATTTCTACTAATAGTATTTATCTCTCTATGTTGTAATGATCTGTTTACACTGCATGGCAGTTTGGGACATTACAATGTGAACTCTTCAAGGTTAGCTACTCTGTCCTGGTCACCTTAGCATCCTAAGTCCCAGCATAGATCATGGACTGAGAGGAGATGCAGTGTTGGGATGGATGAGTGAGTAGGTTGCCAGCCCAATCCACTGGTTAAATCACTCCCCGATTTTTAAAGTCCAGTTTAAATCTCATCTGCTCTAAGAGGTCGCCTTTGGTTTTCATCTACTGTGAGAAATCTCCTTGTCAACTATACAACCTAAGTTATGACTATTGACCTTCGCTTCCTTTAAAAAATATTACTACTAAAAAAATCTCTCTAGATTATAGGGAGAGGTGGTAACCAGCTCCACAAGTTTTCACACATGATATGTACTGGATAAAACATTTATTCAATTCAATATATTAAGTTTAAGTCTTTGAAGGTTATCCTACATGTTGGCTAAGAAATCTTGACAGAGGTGATAATCCCAAGCAAACAAGACCCAAAAGTAAATGTGTCCTTATAGCCTATGTATAATATGGAATTTACCCATTAACAAAGCCTAAGAGGCTCCAGATTAAATTATATTGCATCTGTGATATTATTTTAAAACAATTGGCATATAAAAAGTGGCATTAGAATTACAAAAGCTGTCTGCTGTTCTTCAAATTAATTTGCTTTCCCTGAGTTGTTTTTCTAGGAGCAACATGCAAACAAGCAAAACTGACAAATAATAAGATTTTTTATGGCATTGAAAAAAAAAACTTTTGGATGTCATTGATATTACTAAATTTACATTAGATGCATAGGTTGTCTGATTCATTCCATCAGTTTTCACAGTAAGCCATTGTTTAAGTGAAATGTCTTCCTTCCCCACTGAGTTGCTGTGTGTGAACATAGCCTAATACAGCACTTACGGACTTCGTTGTAAGCTTGCATGGTTGTCACCCTTGCTGTGGTTTGGTGAAGCCAGGCCTAAGGGAGGGTATAATTTAAAGCAGGGAGGAGGCATATGGGGAAGGGTCCCTTTTAACACAGAGAAAGCAGCTCTGTGGGAGTGGAGGCTGGCAATCTGCTCAAAGGAAATGAAAGGAAATTCTTCATTTCTAAATGGTTCATTGACCCATGATAATAAAGCAAGCCTGCCAAAGATGGATAATTATGTTTTTAAGTATCAGATGCCCTGTGGGTGAAGGCCTCCCTCCTCCTCTCTTGAGAAATGAACTCCGATTTTAAAAATACTTCTTTTCATAGTTTACCATTGACATGAATTTCCTGATTATGAGCAAAATTAATCAGTTTCTTCTTTCTTTTCCCCTCTCTCTTATGGAAATCAGGCCTGACCAGCTGAGCTCAGTGTGTTTCCCCTTGGGCTCTGAGTTCTTCCAATAGTGGAATGGGGTTGATATTCTAGTGAGACTAGCAATTGCAGAATTATGGTTTTTATTATGCCCCTTGGCTGCTTAGCTCCAGGCAGGAGCATGGTGTCTTAAAACAACAAGAAAAAAGAAACAGAAAAATGTACAAGAGTTTGTTTCTCTTGTTAGTATCTAAAAACTAAACAAATTTTTTATATATGTATATAGTGTGTGTATATACACATGTGCATACATATGTGTATAGTAACTGAAATGTTACTGGTGGGGTAACAGTGAGTATTGATTTCCTATCAGTAATTAATCAAATTTCTATCCTTTTTTTCTCTAGATCTTATATGTTGCTGAGACCAGTAATGTAAATATGTTGCCTTGTCTAACTTGCAGAATGCATTAAGAATGTTTTATTTGAATAACGACACAACCTCTTTCTTTCATGATTTAACTTCAAATGTCTTCTTTTGGATTCTAAAAAAAAAATCAGTCTAAGGAACTCTTGTCATAAATTGCTTAACCACATGGCACATTTCTTAGTTATGGATAAAGTTCACTATACATTTTCAGAATGTCTACACTCTTTTAAAAATAAAATAAACATCTACTTTTGTATGTTCATTGCATAGTTCTCTTATTTCTCTAAACAGATAATTTAAATTAAAAATTTATCACCATGTTCTACCTAGAGAAACCAAGTGGATATTCCAGTTGCTTCTTCAACCTAGTGCCTTTGGCAGCTGAAGCAGACACAGCTTTAGAATAGGGGTCAAGAGATAATGGTCTAGAATAGATCTGGCCTCCTGGCATAATTATCTCACCATACACTTGAGTCTGTCTGTACATGTATGTCCCTTTCTTTTGCGAGAAATTCTTCTGTGTACCACAGCTTCTCCTTCAAAGTGTAATTATCCATGTATGGAGGCTCCCTTTGTACTCTTTGGAGTTCAGTGGATGGTAAATATCTGTTTCTTCATTCCTTAGTCTTTGAGAGTTCAGGCCCTGGTCCGAGAGTATTCAATTCTGTGGGTATAAACTGCTTTGTTAGAACACTACCCAAAGCCAGCAGCATGGACCTTAACAGACCTTGCTACAGATGTCCTCGTGTGCCCGCTGCGGCCAGTGGAGCGCTTCCGCGACCTGCGACCTGATGAAGTGGCTGATTTGTTTCAGGTGACCCAGAGAGTCGGGACAGTGGTGGAAAAACATTTCCACGGGACCTCTCTCACCTTTTCCATGCAGGTGAGTGTACAGATTACTCAGAAATGATTTTTCTTGCTTTTCAAATCCCAATATTGGGCTTGCTCCTCCTGACATCTCACCAGGAAGGCAGATGTGATTGTTTGTATTTTATGTAGCAGTCGAAAAAAGACATTATTAATGCAGGGCAGCCCTAGTGTCCGTCGGCCCCAAGATGGACCATGGAATACCATCCAAGGTGATGTCTGAGGCTTTTTTACCAAGCAGGTGGGAGTAATGGATAAGTGATTTAATGGACATTCAGACATTCCAGATTGCTTACTGGAACTGGGACTGGAGAAATCATTTTCATTCCATGGTAACTAATTTTTGAGCACTGCATGGACAAAACCCTGCTCTAATTCCAGGGTGGCAGTGATATGCAGCTGATGTTGGGCCTTACCTTTTGTCTGTCTTTAATTAGAGCTGCAGAGGTTGATCACAGATTAGTTAGAAGCTAGATTGACTGGTTGGGTGTGGCCTACTAACCAGTAAAGAAATCAGATCCCCAGTCACTGGAGATTTTTAGGCAGAGTTTGAACCAACACTTCTCAGGTTGGGAGAAGGATGTCCATGGTGAGTCATCAATAGGGAATTGAGTAAATCCGTAGTAACATACCATGAGCTCCTTCAGGTCTTCTATGGAAAGGGCTGGTGTGTCAATGCATAAAGTCCTTCATGGCTCTGAAATTGGATGACTCTGTAATTGCCCTTTGGAAGGACACACTTTCAAAATGTGGGGATTCTGTACTCAGCCTTTTAAACTGAATGTTTGTCATTCTTCCTCCTCTCCTCAGCAATCTACCATAGAGCTTCAAAGAGACCAGATAAAGAAAGCCAGTGTTTTCAGGTTATAAAGGCTCTAACTAAAAGTGCTCATCTTCTCAAACAGATTTTTTTTCTTTCTTTTTTTGCTGCCATGTCTGTGTTAAGAGTAGCTAAACTTCCCCCAAATGCTTTGTGTATGTGTGTTGCATGTCAAACCATCTGAGTTACCTCTAGGCAGGGAGTTCAGCTCAGAGTGGATTTATCAAGCTTATGTTGCAAACGGTGTTCCTGGAGAGGCCAAACGAAGGCAGTGAATGAAAACCTCTCTTAATGTTTAGTGAGATACAAGAATAAAAATCACATTTATAGGAAATGACCATTGCTGGTTATGAAACATGTTTCACTAGAAAGATAATTCCATACATGTAAGAGCTGACTTGTGTTACCACCTAGAGTACTTTCGTATATGCAATGTGGTCAAACTTTTTTTTTTTACTGTAACTTACAGCAAGATATATATTTATTTCAAAATCATGCATGTCCCCCCTGGCATGCATATATGAAATATATGCATATGCCTATATTGATAAAGGAAACCAGAGTTTCACAAAACAATGTTTACTCATTCTGTGCAGTCTAATAGTTTTTATTCTATTAAGATCTGATTTCTGGCTGGGTGCGGTGGTTCACGCCTGTAATCCCAGCACTTTGGGAGGCTAAGACCAGCAGCTCTCTTGAGCTCAGGAGTTTGAGATTAGCCTGGGCAACATGGCAAAACCCTGTCCCTAAAAAAATACAAAAATTAGCCAGGCATGATGGTGCATGCCTGTAGTCCCAGTTACTCGGGAGGCTGAGGCAGGAGAATCACTTGAGTCCAGAAGGTCAAGGCTGCAGTGAGCCGCCATCATGCCACCACACTCTGGCCTGGACAGCTGAGTAAGACCCTGTATAAAACAACAACAACAGCAACAACAAAAACACCTGATTTATTTTGTTTGTAATGCTGATTGCAACCTATTACGTTGACTTCATGACCCACTAATAGGTTGTGACTCAAAGTTTGAAAATCCCTGATATACACAGTTGCGCTTAATCCTTGCCATAGCAGGGCAGGAGTTCTCACCCCATCAGTCAGGCTCGTAGAGGTAGACAGACCTGGCTAAAGTTGCAGAAGCCAAATTCTGTTTTGGAATTTCTGATTGTGGAGCCATTGCTTGTTTTGGCATCTCAACCAACTGAGTATCTGCTTTTGCTTTTTATTATGGCTGGTTACTTGGTGAGTTTGCTCATTTTCAACTAAGCTTCAGAAACAGAGAAAGGGAACCAGGTTGGGAAAAGGGTCCAGCTACAATGAACACTACCATTGGTCTCCCCCAAAGTCAGAATAGCCAGAGAGGACTCTTCCCATATGAAATACCCCATATTCTTGCTTAATGGCTTATGTTTATAGCATATTTCCTGAGTAGAAGCTTAAAATAATCAGACTTTAATTAAACCACATCCAAAGATAACCAAAAGGTGTGATACTTCACTTCCCCAAATATTTTCAGCCTTCCTTTAATGCAATTAAAACCATAGCCAAGAGCAAAGAGCATGAAAAGTAGCAAGGAGTGGGCTTGCTGGATAATTTATATCATTTTTATACATAACTTCTCACTTACTCTCAGGCGGAAATGGAGAACTGTCTAGTCCCACACATTTGAAGCCAATGGTCCCCATGAGAATACTATAAATTAACACACAATGAAATTGCATCTAAATTATTAATGGGTGATATTTCTGAATAAGAAGGAGATACCATCTATCTATTCTCACCTCTGTTGGTTTTTTCCTACTTCTAGGATGGCCCCGAAGCTGGACAGACTGTGAAGGTGAGTGCTTATTATGTGCATACAAATTAATAAGAGGCGATTATGAGAACTAATAAAAAATCACAATGAGTCATTTGCAGCACATTGCTGTTTCATTATGTTATCTTCGAGGTCAGAGAGACCCTCAGTGTTAGAGCCATAAATCCTGACATTATAAACTCTGCCAAACAATATGTTTCCCATTAGTTTACAAGACATTTACTTTTAGTAGTAAAATTATTATTGTGCAAATGCTAAAACAGAAACTAAATCAAGGAGTCCGGAAACAGAAGTCAAAGTAGTTCATGTGCGGGAGTGTCTAGGAAATAGCATGTGAGCTTCCTGTGGGTTTTTGCAGCCCCATGTTAAGCCTGGGGTGTCTTTGACACACCTCTGCTTCTTGACATAGTCTGCTTTTGCTTCATTGTTCTTGAGTGTAGGGATAACCGCAGCAGTAGCATCAAGCTGCCTCCCTTCCTTCCTGTCTCTGTGCTTCTCTCTGTTCTCCTTCTCGTCACCCCCACACCTACTCTTTTCCTCCCTATGTACTTAATACCAAAGTTCAAACCTAATGGAGTCAGTGGAGCTCAAAGATGGGTTTTTAAGTGTGCTAGGAGAAGAAAGGAGGATTTATTAGGATAGTCTCTGCTTCTGTAGTAAAAATAAAATAATAAAATCCTGGCTGATTCAGAAGCTGGGTTTCAGCTCTTTTTATACAAACACTAATTCCTATACGGGTAGATCCTGCACCTAAGTCACAGAAAAGGCTCTATTTTTGGTGCTAGAAGTCAGACGCAAGTCAGGCTGGGATGTTAATGTTACACTTTGTTGAAATAAAGTTTAATGGTTTGAAGACTAGCTGTGAGTGGATAAGGTGATGCCCGCACAAACAATGCCAAATAAACGTAAGTTCCCTTTTGATCTTACTTTACTTTGGACTTTAACACAGCTATTCTGGGACTTTTAAAATAGAATCTCTGGGAAATACCTCTAAGAAGTGAAAGTTTATGTAGGGACTGCCACCATATGAGCCACCAAATTCCTTATCATAAAAAAGGGCTAGCCTCCTAATTGCTCTACACACAGGGTGTGGTGATAGACAGAGACTTTCAGCTTTCCTCTATCCCACTGTCTCACCTCCATGTGAGGCTCTAAATATACAGATGCAAAGAAAGGATTTAATACCTGTGGCTTGTTTTTGAAATCAATTCTTCAAATGCAAAACACAAATGTTTAAACTTGGTTCCCAGATTTTTTAAAACTCAGTATTCAAATGTAAATTCCAACTATACCGGATTGGTTAGATGCACTATGCAATATCTGTTTGATGGAATTCCTTCAGCCATTGAAAGTCATACTGTCGAGGCATAGCTAGTGACACGGGAGAATGCACAAACTGTATTAAGTGGAATGCACAGAATGATAATAGGTACATAGTGAGCGTAGCTGAAACGTATATGAATAGATAGGTTATATGATCTCAAAATTTCATTTAGCTATTCTAAAGCGGGGTAGAAAATATTTGCTCTACAACAGGCTCTGGATAGAGACAGAAAGTAGATTAGTGGTTGCCAGGGACTGGGACAAGGAAGGAATGGGGAATGATTCCTAATGGGTACAGGTTTCTTTTAGGGTAATGAAAATGTTGTGGACTTAGTGGTGATGGTTGTGCAACATTGTGAATATAATAAAGCCACTGAATTGTATGTCTTAAAATGGTGAATTTTATGATATTTGAGTTATCTCTTGACTAAAATTAATACACACACACACACACACAAATAAGCAGTGAGCCTAGCTGAGCTGATAACTATGGCTATAGATTATGTAGCTCCAATAGTAATTACTTTTTAATGTCCCAATTATCTGGCCAAAATGTGTAATGTTTTTGTTAGCTTTGATGGTGATGATGATGGACTAATTCTTAACAGATAGTACTTATATATGAATTGTTGAATGTGGTTATTGTTATCACCACTCTGATTATTTAGCTTAAGTTGATTTTTTTAAAATAATTCTGTTTTCTAAATCAGCAGATCATGTTGTTTTGCACATCTTTCAATTGTTTCCACCCTGATCACAGAAGTCCTCTGATATGAATTAATGGGGATATCTTGACTCATTTGTAGAATACAGTGGTTAAAGGAAAACCACCATACACACACACACACACGCGTGCGCGGGCAAAATTCCAGCGAACAATGAAGGTTCCAAAGCTGTCCTTTAGACAGAGTATCCATATCTAAAGTTGTTGAATCTGCTTTTCAAAATGTGATCTTTGTATCACCTGCATGAAAATTAACTTTGATATCAGTCAACAACAAAAAGTTGATTCTCAGGTCTTATTCTAAACCTACTTATTTAGAATATTGTGATTGGGGCTTGGGAATCTTCACTATTAACAAGCACATCCCATGATACATATTTGCCAGCCTCAGTATTGTATGATGATAAAATATTGAGTGGCAGTGGTCACATAATTATGACCCCCGGAAGCCAGTCTTGCAGTAGCCAGCCCCTCTAGGGGACAAAGCAGCATCTTTAATATTCAGCTGTCCAGTTGTGAAAACTACAATTCAAGACTCTGAGCATTTCATATTTTGAAATTCACACAGTTGCACATTTTAAGGCAGCATTTGACAACCTGCCATGGAAAGCACAGTGACTGTTCTCTTCATCTTTGCCTCCGTGTCTCATTCTTGATATTCTGCCTGATCCCTGGGTTCTAAACCATTTTTGTCTCATGCTGAGTGGTAATAGCAATAAGCCCGGTAATGGTCTTTGCCCCTGGAGCACCTGTTGTTATTGTTAATGAAGGCGCACCACTGAGTTAGCCTCTTGAACATGATACCACTGTAGGGTTTTTTGTTTCAGGGGCTTTAAATTCTGCTTTGCAAAGAACAAGCGTGGCCTCGCTTACTCAGTAAGGCACTTGTAGTCAGGAAAGGGAAATATCGAAGTGAAAAAGTGACCTCTTATTTCACAATTGATTATTAACTCTCCTTTTTGGGTTTAAAAGTAGTAGAACCCTGCCATCCACAAGGTGATTATTGCAGCAGTTTGATGTCCTGCAGGCTTGAGAAATAATCTTTCTCTTTCATCTTCAACCATACAGATCCAAACAGCCCCCCTGACCGTTCATCTGAAGTAGCTCTCTTAAACCCCTGCTCTCTGTCCTGGTGCATGATTTGATTTCTCTCAAGGTGTTCTTCGTTGTCTTTTATTTGTTTGGCTATGCACCTGTACCTCTGTCTTTTCTCTAATTCTTTGAGAAGGTAAGCTTGTGAGGACCTGGATTTTGTCATTGTTTATGATAGGTCTCAGGACATGCTACCCCCAAAATATGCTAGCTCTGCATACTGAGTATTTTAAGGTGAAGGAAACTGAGAAAACTACAGAAGCAGGAAGATCGCTCTCTGACCTTCTTCCATTTGTCTACCCTCAAGTGTGCCATAAAAGAATTATCTGACCTATCACCCCTGCAAGTAGGTCATAAGGCCCTCATTCCAGAGGAGTTCTGCCCTCTACTTACATGCCAAGAAGAATCTGAACAAATAGGCCTTGCTAAGTTTCCCCCAATTTATTACCGTCAAGTCATACTCTTTTATCGTCCAATCATACCTCTGCATGACTGTCCATAAAAATACACAGTTGTCTTTAGGTCTTTATTTCTTTTTTGTTTTGTTTTGTTTTGTTTTTGCAATTTTATTTTTATTGTGCTAAAATATACATAAAATTTATCATTTTAACCATTTACATTCATTTGCAGTGTTGTACAACCATCACCACTATCCATTACTGGAAATTCTTCATCATCCCAAACAGAAACCCTGCAGTTGTTAAACAGTAACTCCTCTTTTCTCTGCCCTGCTAACAGCTGGCAATCTTTATGCTACCTTTTGGCTCTATGGCTATTAGGTATCTCTTATAAATAAAATCATACAACATTTTTCCTTTTGTGTCTTACTTCCATTAGCATAATGTTTTCAAGATTCACACAAGTCATAGCATGCATCAGAATATTGTTCTTCATATGAGTGAATATTTCATTATTATTATTGAAGTTTTGTTTATCTATTCATACATTCATAGACACTTAGATATTTGTAGCTGTTGGCCTTTGTGAAAAATACCGCTATAAACACTGGTATACCAATATGAATGTGAGTCCTTGTTTCAATTTTTTTGGGTAGATACCTAGAAGTGGAATTACTGGCTGAAGGCTCCCATGGCACATAAAACTTATATTAAATATATTTGTTCGGCTTTTCTCTTGTTAATCTGTATTGTGTTACAGGGGTCTGAGCCATGAACCAGGCAATGGGTAAGGAAATGATATGGCTGTTTCTGCCCTGTATTTTTTTTTTTTTTTTTTTTTTTTTTTTTTTTGAGACGGAGTCTCGTTCTGTCGCCCAGGC
Source organism: Papio anubis (assembly GCF_008728515.1). Taxonomy (NCBI): domain Eukaryota; kingdom Metazoa; phylum Chordata; class Mammalia; order Primates; family Cercopithecidae; genus Papio; species Papio anubis. The sequence goes on from NC_044977.1 coordinate 80,261,413, forward strand.
TGGTGTGCAGTGGCCGGATCTCAGCTCACTGCAAGCTCCGCCTCCCGGGTTTACGCCATTCTCCTGCCTCAGCCTCCCGAGTAGCTGGGACTACAGGCGCCCGCCACCTCGCCCGGCTAATTTTTTGTATTTTTTAGTAGAGACGGGGTTTCACCGTGTTAGCCAGAATGGTCTCCATCTCCTGACCTCGTGATCCGCCCGTCTCGGCCTCCCAAAGTGCTGGGATTATAGGCTTGAGCCACCGCGCCCGGCATGCCCTGTATTTTCTATGGCTATTTTGTGTGGGGAAGAGAATGATGATGATAATGGAACTTTGCTTGTTGCTTGTTGGAACAAATCTCATAAGTTTCTAACTTTAGTTAACATGAAGTAGAAGGTGATATGTATGTGTATTCCAGCATGCAGTCAGGGGTATTCCTGGAATCTCTATCAAAAGTCTCCTATATTCCAGGTGTTACTAACAAAGGCAAAATTTCCATGAATCAAGTTCTCAAATCATGTTCCAAAATGTAATTCCATCTAACCAAACCATTAAGGCAATATTCATTTCTTTAGAAGCAAAGCTGCTTAATAAGTTTAATGTGAGCTATCTTTTAGAAAAATTGGTATGTACATCTTTGGGTGGGAGGCCGTTTTAGGTATATTAAAGAGAGATTTATTCCAGGCAGGTAATCTGGAATGTCATAAGAACTATTTATAGATTACGCTTGCTTACACTCTTCTATGTTTATGGTACTTGAATCTTCTACTTAGAAATTTAATTTTATAGTATTAATGCAGTGGGAAGTAGCTGTTAATAACTTTTGAGATATTAGAAATTACTTTTTAGATTGCTCTAGAAGAATAAGATAATTATTTATAGAAGTATAATTCAAAAATTAAAGGAGATAAAAAGGAAGCTTTTCTCTTCACTGAGAAGTTTCTGTGGTTCTAGAACAAATTTTCCACCCGAAAATTTGGTAATGTTTCAGATTCATGAAAATGAGGACATTTTATCTCTTAATTAAGTCTAGTAGTTAACATACTTTGGCATCAGTCAGAGGTTCCATTAGGAATATTAGCCCCTATTAACTTCCTAACTGTGCACCTTTGGATCAGCCTTTTAGCCTCTGTGAACATCTATTTCCTTGTTTTTTTGAATGCAGAAACCCTATCATATTGAGTGATGGTGGAGAAAAACTGACATATTCATGTTCAGTAGGTGGTACATGTAGCAGAGATTGGCTAGAATTTGAACATGGATATAGAATCTGACCAGTCTATCCCAGTTCAAATCCCAGCTCTGCCACATCATGGCCCTGGGACCTTGTACTTGTTTCTTACCCTTGATCTCAATCTCAGTTTCTCATCTATAAAATAGGTTGCGGCTAGGCTTTCAGAGGATGTAACTAGCAGTGAGGTGGTTTGTGGTCCTGCCAAATTCGTTTAATTGTTATACACTGAATTCTCTTGCTATGAATGACTTCCTTTTGGTTAAATTCTTAAGAAAACTTTACTCTGATTATATGACTTGTGCTATTTGAATATCTTATTTGAACTTATTATAAAAATGACCCCTTGAAAATTCAGAAATCTGCCTTCTTAATTGGGGAAAATAATACTGGTCCTCTCTGTCCGAACATTTTTAGCCTCTGGTGTATGCGTAGATGATCATGAGTAAGTCGGGGTTATAAACTGATAGAATACTTCACAGTTACCTAAAGAAGGTAGTCATAGGACAGAAACTTGCCTACCCCACACTTTGCTGACTCACTAGTTATGACGTGGGGCTTGGGACTCTGTCCTAACAGACACCACAAGTGATTCTGATGGACACTTCAGTTTTCTGAAGCTGCTTTCCTGAAGGAGTGATAAGCAGTTGTAGGGGCTGCTGCTCTCAACCCAAACCAATTTCTAGGAAAGATTTGGTGTGTACAGAAAGAGAGAAACCCATATCTTGAGGACGAAAATGATTTTCTTTTACTGTTACTTATTATTTTCATTTGGAAAGACACTTCAAGAGAGATGTAATTTGCTAAAGGACTTTTATCCTTTCATTACAGCCATGGTGAACGGTGCCTTGACTATGTTAATACCTAATGCATGTATTTACTGCATGAAGAATTGGTATCATCAGGATGCTGTAGCTTTTATCTTATAGAATTGCCTTACAATTTGCATCTCTGCTCTCAGAATGAATCCAATTTGACTGAGTTGGTAAACCAAAAACCACTGCAGTGCTCAGGGGATGGGTTTGGGTATACATGTGGGAGTGCATGCCTTTGAGAAGTGTTGAGGTTCCAAGCCCTTTCCCTCTGGCATGTAAATGTCTCTGACTTCCCCTCCCTCACTCCCGCCTGGTGATTTGAGGCAAAACCCCCAGTCCCCAGCTCTCCAAGCAGAAGGGGCTGGGGGCCTGCCTGTCTCCTTTGGGAAACTTCCTCTCTCCTACTAAACCCTCAAGCCCTTTCCTAAGTAGATATCAAATCATTGAGTGTTTCCGTTTCTAGTTTGCCAACTTTAATTTGCATGATGCCATTTGGATCAAAGCACTGAAAGAAAAATTAACCAAATCCCCTGGTATTTTCACATTCTTACTTACTTTTTCCCTGTTCATTCGAACTCAAGGGCAGCTAAGGCGAATGGGATGGGAGAGATCCTGAAGTAGGGATGAGGGTGAGAAGAAAATGCAGGGAAGTTACAGCATACTGATGAAGAGTGAGGACTCTGGGGCCAGACTACCTGGTTTCAAACCCAGAGCTGTCGCCTTTCTGATAACCTTTCTGAGCCCCCACATTTATTCATAAATTTAGAAAATGGAGGCCTCAAGAGTATCCTGTCTCCTGGGAGGGTTGTGAGGACCAAATGGATTACTGCATGTAAATCCCTGTAAAATAGTGCCTGGCACATAGTAAAGTCTCAATACATGTTCACCATTAGTTTTATAATTCTTACGTCAGTCCTCACAACAACCTGCAAAGGTAGGCATTAATATTGTACACTTAGGGAAACTGAGGTTTAAAGAAGTAAAATCACATACTGGAAAAGCAAAGTTGACAGATAGTGGAATTGGGATTCAAACCCGAGCCTGTCCAAAATTCCAACTCTTCATTATATCATATGACCAGGCTGTTCCTAAAAATACTCTGTATACTGTAATCACAGTGGAAGACGCTCAAGCACAGGTTTTGTAAATATTTTGTCACCCTCGACACATATTTATCTGTATTATTTTGCTCTGCTTGGAATAATGTTGGTTTCCATCTAAAAATATCCAGAGGGCAATCCCTGTTTAACTGTATTACACAGGTGAAGCTTAACTAACCTAAATGCTGCTTTATTGCTGTATGTCAATTTATAGCAGAATTATATGCTTTTAGTGTTTAATTTTTCATTAGTACTACCAAACAAATCTCCTTAGTAATTAGAGGCCCTGACATACAGCAAAGTGGATATTTGGCTGTTTAATTTATTTTGATATTTGTAATGCTAACACGTGGCACATATAGTAGGGACGTTCAATGTTTTATAGGATTCAGTAAACTGTCTTTTGCACCTGAGGCTCAGAGCCTGTGATTTCTACTTAATCACTCTGAAGTCAGACCTCCTGTGAAAGGCAAGTGTTTTGTAGACCCTAAAATACCACCTAAATGTAAGGCGTTATTATTCAGTCAGCTTCTTCCCTTTACTTATGTAGTAAGGCCAGTCACTCACTGTTGTCATTTTGCTATAGGATACTAGTGCTCAGTAACTAATCATTGAAGGAGCCACCTTCAATGCCTCACCATTTTGCTATGTGTGTTTCAAGCCTAGGAAGCCTAAGAAATCAAATGTAAAAATCTCTAACTCCATGTAATCTGCTCATTCTAATTTCAAAGTTTTAAACCTGTGATATCTAAATAATTGGCTGGCCAAACTGTCAATTCTGTAAATAAATAAATAAACGCAGCCCAATTAATCATGTGACAAAGATTCAGTACTTTTGATTAAATATTAGTGGCCAATTCAACCTCAGTAGATGAGCCATTTGTTTTATTTTTATTTTTTTGAGACAGAGTCTTGCTTTGTCACCAAGGCTAAAGTGCAGTGGCACGATCTCGGCTTATTACAACCTCTGCCTCCCCGGTTCAAATAATCCTCCCACCTCACCCTCCTGAGTAACTAGGACTACAGGCTCGAGTCACCCCATCCAGCTATTTTTTGTATTTTTAGTAGAGATGGGGTTTCACCACATTGGCCAGGCTGGTCTCAAGTGATCCTCCTGCCTTGGCCTCTTAAAGTGCTCTGGAACCATTTGTTTTAGACTACACCACATCCTTAAATACAGAATGGAGAATGAAAGCCCATACAATAATGTGTGCCTTGATTGAAATTGGGCCTTTTAGCTGAAACAGATCCTAAATGTTACAAACTTTTGATTAGGAGTTATTGACAGAAGGAAATAATAAAATACAATAACAGGTTGCTTATAGACTGCCCAATAAATTTATAAACATGTAGATCTATATATGGCTTAGAAGGAAGGACACAGATAGCATTCTTACTGCCTCTGGGTGGAGATAGTGAGGGGAAGCAGTGCAATGTGGGATGTGAATTGTACCCAGGGGTTTCGGCTTTACAATGTTTTATTTTTAAATTGGGTAATGTGTACATGGTTGTTAATTCTATTATTTATATTTTAAAGTGCATTTTAAAAGAAAAATCAAGGGCCCCATTTGAAGACCTTTCCATTAAGAAATGACTATTATAATTTATTCTCTTTGCTTTATTATCTTCAGCATGTATACTAGTTCTCATGCCTCCTATTTTCAAATCTCGAGGATGGGGCCCATGAAGTAGCTTTTTGAAAGGTCCACAGTTGATTCTGATGGTTACCCAGATATATCAACTGCAATTTCATTTATTTTTATAAATATATTTTGATTCTTGGTCTAGATGACCTAGACTTGATTCTTTCTCGATACTCATCTCAAATTATTCAGTCCCCTTCAGGCGCTCCTCTTTACCCTTTATGCCAAAGTCATTAATAAAGTAATTCTCAAGACACAAAAAGCAGCTGGAAAATGTAAGGATTTCATGGCTGAGCCAGGGTCAGATGGAAACCAGCTTAATGAATAATAGACAAGGCAACCTGCAGAGCCACAGACATGGAAGAATTAGAATAATGACCTTCCTAAGGACATTTGAGTGAAAAATGTTGGGATGGTGAGACTGTAATGGCCCTCAGGCCAAACATGGTGAGGAATCCTTCCCTCCTTCTAAGTCAATTATGTTAGTGCTGGGAAAGGGTCATTTTGAAATTTTAACTTCACATGTCACGAGGCATCCATCCTACCTCTAAGGGTCTAATAGATCCCTTCTCTAAAGAAGCCTCTTGTTTACCAAAATCAGGGAAATTGAAGCATATATCTTTGGAAGCCTTCTCAATCAGATTAATCCTAAACCTCAGGAGAGAAGGGGGAAAATATAAAGAACCACACTCACACAATCGTTTGAAATCCTAGGCTTATTCAACATAAAGATAGTATTATTGGATTCCAGTAATGAAAACTTCCATTTCTTTCCCTGGTAGTTTATTCTTTTAAACAAGTTTTCCTTGTTCCTGACGTTACATGAAAAATGAAGATGGAATTCTTTAAGATGTTGACCTTGCCTAGGGTGGTTGAGAAGAATAAACAACATTGAGTTAACAAAGTGAACACACCAAATATTCTTTTACTCTGTGCCTAATGTTCACATTCAAGTCTCCCACTCTGGGGTCCATATATCGGTACCTGTTCCCCCCCAAAATATTTTCTTACATGCTTTCCATCCCGGTGCCCTGACAAACAGCTCAACAGGGGCTTTTATTTGTGTTTAAATTCGTCTGTTGGTTGTAAATGGTATAAATTCCCAGATGTAATCAGGTTCTAGCAGTATAAGTTTGATGAAACTGTTCAGCCATGGAAGGAATAAATGTGACTCCAACCTCTGCTCCTCTATCAGATGACCATCGATGCATCTCACTCTTAAGGAAGAGACTCAGAGCATGGGATAATTCAAGAAAATCTCAGAGGGGCAAGTGATCTTGAAAGTCACCTAGCATCATCTACTACTTGACAGTTAATCACCCCTGTAGCATTGAAGTTTGTCTTTCATCTTCCTCTATACCTGGAAACTCAAAGCACTGTGAGGTAGCTGCTTCCAGTTCTGAATAGCTCTGATTTCGATTTCCTCACTACCAAAGTAGTCTGTTCCTCCCTTCCAGGAAATGAGCATCCTGCCTACTCATGTTTTTCTATCTGGCATTCATTCATTAATTTGTTCTTCTATCACCTACTATGTGCCAGATATTGTCACAGGCCCCGAGAACCTAAGAAGAATGAGACATAGTCCTTGTTTTCAAGCACAGACATTGAAATGAACACCATAATGGAGGAAGGCTGAAAAAGTTGTAGAAGTTCTATAGTTAATATTAACATATTATAATATTAACATATTATTCCAATAAGTGTTTATTGAATGCCTACTATGTGCCACGTACTCCCAGGCACTGGGTTTAACTGGAAGGCAAGACAGCCAAGGAGAAACTCTCAGCATATTGTGTTTTTCCCCTTACGTGAAAGGGAACAAATAAAATATTGCAGATTTGGGTTAATATTAGAAAACCTAAAACAAGGCGTTGTGAAATGGAATGACATGGTGGAAGGGGAATGAGGTGGTGTGGCTACTTTAGATGGGGTGGTCATGAAAGGCCCACTGAAGAGATTACCTATAAACTGAGAACAGGGAATGATAGGGGCCCAGCCAGGTGAAGAGCTGGAGAAGAAAGACCATTCTGGGAAGAGGAAATGGCAGTGGGAATGAGCTTGGCATATTCTAGGAAATGATTGAAGACCAGGTGGCAGAAATTTAGTGTAGAGAGAGTGGCAGCAGGAGAGAAGTGTGAAGAGGTGGGCGGGGAGCTGTTACACTGGGACTTATACTGTGGTAAGGAATTGTAATTCAATTTTAAATGTATTTGATGTTTTGATGATTCTCAGAGTATGTTTCAGGGCAGAGGGTATTTCACATGTGCTTATGATAGGTTTCCAAAATTGATTTGGTTTTTTAGTTTCTAAGTCCACTTTTCTGGACTTGAAGAACTTTCTGCCATGTATATCTTGGGCACTGTGGTTGTCACTCTAGCATTCTTTCTACCCTCCCTCTTGATTTAGCAGCCACAAAGTTAGGATGGGTTTGAACTCATCTTTAGCTCCAGGTGCAGACCTTGTCTGGTGCATGCCAGGGGTTGGCAGACTTCTTTTGTAGAAGGCCAGATAGTAAACATTTTAGGCTCGGAGGGCCAGATGGTCTTTGTCATAATTATATAACTGACTTTGCAGCACAAAAGCAGCCACAGAATATATGAAAATGAATTGTCACAAATAAGCATGGCTGTATTCCAATAAAACTTTATTTATAAAAGCAGTTGGTGGGCCAAATTTGGCCTGAGGGCCGTAATTTGCCCATTCCAGTCTAAGTCAGTTGTCTCTGCCACAGTAATGACTTTCATTAATCTTTTCCTAAGCTATTTAGAGTGTAGGATTCCCTTGACTTTAGGAATCCTACACTCTAAGGGATTGGAGTCCCATCATCATGGAGGACTTAGATGCATTGGTTGTAGATGGGCTGTTTTCTCCCCTACTGCTTATGAACAAGAAAGCAGGTAACTAACAGCTTCTAGCAGTCATCTTATGATTTCTAGGGCATTCTGCCTCAGAGCAAAACAGATGCTGAGGCTGGAATGGCAGAGACAGAAAGAAGCTGGATACTAGGTGACATTATTGGATTGTTGAATTAACCAGACTTGAAGCCTGCATTACTTCTAGACTTTTAAATTAGGTGTTCTGGCCAGGCATGGTGGCTCACACCTGTAATCCCAGCACTTTGGGAGGCTGAGGCGGGGGGGATTACCTGATGTCAGGAGTTCAAGACCAGCCTGCCCAACATGGTGAAACCCTGTCTCTACTAAAAATACAAAAATTAGCCAGGTGTGGTGGCCCACACCTGTAATCCCAGCTACTTGGGAGGCGGAGGCACAAGAATCGCTTGAACCCAGGAGGCAGTGGAGGTTACAGCTAGCTGAAATTGAACCACTGAACTCCAGCCTGAAAAAATTAGGTGACCAATAAAGTCCTGTATTGTTTAAGCCAGTTGGAGTTGGAATTTTTGTTGTGTCTAACAGAAGACATGTTCAACTAGATTATCTACTCTAAAATATTCAGTTATTGTTGTTTCTTAATATGCTTAACTGACAGTTTGAGTAAACAATTTCTAAAGTGCCTCTGCATATCTGCAGTACTCATCACATGCCAGTGGGAATCTTTGAGTGAAAGTCTGAATCAATGGCCCTAGAAGAGCTTAACTTCCAATAGGTTCCCTCTGGTGCATGACCACACGGTAATTCCATTAACTTTAACGATGGTAGTGCTGCACAAAATGGGCCCTGTTAGTCTATTCTCTCCTTTCTTTTTAGCATTAAATCTTATCTTGCAGCTAGTTTTTCAGGGTAAAGTATGTGTACCAATGCCATTCATTTCTTGCCCTTTATTAAAATATGCAGGGCTCTCTCTCCCAGGGAGGGAGTGCTAAGTGAGTACATTAAAAATGAATCCGTTGCCCCATTTGTCGACTGCGAGAAAACCCCAGAGTCAGGGACATCAATGGATTATTATTGATTGTTGTAAGATCCAATAAAATCATAAATATGGCTCAAAACAATTACTGTGGCCACATTAGCAAATTATCAAATCTATAACTTGCTTTGGAGCCTGGCCTCAGAGATTTAAATAAAGTGCCGGAGGGAGGCAAGTTGTATTTTAGAAATGTGACAACCAGGGCTGGGATAGAGAAATTTATGATTTAATTTGCTGTGCAATCTAATTGCGAATAACTATTGGATTTCTAAAAAGTGGACTTTGATTAGGTTTAGGTGTCAGAAATAAACTGGAAATATGGGTCAGTTTATACTTCTCTGAAAGTCTGTAGGGAAGGGGAGAGGAAGGTATTCGTTGCAAGGAATGACTTTCTCAGGTGACCTTCCACCCTTCTCTCTGTGTCCTTATTTCCTGTGTTGGAATAATTGGATTATACCTGAGACTGGCTGGCTCTTTCCAAAGAACCGCTTTTTACCTTCTTCACCAAGTGTCAGTTTCCCCCCATTTAGAAATAAATCAATTCAAAATGAAATTACCCAGAGCATTCATTTTTCACCATCTAGTAAATGAATCTCTCTAAAGAACACAAGGTCCTCCCTTTTTGGTTCAGGCTTAATAAAATCCTTCTTTTCAGTGGAAGTGGTATAGAACTAGTGTCTCTGCCTTTTCTAGGCTTTTCCTCTCTGGTGGCTTACTAGGCAATATTTGCTCCATAAAATGTGTATTGGCACGTTCATAGATTCCTGGGCGTATTTTGTGAAGATCTTACCTGAAGTCGAGCTGCCTGGTTTAAATTTCTAACCCACAGCAGGCTGGAGAAAAGCCTCCAATGGCATTGCATCATCCATTAGCCACTGTAGCCGTTCATCTGAGGCCCTGGCCTCAGCTGCACTCTGATGACAAGCACACCGGTGGCTAGATTTTCAGGAATGGATTGGCTCATCTTTTAGCTCACTTTAGGAAAACAGAAAAGCAATTTGCACAAAGATAAAGCAGATTTCCTAGTGATCTGTGTAGAACTGGCCAACAGATTTCTACAGGCAGTCAGCAAAAGCATGAAAACCCAGCTGAGAAATGATAAATTACTGCTAACTGTCCTAATTATCCCTTGATACTCTGTGTTGAAACCTGACTAAATTTTGCTGAAACTTACAAATAGGGAAAAAATTTAAGGTTTAATAAATTATACATAATAGAAATGCTTAAAAAAATAGAAAGATAGCCACAGCAGAAGGGTTTATATTTATCACCCCTCTGTCTCCTGAGCCTTAGAAAAAGGTGGGGGTAGAGGGAGGTTATTAGATAAATTGTAATTTTAATTGCAAACCTAATTGATGATACTCAGCATGCTTATTAGGTCAAGGAAGACTATGAGTCAACTCCCAAGGTCATTACATTAATAGAGTAAGCATGTAATTTGTGATAAGTTGATTTGTGAACATCACATTCTTCTCTTTAAACAGAATAACCAACATTAGTTTTTAAGGTTCATATACTGACTGTGTGTGTTTCTTTGTATTTTAGGACAATCATCTTGTACTAACTCATCTTTTGGTTTTATAGTTATAGCTTTAGTGCTTTTAATATATAAATGCATTTCAAATTCCTCCAGCAATGACTAACATTTTACCAGCTGTCTTATTCCATTGTTGAGTAACCCCAGCTAGAATAGTTTGCTTTTTCATTTCCTTTCTTTTTATTATTTTGAACCAGCACTTTGCTTCTCTGAAATATTTGCCCTGTGGTCCTCTTTCAGACTTCTCTGGTAATTTGGATTGATTCTCTATTTCTTCTACCTAGAAACTTTGTAGAAGTTGAAAGAAAATGTATTAGTCTCCCTTTAAAGAATCATCAGTGCCTCTGGCTGTGTACATGGCATGATTTTTACCCCTTTCCCAAACTAGTTCCTCCAACCTCAGGTTTCTCTAGTTGATGACTGTTCTATTTTAAACGTACTGCCTAGAATCACATGAGGGCATCCAGATGGTATAGGAACAAGTATTTATTGCAGTACTTGGAATATAGTAGGCTCTCAATAAATGCTTTTTGAACATGAGCATGTTTTCACCAAGTATAGAGCCTCAGGTCTGGACATTCTTGTTGCAGATGAAGTTTGTAGAATATAAAATGGTCAGAAGGATCTTGTTTGTAGGCACTGCCATAATGAGGATTTTGTTGGTTCTTTTTCATATTTTGAAGAGCAGTGAATCTGATGAGTGATACAGAGGTTCTGTCATTTCACTATCCTCAGGACCATCTGGTCAGCCATAGAATGGCTTCTCAATCTCATTGTGGACAAATGCTAGCAATGGAATAAATTCTCAATTACTATTCTTCATTAAGCAGTGATCTTTGCAGGTGCTTTCCATACCTAAGGTGTTTGATTGACTATTCTCATGTCTAATACCCACCAGGCTTTCATGCTAATCATTTTTCTTTCAGTAGGCATACAAAGGGCATCTGGAGCCCTTTGGACTCTTTGGGGATGACAATTAGAAGCATAATTTTAATTAAAAGCAGCTAACTCATTAAATTTTGTGGGCTGAGAGGATCATAGAATCTTTTAAGTATTCGAAAGCTGCAGACTTTTTCCATGGGAAAATTCACATACACACAAAATGTTGCATTTAATTTCAGGGGCCTCCTATTCCCCTGAGGTCTACCCATGGACTGCTAGACTGAATTTCCCTGACTTGTTATCTTCCAACTGAATATTCAGGGAACATTGTATTTTTTGCCTAAATGATAGGGTAAATCTTGAGGCAGGTCACAAAGAGCCACATTCTACCCTTGTTTGCAAAATGTCTTCTCTCACTCATGGGAAATGCATGCTTTAAGGATTTAAATCTGACTGTGTCCACTGTTAGCTATTTGCATTTGTTTCCTTGGTTGCAAAATTGGAATAATAATACCCCCTGCTGTCAGGATTTTGTGAGTATTAAATAAGAGCATGAATGGGGAGGTCTCTGCACAGTGCTTAGCACACACTGTTTTTATTCACCCGTTTTGTTTTTTGAGAACATGCTCACTTCAATTTCTATGATGAAAACCATGGACAAAGCCAGTGTCATCCTGGCCCTCAAAAAGAACATCATCTCACTGGGCGTGGTGGTTCATGCCTGTAATCCCAGCAATTTGGGAGACCGAGGCGGGCAGACCACAAGGTCAGGAGATTGAGACCATCCTGGCTAACACAATGAAACCCCGTCTCTACTGGAAAAAAAAAATACAAAAAATTAGCCTAGTGTGGTGGTGGATGCCTGTAGTCTCAGCTGCTTGGGAGGCTGAGGCAGGAGAAAGGCGTGAACCCGGCAGGCGGAGCTCGCAGTGAGCCAATATCGCGCCACTGTACTCCAGCCTGGGAGACAGAGCGAGACTACATCTCAAAAAAGAAGAAAAAAGAAAAAAACGTCATCTCGCTCTCCTCTTCTTTATCTATAGTAGTTTTGGCCTCACCCCTGTGAGGAGGAAAGGCTGATTAGAGAGTCCAAGGAAAACCCTGGAGAAGAGATTAAAATGGATTTCAGTTTAGTGTCAGTCCCCCTTTTAATGGGCTGGGACTTACTAATGGTTGGTTTCCTAAGCCATCTAAGCAAGTGAGTCAAATAAAATGGAATGTGCCTAGTTGGTTCTTTATGTTGAAGACTGAGGTCTACCAGGTGCTATGTGTGGTTTAGGGTGGGAGGAGAAGAGTCCCTCCAGATACACAGTTTGTCTGCAAAGCATGGTGCCTAAGACGTGCTTTCACCATCAAGGAATATTTTGTTACTTTATACCTTGCATCATGGATTTTTTTTAAGTGGATAATACCCTAATTTAAAAAATATTACCATGATAGCTGAAATAGAACATAACTCTGGTGTTAAGTTTGCAATAACAGAAAGTGAGGATTTTCTTAACCTCTGAAGACCGGATGTGATGATAAGCCAAGCTCTCCGTTCGCAAGAACTCATTCCAATTAGTTGTTGAAGTTTAATTACCTCCTCAAGAGACTAAGTTTGACTTTAAGTTAGAGTTAAGACACTTGAGAGGTGAAAGCTAGGAGTTGGGATGCAAGGGTTAAGTTTAGAGTTAAGAAAGTTAAATCTTCAGTTAGATTCAAGAGAGCCAAGTTGGAGATAGAGTTAGAATTGAATTTGAAGTTAACTTTTAAATTTGATAAGGTTTTGTTCTGTTGTATTGTTTTTTTTTTTTCTAAATGCCTGCATCAGATTTTCTTTGTAATTTCCTGTTGCAGCAGTGGATTTGTACTATGCTGGACAAGATTGTCAGAAGGGATGAACAGAGCTGGGAATATTCAGAGCTCAGACATACCCAGACCCTCACTGGGTGGGAAGTTTCCCTAGCTAAGTTGGAGATCGATGGTTCTCTGCTGCCCTGGAAGAGCCTCTCTCCTTTTGTACCCACAACAATCCCCACCACCACCTTCTTATATTGACTCACGAGAACATTCGTTAGGCAAACACTCTGCCATCTGTTGTGCAGACAGGGCTTCCAGGCAGAGTAGAAACAGGTGTGGCGTCAAAGTAACTTAGTGCATAGACAAGGTGAAAGGAGGGCTTAAAAACTGCATATCATGTTCTGAGCTTTATACCTCCTTGGCCCATGGCAGGTGGACCTGAAATTCCATGTCTTATCAATGGCAACCCTTTGTAACCAGTTTGGGCTTTGGATTTGGTACCACACAGCTTTATGGAAGGACACTTGGGGCCGTCATTCTACTTGCAAATAGAAACAGGCTTTGTGGTGTGAGTTCTTCCCTGAGATTTGTTTTGAATGTGTAGCTGGTTTGCAGTCCCCACACAGGCTGTCAGCTAATGAGGGCAGTGGAAGTATGTTCCTTAACTTGTTCTTTCAGAAGTGTTGCATTACCAGAGCTGTGAGAAGAGTTTGTTCCTGTTGTCAGATGCGGCATGGGATTTTTTTCTTTTTGCCTTTTCAAATTTCAGGAAAGAATGAGTTCTTTGGCAGAAATGGTGTCAAGAGAACTTCTTCTATGATGATGTGTTAATGCAATTCTAATTGTTTCTCTGCAGATGGATTGAGTATTGCAGACAGAGGTCTATGTACCTTCCCTAAACGGGTTGGTGGTTACCTATTTTTTACAATAAATGTAATGAGCATCTATTTGCAGTGATAATAATACTTTGTAGTGGTTTAATATTTTTCAGTTTATAAAGGTTTTTGTGTCACATGGCTTATCTTATTTTTGTAAGGCAGAATAGTACAGGGAGTAATACTTTGCAACCCAGAAAGCCAGGGTTCAAATACTGCTCTGCTTCTTCCTAGCTCCGTGATCCTGGACAAGTTATTTAACATCTCTGAGCTTCACTTTCCTCATCTGTAAAAGAGACATAATGATGGTGCTTGGTGTCATAGAGTTGTTACGAGAATAGTAAGAGTTGAGGGAGGTATGGGACTTATCACAGTGCCTAGAATATGGTATGACTCAGTGTATGTTAGCTATTATTTAATTATTAACACTATCAATAGTATTAATTTTCCCCAGCATTGAGTGAGGTCGCTGTGGTACCAGGAATTTTATTCTTGTGTTAAAGATGAAGTAACTGAGGCTCAGAGGGAAGCAGTAACTTGCCCAAGACCTAGAATCCAGTCAGAGGCAGAGTTGAGCAGGAACTGAGACCCCGTGACATCCCCAACGTCAAGAAAATGGTGGAGTCCTAGTGAATCAGCTCCCACGGGCTGGTTTTGATAGCGCCAACCTCATCAGAATGTGGCAAATAAGCTCAGCTCCCAGCAGCAACTTTTAAACCACATTGAATTGTCTGTGGAGAGCAGGATTTGGAGTCTTCATTTGACAGAAGATACCTTCTCTCAGGCAGAGTGTTGTAAACTGGGAAGGTAGAGAGGCTGTTTGCAAATTGGGGTTTGAGGTTTCATAAATTACCCCATTCTTAGACTGAGTGAACACCTCTCTTAAATGACAAACGCATTCCACACTCACACTGGTGTTATTTTAGAATATTCACACCACTGTTTTAATATAGTCCAGGGATAACCAGCTTTCTCTTTAAAACACGTATTGATTACCTGCTTTGTAGGATGTTATAACCTCCGGGTGAAGAAGCTGTGTGAGACTCAGTACCTGTCTTTCAGGGGGTTACAATTCTGTAGGAAGAGCAAGAAACTAACATAGATAACCAGAAATAGGAGGCAACATGTCGTAACGACCAAGGAATGAGTTCAAGATGAAAAGCAAACACCATGGATTTTGGTGGTTAAAGAAATTTCCTGGATATAAGAAAACTTTCTTAACTATTGAAGTTGTTCTACCAGAAGAGAAGAGGGAGATGGCCTAAGCGAAACATTAGAGAGGGAGGAACCGCTAGTAGGATGAAATATGTTTGTTTTTAGTTTGTAGAAAATTATTTCATTAATGACCTGGACTTCTTATGGGTAGAATAACTAAATCCAGTGTTTAAAGAAAAATATCATCAGTTTGAATAAAGTCGGCAAGTGTGTGGTAGATTCATGTCATTGTAGCCAGAAGCATTTTCAGTCCTGCCCTCATATCAGGGACCTGAGTCTTTATGCTGACACTGTTGCAAGGGTATGATGGTGACTTTCACATTCTCTCTGTTCTGTGACTAAGCTGCATGTCAATGTCTGTGGCACAGATGACAGCTGTATCCTCTGCCTTACTTCTGCTGTTCTCTGCACAAAGCACTATGAAACCAAGAAAATGAAGGAGGCGCAAAGTGAGATCTCCTATGGGAAAAGCTCTAATTGATATTTAGTAGAAATCAGGTACTCTGAATTCAAAGATGAAATGCTAGTTTTTGCCTTATGTTTTGATCATCAGCTGTTCGATCCAGTCTCTGGGAATAATGTCTTTGTAGCAGTTTTCTGAAAATCCTGATATGGTGTTGGTATATACTTCTAAAGAGGCACTAATAGGCAAACGCTTTGGATTTAGTTAAGACTGTACCCATCGATCCAATTGAAATATCCTACAAATTGACTTTAGCATTAGTATTTATTTAAATTAAAACTGGCATCTATAGACCCCTTGGGAAGCTTCATTGTAAAAGTAATTCTTAAATGTACCACCCCAAGAAAACAATATAAGTTACTCAGGGCAAATATATGTCTCATTTGGTTAGATTTAAAGTACAATGTGTGGCAATGAGTAATAGTACTAATTTCTGAAGGGAAGTAGTAGGGGAAAGAGGCTTGGACTCTGGGCTTCATGCTCAGATTCTTATCCCATACTGTTTAGTTCTACAGCCTTGGACAAATCTTTCATTGTTTTCTTCCTCTGTTCCTTTTTACTTCATTTTTATGTTCCTCTCTCCCTCGTCTCCTTTTCCCTGCATACATTAAGACTCTTTCAGTTGCAAGTGTCAGAAAATCCAAACTGGCTACAGTAGATGGATGTAAATGGTCACATAATTAAACAGTTCAAGGGAGGTTTCTGACTTCAGATATGGCTTGATCCAGGGACTCAAGACTCTGTGTTTCTCTCTCCCTCTGTGTTTCTCTTTCTCTGTGAAGGGACTGGCATGAACCTAGGTATAAAGGTGGCAGTAGTGAGTTGAGCATCTTGGCTGACATATGGCTGTGTGAAGAGGATCAGGGAGACAAGCACCTGTTGAGCAGTTTCAGGTTCTGAGCATAAAAAGACTCAGGAGCCTGGGTCTGCTCTCAGAATTTGACTCCGAAAGTATTCAGGACTGATGGAAGGAATGAGGAAGGGAGATGAAAAGAAAGATACTTCCTAGAGAATAACCTGATACCCGTGAATAGGATGAGACTTAAGCCTGGGGTACTAATGTATCTGTCTGCTTGGGATTATAATAACAGCCAGGGTGAGACAAGTGAAATTAGAAGGATGTGATAAGTACAAGTTGAATGCAAGACCCCATTAGCTAAAGGATTGCTGTGGAACCCAGTAGAACCTAGATATCTATCAGGATCATTTCCATTGGAGGCCAAAACAAGTCAAATGCACACAGCAAATACTTGACAAAATATCTTTCTACCTGGAGAAGATCTTAGTCCTTTTTCTAAATACCAAAATATCACTAAAAGTCTATATGGTATTGTGTTTATTTACATTCACAAAAGCTGTGGTTTTCTGTTTGCAATATCAGACACTACTATACAATATCATTCATCCATTCGTTATTCACTGAGCACCTGCTGAGTAACACCCACTGTCACACATGGCCTAATGCTGCTTCTTGCTGAATAAAACAGATGTGGCCCTTGATCTCATGGAGCTGATAGTCTGCTGAAGTCTTGTCAATCCTCAAGTTTACCCAGAATACCTCCTCTTGATTTTTAAGATTTGAACTCATGGAAGGAATGTCATCTCTGGGAAAGACAACTGGAAAATGTAATTGATAGCCCTCTTCAACTGTAGAGTCCTTCTTTCAACATTACTATGTGTTTATGAATTATAAAAAATTATTTCCTGGAGTCTTTTGATCTTGATTTATGGCAAAAGCTCATAATGACCATTTTTAAAATGACTTAATAAGTGAGCAGTCTTGCCTCTATTCTAAAATGCCAGTAGATCACTTAAGTGTCATTTGTTAAACTGCTTTGGTTAGTAAAAACCCTCTCATTGTTTTTTCCCAAGTGGCCTTCGAGCCACATCACACCAACCTAGTTATTTGCTCATGTTGCGCTATCTACTTTTGGCTGGTGTGGATTATTATTAATTATTTCTTCACAGACTGCTAGACAAGAGTTATGATGCAGTAATGGTAAATGCTCACAAAGATATAATGCCCTAATTAGGGAGCCAATTTAAGGAGTAAGCAGTTTTCAAAGTGGATTGAGATCTGGTGAGAGCAGGTTCCCCTTTTCTGCTTCCATATGATTTGCAATGCCAACTGCTTGCTTAATTTAGAACAATATACTTTCTCTAAATGTATTTTTAAGATTCACATTTATTCCTTTAATAGCTGATTTAAATGAACTAGTAACTGATACAAATCCACAGGAAAAAGAATTAGAATTGCTCACGATTGAGGCAAACATGGTGCTTGGCACTGAAAACATTCAGATCGTCCCCCTCATTCTCATCATGCCAAATAGAGCCCTGCGAGCAAACACAGATCTCACTGGGGACATTTTCGTAGTTTCTTTTCTGATTACAGAGATGATACTTGCTCATTACAGATACTTTTGGAAAATACATAAAAATATAATACAGGAAATTACAATCATCCATGGTTAAATTTATATTTATATTTTAGCTGGTGTCTTTTTAAAAACTACCACCAGATTAAAAAAAAAAGCTTCGTAAAGTATGAGGTCTCCTATTACTTCCCACTAAAGATTAAAAACAACAAAAGCAGCATAAAAATAAGGCTTTGCTAAGTTTGTCTTCTCATCCATCTCTTGACCCTTTCTTCTACTTTGTACTGGAAATAAAGTTCTCTGTGGAGGAAGAGTAGGGAGGAGCCCCTGCTACTGGAAAAGTAATCCTCTGTTATCTGTCTGTCTCTTCCTATCTCTGATATATGTGGAGAGGAGTATGTCATTTTGATATAATGGAATCTGGGCAGTTGAACACAATTTGTTTAGAATAAATCAATGTGGAAATTTACAGGGGAAGGGAGGTCAGGTGACAGGTAGGAAGCTTCACATTCCCTGAGAATGACTCCCTATGAAGACACCCAACTCAGTGCAGATGTTCTTCTTGTTGAAGGGACATAATGAGATCTGCTCTCTTCCTGTTACTTAGGTACAGATTGTAGAATGCGATTGTTTTGCAAAATAAAACATTCTTCATACTGTATTTTGATATCTCAGACTCTAACATGCCCAGCCCTCAGACACCCTGTGCCATGGTGAGGTAGTTATTTGGAATGTCTCTTGTCTTCCCATGGTCACTTCTGAACTCGTTGTTGGAGTGAATATTAACCTGAGTATGAAAGAGCAAGCAATGTCTCACTTTAAGTAGAACTAAAGCTGGGGCCTTGCTTCATTCCCTAGGTAGTGGCTGAGGGTTGGAATGGAAGTCCTAATGTGAGGGGGAAGTCAGCCATCTCATTCCCTCTGCAGCTAAATTGACCTAGTGAAAAGGCTGTCTCCATATTCTCAAAGATTTCCAGGAACTCAGGAGTTCACAGTTTCCTTATCTGCTGAAGTGGGGACGGGGGGCCTGGCTTGAAATGAGAATATCTGCCTTTCCCACAAGGAAATTTGTCTGCCATTGGAAGGTCGAGAAAAATTACTGTTCATCTATTTTTTCCAATTTCCGGGTACTTCAGATTGGCTCCCCTTCCCAGAACCTCTTTGTAATGGCCAGACCTCCATCATCCCTACCCCAAACTGCCTCTCAATGTGCACAGTCTAGAGAATCTAGAAAATGCTTAGAGCATTCATTTGTATTCATTGAGCTGAAATTATGCATGCTGTCAGCATAGATGGGAGAATCTGTCTTAGAGTGACTCAGCAAATACCACCTGTCCTTTACTTTTGGGAGTTTGCCCCTATTTGCTCCTGCTCGAGGACCTAACTGCATTCCCCTATCTTGGAGGGCTTGTCCTGCTTCCTACTTACTTAACCTCTGCTTCTGATGAAGCCCTTGGCTCAGGACCCCACAGGGAAGTCATCCTTGATCTTTTGGGTGTTTGCTCCTTTATTTTGAGATCCTTATCTCAGTTTGAAACCCTCACGCTTAAGTGTGATGATTTGATTAAAATCCATCTTCTCCAGAAGACTATAAGCTCATGAGAGCAGGGGACACGTGTGTCCCCACTGCTTAGAGGAGCGCCAGACACATAGAACTCAGAAAATACCTGTGAATAAATGAATGGGTGAATGATGAATAGATGGATGAATAAATGAGTGAATGGATGAATGAGAGATGCTGTGATTATAATGTTCAGGTAAAAGTCTATTTATTTAAAAAGAAAATGTTTACAATTTTGCTTTATTCGATAATGTTTCACATAAACCAACAATAGACTGCACCAGGGCATAAGAGGTGGGAGAAATACCAAAGAAATATCAAAGAGAGGTGGGAGAGTCATTCATGAAGCTTCTTAAATTTTTAGTCCTACTTTTAAAAGGTAAAGTCAGATATATTCTTGGGTTGTTTCTGCATTTTTAACGAAGTTAACTTTCGAATATTCAACACTGAAGGTGACCTGCAGTATCTCTGGCTCAATTTTGGAAGCTGCCTGAGAATTTCGTATGTTCTGTTCCTTCCAGACTTCCAGGAAGAGTCAGAGCCTCACACTTTTTACTTGAAAAGCCGATGTGCAGATCTGCATTCCCTATAAACCTCCCAAATGTGTGAAATAATTACCCAGGAAACAAAAGAGAGGGACTCCTACAGTCATACGTTCATTCAAGATCCTACATGAGGCATTTTTCTCTAGTGGGTCAGGTTGCAGCTTGTTCCCCTTTTTAAAATATATTGCAAGCTATGTTATTAAAATGTACCTAAGGCTTCTGGTACAGGAAAAAGGAAGATAAGACTTTAGATGGGGCAGACATCTCTAGTACCCCAAGTTTTTTTTTCCTTGAAATATCCCTTCACTTAGAAAAATATAAGTAGGCCATGTAGAGAAATGCCTAATGTGAATTTCTCCTAATAGTCCCAAACTCTTCTTTCAAATTACTACAAAAGCAATTCAGGATTTTTAGTGCCAGATTGATGGGAAAAAGTGCATATTAAGCTTTCCTTATTAATTAAAGGCAGTGAGGAAAGAGTCATCCTAGCTCAAATTTATAAAAACAAATAATGCTTGGAAATGAGCTTGCAACATAAAACTGGGTGATGCTGTGTGTTAATACAGTTTGCCTTCATGTTAGATATCATTGCCATGAAGTGGTAAAACAACTAATTACTGGTGTGCTGCAAGAAAGACAAGAATGACAAGATTGTGAATGTGGTTTCAAGTTGGACTTGGAAAACCGTTCAAGAAAACTCTTTAGAGAAACAGATTTGTTTTTGTCCCATGAAACACACAAGATGAACTAATAGATTATCCTCAGCTCTAATTTCTAACCTTGTTCACAGCCAAGCTCATTTATACCAGGTGAATGATGATCTGGGTCATCACAAGAAGTGGCTGGTATGATGAAAACTTTTACAGAGTTTCAGGAAAAGCAGTCCTATATATATGATTTCCTATAGAAAAAATATGTAAATATATATTTTAGTCTATATTATGTAATTATATATTTTTATATAATTTATGTTTATATTTTTATTTTTTAATATATATAAAATATAAAATATTTTTTCTATAGTAAATCCTATATATATATACACACATACACACATATTTCAGACTACTTTCTCATACCCAGAGCCCCCTGGACTCCAAGGGAGATCCAGTCACAGACTTCTGGGTGATATAGCAAATGGAATAATTGTTTGAGAAGTAAGGGCACAAGAAGGAAAAATCGAGTTGGAGAAAAGACGGTATTTGGAATCTTAATCCTTCTTTGTACATGTGGTGTTTCTCAACTCTCCTTCCAAAGGGGGTGCCCTTGAAATTTATTTAGGCAGTTTACTCCTACTGGGAGCTTCTCAGTTATCTTAAGGATGTGGGAATTTCTTTTTCTTCTTTCCTTGTTTTTGGAAAGAATGAGTCTGTCTGAGTTTTCCCAAGAAAGTTAGCTGCTACAGTTTCAGGGTGGGCAACCATAAACTGTGAACCCCTCTTGATAGTGGTTTTTGCTTTTTGCTGCTATAATACGCTTAAAATGGAGTATTCCTTGAAATGTCCCCACAGCAAAAGAAGAGATACTTGGTTCAAAGTTTCTTTCTTCCTCTCATTCCTTTCCCCATCCTTTCCCTGCTCTCCTCTTTCTCTTTTTTTCCTCTCGCTTTCTCTTTGTGAGAGGGGAGTATAGTACTGAGGGGACCAGGCTGTATAAATGTATCCTAAGTGTAAAGTAGGCTTCATCTCGAGTACCCAGTTCTGGAAGGCCAGTCATGACCAAGGGGAGAGCTGTGCTGTGATGGATTCTAAGGTTGAGCCTAGGTTCAATGGGAAAGTGAGAGGTGATCAACTAATAATGTCTGTTAAGGGCATGTGCCACCTATATTTGTTCACCTCGCTATAAGACAGACAGGACTCATCCCAATTCTCACAGACTTTTAATTTTCTGTTTAAGTCTTTAGTGAAATTGAGTTCTCACAGCTAAGCAGAGCTGGACTTGTGAAGTTGTACTCATTGCCCTGAGATGGGAAATGCCAAATGGTAAAGATAATCAGCACAGATAAAATTACCTTTTAGCAAATTCTAAATTATGTACATAGATGTTCAGGACACAGTGTAAAATTGCTTTACTTATTTACACTTTATTTTTTGGGACAGGGATAACTTGTCCTTTACTTAGACCACATAGTTTGTTACTTGCTATACAAGTGTAATGGTTTATTTAAAGCAACACCTGATAATACTCTAAGGTTTTACAAATAACTCCCCATGTCTGGAGTTTTGGCAAATACTCTGCCTTACCCTGCCAGTGCAGATAAAATGGAATTCTGTGGCATTTGGAAGGCGGAGTCTTCTGTGTTTGTAATGGAGATCATTTGGGCTCTGCAGGGCACATTTGACGTCACTGATGCCAGTTCAATCCCCAGATGGGCAAATTAACTTTAGTCCTTTCCATGTCCAGAAGCTGCATGCCCCACTCAACTGTCAAGAGTTAGATCAGGCAACTCTGCAGTGCCTCTAGACACAAGCCGCCACAGAGAAGATATCCCCAAAGAGTTTCCTAAACAAAATATAACTCATTGTCCTACGATGGAAACTCTCCTGCTTTTCCAATACCTATCTGATATCTCATTTCTGATTCAGATTCATTACTGGATCATAGACCTCAACACACCTGGCTTAGTGATGGGGAAGCCCAATGCTGATGACCCTGCTACTACTCTTAAGATTAGGGACCACATTTGAAGTTGCTGTTGTGAAGAGGATTATGACATGTAGTCCCTGGAATCTGCCCCTGCCCTGCCCAGTTGTGCTGGGTATTAAATAAGACAATAATCTTTGTTTTGTCCCTGAGTGTATGCCCATCACCTAGAAGAAAACTCACACATAATAGGAGCTTGGTAAGTATTTGAATAAATGAAGGCACGTTTTCATAAGTATGTGTTACTGGTATTGGCCAAGGCTGTGTGCTTTGGTTGCATCCTCTGGGACTCACCCTTCTCGTATGTGCTAAGGTGATTCTATTTCACATGCCTTTTACTCTGCACTCTGGGACTTTCTCTTGCTAGTGTAGAGTGTAGGCCTAAAGTGTCAGGAATTATTGACTTTAGGAACAATGTTTAGCCAATCACAGTGGGAATTTGAGGATAAATTGTCCAGCTTCCTACCTTGTAAGTGCGAAAACTCTGAGGGTAGCATGTTCCATGCTGTTTTCCAGAGCACCACCACCCCCTCCCCGTGGATTTGAGCCCCACTTGCTTGAAGCAGTAACATTCTTATAAATGTTTCTTGTATTAGCTTTCTTTTTCCCCCGTCTTACTTCCACTCTCCCCTGATGGTGCTTCCTGGGCCCATCTCTCAAATAATCCATTTGCACTCAGATTCTTGTCTCATGATCAGTTCTGGAGAAACTCAGTCTAAGGCACTAATAATAATAAAGCAGTAAAGAGAAAGAATATGAGGTTCAGCATATCTGCTGCTACCACTGGGAAAACAATCTGCAGCATGCCCAGCTCTCAGTGACTGAGTTTCACCTTAGTATAATATTAGGGATAGTGTGCTACTTAGTAAGAGGCAAGAGTATTATTCACAGGAAAGTTAAGTAATATTGATCTTCTAAGAATTCTAATACAATTTAGACTGGTTGGTTTTAATTCGTAAATATGTGTTCTTTGCCCTATCATTTCAGTACATGGAGGCTCTTGTTTTTGGTCTGTGCAGCAACTCTTCCTCGCTTTTAACTGGATTATAGTTAATCCCCTTTGGCCACAGGGGTAATACAGGAATGGATACTTGACAAAATCAGGTCCCTCTCTTTGATGATTTAGGGATTTTTCTGGTCCTAATGGGGCAATTCTCTCATTCTTCTCTAATTACTAGGTTGGGAGCTTCCTGAGCCCACCTTCCACAGCCAGGTTGTCATCTTTGTTCTGAGAGAATGAAGCCAACACTGGAGAAGGAAAGGCCTATACATTAGTCCCCCCTTATCCATGGGAAATATGTTCCAAGACACCAGTGGATGCCTAAACCTACAGATAGTACCAAACCCTGTTTGTACTGTTTTTTCCTATACATACATGCTTATGATAAAGTTTAATTTATAAATTAGGCACAGTAAGAGATCAGTTACTACTAATAAAATAGGACAACTATGACAATATGTTGTAGTAGAAAGTTAATAATTGTGGTCTTTATCTCACTCTCAGAATATTGTACTCTAGTCACTTATTTTCAGGCCATAGTTGATTGCAGACAACTTGAAACCACAGAAAGTAAAACTGCCGACAGGAAGGTAGGACTGTCCCAGTTCTGCCTTAACATTCCTGGGGATGTGTTTATGTGAACAAATAAACACACCCCTTCTTTTTGTCCCAAAAGAATCCTGCCCTACTGGGAGTGGTGGCGCATACCTCTAATCCCAGCACTTTGGGAGAATGAGGTGGGCAGATTGCTTGAGCTCAGGAGTTTGAGGCCAGCCTGGGCAACACAGCCAAACCCAATGTCTACAAAAATTACAAATAGTAGCTAGGCGTGGTGGCATATGCCTCTAGTCCCAGCAACTTGGAAGGCCGAGGTGGGAGGATTGCTTACACCAGGGAGGTGGGGGTTGCAGTGAGCTGAGATAGTGGCACTATACTCCAGCCTGGGCAACAGAATGAAGAAAAAAAAAATTAAAAAGAGAATCCTGACTAATACACGACACATAGGACTTCATCTACTCTCTTTTCCTTGCTACAATCTCTAATTTACAGGTAGAAAACTCTGGATTTTGTAATTATGCCAGTAATGTGTAGAAGCCACTGAGATGTCTCAGAATCCCAGTTCCAAGACAGTAGGGACTGGGGCTGATATGCAGGTCGAGACCTGCTCCCCTTTTTTTACGTATTGGTACCTAATAAACATGAGGCTGTTTGATGACCTAATTGCATTGTGTTAATACATCTGTAGTTAGCCACAGGCACTTAACCTAGCTCAGAACTTCCTCCCTTTCTGCAAGTACAGTATATACTGGAAATTGAGCACAGAATCTTAAAGCAGATTAAAGAGGGCAAAAATTCACAGTGAATTATTCCCAAAGCAAAGTTAGTTATTACACTTGATCTTAGCCAGAAGGCCAAAAAGTGATCACAGTTAGTTATTGATAATATACTTCACTTTAGGTGAATTGGTTTGTGCTAGTTCTGCAGCCTACCAAAGTTCTACGGGACTGGCATCCCGTGTCCTCTGGATACTGCTTATAAAACCACAAACTAATTTTTTTTTCTTCTGTGATTTCACTTGACACTTGAATCTCAAAAGTTTCTTGGGGGATTTTTTGTTGCCCCAAAAGCTACAATTAAAAGACAAATTGTTCATACCTTCTTTTTCCACGTAACCATCTTCAGGGATGTTATTTTGTGTTCATTTAAATATTCAAATAGGATTCATAAGCCCCATCTTCCTCACGCTCATCTTTACAAGCTAGGGCAGTGCTTGAGAAAAGAGGCCCATACATCACTATTTATTCCGCTAATGTAACATGAAGAGCCCTGTTTGAATAGTCTATTTATCTCTTCATGTTATCACCAGAGAAATGTAAGACTAGCCAGTGCTTAGCGGTCAAAGAATACCTGTTCAGAAAGAAGTGAAGTCAACTGATTTTTAATACCAGATCAATATTTTTTTTTTCTTTTTGCTGACCCTGGCAGCAAAAAGGAGTGGCAGGAGTATAAACTGATACCTTGAATCCTGTGGGATATTTTTGTTCTCTATAATAAAATGTAATTTTAAATTAACTACATCAGACTTTTTCTTGAATTCCAGAAAATGATTAATATCGATTCCAGAGCTGAAAGGCTTTTGTGTGCATTTCAGGTTAATTTGGCATATTTGCCCCATTTCACATTAAATGTTTTATGTGTGTTTAGGTTCACTATTTGACCATTTAACATTCTAGAGACTCCATAAGAACGGTTAATTATCAAGGGCATCTCTCTGCGTTAATGTGCGGGCACCGTGATATGTTCCTTACTCTGAGGCTGAGGAAATGTGGGCTGGATGTCAGGTGCTGTGATGTTATCTATAGGTTCGGTAATGTGGCCAGGCACTGCCACTGTGGGAATCTGTGTGTAATGAACAGATTTTTCACGTCCCCACTGATGGCCTACATATTTGCAGCAGGAAATCAGAGAACACAGTTCAAGGGCAGCAATAGAATTTGGATATTGAATTTGTCACAGTAGCAATGGCCCATTTTCAGAAGGCCCTTTGCCTTATGAAACCAGCTAATCAGCTAGAAACGTAGGGATTACTCTGAAACTTAGACAAGACAGGACAGCATTCAGTTCTCCCTCAACTAGGGGCATTCCAAGTGTGGAAATTTTAATCCTTTGAGTTAAAATTAAAAAAAAAACAAACATTTATTTGGATTCAGGAATAATCTAAAGGATAGTATTCTTCTAAACTCCTTTTCCATGAGATGCTCTAAGAAATTTGTTGTAATAAAACCATTTTACTTTACATAATTAAATTTTTTTCAAACTTATTTCTCCAAGGACCCACTGTTTTTTTTGTTGGTGGTGGATTTTTTGTGGTTGTTGTTTATAATAGTGAATAACCACTAAAATCTTCAGATGCTTTGTCTATAGATACTTTTGGGTAACATAACTACAAAGATTGTCAAGAGAAGCTAATGTTATTTTCAGATTTGGCAGAATTTCATGTTTGTAGGATTATACTTAATTTTAGGGCACAGTGGCTTAGTTCATTTGGGATACTTTAAGATAATACCGTAAACTGGGTGGCTTATAAACTACCAACATTTTTTTCTCACATTCTCAAGGCTGGGAAGTTCAAGATCAAGGCACTGGCAGCTTTGTTGTCTGGTGAGGACCCGCTTTCTGGTTCATAGATGCTGTCTTCTCCCTGTGTCCTCACATGGTGGAAGGGATGAGGCAACAATGGGAAAGGGCCCCTTGCCTCCTTGTGGACAAGCTATCCTTGACCTGGCCATGGCTTCTCCAGGCTGAACTTGAGTGACACTTGGGGTGACTTAGACAGCTTTGTGATCCAGGAGCTTCACTAGTTTGAAGCTCTTCTCTGGTATCATCCCATCCATCTTATGTAGACAAACCCCCTAACATTCCAAAGTCCAGTTAGAAACTGTGGAATGATGGCTAATTATAACAACCTCTAGCTAAAGTCAAAGGCATTACACCTTCAGGAATTGGGCAAAACTAGGGCCTCTTGAAGAACATAGATGCATAATTTTGAAGTATGTAGAACATGGATGCATACCTTTGTGCGTTATTTCTAAGAGTTCAAGGAATCCCTGTTGTCCATTCAGTCAACTTCCTCTGGCCTGAAGTGAGTATCTGCCTTACAGTTGGCAAAGATGAGGAATTAACACTCATGCCAATGCCCAAATTTGTGATGATCGTGGAGAGCTGGAAAGGTGAGTTAATTTAGTGAGTTAGCTCCAGTTTCTTTAGATAGTGTCAAACTCAATGTGTAAGAGGGAGAGGGGGAAAAGAGCAATGTAAGCTTAAGTGTTGTTTTAGAATATCTTTTCACTGGGGAAAGAAAATTGACAAAAGATTCAAATTTGTTAAATTAGGAAGAAAAGTCAATATGGTGTATTTGCCATCTGTCAGACACATTAAGTCTTCTCTGTCGAACAGTGTTGTCAGCTGACCTTAATATGCCGGGAAGGACTGGAGAAGAGCTACTGTTTCATCTCCCAGATTTCTTCAGTCTCCCATTAAGAAAGTGCTGAATTTAATTCTCATTTTGCTGTTGCTCTTTATGTGGGAGGATGGTGACGCTCATTTTCACAGTGTCTTTCTTTTTGGAAACATATATACTCTTGTGACATGGGCTCACTCATTTATGGGCAGGGTGGGAGTATAGCGACCAAACCCTTTCTTATTTATCCAGTAAAGCACCACAGCCCCACCATATCTTAGTCTAGAATTTCAATGTGCCCTATTGATAGGAATGTTCCTTGACAGCATACACATTCTAAATGGGCTTAACCAGTAATGTCTTACCCCTGCCTGAGATGTTTCTATTTAAAAAAGATTTTGGGATCCATGGAAAACAAAATGTCCCCAGGGGATTCTCTAAAATTGTTTATTCCCTAGCTGATGTTTTGCAAAATGTTTTCCTCTCCTAAGTCTATCAAGTAATTTATATAAGGTCTCTACTCTGGACATTTCCAACTAAATATCTTGTTTCCCCTGAATCTTGGAAATGGAAACACATGCAAAATATGTGATAAGAAAGCAATGAGGGCAATACTGAGTTATGAAAAGTATCTCTGACTTTGAGGAGTCAGGTATCAATGCATTAACTGCACAAACAACCTGCAAATCTAAAATGCTGCCATGCTTCCATAGTTCTTGAGGACCACAAGACCAAGCTTGGAATTTTCCTGGCTGCTTCTGAGACGTGATTTGAAAGTCTGGGTGGCCCCTGGCTCTGTGCTATCTCAGCCTCAGTGTGACATTTTTAGGCACACACGTTAAAACAGTCTTCAGATGTTCAATAGGAAACCAACACAATGTCAGAAAGAATAGCACCCTAACAGTTTCACAGTGGTTTGCATATGACTGTCTGCTGAATTCCTACGCCTCCGATGCAGAGGGAAGTGTTTAGTTAGTTGTCTGTTAGGTTCACACTCGCTTTTCACTACCCTTGCCCCCCGTAATTTGGAAACTTGACACATTGTCTTTTGAAGAACAGAGCCTGGCAAGCAGTAACCTGGTGTACTGGTTGGAATATGGTCTCATAAATATCCAGACCATTGAGTTTTAGCCTTTTTTTAAGGTCTCAGATCCCATTTCCTAGGTCGAAAGCTTCTCAAATGGGTCTCTGTATGGGCTTTGGGGAGCTGGGTAGAAGCGACACTTTGTAACCTCCAAAATTACTGAAAAACTATGTGCATATGGTTATCCAATACTCATATGGGTTCTTTCAGATAACCGAGTAGAAATGCTGAGAGGTAAACAGAAGGCCATTAGCTAATTAGCTGTTTAACTATTCCAGCCTCTAATATTTATAGTAAGGCATTCAATAATATTTTAAATATTTACATCATGGGTATAACTAATTATATAGGAGTGATTTTGGGGCTCTAACTAAAGCATGGTAATATTGTAGATATCTCATGGTTTATTTTCCATTTTAGGAAGAAATAACATACTTTAAATTTTAAATAAAGTTGTAATTGGCATGTAAGGTGGCCCTGTCAACACAGCTTTATGACAGGCCTTCTTCAAATTTGCTGGCCAAGACCACAAACTATAGCGAGTAGAAAAACATAGGCTTTGGCGTTTGAGTCCAAATTGCAAGTTATTAGCTATGCGACTGGAGAAAGTTACTTTTCCTGTTTTGGACCTCAGTTTCCTCATCTTTAAACTGAAATTAACAATAATACTTACCCAAAGGGTTATTATCAGGGTGAACTGAGATTGTATATGACAGCCCATACATAGCATAGTGTTTGGCACATAGTAAATGCTTGCTAAATGCGTTTAGTAACACTGTACTCTTGCCTGATGAGAGTCTTAACAAACAACTTCGTGGCTGTCTTTCCTCTAGGAAAGAGTAATACTTAAAAACAAAACATGAGAAATGGACCACCAACTTCTGGATATTCCAAATATAACTCTTTCTTTTAATGTGTCTCTATCAGTTGATAGGCAGGGTAACTAGAACTATCAGAAGCTCGGTCTTTAAAAAAAAAAAAATCCTTGGTTTATTTGCCTTTTTTGTGTGTAAGTCTTTTGTCCTAGGGCTACAGATAGATAATTATAAATTCATTCAAATCTGGCATGAGAAAATCTCTTTGCTTTAGATTTTTTTAAGGGGAACTGTGGACGGTAATAGTTTCAAATTCTACTTTTAATTGTTAGACAAAACAATGACTGCAACGCGGCTGATACTATCAAAATGTAAAGTTAAATCAGGATTGCTTGTTCAGTCTTGACACAAAGGTTCCTGTCATTGTGCGTGATAACTTCTTCGAGGCTTTGTAAACTTAAATACGTTTATTTTTCATTACCCTTTTTCTTTGCTATTATTGTGGCCAATGGTGGATTCTTCTACTAGGGTCGCACATCGATGCTGGTTTGGCAAGCTAGCTTTACTTTAAAGAAATGCCTCAGGGGTGCCTACTTTTTCACTAAAAATCAATCAAAATGTTGTGAAGGGAGCATAAATTGTGGTCATCTTAACAAGGAGAGCCTTCCAAGTAGCTTGAAAAGAGGCCTTCATAGATAGAAGCAACTGCAGGCTGGAGTCTGCGGGGACTTGCCTAGTGGCAAAGTCAGGACCATCAGCAGATGTATGATATTGGGAAAAACACTCTTATTTTATCTGGGACTCAGTTGTGCTATCTATAAAATGAGGGAGTAGAAAATGCATTCTAAGTTCTTAATGTCTTTTGGTTCCCGGGTCCTCTCTGATCAGCTGAGGAGGGGTATATCCCAGCTCTATGGGTAAAAGCACACTCCCAGATAATTTCACCAGTTTTCACCATCCCCCACTGCCTGATCCACTCAGAGACCCCACCCCCACCCGGGTGGTGTGCAGCATCTCAATTAAAATCCCTTCACTGTTAGATATGTCTTCAAGCCAAGTCTAATTCCAAAATAACCTTGGTAATATCTCACATTCTCATTTTCTTGCTTGAGTGATTGACCTCTGAGGGTCAGGATGTCTTTGTTGTATTAGTTTATGAGCACGATGAAGGAGGAGGAGATATTATTTCACTTGACATTTGAAATAACTGGCCTTTGGGTCTAAACTGAATATCACTCTCCCTTGTGAATTTTTCTAGGGGAAGCCTAGATAGTTGGAAAGTGCTAAGGCAAATGTAGATTTGGTTTAGGCAGATTTCAAGCATCAAATGTGGTGGTTGGTTGTGGTAGGTAGGGCTGGGT
This sequence comes from Papio anubis, assembly GCF_008728515.1. NCBI lineage: Eukaryota > Metazoa > Chordata > Mammalia > Primates > Cercopithecidae > Papio > Papio anubis. The sequence goes on from NC_044977.1 coordinate 80,292,151, forward strand.
GGGAAGCTGGGGCATGTGCCTGGAGATGTTAAATACTAGACTTTCACCCCTTCTTCTTCTCCTCTTTCTTCATTCTATTTCTTTATGACCCCTCCATGATATAGATGGTGGGCTGGCCTTTGTCTGATTCTTAAGACAAAGTTTCTAAAGAAACTTTGACTTATTTTCGTAAAGTACTTAATTATTTGAGGTGTTTTTTGTTTGTTTGTTTGTGTTTTTTGTATTTGAAAAATATGCTGATTTGCCCAAGACATTAAGAATGATAGTTGCTGATTGTTAACCTGCTTTAGCGGGTAGTTTTGGATTTGCTTATACTGTATATTATTCTCTTCTGGGGAGTCAGGGCAGGGAAGAGAAAGCACTTCGATTTTATCTAAAGCATTTGCTCAGCCAAGTTGAATGCTACTTCTGTTTGTGTGATTATTGAAAACTTCCTTTACCCCGCAGACAGCATCCAGTACTTTTTGGGAGCCATCTCATTTTATCTTCATGGCAACCCTATGGGATCAGATGCAGTTAGTTTCCTCATTTTGCAAATGAAGAAATTAAAGGTCAGAAAGGTTCAATATGTTGTCCAAGGTCACTAAGCTTATAAGTGATTGAGTTGTGTCTGAACCCAAACCCTTCAGAGTAGAGAACTTATACTCTCACTAATCACCTGCATTGTCTGGGAGCATTCTAGCACAGGGGAGGAGCTGGAGACCTTACTCTGTGAGAATAAAGGAAGTAGAGCCAGAGAATCAGAAATCTACATCATGTAGGTTGGATTTCTAGTCCAATCTGCTAGTTCCCACCTCACTCTTTGGCTTACTACAGTTCGTTGCCAGTTCTAGATCTGCTACAGTAAGTGTCTATTCTGGACCTGCCAGGCTCCCACATGCTCACAGAACCCACCTAAACCAAGTTCTCCAGGATGAGTCTTTTTATTTCTAGGCTAATACCTGTTGATTCTTCTTGTTGTAACACTTTCGTCTTACTCTTCCTTCTCTCCCACCCTCTTTCTTTAATTTTTTTTTTTTTTTTAAACCAGTTGTAACATTTTGCAGCTTCACGCAGGAGCATTCTCTGTACTGTCAATTGTAGAAAGAGAATGATAATAGTTCCTACCTTTTAGGGTTATTCTGCAGATTTTAATAGTTAATAATTATAAAAATAATAGAAAGAATATAAAAATAATGGCTAACATTTATTGTTTAGTTACTGTGTGCCCAGGAACTATGCACAGCATCTTACGGTATATTTATAATCTCATTATATTTCACAGTAGCCCTTTTATGTAGTGGCCTTTTTATCATCTCCCTTTTAGAGGTAGCCACTTAGGACACAGAGAGTTTAAGAGACTTGCCCAAGATAAAAACTTCATAAGGTTTGGGACTTAGGTTATCTCACTCTGAGGCCCAAGCTTTTGGCTATTCATTTATGTTGCCTTCTTCTAATTCATGGAAGGCGATAGGAACAGTGCCTAGCAAATGCCAAGAATCTCATTCATTTACCAGCAAATAATATTAGAGAGAATCCCCTGTATCCTATTCTGGGGATACAGTAATGAATAAAACTGATAAAAATCTCTGCCTTCATAGAGTTTGCATTTCAGTTGAGGGGAATGAGGGCACACAAAAAAATAAGTAAAATATGCACATGTTAAATGATCAGTACAATGGAGAAAAGTAAAGCTAGAACAGGGACTAGAGAAGGCTGGGCATTGGCATTGAATATAAGTAAAATTATTTGTGATGAATAGCCATGCTAGAATGCACCCTGCTCTTGTTGGGTTAGTATATTGACCACTTCTAAGGTCTGGAGTTGGTGTAGAACTTTTCTCTCTACTACAGACTCAATTTCCATATCTCCCCCTCAACGTTAGAATATTAGGTAGCTTTGCAACATGAAACTGGAATTCACCCACCTAAAGGCACATTCAGCTTATAGTGTGAGTTTTGTGATTTAACATTTATTGGGCTTGGCTGCTGTGCACACAGCAGTCATTTAGATATGTATAAAGTTGATATTCTCTGCATGCAAACATGGTTGCCTTTACATAGACTCATCCTTCACTAGGTTTTCTGATTGTGTTACTGCCCCTTAAATGTGGCAGTATTAAGCACGAGGAAATGCAAGGTAGATGAGGTAGAAAATAAAGTCTGTGTTTGTTTCTCATGCTTAGTGAAGGTGTTTTATAGACATTGGAATAGTCAGTAGAACTAGGCCAGGATGGCTTAAATACCTGGTGCTGAAGCCATTAGGTAGGTGTTTAATTGTAGAAATGAAGCATCTATCCAGCACATTTAGAAGCAGTGTTTAAAACACAAATTTCACCATTTTTTCCTTTGGAAAATAAGACTCCCAGACTTACTGTACAAAATGAGGCAAAACTATGCACAGAATGAGAACATGGCTTTTCTTTTATTATTCTTCCTTCTCTTGGGCACTGTGTAGCAAATCATCTGTCATTTTGGGGTTGGGGTACAGCTTGGCCTAATAGATAGGCAATGGTAACTCTCTGGAGTCATAATGGTTCCCTTTGGCTTGCCTTTATGGCCAGTATAGATTGCTATGGCTACAGCAATTATGAGGCAATCCATATCAGTTGTTGAAAAAAAATGCCATTTTTGCCCAAGAGAACCATATTGTTCCTTATATGTGGCACAAACTAGTTTTGTGGAGTTTTTTTTCTTTGCTTTTCCCCCAACAAATCATTGTGCTTGAAGATGCCACACTACCCCTGTGAAGTACTGCTGCTCTGGTCCTGCTTAATAGTACCACAAGAAGAAATAAGAAGCTTTTAAACATTATGCCTATATTTTCATTGGCGGTGAACAGTTAGTTATGGAACTTCTCCTTCGTGCCAGAAATCAGCGGGCTAAGAAGAAAAAGGAAACCTGGTCTTTGGCCCAAATAACTTTAATCAGCAAATATTTAATTGAGCAACTATTATATGATATTCTCAGAACTTATGGGGATGAAATGTTGAACAAAATCTCACATGGTTCTTGCCATCAGGGAGGTTACAATCTAGTGAGATAGCAGAAAATTAATAAAAACTTAAAATTAGATCTTTAATATATGCTATAAAGAAGACATATTTGTGGTAGGATATCTTAGATCAGAGAGAATTGGCCTAGTTGGAAAGACCACAGGAGATCTTCTTTAAAATAGGATTGAATTGAGATGTAAGGGATGAATAGGTGTTAGTGAAGGCAGAGACAGAGGCTGGAGAGGGATGAAAGCATGTGCAGAGGGCCTGTGGCAGAAGAGAGAAGTTGGTGTGGTGGGAGCATAAGGCAAGAGAAGACCAAAAATGCAAGGTAAGGCAGTAAAGATAATAGGGCCAGCTAAAGCCTTCTAGGCTTTGTTTGGGATCCAAGTCTCTATTTTTAGTGCAGTAGGAAATGACTGAAAGGCCAGAAACAGAGGGAATCAGAATCGTGTTTCAAGAGGGTCAGTATACGGTTAGGATGGAAAACTGATTGGAGGAAATGTGAGTGGATAAGGCAAGATGCATTTGGAAGACAGTCAAGAGTTTAACCAGAAAGAGAAGACATGTCAGTAATTGCCATCATGGGAAGCAGTGAGAAGCACCAGAATTGAGAAACCAAGTACTTTAAGAGTTGGAGGAGGGAGACACACCCTGTCCAGCTGAGGTTCATGGAAGAGCGGGCATTCAACTGGGAGGGATTTTATCAGTAGAGGAGTTGAGATTGGAAATGGGGTTGAGGAAGAGAGAAGTCAGGAGCAAAAATATGGAAGTGAGGGAGCCCAGGCTGTGACTGAAGAGCAACATGTAGATCAGTTTGATGAAAGTACTAGGTAGGAGCCAGCAAATACTTGTTTCCTTCTGCTTTCCAGAGAACCTCGAGGGGACAAGATAGAAAATCAATCCTAAATGAACAGGAGTACTAGACATGTCCCTGAGACCTGGACTGAATAAGACGACAGAAACTCAGTGACCTAAACTGGGGTATAAGCCACTTCCATGAGCAGAGCAAGGCCAGCCATTGGGCTGACTTGCTGTGAAGACCTCAAGCTGTGAACTAATAGGACTTGCATTCCACTTGTCAGAGAATTTGATTGGTTCAGAATCTGGGGCAGGATGGAACCTGCAGGAAAGAGCTGACTGGCCCCCTTTTGAGACAGGTGACCCAGGAGGAATGAAGAATAGGCACCCTCAGAGGTTTAGGCTGGAGGCTTGGTGAGAATATCAACCCTGACCCATGAAGCTATTGAAGTGTATGATACTACAAGTGCCAAGGATACCTTCCCAGCCAAGCATGCCAAGGAATAGCCTGGGGATGGTTGGTGAACCAAGCTTCACAGGTAGCCCCAGTTCTTCATGAGAGACACATTTGCATTGGTGGCAATAATATTCTTGCTGTCCAGGGTTAAGTGGCCCTATATCTGACAAGGCCCCATTCAGGGCTTATCAAGCCTCTTGAATATTCCATCAAGTTAGTCTGAAACTCTAGAGTATTTCCTTTATATGCACGGAACTTAGCAAGGCACATCCTGTCTCTGACATCTTGGTTCTGAGTACCCATCCTCACTAGGACACTAGTGCCATCTTGCCAGCTGGTCCATGAGTTACATAATGATGGAGCATCTCACATGTGCCGTTCTGTAACAGTGACCAAGCAGTGGACATTCCTATCCATTCAAGGCTGAACATGCAATGGAGCAAGGCATGTCTGCACAGGGCCTAGCATGAAGGGGTTGAACCCTTATCACTTAGAAACTAACTGAATGGGAGAAATGAGGTGGAATAAGGCATTGATATTGGTGCAATTTATGATTATATTTTGTTGCCATTTAATGTGTTTTTACTGATGCCACACCCTGTGGTAACTCATTTCATCTGCACAATGACCCTTGAAATATCCATGGTATAGACCAGAAAACTGAACTCCTTAGAATTGACGTAGCTTGCCCAAGGTCATACAATGAGTGAATGGGACAACCTGGACATGGACTTCAGTCTTCCTGAGCTCAGAGCTGACCAAAGACTGTCTAAGCTTCCAAGACCCTTTTCTCCCACTGGTTGATGCATATGGTATTGAAAAATGTTGAGCATTCTCGTTCTCTCTTGAAAAGTTCTGCCTCCCATTAGTTACCAAGGCAATCCTACAGAAAGGGGTGAGTTCCTTAAATTCTTCAATTGATTATGGGAGGTTAGCCAAAAAATAGAGTTTATGAACCCATGAAACCTTAAGTTTTATCCATCAGCTGTGTCTTACTGAAATCACCTCTTGAACTAGGACCCTTCAGACATAGCAATGCATGTCTTCAGTCCCCAAACACAATGGAATCCTCATTATAAGGCCTTCCACGCAAAGATAATAATAGTGGTTCCTCTCCCATGTGTGTTCACATTTTTGAGAAAAAATATTCTTGCAGCTATCAAAGCACCTGCTAATCAAAGATTTCCCATTCCCTGTCATTTGTTTTTAATCTTGTAAAGCCGACTACTTTCAAATAGGGCTCAGGGTGTCGAAGGCTGAAATTCATTTCCTTGAACTTCATTTAACTGGGCCACAGAATCATTCTGAGAGAATCATTTAAATTAATATGTGGCATTACAGTGTTAAAAAGAAAAAAATTTCATCCTAATTCCCAATTTCAGAGTTTCTCGAGACCTCCGATCTGGTCTCTGACCCCGTAATTGTGTGCAGCTGAGCTGCTGACAAGTCCACACATATTCTGAAGTCACGTTTTCCGGCTCTGGGGCTCCAAGGACTCACATAGAGGAAGAATTTTTTTTTTTTTTAATGCCTGCTTGTTCAGTCAACTAGTTCACCAGGTAAACCCTGGTTGAATGTAGAAATTTTGGAAATGGAAAAATAAAAATGGCTGGAGTGGTAGGTGCAGGTTTTTGCATCCCAAGCGTTAATTCGCCCCAAGCTGTGTTAGTGCCGGACGAGACAGCTTGTATGAAAATTTAGGAGTCCCGGAGAACAACAATAACAAAAATTAACAAATGGCAGGATGAGTAACAGAAGGGAAAATCAAGCATATGCTGCTCGTTTGAAATGTAGTTTCATTAAAAATCTTTTCCATTGCACCCTAAAACAATCTGTCCTTGCCAGATAACACATTGGACACCAAAAGGCTGTTCCCTCCGCTTGCTTTCTTAGTTGTAAGCCAACCCTTATAAAAATAAGAACACAGCTGCTCGTGACAAAATAAATTTGTCAGCTTGTCTTTGAAAGGTAAAATAACGAGGGGGAGCTGGTGCCGCTTCCCACCTCTTACCGACAGTATTAAGCAACACTCCTGTGTTTGTGTTCAGTCAACACCAATCAATAAACATCTGTTGGAATGAGCATTGGTGCCTCTTTACGATTCATTATGCTTCATTAGGAATTGGTTTCGTCTTCAAGGGAAGAAAAAAGAAATCTCATGTAATTAAAGAATAGTATCTTATGCTCTCATATTTTCCCCCTTAAAGACCTAAATTCTTTTAAAGCCATTATTTACAGTACGTTTATCCGTATTTAAATGTAACTAGTTTTCCTTGAAAAGACCATCTGTTCATAAAGACCATCCTTTTTGTCTTCGCAGAGGTACACTTGGGAAAGCGGTAGTGTTAGCTGGGAACTATGGTTAAATGGAAATAGATGAGACTCAAGGCAGGTTAGGGAGGTTCCCTACCCAGCAAAATGATACTCAGTTATGTTCTGGGTGGGGGTGAAAAGAACACAATTTTCTGGAGGGAGATGTGCATTTGACATGACATTCTTTGGAAATGGTTTTATCAAAGGGAGGTGTACTGAAATTCCCAAGGTCAGTTAACTTCAACGATCCTTTCCCTGGACTTACTATAAACAATTTAAGTGGTCTGTGCAGGATCAGGCATGCAGTACATTTTGTTATTTTACTTTCAAGAAAATATCTCGCTTTTGAGGGATGCTGGAAATATTAGTGTAGGCACCTTATAGGCACCATGAATTTGTGCCTGTTGAGGGAGATATCCTTAGGTGAACTTAACAAAATGTATCTAATACACACAAGTACACAAATAAACCATAAAGTAGTTGGTAATGGCCCCAAATTATACAAAACACAGTTACTGTTTCCTTTTTTTTTTTTTTTAGAACCCGAGCTTTGGGGAACTGAAACACAAACAAGCACTGCAGAGTGAGCAGAACGCTGCAGAGGCTGGGGTGAAATTCAAGCATTGGGATTAATGAAACATGAGCATTTACCTTTCAACTTAACTCATATTAGAGCCCAAAATTTGGGGGTTTGGGGACTGTTTTATATGGATAGAAGCTTTCTTTGAGAAAGGAAATTAAGGAATTTTACTTACGAACTGCAACCACATACAAATGAAGGAAACTGAAGAATTACTTAGAATGTGATTAATTTGTATTGTTGAATAATGGAATGGAGATTGCCATAGGAAAGAACCATGAGGCATTCTTGAGCAACACAGTAAATATGCATAGAACAGGTCAGATCCCTCTGGATTTAGATGCAGAGGACTTTTATTATTGTTTTCCCTACAAGTGAAGGATAATTACACAGAGAATAATGCGTTTGTGCAGAAAGTTTAATGTGTGAGCAATAAATGAAACATGGATTTCTCACATGACCTAGCTGACCTCTTCTTTGTGTATTTCCCCAAATGTGTTCAGCAGAGCAGTTGACTGTGATGACGCTTAGCAAAATTCAAAGACGAAGAGACCCTGGTGAAGAACGTGTGGGAAATGTTGCATTCTTGGTCTCTTTCCTGCACAGCTACAGGCTGCACTGGCATCTGAAAGGCTCCGAGAAATCTGGCAGCAAATAAACAACTTTAGCTGTGTTTAACTCTACATCTCTCAAACGCATTTGACAGCAAGCCCTTTTGTTCACAGAGTGTGTTTTAGCATCTAGAAGCATGAGTGCTCATAGAAACACACTTTGGCAAATGCTGACCTACATTGGTATCTTCTAGGCTTATGTAGCTAATGCACTTAATGGGGAGTAATGGATTAAAAGTACTGAGATGCCATTTCTGTGAGTCTCTGGGGAGGGTAGAGAACTTGATATAAAACCACAGAGTTACCACTAGAGGCCTTGTGAGAACTGCTGATATCTGATTTTTGGAATCGGGAGATGAAAGTTTACTTCTTGATGGAATAGGCTTCCTGCAAGAGATATCTTGAAGGTACAACATTTTTTTTCCTTTTTTTCCTTTTTTTTTCATTATATATATATATATATATATCTCCTACTAAAGTGAGTCTAAAAGTGTTTCTTAAGTAGGTCTGAGCTTCCTAACCACCTTAAAGTTCATATAGGTTTCTGCCCTTTTTCTGACCAGGCCTTTACTTTATCAAAAATCTCCAGTTCATATTGCGAAATCAGATTGAAACTGTATGATTTCATCACCTGGAGTGGAGCGTCTTGGCCCCCTGACCTTGGTAGAGGTGTTCTCAGTTAAGGTCAATGATGGGTACAGCCTAAAGAAAGTTTGCCTTCCAAAGTCCTGATTAGACACTAAAAATGCCTCCCTAAAAATATAGGTGATATTTTTCTTTACATTAGTGTTCCTCCATATTGGTAAAGGTGGAAAACTGACCACCTACTCCTGGTCTTTTGGAATATTACTGTATTACTCTTGCTTGAGCCCTGCTGTGTTAGATGAAAATGACATGCTTCGCAAAGCTATTGTGAGAGAATGTCATATACCTTGCAGATATCCTGATTCTTCTTAATTCCTTCTTCATTTTCCATTATCTAAGGTATCTTTTCTCCATTGCTTTTTTTCTGTTATGTTTCCTAGTCCTTCTTCTTCCTTCTCCTTTTTTTTCATTTTCTTCACTCTTTTCTTTGTTCATCTAGATTTTTATTATCCATCCTCCCCTAAAACAGAATTATGGTAGCTTTAAATACTGTATGTTGTATTTTGTAGCATTCCTTGGATCTACTGGGCTTATCCAATAAACATAGAAACCGAGGTGCCTTTGGGAACCATGCTGGCTCTTCATGAACACCTTTACCAAGCTTCCACCAACACTTCTGAAACAGTGTATTTTAGAATTTTACCTGCCTGTTATCAAGCTTGTAAGGTTATAGCAGTCATGGACCACATAACATTTCAGTCAACCACAGACCACATATATGAAGGTGGCCCCATAAGATTATAATGGAGCTGAAAATTTCCTATTGCCTTGCGATGTCAGAGCTGTCTTTACATTGTAGTTCATTGCATTATTCCCGTGTTTATGGCAGTGCTGGTATAAACAAAGCTATGCTGCCAGTCATATAAAAGTATCACACACACAGTTATGTTCAATACATAATACTTGATAATAAACGACTATGTTACTAGTTTGTATCCTTACTCGACTATACTTTTTATTGTTATTTTAGAGTGTACTTATTATTTTTTTAAAAAGGTAACTTTAAAACCGCTTCAAGCAGTTCCTTCAAGGGGGATTGCAGAAGAATGCTTTGTTATCATAGGAGATGACAGCTCCATTCTGAGTGCCCCCGAAGGCCTTCCAGTGGGACAAGATGTGGACATAGAAGTGCTACTGATGATCCTGACCTTGTGTAGGCCTAGACTAATGTGTGTGTGTTTTGGTTTTTAACACAAAAGTGTAAAAAGTGAAAAATAAAAGGTTTTAAAAATAGAATAAAGTATAAAGAAAGAAAATATTTTGTATACCTGTACAGTATACTTGTGTTTTAAGCTACATGTTATTACAAAAGTCAAAAAGTTAAGAAAATTAAAGTTGATAAAGTTAAAAAATTCCAGTAAGCTGATTAATTTATTACATAAATTTAAAAGATACATTTAGTATAGCCTAAGTGTACAGTGTTCAGAAAGTCTATAGAAGTGTACAGTAATGCCCTAGGCCTTCAAATTCAGTCACTCCTCACTCACTGACTCACCCAAAGCAACTTCCAATCCTACAAGCTCCGTTCATGGTAAGTGCCCTATCTAGGAATACCATGTTTCTTACTTTTTATATCATAGTTTTACTGTATCTTTTCTATATTTATTTAGATACATGAATGCTTATCATTGTGTTACAGTTTTCTACAGTATTCAGTAAGTAACATGCTCTATACTCTTGTAGTCTAGGAGCTGAAGGGTACCGCATACAGCCTAGCTGCGCACAGGGCTGTACCATCTAGGTTTGTGTGAGTAACACTCTATGCTGTTTGCACAAGGATGAAATATACTAGTATATTTCTCAACATGTGTCCCCATTGTTATGCTGTTTGCACAAGGATGAAATATACTAGTATATTTCTTAGCATGTGTCCCCATTGTTAAGTAACACATGGCTTGTTGTAGTTAGTTCTTTTGATAAAGAGATATTTATTCTTATACAGTATTTAGATCCAGGACAGCCATATGTGAGTTGCATAAGTTATGCCCTACATGAAAGTTTCTGGCCACAGTGGGACTTGGGGTAAAATCCAGTCCAAGCCACGTGCCTGGGGAACAAGAAAGGAGTGCTTTCTCTCTTGAGTATCAGCTTCTAGTTTTTGCCCCATGGTAGGTTGAATACTAACAGTCTTGTTTGCTTGAATACCTCTGCTTTGTTTGAATACCTGTGCTGTGATTCTTCACAGGCTTCCGAAAGCAATTCAGCAGTTTTATCTGCAAATTCTAGAATTATCTTTCTTTGGATACCTTTTCATGTGGCCATGTTTACTCAGAAGTTTTCAAATGAGTTCATCAGTTTTATCTGCAAACTATTTCTATTCATCAAATCTAGAAAGGCCTTTAAGACAGTGACATACTCCCTAGAAGTATCATTTCCCAGTCTGTCTTGGTCATCAGTTTTCTTAGCAGCCAGTTTGATTTGCTCTTGTTTGATAGAGCAAAGAGGAGGAAATTAGAAGTTGAGTTCAACTTTCTCTGTGCTGATCTAGTTTCATTTGTCGATGAAAGGGTTTTAAATATTTATAGTTCATTTTGAATATCAATTTTAATATAAATGTATAGGCATGGGAATCATGTAGGCTAGAAATTGGGCTTAATTAATTCTCTTTAAAAAGTTCATTTTAAGAATCACTTGAAGGTTCTGGCTAAATCTAATAAACCTAAACTCCAGTGCTAGGTTAGAACTGGCAAGGTCTACCTCTCAGCTTTGTTGAGGATGGAAGGAAGTTGATCCCTCATGGATTTGTTAAGACAAAACTCTTTAAATATGTCATGCTACCAAGTGATTTTACACTCTAGCTAGAAGAAGACACAATTCTGCAAGAAACTAAGTAATTCAAGTTGCACAACAACAACAAGAAACTTGTCACCTCTTCAATAATATTCTCTTAAAGAAAATATAGAAAGCAACAAGGAGATATTTATGCAGTTCTGTGAGATTTCGTATATAATTAGATATATATTGTCACGTATATATGCATGTGTTTAAATCAGATATATCTCCTTAGTGGAGTCTGTATTTCCCATACACTATATTTTATATGCACCTCCATCCATATATCATACTTCAAGCTATGTTCTGCTAGACAATTTAAAGCCCTACAAATTTAGAAAGTAATGTTTTAATATGCATTGATTGCTGTCATAATATAATCATTGTTTTGCTAACTCTCTGATTTACATGCCTTAAAACTCTCCTATAATTAGTTATTTCCTAAAATTTAAGGATAATAGAGCAGAGGGCCACAATTTTTTTTTTGAATTCCCATGAACATGATTTTCCCTTGAATAAGACTTTGCACTATAATAGATTTTCTCCTAATGTTAATTTGATTTATGAAACTGGTATTCAATATTTTCCTTCAAATTTATGGCCTGGTGGATATCATGCTGAGTTTAAGATGCTGAGCCTAATGATATTCACATTGGTGGCATTATATTGATTTGTTTTGGTTTGATATAGAAGGCTTTTAAAAATAATAACACAGAATAATTATACATATACAACTTGCTTTTTTCTGCTTATGCACGCTAGAATTAAGATTTATGTTCACCATCATGAAATTAATTTTATAAATACCTAAGTTCAAAACTCTAAACTGAGAATGTTTTTAATTGGGAATGGGTAGAGATGTGTGTTCTCCCTTATTTCCAAAATGTTCACGATTTGAGCACCGCTATTTGTCTATTGTGATGTTGTAGGGTTTGTTGGCGGCATGTTATAAATAATTTCCACATAATCATAAGAGAGACTTTAGCTCTAGTAGATGAAACTTCCCACCAAAAACTCTTAAGTCACTAGCCTTCTAGGTAAAGTATAAACCACTTTAGTGTTATTCTGTGTTCTGGAAATGTGTTAAATAGCCCATCACGTGGGATAATGGATGTGAATGTACTTTATTAACTAATAGGTAGTATGGAAAGTTATGGATTTGTGGATGATTGATACTTGCCTACGCAGCCCATTGTTCATAGGGAGTAGAAACACATGAATGTGAATGGCATGTCATATCTGAAATACACCCAAATTTCAAGCTAATTTCAAATGTTCCTTTTTCATACCTCCATGCAAAGGAATTTTCTAGGATCTAAAAGCAATTTTAGTATAATATATTTGAGCCTTTGCCCTGAATAATATATAGACTATTTATAGAGACATTAACCAAATATTTAAAGTTATTAAGATAAAAACCAAACTGTTATGGGTCAGCTTACTTTCAGGTTGTTTTTTTTAAAACGTCGTTCCATGCAGATTCTTGGCTTGAACGAATTGAAAATTTTAGTTGGTTGACCACACTTGTTCTGTTTTTAGCCAGCTGTACTTCTGTTGTATAAAAACTGCTTTACTGAGGTCTTTGCCAACAGACAGTACACTATTACGATGAAAAATGTGACATTTTAGTGACATGCATCTGTTTATTAGTTTACATCCAACATTTTAAATTGTGTTCTCTTAATTTGCTGCCTATGTCCCCATGGAAACTTTATTCATTTACTTATTCACAAGATTTTTTAAAGATAAGCCGTTTTCCCTAATTTGTAGTAAAGCTTTACGGAATGAGGATTCTTCTTCGAGTCAAAGAGATCTGTCTTCAAAACTGGGATTCCACCACTCAGTCACTGAATTATCTTTAGGAAGTCACTTTATTTTTCTGAAACTTAGTTACTTAATTTTTAGGAATAAATGAGATCGTAAGTATGAAAGTTCCTGATGTAATACTTGGATACTTGAAACATGTTAAGCGCTCTGTGAATGTTCGTTTTTCTTCCCATCTCTATCCACTGAATGACATTCAAGTTCTAACTCTGTGATATCTCTTTCTGTCTCTCTTTCCTGCCCTCTCCTTCTCTCTCTCTGATGTGACAAAAATAAAAAACAAGTGGGTAACTTGAGGAACTAACAGTACTAGTATTTAACCCTTAGAATTCAGACTTGGATGCTAAATGAACTTGAGTCATGAGTTTTTGACTCAATTTAAAACCAGAAAATATTTAAGACCAACAATACATTTTGCTTTAGTTTTTTTTCTTTTTTCTTTTCTTTTTTTTTGAGACGGAGTCTCGCTCTGTTGCCCAGGCTGGAGTGCAGTGGTGTAATCTTGGCTCACTGCAAGCTCTGCCTCCTGGGTTCATGCCATTCTCCTGCCTCAGCCTCCCCTCTTGAGAAGCTGGGACTACAGGCACCCGCCACCCCACCCAGCTAATTATTATTATTATTTTTTATTTTTAGAAGAGATAGGGTTTCACCACGTTAGCCAGGATGGTCTCGATCTCCTGACCTCGTGATCCGGCCACCTCGGCCTCCCAAAGTGCTGGGATTACAGGTGTGGGCCACTGCGACCGATACATTTTGCTTTTCTTATTATACCTGGCTTATTAGAAATAAAATATTAGCAGTGCTGAATCCTATGCAAAGTGCAAACTATTTGCTTAGTGTATATTAGTTAGAAAAATGAATGGATTCAGTTGTTCTATTATTTCATTTATTGTGATCCTCATTCCCACAGATCACGTTTGTGTTCTTGAGCTAGCAAATGCATGTGTGAACAATTGCTTTAAGTTTGAATTTAATATTTAAATTGTACCGAGAACATAGTCACTGTTTTCCATCAGTTTCCTTCCAAGGTTAGAAAAGATGTTCAATTTAAATATCTCCTTAACAATGGAAAGGAAGAAAGCTCTATAACCTTGTAGTCAACAAGCCTGAGAATTAAACTCTGTCATTTATGAATTCATTAGCTGTCCTTTTGCTTAGGACAATAATAATTTATCTTTCCTAAAGATAAAAAACAGACTCCCTCCTCTCCCAAAACTACACGAATGAAATATTTCCTCTTTAGGCCCTTCTGCTTTTCAGAACTTTTGATTTACACTTAGATTTAGTGGAAATAAATTAAGGTGATTCTGGAGAGTATAGGTTTATTGTAAATAGATTATATTTTCTTTTGGCTCTCACTAAACTTTGAACAATGAAGTGAAGTAGCTCTTAAGAAGAAAAAAAAAAAAATGAGAACAGGCAGTGTAAAGTATTTTCCAAGAGCCCCATGTCTAGTTGATAGCACTTTTGCTCAAAAACAGAAGGCTGATTATATTCCCTATTTTAATATTCCTTATAAACTATCTCAACCATATGAACTGGCTTTCAAGAAAAATACGTGAAAGACATAGTCCCTACTGTTATAGATATGGTCAGGACTGGTGAATTAAATGTTTTCGTTCGAAAGTCTGCCAGTGGAACCTCTCCATGGTGTTAATTCTTTTTAATCAAAGTGAATTATTTTGTGGAATGATTCTGCTGTATTTTGAGGATTCCTTGAGAGGCTGCATTGATTTATTTGTTATGTGCTAGAAATTACGCTACACCTGAGGATTGTGGGTAAAGGATACTACTCTCATGTCTCTCAGGAAGCCCACAGTTAGCCTGTAATAAAAAAAAAAATTGAAAAATGGGGTGGAGGCTGACAAGATGGCCAAATAACAACAGCTCCGGGCTACAGCTCCCAGCAAGATCAATGCAGAAGGCAGGTGATTTCTGCATTTCCAACTGAGGTACCTGGCTCATCTCACTAGGACTGGTTAGACAGTGGGTGCGGCCCACGGGGGCAAGGTGAAGCAGGGTGGAGTGTCACCTCATCTGGGAAGCACAAGTGGTTGGGGAACTCCCTCCCTTAGCCAAGGGAAGCCATGTGGGACCGTGCCTTGAGGAATGGTGCGTTCTGACCCAGATACCACGCTTTTCCCATGGTCTTCGCAACCCACAGACCAGGAGATTCCCCATGGGTGCCTACACCACTGGGGCCCTGGGTTTCAAGTACAAAACTGGGTGGCTGTTTGGGCAGACACTGAGCTAGCTGCAGGAGTTTTTTTTTATACTTATACCCCAGTGGATTTCAGATAATGCAAAAAGCATAATAAAGAGCTATAAGAACAGTGAAATGAAGTATTTTTTTCCTTATGGAACCAGGTGTTAGTTAAATTTTAGTGCTTAGTATCTAATAATTAAGTAATTAAACTCATTACTTGGTACATGTATTGTATTTACATGTCTCTGGGAGTTTTTGACATTGGGGACTGCTTCATCTTTCCATTTCCGTTTCCATAATGGCCTATCAGTTCCAGCTGTAAATCAATCAAGCAGTAAGATCAAAGATGAGAAAAAATGGCTCTAATAGCTAGTGTTCCTAACAGCTTTGAATCCTCCAATTAGTCATGGTAAATTTAATCCACCATAAGGCTGAACATTGGGAAATTCTTTAGGCATCAAATTCTGGATTCAGTCCCCTCATCTGCAAACCACTTTCAGACATTTTGGCTTTCATGAAATGAATGAGTCAAGAGTCGTCTTGGAGTCTCAAAGATAGTCCCTTTGAGTGCACTATTCAAATTTAATCTATTGCATGCTGAGTTCGCTATCAGGATAATTTGACCATTTGGAGTCTCATGTGGATCTTCTGAAAACTGGTGATTGATCCTCTCTCCTCATTCTACAAAAGTTGGAGTGGCTATAGGGATACATAGTATAAAACAGATATGCAAAATACTTTTAAAAATTAGAACCAAGGGAAGTGTAAATGAAAATAGAAGTTTTAATTGAAAGGCAAGAGGAAGAAAGATGTAGATACTCCTAACTAAAGGAAGAAATGTATTAGAATATAGTGATTGATGAACATGTTTATTGTTTTCCATGAACATTGTTTTCCAAAGTACCCCTTCTCTATCCCAAAGCTTCAACAACATCTAGCTAGAAAATTGACTCTCAAGATAATGTCTCCATCCCAGACCTCTTTTCTGAACTCCTAGCGTGTAAAACCTAACTCCTTTTTAGGCCACTCCACTAGGATGCCCAAAAGGTATTCCAAAGTCAACAAGGCCACCCTGTGAAGTTTCCAGTCAGTGAGTAGCAACATCTAACGTGTCAAGTCAGAAATCTAGGGATTATCCTTGCCTCCTGCTTCCTCATCTTCCCAAATCCAATTTATCAGTAAGTGCTTTAGATTTTACCCCACGATATTTCTTAAATTCATTTCTGCTCATCTTCACCACCATCACCTAATCAAAGCTACCAAGTGTCTCTGATCTGAACTAAGTGACCTGTTACAGGTTGCTGCGTCTCCATTCTAATCCCACCATGCTCCCTGTATTGTTTGTGGTCACTGAAGTCTGAACAATCACAGTTGTCCCCTTTCCTCCACCTTCTGTCTTCCTCTCTCTCAAATTTTTCAGTGGTTTCCACTGCCACCCTATGCACCGTAATATGGTCCACCTCCTCTCTGCCCTTCCAGGTTTTTCTCATACCACTCTTTCCCTCACTGACCTGCTCCACGTGCTCTGGCTCACAGCTCCTTGAATACTTTATGTTCTCTTCCTCCGTGAACCTCTACATATGTTATTATCTCCTTATTAGTGCTCTAGCTCCATTCTTTCAGCTGCCTTCCACCTAATTAATGTCAACTTGCCTGTCATTTCCGATCTCAGGCCTCATTTTCTTAAATCTGATCCCACCCCAAATCCAGATCTTTGTCATAGGCTCCCATTACTTTCCTTTCAAGTATTATCTCAATTTGTGATTGCACAGTAATGTCACTGATTGATGTCTGTGCTTTCATTAGACTGTGAGCTCTGTGAGGCCAGGGGCCTCATCTGTTTTGCTCACCTCTGCCCCAGTACCAAGTACAGAGATAGTTACATGGTAAATATCTGTTGACACAGTGACTGAGTGCAGAGATGGATATATGCATGGATGAATGAGTACATGGATGAATGAATGAATAACCAAAATTTCCTGTCATGAGATCTCTTACCTCCTACAGTATTGCCACATGCTTCATGCTTTGAGGTGGGAGGTAGTATCCTAAATCATTAAGAACATAGATTTCAAGTCAGAGTATTCTTGCTAAAATCTTCTGCATACATTTAACCTCCCTGAACCTCATTTTCCTGTCAAGTAAAGGTAATCATGTCTCATAGGGATAGCGGTAGAGGGGGTTAAATGAAACACTCTCTTCTTAGTATCTTGTCACAGTGACCATTCATGGTGAGACATCTTTAAAGGGTAGCTCCAACAATGATTGAGAAACATCAAAGAACTGGAGAGGAAATTTGGTAGTTCTGTTGATAACGACAATTGTCATCACTCTCCCCATATACACAGAACAGGACATGGAACCATTTTTGTTGCATTGTTGTCTGGCTGTTATAATTATACATGCAAGGAGGCCTGCACTCCTGGTGCCTCATCTGTCTATCTCTTGCCAGGGGAGAGGACCCGGGAGGTCATTAACAAATGTGGGTCTCCAGCAGTGATCTCATCTTGTTTATTATAGTTTAGTCTAATTACTTGAGTGACAGTCAGCACCCTGGTACTGCTTTTCAATACCCATACCAAAGCCACACATGATTGTAATGACAGAGGTTGCTGCTTTGAGTCCTGATACTGAAAACTGAACCTTACCACTTCATATAAGAGGAACAAGTTGGGATTCTAAGGAGATGCTAACTTACTCATCCCAACTCCAAGAACAAGAGTGAGGGAAGAGGAGAAAAAAAGAGAGAGTCATAGAAGGTTGGCACTGGAAGGGACTTTAGTGACATCTGTTTCAGAGTAGAAATTATATAGCGGGCATCTTCTACTCATCATTTTGCAGTCCTCGCAAACATCATTATTCCTCCAAGGCATTGTTTACTGTCGACCTCGGACTTCTCAATACAACCCTCTAGGTAGCTGCAGCTAATTGAATGGAGTTGACACTCAGTAAAAACCTATTTGCTGTTCCTGATTTTGTTATCTTCCCTTACATATGAGATACCTAATTATAGTACTTCATTATATTTTTTCTTCCTCAGGAGAAAATCAGTCTGAGATGGAGAGTTTTTTCAAAAGAGAAATTGCCTACCTTTCTGCCGTAGCCTATGCCATTTGAGTGAGACCTCATTGTGCAATAATCAACTTGGTGATTTTTTTATACAGTCCTTTTATAGGAATAATGTGTATTAATTCCAAGATCTATTAAAAGAATCAATATACATGCTGTTTCTTATTATGAGCTAATAATTTGCTGAATTAGATGAATCTCTATTACTGGGGACTGCCACAGAAAAGATGATGCTACTATCAAGATATGTGCCAATTTTGTCATGATTTTCAACACTGCCTACTTTCCAGTGACAGATACATATTCCAGCTAGAGAAGGGCTTTAATTTGAAGACAGTTGGTAGATGTGGATGATATGGCTACCTATGCTGAATATCTAATTTGAGATCCTGCTGTTGTATATGGTATGGTCACCTTCAGTGGAAAAATACACATGTAGCTCACTTTCCCACACACTTACACACACATTCAAACAGGTTCAAGGACATGTTGATTAAAACAATGAGGCTTTTTGGAAGTATTGATACAATATTCTCATTTCTAGTTTCGCTCTCATGTTTGAGAAATATTTGTTTACTGAGTGTGGAAATGTCTGGTGTTCCATGTTATATAGCCAAGGGTCTACCACAAAAGAGTCAAGTTCCAACATGTACAAATTAAGTAAACAGAAGTCATAGAGTAGTATGTGCTGGCTCCCAAAGGAAGGTCTTAGATCTTCATAGCTAATCACATTTCACTTCACCATTACAGGTGAAAAGCACTGTAAGTGCCACTGAGACATATTTCTCTCAGTGACTCAGGCAATGTGCATTGGTTAGATTTGCTCCTGAGACGTTATTACATTCATCATCGTTATTTCAGGAATAGGAGTCAACCTTTGTGCACACTTACCTTGTGCTGGCACTGGGCTGACACATTCATCCATTTACTCATTAATCTTTACTGACTGCATTAGTTTGTATGGTCGATATTACAAAATGCTACAGATTAGGTGGTGTAAACAACAGAAATTTGTTTTCTCATAGTTCTGGAGGCTGGAAGCCAAAGACCAAGGTGTCAGCAGGGTTGGTTCCCCATGAGGCCTCTCTTGTGGGCATGCAGCTAGCCACCTTCTTGCTCTATCTTGCGCAAGACTTTTCTCTTGAACGCACGGCCCTGATTTCTCTTTGTGTATCCAAATTCCCTCTCTTCTTATACATACATCACATAGACTGAAATAGAGCATAATTTTAACATGATGGTCTCATTTTAACTTGCTTTCCTCTTTAAAGCCCCTGCCTCCAACTAAAGTCACATTGAGAGGTACTGGGGATGAGGACTTCAACATGTTAATCACAGGGTCACAGAACTCAGCCTGTAAAGCTCATTGCCTCAGCTCCTGTGCCAGGTTGCCAGGACTGAAGGAAACACAGACAAAGTCCCTGTTCTGTAGAGTGTAATTTGAGAGAGAGAAATGGACAATAAGTCTCAAAATCAATATTTGATGACCAATTTAGATTAACACTAGGAAATAGAATGGATTAAAACTGAGGATTACTAGAGTAATGGAGAGTTCTTTAAGCAGAAACATTTAAGCTGAGAACTAAAGGATGATAGTGATTTTTGACAATAATGTTTACTGAATGCCTTTCTTCTGGCAGGTACTGTTTTCAATGCTTCACACATTTTGTTTTATTGAATATTTACCACTGTGTGAGGTGGGTACTGTTCTTATCCCCGTTTTACAGATGACTAAAGTAAGGCACATAGTTTTACTAGGGAGCTTGTCTTTTTTTTTTTTTATTTTTTGAGACAGAGGCTTGCTCTGTCACCAGGCCAGAGTGCAGTGGCGCAATCTCGGCTCACTGCAACCTCTGCCTCTTGAGTTCCAGCAATTCTCCTGGTTCAGCCTCCTGAGTAGCTGGGACTATAGGCGCATGCCACCAAGTCCAGCTAATTTTTGTATTTTCAGTAGAGACAAGGTTTCACCATGTTGGCCAGAATGGTCTCGATCTCTTGACCTCGTGATCGGTCCACCTCGGCCTCCCAAAGTGCTGGGATTACAGGCATGAGGCGCCGTGCCCAGCCTTTTTTTTTTTTTTTCCTCTTCTTTTTTTTGGAGAAATAGGTCTTGCTTTGTTGCCTAGGCTGGTCTCAAACTCCTCGGCTCAGGTGATCCTCCTGGGAGGCTGTGTGCTGGGATTACAGATGCGAGCCACCATGACTGGCCAGAAGACTGTCTTTAGTCACCCAGCCCATGGCAGTTTGACTCCAGAGCTGGGGCTTTTAACCACTAGATTAGGAAGAAGAGTTTGCTGACTAAAGACCTGAGCAACACATGTGAGGGCCCTGGCTCTACAAAGAGCATGATTGTTCCGAGAGTGAAAAATAGGCAAGTAGAAATGCAGCCAAATGATAGAAGAAGAGAGCTGTGCCAGAGGATTTTTGTGAGTAGATGCTGGAGACCTTTGAAGAAGTATTTCAGGTTTCATTCTTTATTCTACGAACAAGAGGAAGCCACTGAAGGATGGAATACAGATTACTGGGATCAGTTTCATTTGTTACACACCTTGCTGGTTGCTGGGCAGAGAACTGACTGTGGAGGCACAGGAGTGGAGTCAGGAGGTGATTGCAGTCATCCAGATGAGAGAGAGGGCTGGTGGGAGAAATGAAGAAAAATGTATACAGTTAGCATATATTTTACAAGTGAAATTTAGGACGTGATGGCAGGTGTTGGGAGAGGGGGAAATGGAGGCACTGTGAAGGACTTTTAGATTTCTGGCTTAAGTCATGGGTGAGTATTGATACCATTTAACTAGGTGAGGAAAAACTAAGTTTGGGAATGGGGCAATGAAGAGAGTTCAGTTTTTGACATATTGGGTTGAGACTCTTCTGTGACTTCCACATGGAGATCTCAAGTAGGTAGTTTGATATTTGAGCCTGTCAACCAGGGGAGAAGTGGGAGCTAGGGATATAAAAGTGTGTGCCATCAACATTTGGATGGATGTAAAGCTGAGGGGCTAAATGGGTTCAATGGGAAAAGTGTGTCACTGGGGAAGATAAGAGGATATAGAATTGAACTCTTGAGGTTTGCCAACATTTAGAAATTGGATAGAAGAGAAGTTGGCAATGGAGAGCAAGGAACATCCCGAAAGAAATAATACCAGCAAAGAAGGCTATCCCAGGAGCCGGGTGCAGGGATGTTTTGGGGAAGGAGCAGCCACTTGTGTTGGATGCCATTTCCCGGAGGTCTAGTGAGATGGGGCCAAAAAATGTCCATTGAGTTTGGCAAAGTGAAGGTCACTGATGACCTTGTTAAGAGCTATTTTTGTACATGATCTCACTGAATCTTTACAACTACTCTGTACGATAGCTACTGTTGCTTTTCCTATATTATAGATGTGAAGGCAGACAGTACTGGGAACCCAGCCACACAGTTGTAAGTGGATCAGCTCAGCTTTCAAAAGTGAAGCTGGCTTCTCCAGGGTCGGAATGATTCACAGAAAACTAGCAAATAGTACTGCTGATTTTGTTTTAGTTCCTTAAATTCAGATCAGAAGAGTAGGCATTGAAATTCAAAGTGATTACCTTCTGGAACAGTTCTGAGTTCTCATCTTACTTCTGGCCCTAGCATGTAAGCTTGGGTTTTTGGTTTCTTCATTTTCAAAAGAAACCAGTTGGAATAAACCATCTCCCTGGTCCCTCCTAGCATTCTAAAACCTTCAGTATAAGAAATTTCTAAAAGGAAGTCCTGAAACACCTCTACTTCTCAATGCTACTCTGGCTTTGAGTTTCTGGAACATGTTCAACATGCATTCATTTAGCAAAGCTTTAATTGCAAGTGCCTACTATGTATCATTCCTTTCTAGGCATTTACTCAGGCTGTTCCTGCACCTGGAGGGCCTTTAGTCTCATCCTTTTTTTCGTTTCAAATTGCAGATTTTCCCAGAAGAGGAGTCTGTCCCTCCATCCCCTTCAGCACTTTTCACAGCACTTCTTAGGTGAGAGTTGAGAGGTGTGTGTGTTTTCCCCTAAGTTATTTGTCTCCAAAGAGCAGGAACCATGATTTTTCCCTCATTGTGTCTCTACAAGAAGCACTAGCACAGAGCTTTTCTCAAATGGTATTTGTTGAGTTGAATTACTTGCAAATGATGCAAGCTTTGTTGAGTTCTGAAAGCCTGGAATCTTCAGACCCAAGCCTGAATGAATCAGGCCTATATTTAAACAGAGCAGCACAAACACACATTTGGAAAAAAAACAAAACAAAATAACCTCTGAAAAATGCTGGGTTCCCTTACGTGATTATTATGGCTGTAAACAATTATGCAAGTGCCCATGAAGGCTTCTGGCCTTCTGATTTGCTTCCAGTGTTGCTTTTTCCCTGTTCTTTTCCTTTGCACTCTTCAAGTTAAACTGCCATTTCTTGATTGAGCCATTTCCCAACTTCAGCGTTAACACCAGAATACAACAGTTTCACAAACTCCTCCCATTTGGGCACAAAAGAAGGCAAAAGGATGGGCTCTGCTTATGCAGTTTGGCCTTGAAAACTGAAGCAGAACACTCCTTTAACACACTCAATCTGACTCACACCACAGGCGACAGGACCTCTCAATGTGAAGGGTACACCAGTAGGTACCAGGCAATTACTCAGGGTGCAGGATGCTACCTGTTTGCAGAACCTTTGTGAAAGGAGCCATGTGTGCTTGACTCAAAATGATTCAGAGATTTTTTGACACACAGAGAATGGCAAAGGTGTTGCAGAGGCTGGAAAGGTTTGGTGTGCTTGACACCAGCAGCGGTTTTAGATTCTGTTTGGCCTCTGCTTGTTGCTGACGGGAAGGCCGAGCACAGTACTTAATTTATCTACTGGCAGCTCAATACTATTTCCTTTTATATGATGGAGATTCCTACAGCATGAGTTTTGTTGTGGAAAAATGAGGAAAGATACCTTGGTAAAAATATGTCTGCAAGTGTTTGGACCAAGGTAGGTATCTGCGTGGCAATGCAGAAGAGGGCAGCACTGGCATACCTGGTGGTAAATCATGTGCGGCCAATATATTTGAAATGGGTCAACTCTAAGTGTTTTGCAGAGCCCTACACCCCAAGAAATGTGTGCATAGGGAGACATTCACTGGAGGAGGAGGACATGTGCACAAGGACCCAATGCACACACGAAGACAGTCATAAAGAGAGAGAGAGACCCTCACACAGAGAGACATCAAGACCAAGAGAGAAACAGAGAGACAGCCACAGAGAAACCAAGAAAGAGGTACACACATAGAGACAGGGACAGATGCAGAGGAAGACAAGAAGAGATAGAGACAGGGGAGATTTACCCTTACACACATGGAAACACAGTAACATGCTGAGAGAGATACAGAGCCAGGTACACACAGAGATACATACATAAAGACAGACACAACATACACTAGGGGACAGAGATTGAGAGAGAAACACCCAGACACACACTTCAGGGGGTGGAGAGACAAACACAAGCAGACATGGAAAGAGAGACACATGCAGAGGGAGAGAAGGAGTGAACCCCTAGATTTAGGTTGTGGACCATTCTACTCAAGGAACGTAGGCTTCAGAGTGGCTAGTGTCCTCTTCACTGGCTGCCATCCCACACAGCTGTCACAAGGGGAGCATCTTGCTGTAATGAGTGTGACTCTAGTGGATAAGGACATGTTTTTGCACCCTCTAGCCCTCCAAATCCTAACCAGGACTCCAACTTGTGTTCAAATGCAGAACCAGTGCTTGGTTCCAAGAAAGAGAAATTAGGCTTTTCAGACTTGTTGAAGGGTGGTCAATTTAAGGGATCTTTCCAGAGTAGTTTGACCATGTTTTCCCCCTTACTGGCTAACTTCAGAGCTTAATACCCTATACTGGGAGGGTAGCTTGAAGTGACACTTCTAGATGTTGAGCAGGAATGTGGCATATAGACTCTATGGTGAGACCAGAAGCAGAGATCATTGAAAGGCCATGCCTCTAGCTTTGGTAAGGGGAGGTGAGTGCCTGGAAGTGGTGTGTCATATTGGGCACAACTGAGGAATGGTAACAAGAGAGGGAGGAGACTCCACAGAGTCAGATGGCTGACTGGGAGTGGGGAGATGTCTGCATGTCCCAAGGGTCTCCAACCCACTGTGTTTGGGATACTGGCTTTGGTGGTGCAACCTATGTTTTATACCTGGTGAACTTAATGCATAGTCTGGATGGACTCCGCAGGTTGTTCAGGAAAGAGGTGTTACATAATCTCGGATTTGGGAGGTGAAATAATTTATATGATGAAAACAAATCCAAAGTGTCCAAAAAATCCAAACATCCACACGACTAAGTAGCTAAAGTAGAAGGCAGTGGAATTCACTGGATATAGAAGGAATCCAAGAACTTTCAGTCAAAGCTGTGGGAGGGATCATTCTCAGTACCCCTGATGTAACTGGGGACATCTCAATGAAGGGGCTTTCCATGAGATGGTGATCATTGATCCCAGCAGTGGGGAGGCCTGTATGGGAACTCAGATGCCCTAAAGTTCTGTTGGGAACTTAGGTGCCCAGGATGAGCTCCAGACTGTGAGAAGGGCCATCCTGGGAGGAATTTGGGGGAGGCAAATGGAGGCCACATGTGATGTCAACATGACGAAAAGAGATTGGCATGTTCAGTGGCACTGGTCGAAACAGGAGACTATTGAGCCAAGGTGGTTAAGCGATGTTTTCAGAGACATGGAGAGAGGAGAAGCCCAATCCCATTTCTCAGTTGTGAGATGCACATTTTGTGGCTGCAGAGAGGTGAGCCAGGAGAATGCTGGACTGGTGGGATGATGTAACTGGGGACATCTCAATGAATGGGATTTCCATGAGATGGTGATCATTGATCTCAGCAGTGGGGAGTTCTGTGTGGGAACTCAGATGCCCTAAAGTTCTGTTGGGAACTTAGGTATGGTATGAGCAAGAAAGAGTCAGCTCACCAAGATGGGGCAGTGGGGGCACAAGGGCCTGATGATCTCTTACCAGGACTGAGAGTCCCGAGTTGGCTGAAGGATCAGAGATGGCCAAAGGACAGAGGTAGCTGAGGCATTGCAAACTGATATCAGAGTTCCTTGTCTGGGTAAAAGACAATCAGCAGAAAGTGCTAGAAGATATTTTTATACCCCATTTTATCTCCAACTTATTTTTTTCTTGGGAGTAGTGGTTGTGGCCATGAAAGTTGTCAACTCAGATGACCCTGAGAGTTGGTGTAATTTAGAGATTCCCAGTCAACAGCAATGGCTACAAAGTCGTGGAGGCAGCAAAGCAAAAAACAGCAACTATTTTTTGTGTTATTTCCGTGCGCTGAACCCAGGTGAGCTCATGGTGGTCCCTAGGAAGGGAACACACATTAGCTCTTCCAGGATAATACAGGGTTAAGTTTGTGACCTGATGCTACCAATTCTCCTCTAGACAAATCCCTTAACCTTCCTAAGCCTTGCTGTTTCCATGCATAACACATGGGTAATTAATACTTAGGTTATAAGATTGTGGTGGGAAGTGAATGAACCGTATCTGTTAAAGCCTTAGTACAAAGGCTGGCATGTAGCAAGGGCTCCTGCTGCCATTGTTGCTACTGTGCCAAACCATATGAAAGTGGTTAAGGCCAAAACAGCGAATCTCAGTGATTTCATATGGTTCATCCTAATACTATTACTGTGGTCACCACTAGTGACTCTTGTGAAATTGTCTCATTTATGGGCTGTAGAATCCTGGGAGTTCTTGAGTACTCAGCATAAGGATGATGGCTCTCAACGTTAGATTCAAAGGCGTTTTCCAAAGTTACGTAGAATAAAAGGAACATTTTTGCCTGGTGCCTGGGAGCTTTGTCCCAGAGGACATAATGTACATTTCCCTCCTGGAGACTACAGTGAACTCACCTGACTTTGTAGCATGGAAATAAGACAGAGCCATTGAGTTTGCTGCTCCTGATTCTGGTGGAGAGTAGTAGGAAAGGCAGGAAAGAGAAGAAAACAAGTGAACAGATAAACAGGTTTTTTAGACAGTGGCAAGTACTCTGACTACATTAAAAGAAGTGATATAAGAGGGGAGTGGGTGATAGTTTCAACTGAGGGTTGGTCATGGAAAGGCTTTGCTAAGGAGGGGGATTTGCCCAAGGCTGGCATGTGCCTGATATGATGGGAAGGAGCAGAGCAAGGTCAGGTGGCTGGTACATGTGAACAGGGAGAGGAAGGGCAGGTGATGAGGGCAGGGAAGAGATGGGGACAGATCATGGAGAACCTGTTTAATGGCAATTGTTTTTCTTCTCTAGTGTAAAAATAATGAAATCCTCTTAACTCATAGCAATGATAATTCTCATCTTTTATATTGTGCTTTACTTTAGCAAAGAGATTTGCCTCTGTTATTGCATGTGATCTTTAGAACATCCATACCAGAGAGAAGAAGAGAGGGATGTGGAGCCGGGGAGAAGTATTCATTTCCTCATCTCACAACAAGGACATTAAGACCCAGAAAGACCAGGAAGCAGGGCTAGAATTGGCCCCTATGTCTCCTTACCTCTATTCCTTCTGCAATTCCCCCTGAGGCCTGGTCCTCATTAGAGATTTAATTCCTTTGGAAGAAAGACTGAATAAAGCTCAGGTAGCTCATTATTTAATTATGCATTGTTGTTGTGATTTGTAAGGAGGGTAGCTGTTTGTTTAATGCAAAGTCATACCCTGCATTCCCCATCAGCAGTTCTCACTAATTAAATATAAGGCTAGAAATAGGTTAGAGGTGCTAAACAATTGCCTGTGTGTTGAATATGATGTTCATATGTAAACACAGCCCACAGATCACAAGTTCTGAAATGTATGTGTTCTTAATTAGCCAAATGTGAGCCCCAGGTTGGCGTAAATAGAAACTCCTCAATAAACGGTAGTGTGTCACAGCGTTAGCTAGAAGTGTGGTAGCTGAGAAGAAATTAATCACTAACACATCTGAGTGTGTGTATTTCTTTTTGTAATTAGTTTTCTTTTCCAAAGTATTAAATGCTTAGGATACATATCTATCCCGAGCCTGTGTATCCATGGTAACCACGGCTTTTGCTTTAGGCCGAAGTCTTGTAGTAACTGAATGCAAATCCAGGTATAGTTGATTCAGTCACTTGGTGAACATTAGTGGAATGCCAGATAGGTGCCCAAATGTTAGCAAGACACTGAGTGAAGACAAATCAGAAGTGGAGCCTGTTCATAGATGAGTGAGGCGGTTAGGGAGGGCCATCTATGGCAGACTCATACATACTCATACTCATATGTCCATGTAGAGACACATACATGGACATATTCATTGCAGCAGTTTTCACAATAGCAAAGGCATATAATCAACCTAAAAGCCCATCCAAGGTAGACTGGATGAAGAAAATATACTAAATATGCACCATGGAGTACTATGCAGCCACAAAAAAGAATGAGATCATGTCCTTTGCAGCAACATTTACGGAGCTGAAGGCTATTATCCTAAGGAAATTAACATAGGAACAGAAAACCAAATACTGCATATTCCCACTTATAAGTGGAAGCTAAACATTTAGTACACTTGGATACAGAGAAGGGAACAATAGACACCAAGACATACTTGAGAGTAGAAAGTGGGAGAAGGGTGAGGATCAAAAAACTACCCATTGGGTACTATGCTTGTTACCTGGGTGATGAAAAAATATTTATATGAAACCCCGTGATGTACAATTTCCCTATATAACAAACTTTCACTTATACCCTTGAACCTAAAATAAAAGTCAAAATAATAAAGAAAATGTTTAATGAAGGACAGCATATTATTGCTCCTTTCAAGAAAAATAAAAGTGTGAAGGTGGAGAACAGATTAGTGGTTGTGTGGTTGCCAGTCTTGTAATGGATGGAGGAGAAGGAGCACGAGTTCACCCCTAAAGGAGTACAATGGTGATTTGAGTGGTAATGGATTCATTCTGTATCTCGATCACAATGGTAGTTATACCAATCTCCACATGAGATAAAATGTCATTGAACTAACTCTACACACATTGTACCAATATCAATGTCCTGGGACTAATATTGTACTATAGGGATGTAATATTTTATATACTGTGTCCGTATAGTACTTTGATAAACTAGATGAATGATACATTACCAGGTATCACTCTGTACTATTTTGTACCTTCCTTTGAATCCATTATAATCTCAAAATAAGTGTTTCTAAAAATTTTCCTATAAAAATGTTAAATCATAGCTAGCATTTAGACGGTACCTAGTACTGAGTCCTAGGACTTTATTAAGGATTTGCTTTATGTGATATATTCTTAATTGTCAGGGATAAACTATGCTGAGATGTAGACAGTGGTGTCGTGCCTGTCTTACAGATGAGGAAACTGGAATCTGGAGAAGTGAGGTGACTTGCTCCAGGTAACACAGAGAATCAGCGGTGGGATGAGGATGTATGCACAAGGAGTCTAGCTCCAGGGCTGCAGTTTTCTCCACTATGCTGTATCTTAAGCTGCCTTTGGCTTTCAGGGATACGTAAGTTCTGTCAAGCCAGGATGTGAGTGTGATGAAGGAACAATGTTGAGGTGTAGAAGAATTTCCATGACTCCAAGGCTGATCTTGGTACTTGAGAGAGTAGCGAAGTCTTCATGCCAGGGCCTCATTGGGCGATATTGGTGCCTTTATACAGCCAGTTGTAAGGTAGCCCCTGTAATTATACAAGGAGAGTTGAGTTGTCCTTATTTCCATTTGCAGTTAATGGTTCTAATTAAAGTGAAGATTACCAAGGGCCTCTCTTCTCATACTCCATGCAGGAAAGGCTGGGAGAAGGGAGGCATTTCAAATAAAGCAGGTATTCGTGTTCTTCTTCCTCTTTTGTCCCTGAGATATAATCTTCTGATTTCCTTGCTGATTTATTTAAAGGTGAACGTATTTTTTAGTCTGCTCCCCTTCCAGCTGCCTAATCGCTCTTTGATCTCAGGTATTTTTTTTTTTAAATTGACTCTGTCAACCTGAAAATGCTGGGCGCTCACTGGCCTTCTCCTTTTTAAAGCCCTGAGCTGACTCCTGATCAGCTTCCTGATTCCCATTTTCCACTTTACTACCTGCATCGTGCAAGCACTTTTATTGTCAGGTGTAAGATCTTGGCAAAACTATGTGCTTTTGAGGATGTGCCCACAGATTTAATGGAATACCTTGTTTTTCTTCTTAGTAATGTAACAGGAGAGCAGGTTCATGCTCAAAATAGTGGGTTCAGCATTCTGGTTGAAACTAGTTGAACTATCAGAATCTCTCAGGCAGAACAACCTAGAGAGACTCCTATAGAGAACTAGGAAGACAGACACAGTGGGTCATGCTTGTAATCCCAGCACTTTGGGAGGCTGAGGTAGGAGGATTGCTCAAACCCAGGAGTTCAAGAGCAGCCTGGACAACATGGCGAGGCTCTGTACAAATAATTTTTTAAAACAATATTAGCCAATGTGGTGCATGCCTATAGTCCCAGCTTTTTGGGAGCCTGAGGTGGGAGGATCACTTGAGCTTGGGAGATAGAGGCTGCAGAGGGCTATGATTGCACCACTACACTCCAGCCTGGGCAACAGAGCAAGACCGTTTCTCTACAAAATAAAAAAAGAACTACGGGCTGCAATCCAGAAAGCTAAGCATGGAAGAGGGCATGAATCACGTGGAGTCTTGGAAAGCGCTGATTCTAGAGGAATATCCAAGTGAGGGCTTCAGCAAGAAGGAGAACTGCTGTTTTGTTTTGTTTAATGCAAAGTCTTTGTTCTGTCTCGTAAATATGGCTTCCTTTTACCAACCTCACTCTTGGTCGAATATTTAACCAATGGTCAGACAGACTTGTCCCCAGGCATGTGAGGAGGGTGAAAGAGACCCACGCTCAAGCTGAGTTTGAAGCATCACATCTGAGTACAGGAGTGTGGGGAGGAAGGTGGTGTATGGGAAAGGCATGGCAAGATGAAGGCCAAGGGTGATCTTTGCATAAGCATCAAATAATACGTCTGTAGGAAGGGCAGGCTGAGAGACTAAACATGTATTCATAGCCAGGGCCTGCAGTCCAAAGAGCAAGATAGAGTGAAGGGTTCAGAAAGGTTAGGGGAACTAAGCGTGGAGAAAGTCTTGAAATGGGAGCAGGAAGCCCTTTGTCAGGGTGACGATGTGGATAGTTAACAGGGTCCACCCCTAGTTGCTAGGCCACTTTGGGTTACTAGAGATCATGAGAAGATTCCAGTTCTCAGGGCCTTAGGAGATTTTACTGACTGTATTATGGGGGAAGGTACTTGAGGGAAAAGCCTAGTTCACAAGAGGAGTGAGCTCTCATCCAAGGTAACATTACTTTTCCACACACTAACACATTTCCAGTTCACAATGCTTTGCCAGTTCAGCCAACCCACTTCATCCGCAGCCCTTAGCACCTTAACACACCACATCCTACTTCATGCATTGGGGATCATTGGCAGGAGACACCAGCGAGCGTTTGCCCTCAGAGGACCTCATAGTGGCTTATACCTTCCTCTCCTGGGTCCCTTGACACCCTTGCAGAAGCGTCCATCTCTCTCGTGGGCCTCATGACGTCTTAGTACCTGGAGTGCAGCTCTGAGTGTTATGTGCTATGTCCAGTGTCTAATATCACACTGTGAATGCAAAGATTACACAGACCCACAATGCAAACATCAAGGCAGTAAAACATCCCAACTCTGATTATATAACTACACAGTGCCCACAACAGGAAGCTATGCAATGTGTCAGGATAAAAGAGAATGTGGGGTATCACAAGGAGGCCCTTTGCATGGACAGAAGAAAGCCAAGTATGATACGAGAGATAGAGAAAGAAAGAGAGATCATAATGTAGAGCAATTATCAGGAGAAGAAAACAGTGAGAGGTGGGTAAGGGCATTTGTATTCCAACTGCATCCTTGCTACTTTGGCTGGACCTGCATTGTGGCTTATACCAAGTCTGTCTGATCCACCCTCCTGCCCCTTTTGTGTCTTCACAGCAGAGCACTGTTAAGGATAGTTGGCAGCTTGAGAACAATCAGCATACACTATTGTATACACAAAAGAACATGCCTTCAAATTTTATTTCTGTTATTCCTTTAAAGAATTATACTTCCTAGTTTTCAGCCCAATAGAGTTTTTACAGTCTCTTAAACATTGAGTTAGGGATACTTCCTGTCTCTCCTTTTTAACTCATTCATTTAACACATACCTATTGGGTGCCTACTATGTGCTAGTCATAGTGACAGATGCTGGGATCATGGCTGTGAATATGGGAACAAAAAATGAAAAAGTGAATAAATGCAGATTTTAATTTGAGATAGGACTGGGACTGTTTATATGTAATACAGAAATTGGGGAAGTCCTCGCTATGGAAATAACACTTGAACAGAAATCTGGGTAAAAGTAACTAGAAGAGCAGCTTACATATATAGGGCATTTCCTAATGGTGCCAGGGGCTGTGCTAAGAGGTTTTCATGTATTATTTCATTTAATCCTCCCAGAAGCCCTTTGAAGAATAGGCTTTATGATCTGCATTTTATAAATATAGAACCCAAAGCATTAAGATATTCAACTGCCTTCACAGGGTCACACAAGAAATGAAAGTTGGGATGGGGATTTCATCCCAGCTCGTCTGACTTTAGAGCTTGATGCGCTTAATCACCAACCTCCACTTCCTAAGGATTTGCACCCCAATGGGAGAAACCCTAGTTGTCTGCTTTCCATCTCCCTCCCCAAGCAAAGTTTTTCACACTGTGTTCTTTGGAAGCCCCAGGGCTTCTTCACGCCCGGGATAAGTATATGGATTCCACATTAGTTTCTAGGAAAATGGTTCTTCTACGTGTTCCCATTTTGTAAATTAGACTTCAGTAGAATAATTTTTAAAACAATGGTAAAGTCCTTAAAAGAAAGTTAAAAGATTAAAAAATAAATTTTTGTGAATTTTTTTGACTGAAAGATTTTGTGGTCAAGCAGCACAGATTTTGTGGTTAAGTAGTTGTAGTAGTGATAACAGTGGCGGCAGCAGCAGCAATGATAGCTGCAAACACCTTACAATGTGCTTACTAAGTTCCAAGTACTAGTCTGGGTATTTTGCAGTACTAACCCATTAGATCCTCACAACAACCCTATGAGATGGGTTCATTTTACAAACAAGAAATCTGAAACTCTGAGGTATTGACTATCTCAGGTCCCACAGCTGGAAAGTGGCAGGACTAGGAATTGAGCCCAGGCTGTCAAGCTGCAGATTCTGTATATTGTCATCCCGTGACCTAAGGTTAAGGACCTGAACCTTCCATGTCACTTAGCTTAAAGTGAAAGGTATGCTTGCTATGAAATCCTGACTTGGTGGTTGCCTGACCATGGAGCATGCTTTACACATTCATGCCAACTGGAGCATCTCATTAGCTCAACCTTACCTGTGACACTCCCTACCTAGACTTTTTGCCAGTGAAGGTGTGACATTTCTCTGGAGCAAAACTTGATACCCACATTTTATATCCATGAGCCTGGCATGGCCTGCTTTATGTTACTAATTTTAAAGGATTGATTGTTGGTTAATCACCTTAAGGAGTTAAGCCTGAGTTGGCCATAGCCAGGGCTCAGCAGCATCCTAAGCCAACGCCTA
The DNA here is from genome assembly GCF_008728515.1 of Papio anubis. Taxonomy (NCBI): domain Eukaryota; kingdom Metazoa; phylum Chordata; class Mammalia; order Primates; family Cercopithecidae; genus Papio; species Papio anubis. Next base: position 80,325,003 of record NC_044977.1, read on the forward strand.
GAAGACCCATTCATTTTTTCACATGCCAAATACACATTCAGCCTTCAAATGGCTTTCTTGACCAAATGTTAATTCCAAAGGTTAAAAGGCATAGAAAAATCATTATAAACTCTTCACCTCACCTCACCTCCTGCATCGCAAATTCTGACCCACACCTTGAGGGAGCATCTGTGCTAAAAGTTCCTAAAAGGTCTCCGCCACTGTAAATTTCTGATCTCTGATGAGATTCCTGGCAAATTGGAGTTGCTGTTAAGACTCTGCCGTAGTTCCCTCTATTAGTGTAGGCTCCTGACTAAATGGTATGATGCAGTGTGTCTTCTGTTAATGGCCAGTCTGCGTGAGCCACGGAGACTGAAGTTAGGAAGGCTTCCATTCTGCACTGGAAAAGTTTGGCCAACATAAATCAAGGGCCTCAATCACTGATATCACCCAGAAAAAGAAACATGATCAATTTCTCATATAATTTCTGGCCGGTGCCTATGGAATCACTCTGCCTCATTGTACAACAGAGTATATTATGCGAAAAATGAGGGTTGGTGCCGGGGCTTCCCCCACTGCCTGTCGCCTCTTTTATTGTTATTGCTCTAGCAGTATTCATCGTTCGTGCCTCAAAGCCACCAGACAGGGTCCCACAAATCTCTCTGGCTCCCTGTGTGGAAGCCAGGCTGAGATGATATGCAGCCCTCTGGGTGCTCCCAGCACCATCATTCTAGACCCAAACTGAGATATGATTTAGGAGGTCCCTATAAAACTGAGGCTCATTGTCCTAATCGGCGTCATTTATCCTGTCTTGAGCTATCAAATCAGAGCTCCTGGGTTGTGGGGAGTCAGGGGCTGGTTTTTCTAGTATATTTTGCAATGCGTATTTTCAAACTTATTTTGAAAAGAATCTCATTTATGAAGGGAATGTGTTCTTTTTTCATTGGTTTTTAAATAAATTTTATTGTGTATATTTGAGGTATACAACATGGTGTTAAGACATATATACAAAATAGTAAAATAGTTACTATAATGAGGCAAATTCACATATTCATCATCTCACATGGTTACTTTTTTGTTTGTGTGTTTGTTTTTGTGGCAAGGGCAGCTAAAGGATACTCATTTGGCAGGAATCCCAAATACAGTACAGTTTTACCTGCATTCTTCATGTTGTACATTTGATCTCTAGACTGGTTCTTCCTACAAATCTGCTACTTACTATTCTCTGACCTATATCTCTTCATTCCGCCCTCCCAACCTCCACCCGTCTGATAACCACTGTTTTATTCTCTATCTCTATATATTTTACTTTAAGATTCCACATTTAAGTAAGATCATATAATATTTTTCTTTCTGTGTCTGGTGTATTTCACTTAGCCTATGTCCTCCAGGTTCATCCTTATTGGGGCAAATGACAGAATCTCTTAATTTTTAACGCTGAATAATATTCATTGTATTTCTTTACCATTTTTTTAATCTGTTTGTCCTTTGACAGACACTTGCATTGTTTGTAAGTCTTCGCTACTATAAATAATGCTGCAGTGGACACCAGGGTGCAGATATCTTTATGAGATGGTGATTTCAAAAGCAATATGGACTCGTAGCACATCTAGGTAGAACCCTTGCAAAAAGTTGCAGCTCCACTTGGCAGCCCTGTAGGTTGAGATTTGGCCCATCCTGGAAGAGGATGTCATTTTTAAATGTGTGACTCTGACATAAATACCTGCTCACTTGAGTTAGAAGAAAAATGTAACCCTTAAAAAGATGATTCTCCTTAATACTTTCTAATTTAGGAATGTTAAGAAGCAAGAAAGCATATGTACCAAGAGAAAAGCGGGATTTGGATCACACTAAATTTTATTTATGCCGAATGTTTTATTTTGTTGAAGTCACATGTGAAAATAGCTAGATTGAATGATGAAAATCTTGAATTCAGTTCCTGTTAAGGAGAGATAATGTTCCTTTGAAAGATTTTTCAGTAACAGTCAAAGCAAGGAGCAAATTACTCATAGAAAATCATAAAATGGTGGGTGAAAGAAAGCTTCGCTTTGGAACTCTTAGCTCCTTGCTCCAGTTCCCACAGTAAACAACAGCACAGTTTTAAAATGTTGCACATGGGCCCAGAGATATTTATTCACACTAAAGAAACACAACTTCTAACTACACCAAAATGAGTCCCTCCTGACAATGTTTAAATAAATTGTGCCAACCCACCAATAAAGCACGCTGACATGTCATGAAGTGACAGCCATCACTTTTAACACATTTCATCACCGCTCTGCAGAGGCTGACTATCTGTATCTTATCACACTGTGAAGGATCCTTTGTTCCTTCATTTCTCCTGGCATCTTTTTTTTCTCTCTAGTTAAACAACCCAGCCATAGCTGTTGGACAAAGAAAAAAGAAATATATCGTCATGTTCTAGTTATTTTTAAAAGCACCTGCTTTTTAGAACACAATTTGCAAAGATTATCTGAAATAGATTAATGTTTTAAAGTGATAATGACATAAAATTATATAAGCAATTTTCCTAAGAAATAACACACTGAAAATGATGTGTGACACCATCGACATAAAGCTCGGCATAGGCTTTTGTCTGAATTTAGTTACTTTGGGGTAACTGTTTTAATCAAACCATTTGTCTGTCTCTATATCCAGGAATGTCCATACCACAGGTATCCTGACCTTCCCCAAATTTCTAGTTCTCCTTTCTGGTTTCTTTGTTAACACTGGAAAGAGAATCAGCACAAGCTTGTCCTTCATGGCTGACCTCTCCAGGTTTCTTCTCACTTTTATTTCAACAAGATCTTAGAGGCAAAAACCATAGTAGTGATGCGCCCAGCTAGTGAGATAATTAGGAAGTGCTGTCTCCGTAATTACTGTGTTACTGTCTCTGGAGGGACATGAAAGCTTGTCCTGTCCCTTTAACAGGACAAGTTGCTAATTCCCTTAATATTTTTTCCCTTTGGACTGATCATATTTCACAAATTTTTGCTTTATGAAATATTTCTAAATGGAGGCTTAAGCAATAATGCACAGATTATGGAAATGATGCTCATTAAGTAGAAGGCGAGATTTCTGGAAAGCCACAGAGCTGCCTCGAAACATGTAACCTCCATTAGAGGCTTCACTGGAATGTTTATTCATGGAGCAGTAAATGTTTATTATTATACATTTTATTGAAACATAAATTAAAGAACTGTAATTATGTGTATAGCAAACAGTAAAGCAATGTGCATTTGTCACAAAATGAGTAAGATAAGAAAAAATGCTATCACTTTTTCATTTGCATCCAAATCCTTTTTTTGTGTACCCAACAGAAAGTCAAAAGTCACCCAGAGGGAATCACTCTACAAATTAATGTTCTGATATGATGTATAAATAAAAAAATACATGTTCTTGATATTTTGTCTAACAAAGAGAGTGCCCTGTAATTAATTTGTAAAAATCAGAAGATATCCAAAGAAAGGGTAGGTTTCTTCTTCTCTCCTGAGAGAGAACCACAATAACTCTTAATGAAGTTAATACTGAACAACAAATACGTCCTCTTGGCAGTCCTAGCAATGCTGACTGTTTTTAGGATGAGCTATTTCTCTAGACACTTGAGCATATCTGAGGAGTTTTTTAAAAGGGATTTATGTGAGGCTAGAAACACAAGAACTTCAAGCTTACATATTGGTAAAAAGATACTTTTCAATGGGGAAGAAAGGTGTGTACAATGTGATCATAATGACTCTTCATAGGCCATATCTTCGTATGCACAAGAACTTTCAAGAAAAAGAAAAAGACAAGAATGGCCAAGAAAATCAGTGCATGTATTGTTTCTTCTTTCAAGTAGGCTAAGAAATTAAAAGCAGTGTAGTTGCCCTTTTTTTTTTTTTGAGACAGAGTCTTGCTCTGTTGCCCAGGCTAGAGTGCAGTGGTGCAATCTCGGCTCACTGCAAGCTCCACCTTCCAGGTTCATGCCATTCTCTTGCCTCAGTCTACCAAGCAGCTGGGTCTACAGGCACCTGCCACCATGCCTGGCCATTTTTTTGTATTTTTAGTAGAGATGGAGTTTCACCGTGTTAGCCAGGATGGTCTCAATTTCCTGACCTCGTGATCCACCCGCTTCGGCCTCCCAAAGTGCTGGGATTACAGGCATGAATAGTTGTCCATTTTTTAACCATCCGTTCATCCATCCATGCACCTATCTGTCCACATTCCCACTCATGTACCTAGCTACCCACCCATCCACCCACCCATGGTGGATACCCATCCATCTATTCATCCCCCCATCCATTCACCCATCCACCACCCATCCACCCATCCACCCAGCCAGCCAGCCAGCCAGCCAGCTATCCATCCATCCACCCATTCATCCATCCATTCAACATTTAGAAGATATGTCTTCTAACCTAGGAACCTAGGGTTAGGGAAAAGAAATAATCAGGGGAAAAATAAGTAACAAATAGCCAAGAGTTCCAGACTAGTAGAAGAGAAAACCTGTAATTACTTATACTTTGTGGTAAAAAGCTGTCATGGACATATGTATAATGAATCAGAAGAGCCTGAAAGAGTCTGAAGGCTACACAAAGGAGGTGGTATTTGAGCACGCTCTTTAAAACTCAGAGGAAGAGAAGGAAAGAGAAAGGAATTCCACATGGAAGAAAGAACACTTATAATTTTTTCTACCAAGCACATGTACTATAAACTCGGTGACTACAACAACAGCTGATAAAGTACAAGGGTGACAAATCTTGAAACATCCTCTGTGTCTCCTAAAAGTCATTTTGAAACATTTATACATTTTCAGATGGAGACATTACTAAGGCACTGTCCCTTCCCACCCAGCAGCAAACAGAACCAACTTTACAAAGGACCTCTGAGCTCCTGCATATCTGACTGAACGGGAAAACTCTTTATCCTGGAATGGTCTTCCCAGGGTTCCACCCGTCCATAACCCAAGGCAGTAGGGATGACCTCATCTGAGAGCCCTCCATCTGGAGTTATTCTGGTTTTATAGCTCTTGATTAGGTTTGTCAACTTCTCTAGAGGTAGTGATCATAAATTCTACTGATACGGTTTGACTGTGTCCACACCCAAATCTCATCTTGAATTGTAGTTCCCATAATCCCCACATGTAGTGGGTGGGACCAGATGGAGATAGTTGAATCATGGGGGTGGTTTACCCCATCATGTTCTCGTGATAGTGAGTTAGTTCTCATGAGATCTGATAGTTTTATAGGGGGCTTCCCCTTCACTGGGCACTCATTCTGCTCCTTGCTGCTCCCATGTGAAGGATGTGTTTGCTTCCCCTTCTGCTTTCACATGAGCCAAAAAGATTTACTTATAATTGAACTGTGAGTCAATTAAACCTCTTTCCTTTATAAATTATCCAGTCTCAGGTATGTCTTTATTAGCAGTGTGAGAACAGACTAATACATCTACTCTATTCTCATTGAATAGCTTTAAGAATTTAAAGCTGTTATGTCACTGAAAACCAATCACAAGCCAAAAGATAATGCAGAATATTTGTACAAGATTGATCTCAAATTTATTAGAAGCCTATTCTCTCTAATGGGACTCTGTTGCAGAAGAGCTTAATATCATAAAGGTGAATAGCAGGGGGTGCAGGGGCAGTGGGCTTAGAACTTTTACTAGGCTGTGTTCAACTGTATCAGAGTGTCAATAGTAGTATCACACTTGGATGTTGGCATCAGACAGACCTACTCATTCCACCTTCCTCAGCCTTAGTTTCTTCATCTATAAATTAATGATGACAATGATTTGGATTATATCTATCATGCAGTTTATGATAAATAATTGAGATCTTACAAAGAAAGTGCTTAGCTCAGTTTCTGGCATATGGTGGTTGGCATATAGTAAGAGCTTAATAAATAGCAACAGCTATTACTGTTGCCTCTTGTGATGATAATAAGCAAAGAATGCTCAACTGGAGAGGTTTCTAGCATGCTTGAGGTTTTTTCTTTAGAGCTTGAGGGGCCCTGTTTTAGTGTAAAGTATTTCTTTTCCCCTCCCAGAGCTGTACTCTGAACCTACTGGAGGTTTCATGAAAGGTATTGGTAGATAAGAGTTAGTATCCATTCTTTAAAAATTTCCAAAAGCCTTCTTTCTTTCCTTTCTTCTTTGTTTTTCCCCTGCTACCTGCAGATGAGAATAGTTAGAATCAGCAGAAATAAAATTTCCTGGCATGAACTATACTACTAGTTAGGGAGACCGTATAATTTATTGTCCAAAGCAGAACTTAGGAGAGTGAAAGAAGTTGCCGTTTGTTATTACACTGGCCTGTTCATACCTGCAGGCCTGAACCTGGATGGTTCCAAACAAAGAGGGGCATATGGTCACCCAGACATTAGTTATTTAATCAGGAAGGAGCATAGCAAAATACAGATGACACTTGACATCCCATCAACCTGACTTAGAATCTTAGCTTGGCCACTTTTGCCAGCTTGGTGAGGCTGCACAATTTTTTTAATTCCAGTAAGCATCACTTTGCTTACTGAAAAAAAAAAAAAAAAAAAAGGAGACAATAACAGTTTCTATTTTTTCATGTTTTGGTGAGGACGTGATAATATACAGTACTAAGTACAGTTCCAACATATAATATTCTTATGTAAATGGCAGCAAGTCTTAGAACTGAAAATGACTTGAAAACAGTGGGTGGATGAATGGTGTGATATTACCATAAATATATAAGTAAAGCTTTTTGCTTATGTGAAAGAAATAATTAAGTGATGTGTCAGTATTCTTTTTATAGAGAAGAAGAGGACTGAATTTGGGGGATTTATTTACCAGCCCATGAAAGAACCCATATTTCTCTAGATGCAAAGCCTGCCTCATTCACCTTTCAACTGACAGCCTCAGAATAGTGGGCGATGCATTTATTTCCATGTCTTTGTTACCCAAACTGTATAGTTAACTTACTACTACGGGAGAAAAGAAGCCTGGAACGTCTTTCTGAGATAGCCAGTGGTTTTCTTTGGTGGAAATAAGATGTTTTTGCCCTTTGGAAGTGGTCAAGAAGGGAGCTGGATGCAAAATATCTACAGTAATTTGAGAGTTGGAATCTACTGGAGGAAGCCCAAGGAGCAAAAAATCAGAGGCAGGAGAATGGGAGGGGAGACTGTTAATTCCTTCTGCCCAGATGTTTCCCTCCACATGGCAGCAACTACTCTCATTCTTTCCTTTAATTCACTTAGTAAAGGAAAATGGAAGAAGCCACTTGAAATGTAATTGTCTCTCACTGTTCCTGTTTAGGTCTATTACACAAACAGTAGGAAGATTTCTCATTTTGTTCTGTTTATTGCAGTAGGATTTTTTTAAAAAGCGGGAGGGGGAGGAGAAGTTCTCTCAACACCTGTTTTCTTAATTGATTGTGATGACTTTGCCCCCAAAAGTGAGTGGTTTTTAAACGAAGTGGGTACATTCTCATAAGCCACATTACCATCTTATAAACACATCGTTAAAATAGGAAAGATGACAGAACTATGACAACAGCTCCCTCTCCTACTCTGGATCAGAAGCCCATATGCCATTCACCTTTTTCTCCTCATTTGGAATCAGTGCTTCCTTTGCTTTACAAAGACAAATGCTAGACAAGGCATGTTTTCTTCCTACATGCCCTGTTTTGAGTTTGAGAGCAATGAGTAAGGAAGTCTATCTACTTTTTATCTGTTCTTTTTGTTCTGAATTTCAGTGGAAGATCTCCTTAAAACAAACCAAAAAATTAAAAATTAAAAAAAAAAAAAAACACTTCTCCTGGGTTTATCCAATGCCTATCACAGCATTTTATGCAATCCAGTACTTTAGGATGATGATGAGCTACTCAGGCTTGCAGTGTGGAAGATGGGGGTAATTGATTGGCGAAATGGATGCATTGACACTTGCTCATGTCTGTTCAGTTCCTGGGCCTCTGTGCTCATGGAGGAGGAACTGAAGAAGAACCTGCCAATGATTTCCACCTTGTGAGCTCAAAGCCAAAGGAAAAGGCATATACCCAGGCTCTCAGAGGTCAGTGACACTTTATATAGCATCAGATCCCATCATCTTGCTTTTTTTTTTTTTACTTGAAAAGATCTTAATTTTTGAAAATTTGAAATTTAAAGCTGTCTGGTTGCTAAAAGCTGCTCTAAACTCTCATTGTGGTTTGGAGCAATACATCATCAAAGCTATGGTGCTTAGATGATGTACGGCACCCATATGTCATGAGAGCACCATCCCTCTTATGAAATATTATTGTAACTCACAATTGGAGCACCACCAGTGATGTATGGCTTAAAAACACAATTGTTAAGCCACAAAACTCAACAGGGTCTCCACAAATTCTAGGAGGTGTTCTGTTTGTTTGTTTTGTTAGTTCAAACTGAATTAGTTTTTTATTTTAGATTTTCCTTGAAGTTTCCCAACTTGATTGGGACACTTTGAACACATGGAAAGCACTGTGTTTCCTCTGTTTCCTGAAAGGCACACCACTGCCTAAGCATTGCTAATATTCTAAGTGAAGGAGCTCATTGACAGTAGCATCAGAAACCATCAGTGTGCCTGTGCATTTTGACAGACCACTAATTTGATTCTTGAGTTGATCATGCTGAGGTATCCTCAAAGTCCTGTAAGTAGCATTACTTCCAGTGACATTTATTTTAGAACTAAGTAGCTGTCAATAATTTCATGCTGACCCTTGACTTAGTTGCAGAAGATGAGGCCTCCCCAAATCAAGAAAGGCAAAATCCAGACATGTAGAACACACAGCTTTGGGGTTCGTGATGGTCTGGGTGAAGTAGAATACATTCAGCAAGGCTCACCATAGAATTAAGCCTTCTGGTTTAGAACAGAAGCAGGTTGTCAAAATTATTTTCAAAACTAATGTCCTGTAATATAGTCACTGCTGGAATTGACGGATTATTCAGAATGTGCAGCATTAGCTTAAGCGCTTTACCTACGTATTTCACATAATCAGCATAATAGTCTTATGTGCTGGGATACTGGTTTTGTGCCCACTTGAAAAATGAGGGAATATGAAAGAAGTTAAGAAATCGACTCAGTAAAAAGAATAGGTAGGATCTGAACCTTGGCCACCCATCTCCAGTGACGGAACATCAAACTGCTTAATTGTAGGGGCTTCTGCCTTTTTGAGATCTGGGAAAGGTAGGATGGGCAAGATGTGGTGGAAAGCACTGGAACACAAGTCAGGGTTTCAGGGTTCTCATGGTTCCAGTCCTGGCCCTGCCATTGCTTTGCTATTGGTCTTCTAAGAACCACTCTCCTCTTCGGTGAAATGAAGAAATTAGACACTCTTACTATCCCCCTAATGTTTCCCAATTCTAATCCTAGTAGTTTTCAAAGATTTTCTGTTGGTTTGTTTTAGTAACAAATTCATTTTGCAAATGAAATTGTGCATGGGATCCCAACACAGAAACAGATAAAACAGAGCTGCTCTGTTTGAATCATGGAGGGGGAATGGAAGCCTGCTGCCCTTTCTGGTGCCCCATTCTTACTTCCATCATGAGCTGCTCCCTGGACATACCAGGCTTGTTCTGGAAGCTCTAGGGCTTTTTACAGTTTAGGAACCACTGACCAGATCTTTATCTGTTATCTCACCCATGGAAAGGAGACTAAATACTTGAACTTTCAGTTCAGCAGCAAATTAGGAGACTCCAGGTGTCAGAAACAAGACAGCACCGTGCAAAGCATTGCTACAAATGGGGTCTGTGCTCTGCCCATATTGTGTTACCCACACCCGCCATGGCTGCAATGCATCCTACCTAGCCTGGCTTCCATCTGACTGACCCTGGAAACCTGGCTTTTCTCACTGTCCAGGTGGGAGAAAGCAGAAGTGCTGGAGTATTGATGCCTCCCCAGGAGCAGTTCTCAACCAGTGAGGACAGGAGTTGGTGTATGAATATGCTAGTTCCCTCACCCCTCGGCTGGAATAACTCTGGGATGCATATTCTTCACTGGCTTTCAGAGTTCTCTAGCAGGTTTTATAAGCTCCAGTCGCACGAAATAATAACGCACTTGATCACACATCCTATATTGGCCTCCTTTCCTTTCCTGTTTCCTTGATGCATACTTCCTTACTTGTGTTTCCAGGGATTACCCACCAAATAAACTACTTGCACTCTCATCCTTGCTTCAGGGTTTGTGTCTAGGGCAATTGAGACTAAAAAAAGAGTATATATCCTATTCGTATCACTCTATATGAAGAACAGGATTGCTATTGCTTGGTAGTGAGATTAACTGGTGATCTAATTTTTCTCCTGTGTGTTTTTCTGTCTCTTTCAGATTTTCTATGCTATAAGTTTTTGACCTTGATATTCGACAAATGGAAACAATCTTATTGTTACATTGCATGTGGTTATTCCAAGTTGAGAGCTTTTGGTGATTATCCAAATATAGAAGGAACAATAGAGGCTGGGTATGATCACCTGAGGTCAGGAGTTCGAGACCAGCCTGGCCAACATGGTAGAATCCTGTCTCTACTAAAAATACAAAAAGAAAAAAAAATTAGCCTGGCATAGTGGCATGCTCCTGTAGTCCCAGCTACTCAGGAGGCTGAGTCAGGAGATTCACTTAAACTCAGGAGGCAGAGGTTGCAGTGAGCCGAGATCGTGCCACTGTGCTCCAGCCTGGGTGACAGAGTTAGACCCTGTCTCAAAAAAAAAAAAAAAAAAAAGGCAATAGATGAAGATTCCCCCGAGTCTTGCTGAGGGAAAATTTTGTCTTCTTACCTACAAAATTGGTAGAATAATACTGACTTCATAGAGGTGTTGCAGAGATAAGAAAAATGTGTAAACTATGCAATAAAAATATCAAGGCATCTGTATTCATTCTCTACTTGTTGCTATAACAAATTGCTGGAAACAGTGCATGGGTCATATGGTAACATTATTGTTAACCTTTTGGGGAACTGCAGAAATTGTTTTCTAAAGCAGCCTTACCATTTTGCATCTGCACCAGCTTGTACTAGGGTTCCAATTTCTCCACTTCCTTGCCAGCATTTGTTGTTATCTTTTTTTTTTTTTTTTTTTTTTCTGAGATGGACTCACTCTGTCACCCAGGCTGGAGTGCAGTGGTGCAATCTCGGCTCACTGCAACCTCCACCTCCCGGGTTCAGGTGATTCTCCTACCTCAGTCTCCTGAGTAGCTGGGATTACAGGCGCCCGCCAGCACACCTGGCTAATTTTTGTATTTTTTAGTGGAGACAGGGTTTCACTATATCGGCCAGGCTGGTTTGGAACTCCTGACCTTGTGATCCACCCGCCTTGGCCTCCCAAAGTGCTGGGATTACAGGCATGAGCCGCTGCACTCGGCCTTCTGTCCTTTTTATTACAGTTACCCTAGTATTTGTTAAGTGATATTGTCATTGTGGTTTTGGGCTAAGGATGTTGAGCATCTTTTCATGTATTCATTTATCCATCCTCTTTGGAGAAATGTCTGTTCATATCCTTTGCCCATTTTACTTAGGATTGTTGTCTTTTTATTACTTAGTTGTAAGTAATTCTTTATGTGTTCTGGACATACTTCCCTTATCAGATAGGTGATTTGCAAATCCTTTCTGCCAGTCTCTGGCTTGGCTTTTCACATTCTTACAATTTTGATGATGTTCACCCTCTTCCAGTTTTAAGGACTCCTGATGACATTGGGCCAAACCTGGAAAATCTATGATACCTCTCACAATCTTAAGGTCAGCTGGTTAGTAACCTTAATTCATGTGCAGCCATAATTTATCTTTTGTAACTTAATAGAATCACAGGTCAGGGATTAGGACATGGATGTCATTGAAGGTGGCCATTATCTTTTGACCACAGTATCGTCTGTTATTCTTCAGAATCAGACCTGCCTTCTGCAGTTGCTCATTGGCACATGTGAGGGAGAAGGATTCACACAGGGCCAACTGGTTGAGGTTGCAGGACCCCAGCTGTGGAGCAGGGTCGCTCTTCAGCCTTCCTTGCCCTTTCCTCCGCCATGAACCATGTTTGTGTCCTTTAGAATTGAATCACAATATACTCTGACAAGGAAAAAAGATATCAGTATGACCACACTGACAATCCTCAGGTGAGTGTGGGCAGAAGAGGTGTGTTCGAAGAGATGGAGGAAGGAGCAGAGACAGCGCAGAAGAGGCAGAGCCTCTAAAACTGACGGCACTGCACGCTGTCTCTATTTCTTCACCTCCCGCTTCCTCTGAAACCCACTGCAGTTAAGTTTTGTTTTTTTGTTTGTTTGTTTGTTTGTTTTTGAAATGGAGTCTTGCTCTGTCGCCCAGACTGGAGTGCAGTGGCACAATCTTGGCTCACTGCAACCTCTGCCTCCTGGGTTCACATGATTCTCCTGCCTCGGCCTCCCGAGTAGCTGGGATTACAGGCATGTGCCACCAAGTCTGGCTAACTTTTTGTGTATTTTTAGTAGAGACAAGGTTTCACCATGTTGGTCAGACTGGTCTCGAACTCCTGACCTCATGATCCACCCACCTCAGCCTCCCAAAGTGCTGGGATTACAGACATGAACCACAGCGCTCGGCCTGCACTTTTTTTTGTTTTGTTTTGTTTTGTTTTGAGTAATAGCTTTATTGAGATATAATTCACATAATGTAAAAGAAACCCTATTAAAGTACACAGTTCATTCTTTTAGTATAGTCACAAAGTTGTGCAACCATCACTGCTATATAATTCCAGAACATATCCATTAACCCAAAAGAAACCCTGTGCCCGTTAGCAGTTACCCTGCATCTCTCTTCACAACCACAAATCTTTCTTTCTCTATGAATCAGCCTAGTTTGGCATTTTCATATAAATGGCATTGCACAATACGTTGCCGTTTTTGTCTGGCTTATTTCCCTGAGCATGATGCTTTCACTTAGTGTACATCACTCCTTTTTATGGTCAAATCATATCCTATTGTCTTCATATACTGCACTTTGTTTACCACTGATCAGTTGATAGTCATTTGGGTTGTTTATACTTTTTGGTGATTGTGAATAATGTTGCTGTAAACATTCACATACAAGTTTTTGTATGGGCATATGTCTTCAGTTCTCTTGGGTATGTGTTAGGATCAGAAATCTGAGTCACATGGTAACTCGATGTTAAACTTTTTTGAGGAACTGCCAAACTGTTTTCCAAAGTAGCTGCATGATTTTACATTCCCAGCAGTGTAGGAGGGTTCCAGTTCTCCACACTCTGCCCAACACTTGTTATTGTGTCTTTTGATTATTGCCTTTCTCGTGGGTATGAAGTGGTAGCTCAGTGTGGTTTTCATTTGCATTTCCCTAATGACTAATAATGTTGAGCATCTTTTCATGGTATTTTGTTCTCCTAGCCTTACTGAAACAATTCAAGCTTTCAAAAACATTTCACACTGTTAGTGATACCCTCTTTGAAATTTGTTCTCTGGGCTGTTGGAACTTACCCTCTCTTGATTTTGCCTCTTTCCTCACTACAGCCTTAAATTGGGTCCTACTTCTCTTCCCAAACGTCAAAAGTTAGAATGGCTCAGTGCTCACTATTTACCTTATACCATTATGTTTTTCTTCATGACACTTATTTCTATCCAAAATTAGAATATAAAGTTAGTCATTTCCTTATCTTCTGCATCACCCATTGGAATATAAGCTCTGTGGGGACAGAGGCTTTGTCTTTTCCATTACCATATCCCTCGTTCCTAGAATAGCACCTAGAAATAGATATTTTTGAATGAATGAATGTATACTTTAGAAAAGTCTACAGAAGTGTTACGTGAATAAAAATCAGGACTCCATAGTCAAATAAGTTTCTAGAATGCTATATTAGATGAAGTTAAACAAGCATCTTTTGTGTGGAAGTTCTCATACTTTAATGTGATAATGATCTTTGTGAAATGTTATTTGACCATGAAAACATTTTTGGTGTGGAATGTGTCATGGGACTTTAAAAAGATACTCTTCTAACTCAAGCAGCTAAACTGCAACTCCTGGCAAATTTGTGGAAGGCTTTTATTAAATAGATGTTTTGCTGGCACTTAGAAAAGTAAGTTGTGATCACCACAGCTTAATATGAAACCACTAAGAACAGATTATATCAAATTATCCTCATCTCTGATGTTCATAGGGTTTTATCAGAATGTCATTCTGTTTGAAGGCCATAGTGATGGTATTTTTTCACAGCAATGAGGCTTTGAGCTGGCTTTATCATGATTTCCCTGTTCTGAGAAGCCAAGTGGGGTGTCAGCATCCTGTGATCAGCCTGTCACTTAAGAATTCATGTCAAGATATCAGGGTGGGTTGAGATCTATGCCCTTGGGAAAAAACCACCTGTACAGTGAGCTGTTCACTGTCTTTAGTGTGTCACAGCGAATTTCAAGTGGTTACCAGTGATCAAGAGTGGCTTTTCTAGAACTTGGTGGTAACATAGCCTATAGAGATAGCCCTGAACACTAAACCCAGAAGAGGAGGATAAAGAAAAGGAGGCAGGGGATAGACCTGGACCCTGGAGGTTCCCAAGTGCAGGTTCGCAGCCCACTGTATGTTAGTAGTGGATACTGACAGGCATATTCCTGAGGACCAGGCAAGGAGAGTGGTCAGAATGCAGAAAGCCAGAGAAGCATTCAGAAAGATGTCTCCACATACTGGACGTAGTAGCTCACACCTGTAATGCCAGCTACTTGGGAGGCTGAGGAGAGGGGATTGCTTGAGGCCAGGAGTTTGAGACCAGACTGGGCAACATAGTGAGAACTCCGTTGCTAAAAATATGGAAAAAAAAAAAAAAAAAAGTTAGCTTGGTGTGGTGGCATGCACCTGTAGTCCCAGCTTTGGGAGGCTGATGCCTGAGGATCTCTTGAGCCTGGGAGTTGAAGGCTGCAGTGAGCTGTGATTGTATCACTGTACTCCATCCTGGGTGACAGAGTGAGATTCTGTGGGGAGAAAGAAAAGAAGGAAGGGAAGGGAAAAAAATAAAAACGAAGGAGGAAAAGAAGAGAAAGAAAAGACAGAAGGAAGGAAAAGAGGAAAAAACAAGAAATGAGACAAAGAGTCTACACATAATGCAGTAGGGCAGGCAAAACAGCGAGTGACCTCAGTGCCCACACTGGCAGAAGCGAGGTAAGAAACCAGATGGATATTGTAAGCCAGTGGTTCTCGAAGTGTGGCATTAGACCAGCATCAGCTGGGAGCTTGTTAGAAATGTGGACTTTCAGGGCCCTGTAGTCTGCATTTTAACAAGCCCCAAGTACAGGTGGAAGATTGAGAATGGCTAGTCAAAGCAAAAGAAACCAGCTTTTGCAAAAGAGATGCTTAAACAATGCCCTCATTCAAGGAGCTTCTTAATATCTTTCCTTTTTTTTTTTTTTTTTTTTTTTTTGCTGATACAGAAATCAATCCCTGAATGTGATGTCTACTTGGTCTTCAGGTTTAAATGTGTTTTTTTAAATAATAAAATTAATTCTTGTACATTTCTAGGTAATGAGTAGTAACTACATGCAAAGCTGAATGCTCAGCACATGGTTAGCAGACTTAATCCTCTTAACCCTGTGAGGTAGCAACCATTATAATCCCCATATAGATAAGGATACTGACACATAGACTTTGTGAGGCAAGGTCACACAGTTAGTTTGTGGTAGGTCCAGGATTTGTATTAGGATGTTTAACTGCAAGACACTGGTCTGGAACTTCCTACAATGTACAAGGGAGGTGGTAAAAGATGGATAGATGGGAGGGAGGAAGAGGGGAAGAAAGGAGGAGGGGGAAAGAAGGAAGAAAGGAGAAAAAGATGAAAAGAAGTAAGGATAGCAAGAGATTCTGGAATTAAAGAGTGAATGAAGGCTCCTTCTAAGGGTGGTCTCTATCCTTGTGCTATGTTATTTTCCTGGTTTTGCTTTTAAGTCAGCCCATCTAGAGATTTCAATAGATTTCAGCCCAGGCCCACCTGCCTGGCTTTCTCCTAAGAATTTGGTTTCATGGGTAGTTTGTGATTTATTTTTTCCTTGTTTGTTCTTTCACTTTCTCTCTCCATGCTCACATAATCTTTGTGACTTAAATACACACTTGGCCCAGTTGCTGAGAGATCCGTGACTGTCTTTATCATTGACTGGTGAATATTCTGGCAAAAGCATGTCACTCTTTGGGAACTGTGCTCAGGGGCTGCTTTGAAGCTCCTCTCTGCTTCATTCACCTTGGACCACGTTGTACCCTGCCTCAGCTTTAATAGGGTATCATTTTCCCCCTCCTTGTACTGCAAAGCCGCAGGGACACTTAATCTTATGTTCTCTGGAGGCCTTTTGGAGCGTTGGAGCCCGATCGCAGTAATCAAGAAGGGGTGGGTGATCAGGGATGAGGTTTGACCCACTGTCTGCCTCTATTTAAGCTCTTCATTTTCACATTCCTCGCCATGGTTTGTAATAAAAGTGGAACATAGCTCAAGGGCAGAAGTGAGGTTTAACTTCACCCAAGGTACAATAGAGGCTATTTGGAAAGTAAAACTTTCAAATGGCAGTTTAGCCTTAAAGAATATATTGAATTAGATATGCTCTGAGCCTTGATTCACGATCATTGCATAATAGCATTGCTATGTATATTACCTGGGTGCTTTAGTAGACTAGGGAAATGGGCTATTTAAAAGATTAAATTCGCAGAATCAGTGCATGTGCTAATGAAACACGTGGGAGAAAAAGCCAAGAGGCCTCATTTCCGGTGCTGACTTTTACTTCCTGTGGTGCTCTGGCCTCACTGAACATTGATTTCCTCTTCTGTGAAATGGAGATCATAGTAGACCTTGCCTCACAGGATTTTTTTTTTTTTTTTTTTTTTTGAGAAGGAGTCTCACTCTGTCACCCAGGCTGGAATGCAGTGGCGTGATCTCGTCTCACGGCAAACTCTGCCTCCTGGGTTCACGCCATTCTCCTGCCTCAGCCTCCTAATTTTTTGATTTTGTATTTTCAGTAGAGACGGGGTTTCACCGTGTTGGCCAGGATGGTCTTGATCTCCTGACCTCGTGATCTGCCCCCCTTGTTCTCCCGAGGTGCTGGGATTACAGGCGTGAGCCACCACGCCTGGCTGCCTCACAGGATTTTTAAGAGTACTAAATGACAGAATGCCAAACACACAGCTTTCCTTATCATAGGAAGTAAATGCTTAATAAATGAGAACTGTTTGTATTACTATTATACGATTATTTCTCAAAGCTCTGAGTCTGTAATTCTGCCTATACTACTTGCTACTCTCATTTATTCGCTCTTTACTTATGCAGTTCTCTGTTAGCCAATTCTTATTTCTTGTCAGATTCAGAGTCATGATGGTCACCTTTGAAGATGTGCTGTCATTTCAAAGCACTGGCTAACTACAACCAAGACTGACAACCATGAATAATTCCATAGAGCCTCTGAAACACTCTAGCATTTCACTCCAACTCTTGTATATATACCATCAAGTTGTTCTCTCTTGCTTAGTGCGCTCTCTTCTCGGCAGAATTCAGGTATAGTTACCGAAGGTGGATATCAACTTCCTCTGAAAAATAACCCAGCAGGAACCATCATGGAGTAACTGGGCTTCATGAGATCATCACTGTCAAGTCTAAAAATACATGGTGAGATAATCACATTTACTTTTTTCTTTCTTGTACATTTTCAGCACGTTCACGTCCATGTTCTTCCCAGGAAGGCTGGAGACTTTCACAGGAATGACAGCATCTATGAGAAGGTGGGTCTGCTCTCTCTGATCTTATTGTTTGATCACGGGGACTGTCGTTGGGATGACATCAACCTAATGAATCAAGTATTACCCTAGATATGGTCTGAAATGGAATTCTATTTAGTCTGACTTGGAAAGTGGCAGTAGAAGCCAAGGAGTCAAGAATGGCCATCATGGGAACCCAAGACTAATTAATTATAATGATTTTCTTTTTCAAATGAAAACCAGCAGAAAACAAGTGTCCGTGTGATTCCTATCCTGTCATTTACCAGGACAGTAAATATTTGCATGGAGATACGGCCCAGAATCTCCACAGAAGAAAACCTATGGTGCTACTGGTGAAAATCAAGCAGATTGATATATGATTGTTTTAGTCAAATGCTACACTTAATTTTTAAAACACTTTGGAACTCAGCTTGTCGTTCCCAACAGCATTTATTCAAAGCGAGACTTTGAATTATTGTGAGGAAAAACTAGGTTGGTTTGAATAAGTGTAACTCACATATCATAAATATTAAAGAAGTTAATTTATTTCTAAGTACTCCCATTCAAAGATATAAGTGTAAAACCACTACAAACATGAATCGGCAAGAGCCAGGTGATCCTCACCTAAAGCCCTGTCTACATGAGAACCTTCAGATGCCCATTTCCACCGTGTGGAGTGTAGAGTCTGTCATGGATCAGGCTGTTATAAAATATAAGGTGATTTCAGTTTACCTGTTTATTCTAGCCAAAGAGGGGAAAGTATGTCCCCCACATGGTAGAGCAGATTAGATAGCACTAGTGCCCTGGAGTGATTGGTTAAAAGGACTTTGAGGCTGTTTGTGGATGCAAGGAAAAGTGCTGTGATTGATTAGCAATGCCTGCCAAGGGCATCAGATAGGAGGGAGGTATCATATTTGCTGTCTATTTGACATTCCTGTTCTAACTCTTTGAGAATGCGTTTTAAAACACATTGTTTATATAGATTGTTTATCATGTGGCTCTGTCAAATAAACCACATGATTATCTCTACCTCGTTTCCAGGGACCAGTTAAAATCTATGCAACTTTTTGTGTGTGTGTCTATAGGGCTTCTTTGCAGTACTGACATTAAAATGGCAACTCAAATCCTGAAAATAAAGAACAATAGGTCAGCAGTTAATAATGAAACTTATAATTAATGTTTCTGGGATGCATTGGATTTCGTGAAGTGGCTGGTTATTCTGCCTTTAGGATAACCCTTACTATCTTTTGCTTCCTATGTTTTCCAAGAGCTGTAGTGGATGTGCGCAGAGTGGAAATAATCTAGTCACCAGTACCTAAGTGCTGATTTGTGGACTAGTTGCTGCAGATCTCAATTCTCAGGAGGTCCTGTCCCTGGAGATTCTGATCGAGTAGATTGCACAGCCCTCAGGAATCAGTCATTATATAAGGAAATCCCCAGGAGGCTCTGATGCATGACTACCTTTGGGAATAGGCTCTCTGGGTTTTCCAAAGCCATATTCTATAAAACTATAATTTGAACTCATTTTCATTGGATGTGGAATGCAGTTTGGGGATTGATAAAGGCTTAGTTCACATTGGAAGAAAATCAGAATTATAGAGTAATTATAAAGAGATGTAATTAAAATACAAATACCAATCTCAGTCATGTAAACTAAGGTTAACAAAATGTTGCCAAATGCAGACTGTTTTAATGAATAAATTAGCACATGAATTATATACTAGTAAGTACTGCTAAGGTAGCATTAAAAGTGCTTGAAAACACTGTTTTCTTAGGCTGAACAGTCACCTTGAAATCTTGTCGATGTTCCAAATGTGCTTGAAACAGAAGCTGCATGGTTACATTTCAGCCCAGTTCAAGACACAATGTACAGCACTGTGGTTGGTGTATGGCCTCGCTCTCCTCTCTTATTCTTTTGCCCTTGTCTGCATGCTCTGATGGCCCCACAGATAAGAAAACACATGTTTCTACTTCTACATTTTGGAGGATCATCTCAGGAGAAGTAATTACTCTAAGAGTTCTTTCTTTTCTTTTTTTTTTTTAATCAGTGGTATAAGTCATATGTAGTATAGACAGTATCCACTAAGGGAGATTGTGGTAAAAGACCGTGTAGAGATTGAAGTCTAGAAACAGGCAGAAGTAAGTTCAAATCCCAGTGGCATCTCCTAACCATATGATATCGAAGCCTGAAAGACTTATTTCAGGGGTTGGTACTTACCAAGAATTTGTTAATAGATAGCAGTTTCTGTTCTTATTGTTATTATTACTATTTTTTTAAGTAGCAATGGTTAGTAGAGAACCAGATTCAAATCCAGGTCATTGGATGTTCCCATCTACCATTCTTTCCAACAGTGAAATTCCCAATTTTCCCTTTGTCTTTAACCATTCATTCTCAGTTTTGTCTTCCTCTTTGTATGAAAATGCTTCTCCAGGCTGAGTATCTAATAACACAGTGTTCAGAAAGAGGCATGAAAAGCATGCAGCACCGCACAGGCATTATTGGTATAGAACTTAATGTATATTAGACCAAGTGATCTTAATCAGAAGCGATGGAATGATGAGGGATGGCATTCTTTATATTGATGGGAGCACTCGCTCTAGATTATGCATCTGTTCAGGACATTCAACAAACAGACTGCCTTGGAGGGTGAGAGGCAGGAAACAGGAACAGCAGGAGGCTGAGCTCCATAAAATGTAATTGTATTTCTACTGCTGCAGACCTAGAAAATTATGCCTAAAGAAGCCCCAGAGTATAAATTGGCTAGGAACATTGTGTTCTTTCTGGGCACTGTTTTAAGATGGTTAGTTACAAATAAGAAGGTTCATAAGAAGGGCGGTTGTGTCTGAAAACAGATTTGGGGAGTAGTTGATGGTGGGAATGTTTTGCCTTGAAAAGGAAGACTTGTAGAGGGAAGATAGTAACAGAGTCACTGTTTCCAAATTATCTGAAGGGCTGGCAGTTGGAAAGGTATTAAATACATTCTATGTGACTCCAGAGGGTATATCTGTGATTATCGGACTACAAGGTGGCAGATATCATTAGCTCTACATAATAACAGGTCAAAGTGAAAAAACCTTCTGAACACTTACAAGGAGGTGAGCTTCCCATCCCTGGATTCACTCAAGCACAGAGCAGATGGCCACAATTCTTCAAGAAGATATCTACATTTGGTCGGTGGATGGGCCACTTGAATTTGCGATTCCTTTCTTTACACATTTGAACCATTTGATCATTACCGCCATTTTCAGGTTTTACAAGTTCTGTAACAAATAGTGGGGTTTTTTGTTGTTGTTGTTGTTATTAGTATTACAATGTTTGAGTGACTGTCTAGTGAAACATATTATTTTCTTTGTTAAGTTCATGGAAATAAAAGGTAAAACCTTTTTTTAAAAAAACGTATAGGAAACCACACTTTACTGATTTTTTTCTCATTCCCAGCCCACTTCCTGCTTTTCCTGCAGCTCAGCATTGCATATTGATGGTCCTTGGGCTTTGCTTGCCTCCTCATATGTGTTTTATTTTTGCCTGCAAAGTATTTGTGGTGGTTTGCTTTATTGTGGCTGTAAAGTATTTGTTAATGAATCTAAATGCTGTTAGGCATATTGCTCATTCTCTAGGCCTATGCAGTTGCCATGTCTGCCTCCTACCTAGGCTTTCTTCACTGGCTGATGGTGCATGCATAGCTCCTGAAGGCATTGGAGTTTAAGATCTTTGCCTATTTCATGGGCTGCTCCTCTTCTCTCTGCCACTCAAAGATTACTATTCCCCAGGATCTTCTGTCTGGTATACTGGGCATGCTGTTTATCTGAAACATCTGTTTAACCTCCCTGACTACTCATTTACAGTGCTCTGGCCCCAGGTGAGTTTATTTTGTTGTTTTTTGTTGTTGCTGTTGTTGTTTTTAACTTCAAGTTCTGGGATACATGTGCAGAACATGCAGGTTTGTTACATAGGTATACATGTGCCATGGTGGTTTGCTGCACCTATCAACCCGTCATCTAGGTTTTAAGCCCTTCATGCATTAGGTATTTGTCCTAATACTTTCCCTCCCCATCGCCCCCCACCCCCAACAGACCCCAGTGCGTGTTCTTCCCCTCTGTGTGTCCATGTGTTCTCATTGTTCACCTCCCACTTATGAGTGAGAACATGCAATCTTTGGTTTCCTGTTCCTGTGTTAGTTTGCTGAGAATGATGGTTTCCAGCTTCATCCATGTCCCTGCAAAAGATATGATCTCATTCTTTTTTATGGCTCCATAGTATTCCATGGTATATATGTACCACTTTTTCTTTATCCAGTCTATCATTGATGGGCATTTGGGTTGGTTCCAAGTCTTTGCTGTTGTAAATAGTGCTGCAATAAACATAAAAATGCCTGTGTATAGTAGAATGATTTATAATCCTTTGGGTATATACCCAGTAATGGGATTGCTGGGTCAGATGGTATTTCTGGTTCTAGATCCTTGAGGAATCGCCACACAGTCTTCCACAATAGTTGAACTAATTTATACTCCCACCAACAATGTAAAAGCATTCCTATTTCTTCACGGACTCACCAGCATCTGTTGTTTTAATAATCGCCATTCTGACTGGTGTGAGATGCTATCTCATTGTGGTTTTGATTTGCATTTGTCTAATGATCAGTGATGATGAGCTTTTTTCTTGTGTTTCTGGGCTGCATAAATATCTTCTTTTGAGAAGTGTCTGTTCATATTCTTTGCCCACTTTTTGATTTTTTGTTTGTTTGTTTGTTTCTTGTAAATTTATTTAAGTTCCTTGTAGATTTTGGATATTAGACCTTTGTCAGGTGGGTAGATTGCAAAATTTTTCTCCCATTCTGTAAGTTGCCTGTTCATTCTGATGCTAGTTTCTTTTGCTGCACAGAAGCTCTTTAGTTAGATCCTATTTGTCAGCTTTGGCTTTTGTTGCAATTTTTTTTTTTTTTTTTTGGTGTTTTCATCTTGAAGTCTTTGCCCATGCCTATGTCCTAAATGGTATTGCCTAGATTTTCTAACAAGTTCTGAAATTGAGACAATAATTAATAGCCTCCCAACCAAAAAAAGCCCATGACCAGATGAATTCACAGCCGAATTCTACCTAAGGTACAGAGAGGAGCTGGTACCATTCCTTCTGAAAGCATTCCAAACAATCCCAAAAGAGGGACTCCTCCCTAATTCATTTTATGAGGCCAGTATCATCCTGATACTAAAACCTGGCAGAGACAAAATAAAAACAGAAAATTTCAGACCAATATCCCTGATGAACATTGGTGTGAAAATTCTTAATAAAATACTGGCAAACCAAATCCAGCAGTACATGAAAAAGCTTGTCCACCATGATCAGGTCAGCTTCATCTCTGGGATGCAAGGCTAGTTCAACATACACGAATCAATAAATGTAATCCATCACATAAACAGAACCAATGACAAAAACCACATGATAATCTCAATAGATGCAGCAAAGGCCTTTGAGAAAATTCAACATCCCTTCATGTTAAAAACTCTCAATAAACTAGGTATTGATTGAACATAGCTCAAAATAATAAGAGCTACTTTTGACAAACCCATAGCCAATATCATATGAAATGGGCAAAAGCTGGAAGCATTCCCTTTGGAAACCAGCACAGCACAACACAACACAAGAATGTCCTCTCTCACCATTCCTATTCAACATAGTATTGGAAGTTCTGGCCAGGGCAATCAGGCAAGAGAAAGAAATAAAGGGTGTTCAAATAGGAAGAGAGGAAGTCAAATTGTCTGTGTTTGCAGATGACATGATTATATATTTAGAAAACCCCATCGTGTCAGCCCAAAACCTCCTTAAGCTGATAAGCATCTTCAGCAAAGTCTCAGGATACAAAATCAATGTGCAAAAATTACAAACATTCCTATACACCAATAATAGAGAACCAAATTATGAGCAAACTCCCATTCACAATTGCTACGAAGAGAATAAAATACCTAGGATCACTACTTACAAGGGATGTGAAGGACCTCTTCAAGGAGAACTACAAACCACTGCTCAAGGAAATAAGAGAATACAAACAAATGGAAAAACATTCCATGCTCACAGATAGGAAGAATCAATATCGTGAAAATTGCCATATTGCCCAAAGTAATTTATAGATTCAATGCTATTCCCATCAAGCTACTGTTGACTTTCTTTGCAGAATTAGAAAAAACTACTTTAAATTTAATATAGAACCAAAAAAGAGCTCATATAGCCAAGACAATCCTAATCAAAAAGGACAAAGCTGGAGGCATCACGCTATCTGACTTCCAACTATATGACAAGACTACAGTAACTAAAACAGCACGGTACTGGTACCAAAACAGATATACAGACCAATGGAACAGAACAGAGACTTCAGAAATGACATCACACATCTACAACCATCTGATCTTCGACAGACAGACGAAAACAAAGAATGGGGAAAGGATTACCTACTTAATAAATGGTGTTGGGAAAACTGGCTAGTCATATGCAGAAAACAGAAACTGGACCCCTTCCTTACATATTATACAAAAATTAACTCAAGATGGATTAAAGACTTAAATGTAAAACCCAAAATCCAGGTTAGTTCTTTAACTTCAATGGTAGGTCCTGCCCCATCTCCCCAGCTCCTGTAAGTCTCATTCTCTCCCACTGACTTCTTTTGTCAAACATATCATTCTTGTTCCCACCTCAGTGCCTTTGCACATGTTGTTCTCTTCACCTGTAACGTCTACCATCTTCTCTTCCCCTTCATGTGGCTTCATGTCATCATTCAAATCTCATCTCTGAGTCACCTCCTTGAAGGATACTTTTCACTGTTTTCTGATTTCATCTATAATAGTTAATCCTCTCTCCCCTCTAGAGTAACTCTATCATATTACCATGTCTGTTTCATTCTTAACACCTCCCACACTTGACATAATTTATTACTTTATTATTCAATACCTGGATCCCCCAATTATGTGTTATAGTCTTAAGAGCAAGGATCTAATCTGGCCTAGGTTGGACCTTCATTGAATATTTGAAAACAAATGAACACATTTTAAAGAAAACCAAGGTGTTGATCTAGAAGAACTTGAAATTCTCTACTCATTCTAACATAATTTAAAAGGAGACTATATATTGCTTTTCAGAGGGCCAATTCACTAACTCATAGCCACACTGAGTGAGAGTTCGACATGGTGCTATCAGCCATCTGAGGTGAATTTAATGGGGCATTAATGGAACAGAATCCTTTGGTCAGCAATCAGTGTGCAGAAGGCTACAAATTGTGGTACTCTGGAATGGTTAGGGGAAGCAATTATAAACCTTGTCTGATTGCTAAGCAAGTCTGGTAGGCACATGTCAAAGTTGATAACTAACTTGCCCCCTCCCACCAAACCCAGATTTATGTGGCCATAACAAATACAGATGTAGGATTTGCTGAAAGCAGGCTCGAGAGCTACTCTTTCTTTCCAACCTTGATTATCGTCTCTAAGTTTGTTTTCACCTTCTCATCCTCCAGCAGTATGTCCTAGACATTTCAGAATAGGTGCCTCTGTTCTGTCTCAAAACTGAGCTCAAACTCTCCCCCTTCCAAAGCAGAATGTCTGCTGAAGCTCTTTCCTTGTGGTTGTCTATGTAGATCTTGTTTATCTGTAGTGCCCAAACTCTTTCTATATCTATGTTCTTTAAATTTTCATGAATTATGCCAAGCCTTCCCTGAACTCAGTGGGCCCTTCGTTATCTTGACAAGTTGATGAAGATTATGGTAATGACCCAAATGGGTCCTTGAATAAAAGAGTGTGTATAGATAATGTGGGGGAGGAAACACCCATGGCCTAATGTCATATCATCTCATTAACTCAGTAAGACTTACCCTAGCTGTATCGCAAATAAGCAACTCTCATAACTGTATTGGACAATTCATCAAATGTTTATGGGTGACATTGAATGACTGTGACTGTGCACTGTATATAAAACCCATTACTGATGAAGGAAGTGACTATTATTAAAGCAAATGGGAATAGCAATCAGCAATTGGACAAATTCAACCATGAATTTCATAGACAAAGCAAACGTGGGTTCAAGCATGTCATGGGAAACAATTGCTTGGCTTAACACAATTCATGAGCAAAATCAATTTGCTAAAATGCAGGCCATTTGGCCCTGAGGGCTGGAGAGAACCATTATATTGCTGATGATATTTATTGTTGAACTTGGATCTCTTTCACACACCATTTGACAATGGGCTCAGAGTCCATGGGTCCCTAGTTGACTTTTCAAAAAGGAAGGAATGTTTCAGTGAGACAGTTAATTAGCTTTTTGTCTTCTGGGTTTACTGATGTCCTCCCACTGAGTAGTAAGTTTCTGGGTATTTGAGAATTTTGGAATGAAAACTTTGGTATCTCTCATTCAGAATAAGATAACAACTTGATATGCTCTTCTAAATTAATGGAGACTTTTTATTCAAAGAACCAGATGTGATGAAACTAACAAATAAGCATATAGTAATGCTAATTTAATGGCCTATGACCTCAAATACTCCCTCTGTATCTATGAATGCTCTTTGGCTACCTATTTTAATAATGAGAGAGCTGGGTAAGCATCTGGTTTACCCTATCCTATGTCAGATTATTACTGAGTTAAATCTCTATGTTCCTCAAAAGAGAGAAACAAAATTAGCAGAAAAGCATTTTTCTGGTTAAAAGTTATTTGTGCCCATTTTTCTCACAGAAGCAAATATTCAGATAATATATGTATTAGCGTTCTCTAGCAGGACAAAACGAATAGGATAGATGCATATATGAAGGAGAGTTTATTAAGGAGAATTAACTTACACGATCACAAGGTGAAGCCCCGCAATAGGCCGTCTGCAAGCTGAAGAGCAAGGAAGCCAGTCCGAGTCCCAAAACCTCAAAAGTAGGGAAGCTGACAGTGCAGCCTTCACTCTGTTGCTGAAGGCCCGAGAGCCCCTGGCAAACCACTGGTATAAGTCCAAGAGACCATAAGCCAAAGAACTTGGAGTCCAATGTTCGAGGGCAGGAAGCATCCAGCACAGGAGAAAGATGAAGGCTGGAAAACTCAGCAAGTCAGCTCTTTCCACCTTCTTGTGCCTGCTTTATTCTAGCCGTTCTGACAGCTGATTAGATGGTACCCACCCAGATTGAGGGTGGTTCTGCATCTCCAGTCCACTCAAATGTTAATATCCTTTGGCAATTCCCTCATAGACACACCCAATAACAATACTTTGCATCCTTCAGTCCAGTCAAGTTGACACTCAATATTAACTGTCACAATATATGATTCAGGTTAGTCATTTTATTAACTCTGTTTTTTTCCCCCTAAGAGACAGGGTCTCGCTCTGTTGCCAGGCTGGGGAGCAGTGGCCCAGTCATAGCTCACTACAGCCTCAAACCCCTGGTCTCAAGTGATCCTCCTGCCTCAGCCTCCTGAGTGGCTAGGACTACAGGCACATACCACCACACCTGACTAATGTTTTTTTTTTTTTTTTTTGTAGAGACAGGTCTCACAATGTTGTCCAGGCTGGCCTCAAACTCCTAGCCTCAAGCAATCCTCCTGGCTTGACCTCCCAAAGTACTGGGATTACAGGCATGGGCCACTGTGCCTGGCCCAGGCTAGTCATGTTTGATAGAGTTGAGCAAGTGAGGAATGTTGAGAAGCATGGAGGGCTATAATGGTAGTGATGGTGAGCTGGGGCCTCCAAGGAAGATCATGAAGTCATTGGACACTAAAGAGGAAAAATAATGAAAGAAGGCTGAAGAGTGGTTGATGAGGAGGATACAGGTATCTAGAGGTTGAGCTTCAAGGCAAAGGATTCTATGGTTTTGTCCTAGAGTTTGCCTTGAGGTCAGCCACCCTAGATTAGTTTTCCAGAATTGCTCTCCTATGTTGTTTGAATATGTTCAGTTGCATGTTAGTGAGAAATAAGAAAATTTTAATTATGTGTCACTCTATCCATAGCATAGTAAATCCACTCTATCAAACCACTCCATGTGGTCCTCCCTCATTAGTTCCTGAATCAAGCCTTCTTGTGCAGAGTCCTATCTGCCCTCCTCAGTGAATTCTCGCTCCAAACAGATACATTCCATCAGAAAGCTCTAAGATGCTTGCCTGTGAAGGAGGAAAACACCTGCTCTGAGGTGTCCTTGTTGCTGTAGTCCATCTGTCGTCCTACCTACTTCTCATAGTTCTACTCTCAGTCTCACAGTGGCTGCTGCAGTGAAACCTAAGTTTAACTACAGTGCTTGAAAAATGGGCCGTTTGGGTGTTTAAAAAAATCTTAGGTTTACATTCAAGGTTCTCAACATAGCTATTAATAAAATCACTTAAAATTGTCCAAAAAGTTTTGATAAGTTTGGAGTTAACCTGCTAAAGCATACTACCAAGATCTCAGTAGTTTTTCCAAATCTATTTTACTTAGAGAAATGAGAGTATATGGATTAGGGACAGAAAAAAAAGACTATTGGAAAAATAAATTATGAGTAGAAATGGATAAATTAGGCAAAGAGAAAACAGATATGAATTAAGCATTGGCATGATTCCCTCAATAAAAATTACAATGGCCCCAAAGTGAAAAGCCCCCCAAACATTTGACTTTATCTCTCTTTTAATGAAGAAAATCAAAATAAGCAAGAATTAGGGGGAAACAGAAGATAAAAATTAATACAATTTTAAAGTCCCAAAGCATTTGTAAATGTTTTTACTTTTACATTATCACCTGTCATTCTTTAGACAAAAGAATGATACATGTAATTCAAAGAACCTTTATAAATAAAAAACATAACTTCTTAGCTTGGAGCAAGGTTCATTCATGTGCCATGTGCCATGTGCCAGCAGGAAGAAACCCTAAGGCCTCCAAGTTGCCTGCTTTTGGAGACGTAGAGTCCTGGAAACATAGCCTGATGTTTAGAATCCCAGCTTAAGTGTTCAAAATGTGGTTATATTTTTGTCACTGCGAGGTGAGGTCTACATTCAGTTTGGTAGCCACTAGCTACATGTGACCAGTCTGAAATGAGATGTGTTGTAGATGTAAAATACAGTTTGGATTTCAAAGACTTCTACCAAAAAAAAAGGAAATATCTCATTAATAATGTTTTATAATAGTTACATGTTGATATGATAATATTTTGGTAATGTTGAGTTAAAAATTGTATCACTAAAATTAATTTCACCTGTTTCTTTGCACTTGTTTTTGTGTTGCTACCAAACACTTTTAATAACATATGTATCTTGCATTAGATTTCTGGATGGTGTTGCTCTAGAATGCTTTCAAACTGCTTCAGCTTACTGGCAAGCAGCTGTTTGTGGAGATTGTTATGACCTTCCCCAGATTTAGAAGAGGAATTTGAATGATGCCAGATTTTCTTTCTAATCAAGGAAATCAAGAAAGACCTGGTATACCTGTATAGCTCTAAATTCTACACCTTGAGTCAACATAGTGATTTATTGCACACTCTTTAATGTTGAATTTGCTATTTAAATCTCAGTGTCTCATGTTTTCCATATTTAAAATGGGGGGGAAATATCCAGTTGTACTGGGCTTCTAGTGTAAGGTTGGTGGTCATAAACAACTCTAGTTCTCAGTCTTTGCTCCTAGGGAGAGCACTAATGAAAAATAATAATATAATAAAATTATTATTGTCATTGAGAATACACTCAGAATAATAATAAATCTATTTTAAATAAATGTAATATTTGAGAATAATAATCAAATTATTGTCAATGAGAATACACATTGGGCTGGACTGTCTACTAGGTGCCAAGCATACATTATTTTATTTTCACTAACCTGGCAGGGTCAATATCACTCATACCATTGAATTGAAACTAAATTTGCGGAGAGTAAATGTCTATGTCAAAACCTCATAACCAGCTCATGGTAAAGCTTGTTTATATCAAAGTCTGTTTGACTACAAAGCCTTCCCTATTTCTATCATCCTTTGCTTTAGCCTAAGGAAAATATTATCCTTCAATTTTATGGAAAACCCACGTAATAGTGAGAAAACTGATTTTCTTAGACACTGGAACTTCCAGTACTAAATCTCAAATGGTTTTCATATCCCTGTTCAACCTTAGAAGCATTTACACACACACACACACACGACACACACACGACACACACACTGGATTTCCAATAAATATATAGGTCCTAGACACACCACCAGTAATTAAGGCTTACAGTGAGAGAAATGGCATTTTACAAAGTCATGCATTTTCTCTGTTTTTAGGATATGGCCCACTGGTCCCCATCTAGGTACTTTATTATAACTCCTTTTTATATTTTTTTGTTAAACACAAGGAAGTCATCAACATGCTCTAGCCAAGCTTCTACAATTCCCAAGGTCATCCTTTTGGAGCTGGTTTTGTGTGCTGAACCTCTTAAATACTTTTGCTAGCCCTATAGTGTATTCATGTCATAACACACTAAAATATTTAAGAGAAAACTGCTTTTTTTCTGAAAAAGAAACAGTCTTGCTTATAACTCTTAATGGACCATAAATATCTTGTAGGCCAGTTGTACCAGTACCTGCTGGAAATCCTTCTTACATGAGTGGTAACTAAGGAACTCATAGAATATTCCCTTTGCACTGAAATGTAGCCTTGCTCCAACATATTTTTCCCTCTAAAAAATTGTTCCTTCTAGTAAGCTCTTCAGAGTTATTGAAAGGACATTGCACAGTTAGGTCAAATCTATATATGAAATTTCATTGGCTTCTCTGGTAATCTTGGCCCTATCAGTTGATATGAAGACTGAGGCTGAATTTCCTTTTAGTGACCTGAAATAAGCAACTGCACTTGTTTTCCTAAATCATTTTCCATCCACATGTGGTGTCTACCATTTACCTTCTTTACCTGGGGCATTGGGCTAGTTTCATCTATTGGTGATCTGGGATAAGGCTCAGTTAGACTCCTTGAAAGAGGTTGGAAACAAAATTTTCATTAGCTGGAGACACCCTCAAATGTGGAGGGAGACTGTGATATGCCTACGACATTAGCATACTGATTAGTTAATATATACAATGAAGTGCTCGTTTGGGCATTAAGGTACATTTATCTCCATCATGTATCGAAACAAAGGCATAGGCAGACTTGAAAAGTTTTCTGAGGATACAGAGAGAGTAAGAAACAGACCTGAGATTCATACTGAGGTTGTCTGGCTCCAGAGTCTGGGTTCTCCTTCACTCTGCTGCCTTTATGAACTACCAGAGGCATCTTACTCATCTTAGTCCTCTCTGCCTCCCAGCACCCAACAAATACCACTACAACATAGAGTAGGTTGTCAAGAAATGACTGATGAGCTGAACCTGGCACTTTCCCAGCCCTCTGTGTTCAGAGCCTGGTTCTTCAGATCCTCAGGTCCATGACTTTCCTTTATCAGCTGCAAGTCCCCCTACTTCTTGGGCACTGCCTGCCTCCTGTCAAAACCTCCCTCTGAGAAAGAACTTGTACCTCAATTATTACAATAGTAGTTCAAATTGTTGGCCTTCCTGCAATGTCAATGAATTTTTTCAAACCAACAAAGCCTGCTGAGAAAAGAATGGGATTTTAAAGCCGAAATAGGAGGTCTTAGTCTAGAGGCACAGTGGAACTTTATGGGTAACTCCAGAATTAAATCGCCAAGGCCAGCTCTGTCCCCTGTACCCATTTCTGGAACATCCCTGAAAATTAACTTGATAAATTGCTCCCCTAAAAGGTCTACCAGTACTCTCCAAGATAGACAATCCGAAATAGGCTGGTCAACACACACTTTTATGTATGCAATTGTATCTACACCCAACCCAGAGAATAACAGGCATTTCTGTGTCATCCCCTCTAAGTTCAAAATGCTCTTACCTGCATTATGGTTCCAGATTACATCAGAATGTGTCTGAGTGTGTGTCTATAAAACTTGGACAACTGATCTAATTAATTTGAAAAATCTAAACCTGGAAAACAATTTAAATGCCAAATAATAGAGGAGTATATTTTAATACTATATATTCATCTATGTAGCCATCAAATGAGTTTTTATGAGTAATTTTAATGATATAACACTGTGCACAAACAATCAGGCCAAGAATAATGAAGCAGATTAGTCCTACCATAATTTGTCTTTAGTAAAAATGGGAAACTGGAGAGAGAAAAATTATATTTCCAGAACTGTAGTACACCTGTTGTTTGATTCAAGTCTTGCCTAATGTTTTTCCATTTTTATTATTTTCTACAGTTTGGAATGAATTCTAATTTTTCGGGGCTACAAGTCTGCAAAACAATGTTTTCAATTATTTTTCCTTCTTTTTTCCCCATTTTTCCTAATTTGGACTCACCAAAATGTAAGCTGTGCTTTCGTAAAGCCAAGCGAACTGAAGCTAGACAACGGGAACTTCAGAAAAAAATAACAGCAGCCATTTACATACATAAGCCCCTTTCATACCTGCCTACTGATGTATGGACTTCAGAGTAATGTAGCCTATATCGATTTTACAGGCTTGTTCTTTTGTTTGTTGTTATTGTTTTTTCCTTTCTCCCCCTATTTTCTCTTCATAGAACATGAGATGATAACCTGCTAAAAATGAACTTTCCTAATAACTCAGGACCTACCCATCTAGGAATATACCATCCTAGCCATGAGAGATGGGATAAAACCTGAGACCAGAGACTCATTTTCTTCTAAAATGCTTCCTCCAAAAGATTTTTTAAAACAAAAGGGGGGAAGTGTGAAAGGAAAATAAATATTGGGGCCCCCAAATCACTAAGCTAAAGAGAAAAGTCAAGTCGGGAGCTGCTTAGGGTCAACCTGCCTCCCATTCTACTCAAAGTCACCCCTCTGCTCACTGAGATAAACACATATCTGATTGCCTCCTTTGGAGAGGCTAGTCAGAAACTCAAAACAATGCAGCCATGTGTCTCCTGTCTACCTATGCCCTGGAAGCTCTCTCTCCACTTAGAGTCTTCTTGCCTTTGCTTTGAGTGGTCCCATCTTTCCAGAATGAACCATTGTTCGTCTTACATATGTTGATTGATGCCTCATATCTCCCTAAAATGTATAAAACCAAACTCTGCTCTGATCACCTTGGGCACATGTCATCAGAACCTCCTAAGGCTGTGTCACAGGTGCATGTCCTCAACCTTGGCAGAATAAGCTTTCTAAATTTACTGGGAAAAAAATATATTGGGATATAATATTGAATGGAAAGAGTGGCATATAAACGGAGAATGGAATGGAAGCACATGTACCTTGAAATTAAGAGAGATGTGGCTTCAAATAGAATGTTACATTCCTGTTCCTTTCTTCATATTCTCTTGCATTTCCCAAACATAATATAATGAGCATGCAATAATTGTGTAATGTAAAGGAAACATCAGGGGTCACCTTTTAAGAGCAGACATCCTGTGTTCTTTTTCATTCATTGGCAGAAGCCAGTATTTACTGGCAGTTGTTTGGTGAACCTAGTGAAAAAAATTGACTTTAGTTTTGATCAAAACCTCATGGGAAATACATGTGTGTGAGCTAGCTAAGTAACTGAAACACCCAGAGAAGTGACTTTTTTGGTATTTTCTACTCTTTGACTTGTTAGAAAAAAATAAAAATGCTCCTCAGGACACAGGCGGGCAGATCACTTGAGGTCAGGAACTCAAGACCAGCCTGGCCAATGTGGTGAAACCCTGTCTCTACTAAAAATACAAAAATTAGCCGGATGTGGTGGTGCGTGCCTGTAGTCTCAGCTACTTGGGAGGCTGAGGCAGGAGAATCGCTTGAACCCAAGAGGAGGAGGTTGCAGTGAGCTGAGATCATGCCACTGCATTCCAGCCTGGGTGACAGAGTGGGACTCCATCTAAAAAAACTAATTAAAAAGTAGGGCTGGGCGCAGTGGCTCATGCATGTAATCCCAGCACTTTGGGAGGCCGAGGTGGGCAGATCATGAGATCAGGAGTTCCAGACCAGCCAGGCCAGCATGGTGAAGCCTTGTCTCTACTAAAAATACAAAAAATTAGCTGGGTCTGGTGGTGCACGCCTATAGTCCCAGCTACTCAGGAGGCTGAGGCAGGAGAATCGCTTGAACCTGGCAGGTGGCGTTTGCACTGAGCTGAGATCGCACCACTGCACTCCAGCCTGGGCGACACAGCAAGACTCTCTCTCAAAAAAATAAAAATAAATATAAATAAATAAAAATAAAATAGCCAGTTGTGCTGATGTGATACTCTACAGTCTTATATTCCCATGCTTTTTGTCTTGTCTCCAGTTTCTTCTCAATCACCAAGTCAACTCTTGATGTGTCTGAGGTTCATTTGAGTGCCATATATAACAATTATTCATTTCACAGTCACCAGTTTGACTATTAAAAATGGCAGGGATTCTGTGGTCCTTGGCTGTTGTTTCCTTGGCCTCTGGTGTCCAAGTAATCCACTTTGCCTGGTCCTTGTGTGCATCTTTGGTCCATTCTGATACCCATAAAGAATGCAGTCATCCTTTGCAGGATGGTGACCTTTGGCCTCCTACATCCCTGGAGGTGTCCATGGTTCTGACATAGTCTCTTGTCACAAGCACATGAAGGACACTTACTGTTTGGCCTTTGCCCACCTTTAAAAGTTTTCTACAAAGGGGCAAGAAAAAAAAAAAAAAAAAAAAAGAAAAAAAAAAAGAAAAGAAAAGAAAAGCTTGTCTATCCCTACATAATTTCCTAAGACCTGCAGGAAATTAGGTGCCTATAGCAGACATTAATGTTGCTGCTATAGTCCTTCATTATTCTCTTTGCAAAGCAGAATGCACATTCAGTCTACTCTTAGAGTCTCAAATTCAAAGGGATGGCTTGCAGTGAGTCGCCTGTGGAAGACCAAAAAATAGCCTCCCAAATGGTGCCTATGTACCAATCTTTCAGAACCTGTAAATATGTTAGATGGTAAAAGAGAATTAAGGTAGAAGATTGAATTAGAGGCTAGTCAGCCAACTTTAAGATAGGGAGATGACCTTGGATTATCCAAGTGGACTCAATATAATCACAAAGGTGAAAGAGGGAGGCAAAATAATTAGTGTCAGAGTGATGCAATATGAGAAAGATTCAACTTGCCATCACTGGCCTTAAAGATGAAATTGAGCCATAAGCCAGGGTATTCAGGCAGCCTCTAGAAGCTGGAAAAGGCAAAAGAACAGAGTTTCCCCTAGAGCCTCCAAAAAGGAATGCAGACTGGCCAACACTTGAATTTTAGTCCATTAGACCCATTTTGGACATCTGACCTCCAGTGCTGTAAGATAATACACTTGTGTTGTTTTAAGCCAATGAGTTTGTGGAAATTTGTTATAGCAGCAAATAGAAAACTAATATATTACCCAACCTCAGGATTCAGCCAGGGGGTTGGGGGAAAGGCAAGGGTAGAACACACCCTGCCCCAGTGCACACATGCACACACATGCATGCATTTTTCCACTCGTGTACACATGCACTCTTTCTTGCTTTATCTATCTTAACTCTGTCCATTATCCAGCTTGAAACTCTATTTTAAAGTCTAGGGGTGGGCAGTTAGAACTCTTCTGTGTCCTTATCCCTGCATGAGTCATTTTTCTCTTACACTGGGGCAGTGCCTTTTGAATTAGAAGCTAAGCTGGTGAGTGAAGGAGACTACTGCTAAACGATAGATGCACTTCCCTTTAGCCAAGAGACGGTCAGGAAGGAAATGGCACACCAGTGATTACTTTGAAATATTAGCCTGCCACACATGGGTAAGAAATTAGTGACAGGAACTATGCTACAAAGTTGAAACCACTAAGTAACATGGGATGGTGGTCTCTGATAAAGGGCCATGGAAGTGTGGGGAAGGAAGTGACCACCTGATATGGGGCCATCAGAAAGGCTTCCTATCGAGGCTCAACTCCTGTCCCTATGGCTAATGAGACTATGGGCAATTCCCTCTGCCTGAGGCTCAGTTTCCCTTCAAACTGAGAGGTATTCATCTTGGTCACCTGTGAGCCTGCTTTTAGCTCTGATACTTTGTGATTCTATGACACTAAATAGTTCAACTGAGAAAGAATCACTTGCCCTGAGAACTCCTTTCCTTTGATTTCCACGTGGAGGTTACATTAGCATAGCAGAAAGGATATTGACACTGCCGCTGACTTTTCAAATTCACTGAGAATAGGAGATAAAATGAAAACACACCAGATGGAATGTGAGCTCCCTACTATTTCAAAACTTAGACATTTCCACTAAATGTTGGCACAAACTTAAATATCATCTTGAATGCTATTTACAGTTTTCAAAGTGACAACAATAGCATCTTTCAAAAGAAGGAAAGACTATGTGAAGAGAGATCCTAATATCTTTGGAAATTTTTTATGGATGGAAATTTTAAGAGAATAATTAATCAGATATGAAAACAATAGGCTGGGAAAATCATGCAGGCAACTGAGATCCATCTGTAACTCCACCACTAAGTGACTAGATTTCCAAGCACCGACTCCACAGAAGCAGTATGAATTTGGCTCATTTCATGCAGATTTGCTAAATAGGTTTCAATGTTTTTAATTTTTAGGGGTCTACATGCTGTGGTTCTGGATCCACTTTGGGTTACTGAAAACTTTGCTGTAAACTGGAAACTTCCTAACGAGGAAAATATTTAATGTATTTACACAGATAGCTTAAAAATGCATTTAACTTTAGGATTTTTAAGGGCCACGTTAAGAAGCTCCAACTAGAAAAGAATGACCTTGAAATCCAGGAAATTACAAAGACTGATTTTTTGCAAGAACTTTTATAAACACACACACACACAATCAAAAAATTGTTTTCATGTCCTTGGGGCTCATGGTGTCCATTCAAGCTCCAGCTGTCTGCATTCAAGAGCATTGTACTGTCCAGTTATTCTCATAGAGCAAATGCCATAGGCACTCAATGCCAGAATACACAAGGAGGAAGGGGTCTTTTGAAAAGGAAAGATCCATTAGACAGGATAGTGAGCTTCATTAGGAAGCCAATAATTGAACATGTCTGATGCCTGAATCTCTTATCTTTTTAATGAAAAGTCCAGTCCCAGAATCACACAGTACCTTCCAGAAAATGGGTCATACAGTTTTACAAAGCACTGTTATTTGCACTTCTGAGGGTTGTTTTTTTTTTTTTTTTGTAAATTGAGTTAACTTCCAATGGATTATGATTATATAATATCATTAAAGTATAGAAAATGATTATCTTGAAACTTACCTATGATACATCTTTTTGAGGTGCTAAATGTCTTTAAGCTGTAAACGTTGAAATTTTTGTTCTTTCTGTCACAGGAGGAAGTTACATATTCAGGTTTTCTATTCTTTAATAGGCTTTTCTGGATTATTTTTTAAGTGCAAGATGACTCAGACTGTGGCTTTATACTATCTAGGAGACAGTTTAAAATTAAAAAATTTTTAAGACTCATAGAGTCTATTGACTCCACAGTGGTTGAAACAAAACCTTTTTTTTTAAATCTGAGTTTATTGTTACCATCATTTGTTCATATTTAATTAAATTTTATATGCCTCATCCCTCCTGCACACACCTATAAAAGGTTTACTACTTGAGAGGCACTAGGTTAGGTTTATACAGATGTAGAAATTCAAGAGATGAGTTGCTCAAACTTAATTTATCTGATAACAGAGTGCATGCCCTTCTCCCATTAAATGTTCCCCTATTTTGACCCCTGGCCTTACTGGTATCGCCCCCATTCTGAAAAATCCAGGCTAGAAATCTTGGGTCATCTCCAGTTTATTCTTGAAGTTCATCCTCTGTATACTATTGTTCTCTAGGTTCTATCAATTTTCTTTTCCCACCAAACCCCTGTCATAATTATTGCTATTCTTGGCTGGGCTGAAGTCCTGGGATTGTACTCCCCAGGGTTTTCTGGGGCTTCACTGAGGTTTCCAAATTGATAGCAACAGGAGGCAGGCAAATGCCTAGGCAGATAGGGGTGGGTCCCCAGTGAAACCCCACCTCAAGTGGAAGAGAGTTTAAAGCCTGAAAGCCAAGCTACAAGTTAAATCCTCAGACTGGATTGAGAATTTCCCTTTCTGTTTGATACACTCTCCTCTGATTGGTCCCCACCCTTCACCTGTTTTACATATACCTGCACTTTCCTGATTGGTTTTCTACACTGTTGTGCCCACCTTTGAGTGGTGTCTTTGCTTTAAACTTTTTTTGTAGACTCACAAACCAATCAGCAGGCACTTCCCATTCTAAGTCCAGAAAAGGTCCCAGACCCAGCCACACAGGGGAACTCTCTCACCTTCAGGTAGGGGGACTGACCCCACATCTTCTCTTCGCTAAAAAGTGTTTTCATCACTCAATAAAATTCTTCTCTGCCCTCCTCACCCTTCAA
Source organism: Papio anubis (assembly GCF_008728515.1). NCBI lineage: Eukaryota > Metazoa > Chordata > Mammalia > Primates > Cercopithecidae > Papio > Papio anubis. The sequence continues at coordinate 80,362,937 of NC_044977.1, forward strand.
TGTCCAGTGTATCTTCATTCTTCTTGGGCATGGTACAAGAGCTCTGGGAACCACCAAATGTGGGTACAAGGTATAACACAAGAAGCTGGGGCACACCAGCATGGCCAAGCAAGGCCCAGGATGGGCATCGCTGGCCAAGGGTTCCCAGCTTGCAAAGTGACCAAGAAGAAAAATCCTACATCAAAATCATGACTTCAGTCTACTTGTCTCCGGATTGTGGGGAAAATTGAAGAGAAATCTCATAATTTTGTCAACTCAAATACTTTCTCCAATCTGTTTCTGACAGTTGAGGTGGAAGATTTTGATGCAACTTCAAATTGCATCAAAATAATCTATTTGCTTTTTCACCTTCCCTCGTTCCTTCTTGCTTTCCTTTTTTTTTTTTTTTTTTTTTGTTTCCTCTTTTGAATTTTATGGCACAAATTTGTGCTTAATTCCTTATTTAGAGCTCACTGGTAAATTCCCCCCCCCCCTTTTTAACCATGATTTTATGGTTATTATTGTTCCTTTTGTTAGGTGTTGATGAAGGTGGGAGGGAGATTTTTTTCTTCCATGCTCTGTCACCTTTATCATAAAGAAATAGCTACTTTAGAACAACTGGCTTTGGGGGGAAAAAAAAGAAGTAGCCACTATTTTGTGCTATTTCTTTCCGGTTTCCATTCTTATTATCTTTCTTCAGGCCCTAACTAACTCATACTTCCTGGGTTCTGATTTCAGCCAGTCCCTTTTGTACCACATAAACTGATAGGATAGCTTTCCTTAAATTCAGTTCCTGACATTCCAAAGCTGGACGAAGTCCAAACGTCTTGACCTATGCTTCCAAGACCCTTGGAAATCTAACTTTGCCTTCTCTTCAACTTATCCCTTGCATTCATGAGCCATTTGCTTAATCGAATTGCCTCCTTATGGCTCCCACAGGGAACCAAATTATTCCCACCTTTGCACTTTCAGATTGCTGCCTTTGGTGATTTCTCCTTTGCCTCCTCCTTTATTCTGTTTAAACTTCTCAAGGGCTTTTCTAACTACTCCAGGCTACAATAATCCTCCTCTTCTAGACCTCACCACACATATGTTTGAGTATTTTAATTCTCAGAATAAGAGGGGTGAAAGTCTCTAGAATAACTGACTGCATTTTTAAAATGCAGGTGAGTGAATGACAACAGTAGTGACCATTTTTTTATTTCATCCTTTGTCTCAGGCATTAAGCTAAGAACTTTCCATATAGTAACAGCTTTCTTTAGATACAATTAAAATACCATACAGTTCACCCATTTAAAATGTACAATTCATTGGTTTCAAGTATATTCAAAGAGTTGTATAAGTGTCACTACAATCTAATTCCAGAATATTTTCATCACCACCTAAAGAAACCCTGTTCCCATTAGCTGTCACTCCTCATTCCTCCCCTTCCACAGCCCTGGAAACTAATAATCTACTTTCTGTCTCTATGTATTTGCCTGTTGTGAACATTTCATATAAATGGCATCATACATTATGTGGTGGTGTGTGCTACTGTCTTTTCCATTTAACATAAAGTTTTCAAGGGTCATCCATCTTTTGGCATGTATCAGCACTTCATTTCTTTTTTACAGCTTGATTAAGATATGATTAACAAAATTTATTTTTTTGTGATGATTTAATATGTGTATACATTGTGATATGATTACCACAATCAAGCTAATTAACATACCCTTTACCTCACGTAGTTACCTTTTGTGTGTGTGCATGGTGAGAGCAGTAAAGATCTCTCTTAGCAAATATCAAGTATATAATATACTATCATTAGCCTTAGTCACCATGCCATACATCAGAGTGCCAGCACTTACTTATCTTATAACTGAAAGTTTGTACCCTTGACCAAATTATTCCCATTTCCCCCATGCCTGGCCCTTGGTAACTACTGTTCCATGCTCTGTTTCTCACAGTTGGAATATTTTAGATTACAGCTCTAAGTAAGATCATGCAGTAATTTTCTTTCTGTGTCTGGCTTATTCCACTTGGCATGTCATCTAGGTTTATCATGTTTTTGCGAATGGGAGGATTTTCTCTCCTTTTTTAAGAGTAAATCATATTCCATTATTATACATCGCATGTCTGTATTTATCTGTCAGTGGATATCTAGGTTGATTCCACATCTTGGTGGTTTTGAATAACGCTATGATGAACATGGCAGTGGAGATATCTCTTCTGGATGGGTGATTTCAGTTCCTTTGGCTCTATACCCAGGAGTGGGATTACTAGATCATATGGTATTCTATTTTTAATTTTTGAGGAACCTCTCTACTCTTTTCCGTAATGGCTGTCCAAGTTTACATTTCTACCAAGAAGGGTTCCCTTTTCTACACACCCTCAGCAATACTTGCTATCTTTTGACTTTTTGATAATGGCCATCCTAACACATGTGAGATGATACCTCACTGTGGTTTTTATTTCCATTTCCCTGAAGATTAGTGATATTTCACTTTTTTTATAAACCTGTTGGCCATTTGTATGTCCCCTTCGAAAAAAATATCTCTGCAGGTTCCTTGCTCATTTTTTAATTGGGTTATTTTACAGGGGAGGAGGGTACTATTGAGTTGAATGGGTTTCTTACATATTTTGGAATTTAACCCCTTATCTGATATATGGTTTCCAAATATGCTCTCCCATTTTGTAAACTGTCTCTTTACTATGTTATTGCTTTCTTTACTTTTCACAAACTTCTTTTTATTGCTAAATAATATTCTATTGTATGGCTAGACCATATTTTGTTTATCTGTTCATCATTTGATAGACAGTTGAGTTGTTTCTACTTTTTGCTTCTCGTGAATAATCCTTCTGTGAATGCTGCTATTAATATACAAGTGTTTGTGTGCATATATGTTTTCATTTCTCTTGAGTATATAACTAGGAGTAGAATTTCTGGTTGATAAGATAACTCTATGTTTAATTTTTGAAGGTACTTCCAGACTATTTTCAAAGCAGCAGTACCATTTTACATTCTTACCAATAGTGTAAGAAGATTCTAGTTTCTTCTACCTTCACCAGTACTTGTTATTTTGTAACTTTTTATTCTAGTCATCCCAATAAGCATGAAGTGGTATCTCATTGTGCTTTTGATTGGGTCAGGCATCCCTGATAGCTAATGTTGAGCATCTTTCCACATGCCCCTTGGTCATTTGTATAGCTTCTTTGGAGGAATGTCTATTCAGATTCTGTGCCCATATAAGTTGAAATTTTTGTGTTTTTATTATTGAGTTGGAAGAGGAATTTTCCATATTTAACTCATGTTATCCTTACAATACCTCTCCGAGATTGGCGTACTTACGTTTGTCTTGCAGGTGAAGCAATTCAAGTTCAAATCATTCATTCATTTGCCCAAGGTTCCACAGGTAGGAAGGATCAACTAAAGCTGAAACTTTAAAACCCAGAATCTTTCCAAATATATTTTCCACTCTCATATTCTTCACTATTTCGCTCAGAAAGTCAAACAGTGATGAGTAAACATGACACTAAGACATGTTAGAATATTAAAGTTCAGACAACAGTTTAGAAATGAGCAGACTTAATCCTGTGAAGGATAACAGGATTAAATGAGAACAGAAACAGAAGCATAAAAACAATGGGAGGTTATGTTAACAGACAAAACAGTAAGAAAACTTTTGCTTCTCTGCATCCTGTTGGTCATACACTTGGAAGAAATGTAACCAACCCCAAGGTTATCATATCAAAGGACTGCATAGACTTTAAACAATGTGGCCTGGCCAGGCACAGTGGCTCACGCCTGTAATCCCAGAACTTTGGGAGGCCGAGGTGGGTGGATCCAATGAAGTCAAGGGTTCGAGACCAGCTTGTCCAACATGGTGAAACCCTGTCTCTACCAAAAATACAAAAATTAGCCAAGCATGGTAATGGGCGCCTGTAATCACAGCTAATCAGGAGGCTGAGGTAGGAGAATCTCTTGAACCAGGGAGGCGGAGCTTGCTGTGAGCCGAGATCGCACCACTGCACTCCAGCCTGGGCGAGACAGTAAAACTCTGTCTCAAAAAAAAAAAAAAAAAAAATGTGGCCTACAACAGGAGCCACCCTGTCTTGGGATGTACACATGGTAATGAGATATGGGGGATTCAAGTGCAAGTAGATAGCTCAGTGTGAAGTGGCACCAGGGTTGGCATCTAGAGGAGTCAAAGCAGGCACAAGGCAAGGAGAAGTATTTAGTTTTGTCTGTATCAATTTAAGGATCTTCATTTGGCAACTTCTTGGATATTGTAGCCCTGTCACCTGTGGACTTTGATTTAGTCACAGGAGCCAATACATCACATGGTTGAAGGCCATGTAGCCTCACCTGTTCTGCGGACAGGCCTGCATAGATAGCTGCTGGGAGGAACCATTCATGGAAAAAAAAGGCTCACTCTCCTCATGTCCTGTGGGGTGAGTCTGGGGCTGGAGCCACCAAGAAGGTCTGTTGCTTAAGTCATTCTTGCTGTCCACGCCTTTACCTCAGAGGATTGTGGCTGCCAGAGTGGGGAATCCAACAGGCTGCATTATGCATTGCCCCTGGTGATTGTGCTGGATGACTGTAAAGAGTCTCTGCTCTGCCTCCATGGTGCCTAGCACAGGGGTTGTGGGCAAACGATACCTGTGGGCCCTGGCCCAGTTTTGTAAATAAAGTTTTACTGGAACACGGCCATGCTCATTTGTTTACCTGTGGCCTGCAAAGCCTAAAATATTTAGTATCTGGATCTTTATAGAAAACGTTTGCCAACTCCTGGCCTGGCATAGTGCTAGGCCTGCAATAGCTGATTCTTTTTTGTTTTTGTTTTTGTTTTTTGAGAAGGAGGCTTGCTGTCTCACCCAGGCTGGAGTGCAGTGGCACCATCTCGGCTCACTGCAACCTCCACCGCCCGAGTTCAAGCAGTTCTCCTGCCTCAGCCTCCTGAGTAACTGGGACTACGGGCGTATGCTGCCACATCCAGCTATTTTTTTTTTTTTTTTGTATTTTAGTAGAGACAGGGTTTCACCATATTGCCCAGGCTGGTCTCGAACTCCTGAGCTCTGGCAATCTGCCCGCCTCAGCCTCCCAAAGTGCTAGGATTATAGGCGTGAGCCACCGTGCCCAGCCTACAATAGCTGATTCTTTAACCTTCCATTGACTTGCATCCTTTGAATATCACCTAACTGGCACGAAGCTAGGCAAGCCTCAGGGAGCCAAATTGGTATTAGTTCCACAAAGACATTCTCTCCCTAGATGAGGGCTCCTGGAGGGCGGGTGCTAGCAAAAGCCACAAGGCCGTTATTTACGTGAAGAGAGTTCAGCCCTTTCCATGCCTCCCTACTCCAGATGTGTCAGCCTTTGCCCAGGCATTCTCTGCCTGCTCAGATGAGATCATTTTCCACCTGTGAAAGTGTCTAAGAAGTTCAGTGTTTCCCTGCATCATCTCATGTGCCTGCGTGTGCCCCTGGAGGTAATGTCAGCTCTTATTTCTGAAGTCCATTGTGAGTGAAGGAGCAAAATGCAGAAAGGTTATGTCACTTGCCCAAGGTCCCACTTTGTCTTGTGCTCTGGGTCTAAATCCAGGCTGAGAGGAACATGGAGGGGTGAGGAGGGATGTCACCTTGTAATGAAGAGATGGCAATGAGGACTCTGATGATGGGCAGACTAGGGGAAGACCTTTCTGTTTGTTTTCAGCTTACCCCTTAGAATCTCAGTATCCTCGTTGACAAAATGAAGCTAAGGCTATTTTCTAGGTCATGGAGGAGGATTCTATCTGGCACTGTGTATTAATAGCCTAGTATAATACCTGGCATGTCATGTTCAATAAATACTACCAGCCATTATTATTGTTGTTGCAACTATTATTGTCACTATTGTTATTTTACCAATGTCGGTGAGAAATCAATGTCTGAACTTGAAATTTCTGTCTCTTCATTCATTGTCTGGTGTTGTAAGGTCAAATGGCTACAGGAGAAAGACAGAGACCATAAATGACAACAGTGGACTAAAAGTACCAAAAAAAAAAAAAAAAAAGACTCTGTAGAGGATATTTATTATCTAAATGATGCAGCTGCTTGTTACATTCTAGTTCATTGTTGCCAAGCCCAAATATGGGACTAAAATTGCCAGATCTAATATTTGTTTCAAGAAATGTTGGAAATCTGTTTTTAACATTGGTTAGCAATTTCTACCAAATACACACACACACACACACACACACACACGCACATACATATACAAATATTGTGAAATACTATCCAATCTGAAGGTCATACAGATTGACTGCCCCTTACCTGAAATACTTGGGCCTGGAAGTGTTTCAGTTGTCAGATTTTTTTTGGATTGGGAAATATTTGCATATACATAGCGAGATATCTTGGGAATGGGACCCAAGTCTAAACACGAAATTTGTTTATGTCTTACATGACCTTCTACAGATAGCCTGAAGGTAATTGTATATAATGTTTTAAATAACTATGTCCATGAAACAAAGTTTTGATTGCATTTTTACTGTGACCCATCATAACACCACATGTGGAATTTTCCAATTGTGGCATCATGTCGGTGCTCAAAAAATTTCAGATTTTGGGCCGGACGTGGTGGCTCACGCCTGTAATCCCAGCACTTTGGAAGACCGAGGCGGGTGGATAGCAAGGTCAGGAGATCTAGACTATCCTGGCTAACACAGCGAAACCCCGTCTCTACTAAAAACTACAAAAAAAATTAGCTGGGTATGGTGGAGGGTGCCTGTAGTCCCAGCAACTTGGGAGGCTGAGGCAGGACAATGGTGTGAACCTGGGAAGCAGAGATTGCAGTGAGCCGAGATTGTGCCACTGTACTCCAGCCCAGGTGACAGAGTGAGACCTCTCTCAAAAAAAAAAAAAAAAGTTTCAGATTTTGGAGCATTTCGGATTTTCAGATTAGGGATGCTCAAGCTGTATCTGGTTTGCAACTTCTTATATAAAGGGAGTAAAACCTTCCCTTTTCTGATAAGCCATGCTTATATTTGCTCATATCTAAAGATGGCTTCATTATTTCACTTGAGCATCCAACAAGTATTTATCAAATAATTCTCATGTGCCAAGCACGGAACTGAGTATTTAGAGATGAGCCAGGCAGAGTCTGTCCCCTTGAGAGATTCTTGATCTAGTCAGAAGGACTAACATATTATAAGATAATTGTAATAGAATGTGATAAATGGTTATCATTACCATGAAACCTTCTATTTAGGGAACAGGAAGAGGAAGGGGATTCTGGAGAAAGAGACATTTGGATTGGGTCTTGAAGGATGAGCAGGAGTTCGCAGACTATAGGGAGAGTGTCTAGAGTCGTGCTGTGCAATTTGGCAGCCTGTGACTAAATTTAAGTTAATTAACATTAAATGCTTTGCAAAATTCAGTTTCTCGATACAGAAGCAATAGACAGTGCAGAATTAGATCATTTCCATCACTGCAGAAAGTTCTTTTAGACTCAGCTGTGGTGTAAATAAGGACACAGATACCCCGAGACTATATAAACTTTAGAACCCTGCAAGTTTTGGGGATGTGGCTGGAGTGATAAGAACTGCAGTTGGAAAGGTAGGCGGGAGGCAGAGCAAGAGGAACTGCGGGTGCTAATTCAGCATGGTTCGTCACAGCCTCTAACTTTGCTTGACTCTACATGCTACCATCAACTCACCCTCCCAATCGTTGCTAACATATTTCTGGCTTCTTTCCTTGTTGCATTCAGATATATCACATGGTCCAAAAAAAGCAACATTACCCTTGTGTTATGTTCCAGATTTCGTCAGTAATGGCATACTTGTATTCTTGCCTCTGATACTGCTTGTGAATATTAAATACCTTAATTATTTTCTTTCACAGTAATAAAAATTATAAAAGGAAAATATACTTAGATTTATTTTCATACCATGCTGGTCCACACTGCTGAACCATATTTGGAAACTTACAAAATCATTGCTATGGTTATGCATTGAGAATTAGTAAAATTATTTCATTATACTTTCATTTCATTATTTAATTTTCTCTTTGCTTGTAACAGATTTTAAAATATAGGAGGAACTTGAATTTAGTATTCATAAAAAGAACGAGGGAGAGTTATACTAACAAACTGTTAATTTAATTTCTGAGTTACACTTGGTGCTAGATGAACATTAACTACCCTCTATTATTCTGATTTTTAATCTTATGTTGAATTGATCGCAGCCAAGTAAAAGATGCAACTTGGAGTTTAATTTGAAAATTCTAGGAAACTCTTTTGTAAGTGACAGTTAACACATTTTATTTTAGATGAGATCTTTTTTCTCTAAATAGTTCATGTATATGAACTATTTATTTCATCCATTTATTCCTCAGTTATCTATTCATTCAGCAGATATATAGTGACTTCTTACATTGTGCCAGGCATTGTGCTTGCTTGGGACACAGCAGAGAACAAAACAGTCAGGTTATCTGTTTTCATGAAGCTGACACTCCAGTCTGGGAGGGATGCCAGTGTACAAGAATAAATGAGCAAATAAAGCTCTCAGATTGTGCCTCATAATCCAAAGATAATAAAACTTGTCTGACTACACAGGTGAAGAGTCTGTGCAGTCAAAAAATTTCTCTCTGATGAGTTGATTTTAAACTGATTCCTGAATTACGTGAAAGTGCCAGCCATGTAAGGATCTAGAGGAAGAGCATTCCCAGGCCAGTGCAGAGGCTCTGAGGAGCAAAGGAATTGGACATTTGGTTAAATAGGAAGATGACCACTATGATTGTAGTACAAAGCGGTGAGCAGGTGCCAGACTTTGTAAGATGTTTTAAGCCCCCGTGAGGATGTTAACAAGTTTTGAACACAAGAGGGATATAATCTGATTAATGCCTTTAACAGGACATATGGTTATTGCTCTGGAGAATGGAAGTTAGAGGTCAAGAACAAAAGCAAAGTGACTCATTAGAGATGTTGATGATGGTGGCTTAGGCTTTATGGATGGAGAGAAGCAAGTGGATTCTAGAAATATGCTGGTGCTGGTAGAGGTGACATAACTTATTGTTAGGTTCTGGATGTGGCATCAGTTACTTCTCTAGGGAAGATAGGGATGCAGGAAGCGGGACAGATTTTTTGGAAGCATCTGATGTGCTAGATGCCCAAATAAGCAAAGTCATGTTCTGCTGTGTCTTCTCTTTTCACCTTGCTTTCTGACTTTAATATTGAAGACATTTCTGCTCTGCTGTGAAAAAAATGGTAACTGACCTGCATTAATACCTGCTATTATAGTGCATTCACTCCACAAAAATTAATAGAGCCCCTGCTAAGTACTGGGCACTGTGCTAGACCCTGAAGATACAATGATTCCTACTTACCTGGAGCCTCCAGTATAGTGAGGAAAACATTTAGCAATGAGTCCACACTGATCTGTGTTCTGTGCTGATCCAGGATTTCTCAATCTTGGCACTACTGACATTTTGGACCCGAAAATTTGAGTTTGGGGAGTGAGAGAATGCATAGTGAGATGCTTTGTAGCATTCAGGCTTCTACCCACTAGATGCCAGAGACACCTCCCACCCAGTTGTGACAACCAAAAATGTCTCCAGACATTGTCAGATGTCCCCTGTGGGACAAAATTGTCACCAGTTGAGAACCCCCGCCCTAATTCCAGCCCCTGATGTCTGATGACAGCGTAGCCAAGTTCTGAAGTCTGTTCTCCTCACCTGCCAGGTTTGAAAGTGTTTCCTTGCCTGTTAGTGGTAGAGCCAAACTTTCAATATGTGAAAGCAGCTTGCAACACTTGGGATGAAACCAAGGTTTCCTTTTGATGCTTTATTCAGTTTGGTTGGAAGTAGGATTGCATGTTAGTAGCAGTCTGGGAAGTCTGGAGAAGACCAAGTGATTGTTTTAAGTCAATAATGTACCAAATTGATCTCTTGGCAATGCCCTGAAAATATGAATCACTGAAAGACTTTTTGATCTTTCCTGGTCCAAACATACTGCAAAACCACCATCACAACACATCACATCTTGGAGGCAGAGTCTATCAAATTCACCGATTCAGTCATATAAAGAACTGTATAGATTTGACTTGTTTCACTCCACCACTGCTTGTAAGTTTTACACTTGAGTTGAGGAACAGATTCTGGAACACAGACAGCCTGATGGGCAAAAGACAAGCCACAACTTTACTCTGCAATGCCAATTAGCAACGATGGCAACTAGTCCTCCTGGGGATGATGCTAGTGTTTATTAAGTGTAAATTATGTGCTAGACATTGTGAAAGTTGCCTTATCTATAATTTATTTAATGTTCATAATAACCTCATAAGGTTATTATTATTATTTTATCATTTTCTATGTGGTAAATTGAAGTTAAATACCTTGCTGTTCTGGTAAGGAATAGGGCTAGGATTCAAACATCCACATGTATTTAGAATCTGTGCTCATTTTGTTTGTTAGTCTTTTGAGAAAGGGTCTCACTTTGTTGCCCAGGTTGGAGTACAGTGGTATAATCATGGCTCACTGCAGCCTTGACCTCACTGGGCTGAGGTGATCCTCTTACCACAGACTCCCAAGTAGTTAGGACTACGGCGTGCACCACCACACCAGGCTAATTTTTGTGTTTTTTTGTAGAGGCAGTGTTTCGCCATGTTGCCCAGGCTGGTCTAAAGTGATCTGCCTGCCTTGGCCGCCCAAAGTGCTGGGATTACAGGCATGAGCCACTGCTCCCCACCTAGAATCCATGTTCTTAATATCTGTGCTAAAATGCCTCTCCAGACATTGTTAATTGCCCATGCTGCTCTTTTCCACTGAGTTTAAATATGGCCTTGGACTCCTCAACAAGAGCTACTGCTACTTGATCAGAGAGGCATTTGGGATGAAAACTGTTTGCCCATCAATACCTAATTTTTCTTCCCAGTCAAGTATTACGCAGTGAATTCTTCCCAGGCAGATCATGGGGTTGCTGTAGACACATGGGAGTTCACATCAAGTAAGCCTGAAAGCATGGGGAAAAAATGGTTGAACTATATCTCGTAAGTAACTTTTCATTCTCCTTTGAACTTTAATCAGTGGAACTGGTATTGTCCAGCTGCTTTGTTTTATTTTCCTTTTATCTTTTACAAGGGCAGTTAGAACACGCTTCCTACAAAATGCCGTTGAGCAAACTTATAATGTTGCCATATTGCTGGTCCCAGACTTTCACCCTTGGGGACATTCTCCTATTTCTCCATTAATGGGAGATGCTTTTGAGGATCAGTTCGAGGGATCTTTGTTCCAAGTTAGAGCATATAAATCCAGTTTAGTTTCCTGCACCAAATCAGTTCATCTTATATTCTTCTTGGTTGGAAAGAGCCATGTACAGCAGTCTGAAACCTGAAAGCTGAAGGGAGATGCATTTCCCTCTAATTCCTGCCATCTTGCTCTTTATTGAACTACTGGTAGATGGGGCCTGGGATGCAACACCAGTTGACACCTTGAAGCTGGGATTGGTTCTCTGCACTACTAATGAATAGGCCAGAGAAATAATTTGCTATATTTCCCTTTGGATGTCCTATAAGCATCAAATAAAATAAATGGACCAATGCTAAGCTTTAGTCAGGTAAAATGTTAGGTTCAAATGTGATGGCATAAACATAATAATAATATTCACTGACCAACACAACGGACTACATAATTATGAGTTTTATAGATATAGTTGTAAAACATAGTGTGTTTAAATGACTGTGTCTGTGAGGAATTCAGCTTTTTAAATATGGCACTTAAAATTCTAATTTAAAATAAGTTTAAATATTTCCTATCTTTTTTGTGTAAGGTGTGAAAACGCTTTTTAGGGATCAGTGTTTTCAAGCTGCCCAAATATGACCAAAGGGCATCTTCTTTGATTTGCTGTTGGGTAATATTTTTACGATTGATGAGTGGGTGGTTCATTTTGAACCAAGTCTTCACTTTGGTCTGGGTTTCATCTTTAGTGATTTCCCACCCCCACCTAAATTATATTTTTATGACATAGGGCATTAATTAAGGTTGTTTTTCCTTTAAAAAGTGATTAAACACATCCCCTACCATTGGTAATACCCTGATTCCATATAGCTCCACAGCACTCTCTGAGGAATACTTCTGTGTAATCTTGTTTTTTGTGTTCTGGCTTAATTTTCCAGCCCTTAACTCTGCCTAAATATATTCTACCCCCTAACCTCTTTAACACTAAGGCTTAGGAAAGTGATCACTTTAAATTTACAGTTGTTAAATAGATTGTTAATGACCTAAAGAACCTATCAATCTTGCTGACCGTCATTATATTTTAAAAAGCAGACGGCTAATCACCAAATGCTTTGTTGATGGTTATTTTCATCACACTGACTGCCCTCCTTGGCATGGAAAGCCATTAGGCAGGAGAGATAGGAGACAAGCCATTGTGGCAAAGTGGTGCTGATGCTGGGAATTGGACTCCAGAGGGCAATTTGTCAGTTTGCTTAGGAGGTTCAAAGCTCGCTTTGTTGCGCTCAAACTTTACTGCCTGTTTGACCAGCTATGTCCCTCCTGATGATGTAAAAATCTGCTAGTTTCTCTCTTTCATTGTTGTTCAGCTTGTATGATATAGGGTCACTATTTAGACAGAGTCTCTAGGTAAGTCAAGGATCCCAGAAGGTATGGACTTGGCTAAATTGAGTTAGAGATGGACTGTGATTTTACATCAAATCATTGTCAAATGGCATCTGTAGCTTTTAAGTTTACTTTCATCGTTTTCTTTTTAGTGTGGAGACAATGCAGTTTCATTATGCCTGCTTTCTAACATCTCTTTAAATTCAGCAGTCCCCTAAAAGGCAGCTCTTCAGGAAAATCTAAACAGGAATCTCAGGGTGCAGGTGGATTCCTTGCTCCCCAGAGTCTTCGCTGAAAGGATCCTGTTAATGGATCATTCCTCATGGTCATGTAAAATGATTTTACTTACAAGACATTCAGGAATATCCAATTTTTAAGAACCCATATGTTTCATAAGGCAAGGGCACACCTAGCCCTATGTGAATGCCCACTGTAGAGATGACTCCTATGTATGCCTGCTGCTGGGAGACACAAAGGCCCACGCCAAACCTGCTGTCAGCAAGGTTCAGAATGTAGGCACAGTGGCTTCCTGGTGTGAATAAATTGTATAAGGTTTGCTTTCTCCGTCATGGAGCTCTTAAATTTTTATCCTATTGGTTTATCTATGATGTCGGGGGCATGGCTGGCTTAGAGAGGCCATGCCCTGCACATTTGCAGCCTCAGTGCTTCTCAGGTTGCTGACCCATCTGTCCTCTTCTACTCAGCAATGGAAATCCTTCTCATTGAGGCCACGCTTAGCAGCCTGTGTCTTTACCAATCTTCCTTTGCCCTTCATGCAGAGTAAACCACTCCCTTTTCCATATCATGCTTTTCCTGGTTTGTAGTTAGTTGTCCATGGTAGCCTCCTTGAAGGAAGAGGCCATGCCTTACTCATATTTTGTCTCCTTGGTTTCTGATATTTTGCCTGCCAGAGTTGGCACCTGACCCCAGCTGGACAACTGGAAGGATTGATCGACTATTTTTAAACCACAGCTTTTCAGGTCTTAGGAAAGTGTGTAAGTCCTTGGAGGGGCTGGAACATATCCCACCAATTTGGGAACCTACCCTTGAAGAGTACATAACCCTTATTCTGACCTTACGTTGCACAAATGCTGAGTGCATGCTTGTGTAATTAAATCAAAATTGTTAGCAGCCACCTAATGCAGGGTGCTGATTAACTTAGGGCCATCTCTTCTCGAAGTGTGTGCTCTGTGTTCTTCAGAATGATAACAGATTATGAGAGCCAGTGTTGGAGAGAGAAATGAAGGAAATTCTATGGCAAGTAACGTTGAAAAATGCTCAGCTAAGCAAAATTAAATACTGTTCTTCATCAAAGAACTTCTTTGACCTTAGCATTGTCCGTGAAACTTCCAGAAGGGAGATAATAAGCAGCATTTCCAAAGTACTTTGAACTATGATATTTTTATTATAATTTCTCTCTCTCTTTTGGTAATAGTGTTTCAAAGATCATACTTGGGAAATGCTGATTTAAGACTGCTAAGATGCATAAGCTGGTTTGGCTGATTTCAGAGTAATAAAAGGCAATAGTTAAGTGGGTTCCCATTTTGCATATGAGTTAACATAAGCATTTTGCCTTAGGAATGTAACAGATGAACTTCAGAACTTCCCCAACAGGAAATGAACCGAGGCAGCACAGAGTGTTCAGGAACCCTAAACCCAGCCTTTCCTGGAAGCCCTCAGTGAGGCAGGAACCAGAAGTTTCATGGGCAGCCTTTTCTATTCCAGTGTTTGGCCCTCGAGGCAACTGAAAAAGAGTCCCAGATTGATGCTCAGGCCATATTTATGGCCATTCCAACATGAGGAATGTGGAAAATGGAGAACCAGCTATGGACACCACCAAGAACTCAGATCTAATTCCCACCATGGAGTCCCCACAGGACAATAATCTGCTTAGACCAGTTGAGGCCTTCAGAACCCTGCAGGCTTTATCCTCTCAACGAAGTTAATCTCGTACTTGGAAATAATGAAATTACTGATAGATCAGGCTGGGATCTCTGCTAGTTAATATTATCCCATCTCTCTATCCTGTGACAGTGCTGTCAACTTGTTGTAATGTGATATTTTGAGCACCATTTAGATATTATTTTTTAATAACATCTTCATTGAAGGCCTAAAGCTTTGCCTAAGATTCTAAGGAAAGTTTTCATATGAAAGAGAGGGATAATGTTAAACAGACACTAATAAGCCCTCTGAAGAAAATTCATTACAATATCATTAGCAAAAGAAAAGAAGGAAGAAAAAACAACATACTTTTCCAGCCAATGTATGTTCTCTCATTAGGATTTTACATTTTTTACTGTACTGTTGCTGCAGATTATTCTTAGTTATGTATGTGCTTATGAACCTATGAAGAATTAGTGTCTTCTTAATGAGCACCAAAGACTGTATGTATTAAAAATTCTTTAACCTTACGTAAAAAAGAAACCATTTATTAGCAATTATGTCTTAGGATTAAAAAGTATTGTTTTTTAAAGCATTCCAAGCACGTTGTAGTGTCTTCTCCTACTTGAGCTTTCAGGATCTCTTTGAGGGATCCTCCTCTCTGTTATGAGGAGGGTAAGTTTTCCTCAAGAATGCAAATCACTTGGCCATGGTTGCCCAGTGAGTCAGAGACCATGCTAAGGGTCTCACCTTCATGGTGTAATTTGAGGGTATGGGGAGGCTTCACTTATCTGATAATAGTTTTCCTAATGGCCTGTGGTACATGTGCTAGAATTATGATTAGAGATTCATGACTTGTCCTTTTAGGAATCCAGTTAAGAAGGCACATTTGGGAGAGGTGGCCCCTGTTATCACCAGAACCTTTGAAACAATTGGGACTGGATGGATATCAGACAGTATGCATCAGAAAGGCTGGACTGCCTCTTGATGCCTGGTGTCTAGTCCCATTTTGATTGGCCAATGTCCAAGCATTGTTGAATATCTTTGAATATCATCCCAGGTAGTAGGGAAAAATTACTGAGAATAGGATGGTGCTCTGGTTTGAATGTGTTTCCAAAGTTTGCATGTTAGAAACTTAATCCCCAGAACAACAGTATTGAGAGATGGGACCTTGAAGAGGTGATTAGGTTATGAGGGCCCTACTGTCACCAATGAATTGATGTTATCATGGGAGTAGGTTTCTTGTAAACAGTAGCTCAGCCCTTCTCACCCTCTCTTCTGGCTATGTGATGCCTTTCACCTTGTTATGACATAGCAAGAAGGCCCTTGCTGGATGCGGCTTACCCCTTGATCTGGGACTTCCCAGCCTCCAGAACCATGAGCTAAATACTTTCTGTTTATTATAAATCTTCCAGTCTCGGGTATTCTGTTAAAGCAGCAAAAGCAGACTAAGACAGAGGAGAAACACAAAGCCAAACTCTGAGTCTTTCTAAAGGTCACGTTGGACAAGCCGTGTCACTGATGGTGTGGAGACTAGGACCCAGGCATATCCCAGTGATATTTACCTAGATCCCTCAAGGAAAATCAATAAATATGGACCATTTCCTTTCTGATATAGAGCTAATGTTTAAAAGAGAAGGGTCTTGATTTTTTCCCATATATTTCACTGTACAGTGAATAGAATATATACCAGTAAATAATATATGGTCCTTATTATAATGTTGGAAATAAAATGAATATGATTGTGATTATTGTATCATTCGCTGCATCATTGCTTTGCCTTCAATTTGGGCCTTTTAGCTGTTGTCAGTTAAAAGTCTACAAGGAATTTGTCTAGTTTCAGTTTCACATGCAATGTAGATATACTTTTCTCCTTATTAAAACAAAGTTTAGAGTATTTTTTAAAAGACGGTTCTCTCTAAATGTTATGTATGACTACTTTTAAAATTATGGATCATAGTTAACATAGAATACAGAGCCACTTGGCCAAGTTAGGTGAGTATAGTGAATGTTCAAGCCTGAATTTGTATGAGACAAATTCAGGTATGAATTTAAGAGACAACTTGTTAAAGAAAGCATACTTCTTACTTTCTTCTTTCAGATTGCTCTGATGGCAACAGAGTCCTTGAAATCCTCGGGGAACAAATTGGGGATAAAAGTTAGAAAGTACACCCGGCTTATTTTCCAAGCTCTGAGCAGACCTAAGAAGAAAGACTGAATTTAATCAAAAAAGATTTTATTGATGAAGGTATCACTCCTTCAGGCTAAACTTTGGCCCCTGCATGCTAATAAAACCCTCTCATTTCCCAGAAGTAGCCTTCTGCATAAAATCCAGGGAGAGTCCATGGACAGGAATACATCTTGGAGAAAGGGAATTGAAGACAATCAATCAGAAGTTGGCAAGGTCTCCCGCTGTCCCTTGCTGAGTTAGAAGGCACTTGCCTCTCTCTGGGCTGACTGATTTTTAATTCTTGGGCAGTCACCTGAATGCCTTTGGATTCTGGAGAGAGTGTAGGATGTGCCACTGGATGCAACTGCTTCTCTCAGCTCATGCTGGCTGAGCTCTGGGCATTTGCACCCTGGTATTTTACTTCTGTGTTATCTGCGCATGTGGTACTTTTACTGCGCAGATATGAAGATGAGCAATCTGGAGCCTCAAGTTTTTATGACTGCTAATTAGTACCCTGTTTGTGCCCTTTTAATCTGTTATTATAATAGGATGGCATGACATGCAGTTTTTTCTTGGCTCTCTGACTGCTGCAGCCAGGGGGGGCTGTATTTGCACTTTCTCATTACCTGTGTGCTTAAAGAATATTAATAAAGATGAGTTTAAAAGGGCAATGTTCTGAAACTTTCTAGTCCTCACCACGAATGTGAAATTTAGTTCCTGTTCTTCCCCAGGCTATGAAAGAAAGCTTTTGCCCCAAAGATGATGCTCAGACTCCAGTGAACAGAGGTGGGCCACGGGAAAGATTCCACGACTACTATTCTTTCTCTGGTTCGTTTTTAATCTGAGATAGGCAGAGATGGGGGATCTGTGAGGCTATGTCACTTGGTGAAGTCAACAGTGAATTAGACTGAAGTTCAAATTCTGGATCTTTGGCTTATTATCTAGGAATCCCTGCACAATTGCTTTTCTTTCTATATTGTTACTTTACCCCTTCCAAGCCTCCTTTCTCCATGCACACTTAGCCAATTTACTGACTGTTAGGTACTCACTTCTCTGAGCTCCACAGGAATGCAAATTCCATGAGGTCAGGGGTCACATTTGTCCAGGTAGCCCCACAGCACCATTTCTGACAAATAGTTGGTTCTCAATAAATGAATGTCTAGTAGACAAAAAAGACTTAATTTCTTGTCCTGTAAACAAGTATCGAAAAACCGTCTCACTGAACTGCGGGAATAATCAACTAGTAACTGCTATGGTTTGGATGTTTGCACCCTCCTAACCTTATGTTGAAATTTCATCCCCAATATTGGAAGTGGGGCCTCATGGGAAGTGTTTGGGTGATGAGGGAAGATCCATCATGAATAGATTAATGACCTCTCTGTTGGTGAGTTACTCCCTACTCTGTTAGTTCCCATGAGAGCTGGTTGTTAAAAAGAGTGTGGTGCCTCTTCCCTTCTCTCCTGCTTCCTCACTCCCTATGTGATCTCTACACACACAGTCCCCCTTCACCTTGCCATGAGTGGAAGCAGCCTGAGGCCCTCACCAGAAACCACGGCCAGTACCAGGCTTGTTGTACAGCCTGCAGAACTATGAGCCGGATAAACCTTGTTTTCTTGTTGAATTACTCATCCTCAGGTATTTCTTTATGGCAACAATTAAACTGAGACAGTAACATAATACCTGTACAGTGTCTGGTAAACAGCTGGTCCTCATTCAGTGGGAGTGAAGTTTGTTCTTTCCTCTGACTATAGGAGCTGGGATGCTCAGGTGAAATGTGGCCTCAGGCTCACCTGGGAATGAGCGAGCGAAGTTAGGAGAGGTAAGAATGAACACTGCCTTTTTCCACACTGTCACATATGGTAGGAATGTGGAGGTCCTTGCTTCTGTCACTCTCTTCATTTGGTAGAAAGTGTTCTGTAACCATAGAGCCACAGGAAGCCACTGTGATGCTATGATATTCAGAGGTCCAGAAGGCTGCCTTCGATTCTCCATATCAGAGCTTGCTCAATGGAATGGTGTTCCCCAAATGTGTCTTTTGCCTTGATCCATAACCCTCCTATCCTTTCAAGGGATTGCCTACCATCGGCTTCTCTTAGGGTCAGAGTTCTGAACATTTCAAGAAAAACTAGCAAATGTGCTCTTGGTTGAGGCCTGCCTCCCTGCTAGTTTTACTCACCCTGAGTATGTGTGAGTTCGTATAAGTCACTATGGGGAACCTGCACGTGCTTGCAATTCCCAGCATAAAGCTGATTTCTTCTGGAAAATGAAAGCAGCGCTCATGTCCTTTATACATGCCTTGAGGCTTACATGGAAGGAAGTCAAAGGAAAAAACCCACCTGTTGGTGACACCCCAGGCACATGTATTTCAGGGACTGAAAAAAAGCAGCATTCAAAGTAGCAAAGCTTTGCAAGGATGATGCAGTTAGGATGTGAAGCTGGCTCTTGAAAAGTGGATGATCAAACAGAGCACTGTACTCTACTAAACTGAAATCCAATAGGTTGCCGTTGCTGGTGTTCTCATTCCATCATGAATTCTCAGAATAGCTTGGAACAAATCAAATCAGAGACATCAATCGTTAAAAAACAAAAAAGCATCAGGTAGCATGCACTTTCTAGAAGCCCTATAGGGCTGTTTCTGAGGGCATTTTTGTTCCTGCGGTCACTGTATCCTTCAAACTGTCTTCAGTGGAGAGGACACGTGGCAGCCCCCTGTGCTCAATGCTACTTCCTGTTTCTCCAGCAGTATTTTCAGTGTCTGAAGATGAGGTTGAACCATGATGAAGCTGTGGTCTCCAGTGGCTGAGCCCAGTGCTAGTCCTGTTTCCTCTTCTGAACATATATAGCAAATGTACTTTGTGTACTTCCAAACCATCCTAATAGCGAACTGATGAGCTTTCTTTCGTGACATCAGGGTGATAATAAAAGGAAGGATTTGAAAATATCTTTATTTGAACACATTTTTAAAAATTAGCAAATCTGTTTTGGCACTCCATTTTTGTTTTGCTTTGTTTTAGTGAATTTTTCTTATTTCTGAAATGTAAAACCACAGGAATAGTTGACTTAAGGTCATTTTTGTTCTTGAAATTAAATGTTACAGTTATAGACTATTTGGATACAATCAAATATTGAAGAGAACCTTTTAACATTATTGAGACATACAGAGTGCATATTGTCCCAAGGATTTCACATTAGTGACCTTTCGGTTTAATACTATCCTGCTATATAGCCTGTAACTACTTCTCAGCAGCTCACTGGCAACTGACAAGGTGTTGACTTCTCCCATTCTATCCTGCCTGCTAAAAGTGGATTTTCTTACTGTCCCATAGCATGACTCCCCTGCCTACCCTCAAAATACGAGAAAGAGCTTTCAGATATGTCACCATCTGGTAGCCTTGCTTTTGGGGAAGCAGCTGGTACAGCGTGGCATTATAGCCAAATAAGTAACTTTAGAGATAGGAAATGGTTTTACAGAACTTTAACAATGACACAATAAACGTCTTAGCCTCTAGTTTCCAACCGTAATAAAGTTGTCCCTAGAAGAGTTGAGTGGTCACTTTTTACTAAGATACACAATAAAGTATATCTTTATCGTGTCAATATCTAGTGGTGTGCTGGTAAATATTAACAACTAGTTTTTGTGTATGCATGTGTGTGTATATAGAAAAACATATCCACATACCCTCATACATCTGACTGTTTATTATAAATTTTCCTGATTTAAAATGTACACCACACAATTTGTGAGTAATCATAAAATATATACCAATCTTTATCGCCAATTTGATTCTTACAGAATGCTTTTGTTAATGTTTGTTGAATTCCTATAATCACAGTCAACTTACGATTGTGATTCAGCCATGATTTGAAAATTCAGATGAGGAATAAATGCTTAGTTACTACCCAATTAAGCAAAGTTGCTCATGTCACTGACAAACAGGTGTGCTTGAGACATGAATATTGGTTGACATTTTTGTTTACATAAACGAGACAAAAGTGAAACCTAAGAATATATGTCAAAACTTTACTCATTTGTCAATCATATGAGTGACTTTTTTTTACCAAATCAGATAATGAATATAGAATACTAAAGGGTGTTTTCTTAATTTTTTATGCTATTCACCATGTAACAGCTATTGACACAATATGCTTTTAAGTTTTGTCTGCATAATCAGTATTTTCCTCCATCACTTTCTTAAATCTAGATAGCCAAGAAAACAGTTAATCTGTAGTGTTTCCAGTTTCCAGTTCATATAAATACTCTCCATGGCTGAATTGAAACTACAAACCTGATATCACTGCACAGACTTGGAAAGAGACGTGCAGTAGCACACTACTAAGAGTATTTCCACCACAAGATACAATAGATGTTGATATGGTTTGGTTGTGTCCCCACCCAAATCTCATCTTGAATGGTAGTTCCCATAATTCGCACGTGTTGTGGGACAGATGCCGTAAGAGATAATTGAATCAGGGGGGCAGTTTCCCCTGTGCCATTCTGGTCGTAGTGAACAAGTCTCCTGAAATCTGATGGTTTTATAAAGGGAAAACCCTTGCACTTGGTTCTCTTTCCCTCTTGCCTGCCACCATGTAAAACATGCCTTTTGCCTTCTGCTATGATTGTGAGGCCTTCACAGCCACGTGGAACTATAAGTCCATTAAATCTCTTTTTCTTTTTAAATTACCCAGTCTCGGGTATGTCTTTATCAGCAGCATGAAAACAGACTAATACAGATGTATATAACCTAAGAGCATAGATAATAGTAAAATGTATTAGGAATTACTGAGTTTTGAATATTTTCTTACCTTTGTTTTTAATATTTATTACTTGCAAGTTACAGAATTTAATTTTTAATGGCTTTTTAAGCTACCAGCTTACAAAACTTCTGAAAATTATACAAACAGCTTTTGTGAGCTGGTACAAACCAGCTCTCACACATCACTGCTTATATCCTCCTTATATGGGTCCTAAAATACGCAGGAGACCCAGAAAATTTGGAAAGAATAGAAGTTTGCTGACCTAGTAAGAACACTGCCAAGAAAATAATTTCCACTGAACATTCTATCATTTTCCTCCTCGAACAGCATAGTCATGGCCAAAGTCATTTTAGCTTTGCTTTTTATCAGCTTAAGAAACTCTAGATCAGCCTTAGGCTTATGTGTTCAACACTAAGGAACATGCAATGTTTCTTCAGTGACAAAGGCAAAACAAAGGCTAATATAGGAAAGCAGGACCAATGGACCAAGGTGTCAGGTGTCATATGTTTTTGGGAGCGGCACCATTTGCCAGGGTATCTGTCTTCTTCCGCATAGTGTACTTCACTTTTCTACATGTTCCTCCTACGAATGTGAAGTTACTTGAAGCTCTTAATCCCTCTGCACCTCCACCTACTTTCCTTGAGAGACTTCTCCTTAAAACATTTGCTTTGTAGGGATGTGAAAGTTAGCTCCTTGATTGGGATAATGTAATTAAAGGGAAACTTGATTTCCTTGCCAAGTCTGGATTTCTCTACCGAGTACCACCTCAGGGATTTCTTAAAACTCGATTACAGTCTGCTCTGCTTGTTAGTGAAAACAAGGTGCTATAACGATCTCTCTTCCTGATGACCTGTTTTCTGTGTGTAAGTATTGTTAATATTTTTTTCCTTAATCCACCTAACTGAAGATGTGAGGATGTTTCAATAGTATGATTCCTGAAATTTATTTCGTAAATGATATTAACTTTATACTTCAAATGTGTTAAAGTGTGAATATGCTTTAAATGTTTTGTCTTTCATATCTAAATGTATTTTAAGACTTTTTCCATTTTGCATTTCCTACCAGCAATGTTTTTTATACTGAATGCAGGCATTTCAAAGGACTCCTACTTTGAGCATGTCTGTCCCCGAAAGTATGCAATGTTAATTTGAACAGTAAGCAGGCTAAACACCTCATATTTAAAAATTGGTTGAAAATGAGAAAAGGTACTATTTTCGTGAAAAAGAAAGTAAGAAATAAAAAGTTCTTCATGTGAATAATTCCAAAGCACCTCGTGGTAAATTTTTTTCTTCTGTCCTATATTGCTATTATTTAGTCACAGAAAGCTTGCCTCATCTAATTTATCGGAGAGAAAACTGTCACATTATTGTCTACCAGAAATGATATGGGGACAGGTTTATCTTATTTCAATATGCATTTAATTAATGAGTTACACCATATATTAATCAAAGCAAATATATTTAGATTGTAACCAGACCAAAATCTGTAAACTCTAATATTCTATCCTAATGTTTTTACCTTCTACTCATATTAAACTTAATTGTAGTTTTTATTTGTCTGAAGAAAAAATGGTTATTTGCAAAGCAAGTGAGGGTAATTTGAAGTCTTCATAGAGCCAGATTTTTACACTGGAGGGAGTGGTTGATAGATTTGTTTTGGGAGGTTCTTCAACATGTGGAAATGGTATGTGAACATTTACGTGTATGTGCATTTTCCTCAGCGTTGTATTAGAATCTAACAGGGGGCTTGTGATGCTCTAAAGTTTGAAAATGACTGCCTTTTAGGAATAATGAAGCCCACTTTCCACACTAAAATGATTTTTAGTAATGAGCTATTGCCCATACCCCCTTCCTTTGTGTCTCTTAAAAGACATTTTTATTCACAAATTCTAATCAGTCAAAGGGTAAATAATCAAATATGTTTTAAAAAGATTCAAATACTTGGCCAGTGTAGCAGAAATCATACATATGGTCATCAGCTTGTAATGGGTTGGAGCCTGGCCCCTCTAGAAGCAGGTATCTATAGCCAGGTTGTCTTACTATCATTTTGTCCCTGCTGTGTGGCCTACTGGAAGGATTCAGTTTCATGATTAGGGGGTAGATGAAAAAAGAATTGTTGAGACGTGGCACCAAATGTACAGTGTCATTGCCCATAACATATGTTTATACATCAAACATGTTTGTTGCTTTTAGGGAATGCATCCATTAATCTATTTTTTTATTTCACTTTTAAGTGCTGTTGAGATGTCAAAGGAACAACAGCACTGCTATTCCAAGTGCCCTCAAATTGGAAGTGATTGTATTTATTGGCATTGCTCAAAGAGACTTAAAGACCAGTACCCATTCATTCTGTGGAGTCTGAGAATATGGAATTAGAAGGAACACAATATTGTTTTGGCTAATGGTAAAATAAAAACCTGGAATGATGAAGGTGACTCATTGATCTAACATCTATAATCATGAATTAATTCACTTTATGTCTGAATTACCTCTGTTCTCGCTCTTATAAAAACAGCAGCTAATTGATGGATTACTATATGCCTGATACTATCTCAGGCTCTTTACATTGATAAAGTGATTTAGTCTTCAAAATGCTGTCATTTATAGGCATTGCTATTCTCCCTGTTTTACAGATGAGGGACCTGAGGCACATAGAAATTGAGTGCTTGTACAGTGGGATACAGCTACTTAGTGGTGGCACTAAGATTCAAAGCTAGTCAGTCCTGTATCCCAGAGTCCAGGATCGGGACTGTGCTTAGTCCCTACTATAGCAGAGAAGGTGCTAGAATCCTGGAAATTACAGTGGTCCAGACAGACATGGTTCTTTCCGCTATCAGTGAAGCTGATAGAGACCAAAGGGGCAGTAGTTGAGGCTACTTCAAAACAGAAAGGCAAGGCAGGTTCCTTGGGGGAGATTTAAGCTGGATGAAGGGAAGGAGCCAGGGAAGAGAGAGATCCCTGGGAGAGAGACAAGAGCAGGCACAAGGCCTTGGGGAAGGAAGGAGCTTGGAGTATTCTACAGACAGCAGAAGCGGGAATGGCCAAAGACAAACGAGCAGAGGGGAGAGGCAGGAGACCAACTGTGGCTATGCGAGACCTTCTTAACCTCAAAACCTAAAGGGATGTCATTATGAGGCAGCTTCTTGGCAATTTGATGCCATGCTTCTTTGTCCCTGTGATCTGATGCCATGATCTTCTTGCAGAAGTTTTCTATCTTGTGTTCTGTCTTTGATTACCTCTTATTTCCACATGAACTTCTCCTTCTCTTCTCTCCTGGTTCCTTTGGATGTGGCACTTGGCCACATTGCTAAGGGGAAAAAAATTATTTCATTGGTTAAACCATTGAATTAAAGGCTCAGAAATAAGTGGTCAAAAGAGTCTTAAAGAACATAAAAGTGCTGGAGGAGAGTCCATTAAACCAATAACTGAGCCAGAGTCTTCATTTGTGTTATATGAGGAACCCTCCACTATTTAGCTGTTTGTGGACCCAGCAATTGCTATGATTATCCCATTATTGCCAGTGTCCAATATAATGTTTGTATCCAGACTATGTTATTAACTTTATTTTTCATTTATTCGAACCTACATAATGTTAGGTCATTTGTGTTTTGTTTGGCGCGGTGTGGGTTTTTTTCAAAGCAGTCCAATTTTGTCATAACATGCATCACATAGTTAAGATTTCATATCTTTGCTTCATCTACCCCATTATGGAAAATGGCAGTTGATTAGGGTTTTCTTTAGATCATTATCAATTGTTTTCTACCTTGCAGATAGTGCTGTTAGGACACATCTATCATACCCCAGAGATCCTATATAGCTCATTATTTCTAAGTGATTTATTACCTTTACTGTGGAAATGTAGTTAGTGAACGCTGGGGAAGCAGGGGCTGTATTGAGAAATATCAATGTATCCTCATGTTCTGGCTTGCAGTGACAGTCAGAGATCCATCTCACTGACAGTTACCTTGTTAACATTTTGATCAGATGGCAAATTTGTCATTTTTCATGATAACAAGTATAAGTTTGCACAAGAACCATAGATAGATGAGAAAGATGAAACAGCCCTCTCTTAGTTTTTCTGTGTGATGTAATCAGTAATCTCTGGGAGAAGTGAAATAATTACTGTGTGAGAAGCTCATCCACTGGAAAATGTGTTTGTTGTAGAAAGCTCAGATTTTTCTTCATTTGGATGGAATGTACCCTTTTTTCTTTCTTTCTTTTTTTATTTTTTTCCTTTGCTGACAGTTTGATTAACACACCATGCCTATGCGAAATAGACAGAACAAAAGGGTTTACAGTCAGAATGCTTGGGTTTAATCACAGTATAAGATGTAAACAAGGTGAGTGAAAAATAATAGCATGCAGAATTGTTAGGAACAGTGAATTAGCTGCCATGGGGATGGGGTTTGGGTATTTCCTCCTTCTACATTTTAAACTTGCTCTCAAACGCTTTCTCGTTAGCATCAATATCGAGTAACGTATGTTCTTCTCTAAACGCTTGTCAATAACTATGAGGTGGCCCATCTGGAGGCCTCACTCTTGTGTGATCACACAGTTCATAATGTCTTTGTATTGTTTTTCTTGCACTTTCTCTTTGGCTGTGTTCCTCGTGCTGTGAAATCTTTAAACTCAGAGCACTTGTGAAAGCTCCAAGCTCTATCAGGTGCTTAGGGGGTGAGCGTATTGGAGGAAGAATTCCCCTTTGGGGTCAGCGTTTCTTTCCAATGCTTGAGAGTCAGAAATGGGCTTCTGCCTGCCTCTGAAAATAATAGTTCTCAGTGCAGCGGACAGCTGTCAGTTAGAGCCCATAACAACCGGTGACAAACCCATATTATTGAAACTCAGGTAAGACTGGAGTAAGTACATCCACAAAGACACTTGAGGCAGGAAGATGGAGCTCTGGATGTCAAATATGAATTTCTCTTCTGAACTGTCATATGACTCACACACACACGTGCCTGGAAGTTCAAAGTATAGATGGTTTTTAAATGCTTCTGTCAGGTAACCATGGCCTTGGGAAAAATTATATTATGTTTTCATATTTGCAGTGAGATGCAACCACAGAGGGGGAAATATGCCAAGTACAATCAATCATTCCTTTTATTATACTAGTTTTTAAAGGGCAGGAAGCGCTCGTGGCTGCATTTATATGAGGCAGATTTTTTCTAATAATGGTACAACTATTAAGGTAAAATATAACTAGTTATTTCTTATTAATTTGGCCTATATGCATTTATTTCAGTGAAGAGTTGAAAGTAAGCAGTTAAGGTGAGAACCATGTTTTTGACCATCCTACTAAATCTTTTAACACTTTGTCCAGGTCTGAGCGAGAGCTGTTGCATTTTCTTTCTCATCTGACTCACCATTCATGGTTATCCAACTCATTTGAGGGAAGGGAAAGACTTTCTTTCCATTTGTCTGAATATACCAATTTGAATTCATCATTTTGATGGCTAGTATTCTTATAGGAAATATATGGAGAGATAAAAGAAATCACATAGGAATCTCATTTTCTTGGCAGGAGATCCTGTGATATAGCCAGTATTATCTGAATCCCTCTAAAATCTTCATCTTTTTACTTTTTGTTTTGGTATCTGATGATCATAGCCCAAGCCTCCACTCTACATGTCTGAACACGGTCAATGTCTTAAATGACCTCCTCTCCACTCATATTTCCAAAGAACTGTAGGGCTTGTTTACTACATGTCCCACAAGTCTGTCCCTCCTGTCACTTGTCACTTTATGCTATGGATCACTGCTCTGGGCCTTCCTGCTTGTTGTCTCTTGCTGTTTGCAACCATATCTTCATGTCGTGGAGGTTCTTCCACGACCACTTTATCCCTCTACGGTCATCAGCACCCACTCAATTTTCCAAAGGCCCTGTCAACTCTACACAGTCATTTATGACAAACAATTTTTAATGGCTTTAGGAAAAACCTGAAAGAATTACAATTCTGAATCAGTTAAGTAGAATGATTTTGGCAGCACATTATAGAAATTGTGATTCAAAAAGTTCCAACAGTAAGGAGTTAAGGTAGGATAGTTCCACCTTTGAGATAATGAATGGTTACATCAGTCGCATAAATGTCATACTCAAGAATATAATATCTTCCCTTCTTTCTACTCTTTGATTTCCCTGCATTGGCTTCTGGCTCAAGGTTAGCACCCTTCATGGTCACAAAATGACTACGGCCGTATAGCCATCCCATCCAGACCCATTAACAGTTGGAAAAGAATGATTCCCATTTCTTCTTATGTGTCTCCTTTGATGGACAAAGAACTGTTTCACAGATGTCTCCCTTGCTAGCTGAACATGTCAATGACCAGAATTGTATCATCTTCCTGTTCCTATCAATGGCTTAGACCAATTGGGTCAAGGGTAAGATTAGCTTCCCAAGAAGAAGTTGAGCAAATGAAAAGGGTAGCTACCTCTCAAAATTGGAGTTACATTAGTGAGGTAAGAAGGGGGAACAGAGAGTGGGTAGACAACCAGTAGTGTCTGCTGCTAACACAGGAAAATAAAGCTTAAAGCTGGATTTTACATGTTACTGCTCTTTCTCCTTAGTGGGAGGAGGTGTTCTCTACTAGTCATTTTGACCTTTTCCTCTGTTACCATGTAGCAGGGGCTTATCTCCCACCAAAGGTATGAGTCCCCTCCACCTCTTCTCTCTTGAAGACTGTTTTGTGCCCTAAGTTGACCGACAATGGAATATTGGTTTCTTTTGAGGGAAGTGCCATCCCCATCCCAACTCTCACAGCAGTGGGGGGCTGCTGCTCCAACACTCTCTCCCTGCCCCAGTGGCCCCAGAAGTCAAATACTTCTCCATAATTCCAGATTATTCTAGTTTAAATAATGTAGCTTATCAGACACCAAAAATCCATACTAGAAGATTTTAAGCCTCATGCAATTCTCATTGACATTTAGGAAAAACTAATCTTTTTAAAGATCATAGCTCCCTATTCAGATACCTAATTAATGAATATATATTTATATATATTTTTCTGCATATATACATATGTATATATTTGTGGTAAGATACACATAACATAAAATTTACTATTTTAACCATTTTCAAGAGTACAGTTCAGTGGCACTAAGTAAAGGCATATGAAACTATAATTACATCTACCAGGGTTCCCCCCCAATAGACCTATGTATATTTGAGTGATGATTCTTTTTTGGTTTCTGTTTCTCTATACTGGAATAAAGAATCTCTGAAACTTGTAATCTATAAAATTCTTGAACTAAAAGCATTAAAAAAAAAAAAAAAAACAGAAGAGTTGTTTCTGATCCTGAGGGCATATGTGCTTGGGAGAAACTCTGACATCTTAAGAAATGATGTGACTCACGGCTGACACATGGCTGGCATATGAATCCATATGAATATGATCCCTGCAAGATATGTGAATCCATGTGACAGGCCCTCTTTCCATAATAGAACACTTCCAAAATGGCTCCCCGTCTCCTGTTAAACCATTGTTATCTCCCTGAAATATTAAGTTAACCCATGAATAATGGCCTCTAGAATACATTTTTTATTAAGATGAAAGGTGAAATTTCCTTTGCTAAAAACTATAAAATTTTCATTTGCTAAAATTATTTTTAGAAACTTGTAAGCGAAGATATAGATGCTCCTGATATCACAAAAATATAAAGAGTTACCTAAAACTTCCCTCTCGCTTCACAGGAGGGATTAACAAATCACAGAACATTTTCCCTATTTCCTGAACAAAGATTATAGACCCAGAGAGAGCCCTAGTATCAGACAAGAGTCTTGACGACTCCAGTCAGGATGGCTTGGCCCACACTTCTCTGGCCTTCCCAAATGATGATGAAGAGGTCAGCCGGAGCAATGTCTTCCCTGGGAGATGGAAACCTAGACAGTCAACAGTGAGTAGTAGTTAAGGGGAAACAGCTGGCACCTCTGGCAGTTGCCTCGGAGGTCAACTAGAATGTAGATTGCTTTCCCTCAGGCCTTAGTGACAGTGACAAAGGAAGCATTCAAAATCATAGGCTGAGTGATTGTTCCCTGGAAGCAAGTCTAGGCCCCTTCAGATGTGTTGTCAGTGCTGGATCAAAACCCTCTTCTCCTCTGGACAGGAAACAAAGGAGAAGGAATAAGCTGGATGCACCTCCTGTCTCCAGAGGTGACTAAAAAGATGCTTCTGGGAGGGACCACTCTAATAAGGGTTTTTGATGAAATGGATCAGGGTCAAAAAGGGAAGCACTTGCCAAAATAGGAGATACTTCTAAAACTCTTGATTTTCCCTTTGGCTTTACTTTTGAAAAATGGAAGCTGTCTTGTGGGGATTTGGAGAGTGATTGAAGGTGCTGATTAGCAGCTGATGAACCGAAAGGGAGTGCTAGAAGGAATGAAATTGGAGCCCATAGAAGAGTTTGTGGCTCTAAAGGGGAAAACAGCAGGAGGCAAAGTCTGTCTGGTTCTTGCCGTATCCCTAGTGCCTAGTATGGTGCCCAGCACAGGCCAGGGTAAAATCGTTTTCTTCTGATTAACTGGCAAAAAAAAAAAAAAAAAAATGAAAAAATGAAAAACACAAAACTTGAGCAAGCAGCTGGATGAAGTCTCCTGACCTCCCTCCCTTCTCTCCCAAGCCCACTGTCCTAACCCCATAATATCATATACTTCAGTCTGTGAGGGAATAACCAGGGAACAGCTGGCTGCTTCTAGATCCCTGGACCAGCAGCATCAGCATCACCTGGGAACTTGGAAACGCAAATTATTGTGCCTCACCCTAGACCTACTAAATCTGCAACTCTGCTGATGGGGGCTCAGTAACCTCTGGTTCATCAAGCACTGCAGGGAATTCTGAAACAGTAAAGCATGAGAACTACCATGCTGGTCGAATTTATGGATCAATTTTTAACTTTTTTGAACTTTTTAACCAGGTGTCTTGGCATTTCATGAGTACAGCATGAGCCCTTTGCATTAACACATGGCACGAAATTGTTTTTTGGCCAGAGAAGAAGTTGGGTCGATGGACTTGAGAGCTTTGAACTTCTTTTTGAGGCATTTGGGGTTAGAATGACGTGGAAGGGGATCTTTGGAACATGAAACTTTTTGAGAAAAGCTGTAAATATTTTTGTGATTCTTTTTTGAGAGGCGAGGATAGCTTATGACCCTCACATTTCCCTGCAGAGCATTTGGGCCAGTTTTACTTCCCAGTACTGCATGTGCTGAAGGAAGAAGAGAGAAATTTAATCTTTAAAGAGGAGACCTGTTCACCAGGGGGGAAAAAAAAAGTGTTGCTTGAAAGCTGAAGGCTTCATACTTATTTGTTGCTTTCTTCCTCAATCTGCATGAGAACAGAGCAAGGTTGCTGTCTCAGGAGATTTAAGTAGGGAACCAATCTAGTTTGTCTTCTAAACTGGAACATGTGAAAGTGAGAGAGGTGTACTATTAATAATTTCCCTAGGACAGCAGGTGTAATTTGGGCCCCACCCTCAACCAGTGGTTCTCAGTTGGGTGTTTTTTGACTCTTCTCCGCTCGGGCACATTTGGCATTGTCTGGAGGCATGTGTGCTTGTCACAACTTGAGTGGGGCTGTGTGCTACTAACATCAAGTAGTAGAGGCCAGGGATGGTGCTCAACATGCTATAATACCCAAGACAGCAGCTGCAATAAAGAATTATCTGGCTCAAGATGTCAATAGTGCTAAGGTCAGAAATCCTTGGCTAGAGGACAGATGGGAGAGTAGGTGACCAGTGAAACAATTAGAGTGGGACTGTGCTGCAGAAGGGCTTGAATGCTGGAATGAACCATTTATATTAATTGGCCACTGAAGGCTCATGAGCAGGGAAGTGTTTTGTTAGAAGTTGGTTCGTTTCCTGCTGTCTTTAACACCCAGCACAATGTCAGGCATATAGTAAATGATCAGTAAATACCTTGTCCATTTACCCATCCATCCATCCAGAAAATACTAGCTGAATAGCTGTCATGTGCCAGGTGAAGTGCTGAGTTTCAAATGTGGAGGTAAGCTTTATGAAAGTGATTTTGGCATGGGTTTAAAGCATGGGTTGGAATGGATAATTACTGGAGATTAGGAAACAAGTGAGGGGCATTGTAACTGTCCAGAGGTGAAACGGGGAGTGCTTAAGCAAGTGCAAACTCAAAGTGGATGGAAAGCAAGGAAAGAATTTTGTCAAAAATATCTCTAACCCAGCTCTGTGATTTGACCCTTGACTCAGTTCAGGCTGTGAAGGAGATGAAGGTGACCAGGGCTGCTTCTAGATTTTGAGTCTAGGTAACTGAAAGACTAGTGTTGTCAAAACAAGATCTCTTCACAGGAAAATTGACATGTCAACTTTGTACCTACTGAGCCTGATGTGCTGGCGGTACAAGTTGGAGCCCCCATCAGGGAGTTAGGGATGTGGGTCTGGAGCCCAGGGAAGACAGGTTAGTGGGAGCCTCGCCCAGAATTCACTTCTGCATCTAGGCTCAGGCTACACAGCTTATCATGGCATCATCACTACAGCTATAGGAAGGGTTATCTGCTGAGTCCAGAATCTGTTGCCTTCTTGAGAAAGATATTGAGAAACATCCGTAACTCTTTTTTTTTTTTTTAACTATATATCCATTCAAAATATGACTCTTATTAAGTGACCTGGTGGAAAACTCTGCATTTGGCCCTGAAATTCTTCTGTTGATAACAGACATTGTTCTCAGAAAAGTCCATTCCCTCTGGAATTTCAAAGATTCAATTGTACAGTGAATTTTCTCCTTTACCAAAGCCGTTATCTTCTACTCCTCACATAAACATGGGTACATGGCATGTTTTAAGTACTGCTGGCTTTATCTTTGAGTCACCAAGAAGAAAAGTCAGTCCCCACATCAGCCTCATCACCCTTCTCATGAAATTAGTATGTTGGGAATTCTGCTTTAGGGTTGTTTCTTCCTGTAGTTGCCTGAACCCAGGGCACCTTTTATCTGCTAGTCGTGAGATGATGTTTGAGTATTGTGGCTCCCAAAATGAAGCCCAAGATCCTAACCTCCTTCTCTATTGCTGTTTTCCTTTCCCCTGCTGAGCACTCCAGTGACTTGAGGAGACCCCTACAAAGGAGTACCTGCATAAAATGGTTAGGGAAAGTACATCAGTGGTGGCTTCAGTGGCCACTTCCCACTCAGCCCCATTTCTGTAATTGACTAGTATATCTGGAGAGTTTAATCTGAGATACATCTAATCTTTGGAAACTTTGTATCACCTTGGTTTTGCCTGTAATTCCCATGCATTTATCACCGCTGTTTAGATGTGCGTTATCTCCATAGCACATATCACAAATTGACTCTTCTTGTCTTAGGTGCACAAGAGAAACAGGCTTTGCCTCAAAAATGTCATCTAGTTTTTGTTCTGGGAGGTTACCTCTTTTAAATGTTGATACTTGGGAGAAACAACCCTATGTGGAGTGGTAAAGCATGTGGAGAAGGAAATTAGACTCCCTGGATTGGAATCTATCCAAGGGTATCCAGTGTATCTGGTCTCACCCAGCAGACATTGCTAATCTCTCAAATACTCTTTACCACTGAACCCAGACACGGCCTCCAAGTGGCTTCCTGGCTGGTGGTCATTATCAGTTCCTTGGAGGGGGCAAATAAAATGAAACTTTGGTGTTATTCCTGCTAGGCTGTAAAACTTACTATGTGAGCTTAGCCTTGTCACCCAAATACTCCAAGCCCCATTTTCCTCATCTATAAAATGGGGTGGCGGTGGTGGTCTTTGTGTGTGTTTGTAGGGGGCGGGTAAGGATACTATGTTACAGGATTGTAGTAGGGCTATATTTGTTAACATATAAGAGAGCATTTTGAAAATTGTTGAGATATTTTTACAAATATGAGTTATTAATGGTGCACACAGCAAAATTCAGGTTATCTCTAAGATCAAAACATATTTACAGTGTTGATGCTCTCTGATATTGCTCTCACTGGCTTCAGAAATGTCATTCGGGTGGCTGCAGTGGCAACTTCCTCAGCAGAGTACACACTTCCTTGCCACTATATGCATAGTATTTGCTACGCTGTGTCAAAAAATTATGGAGTAGAGCCATTCAAAATGTCACTGGAGGATCAGTGCCAGTCCTGAAGAAGTGCAAGTTATCATTCTTGGATAAGAAACTTTATAGCAATTTGAAATCACCATGATGTTCAAGTATATAATTTGTGGCCTCATCCTATTGAACAGGGGAAAGACCAGTTCCAATGTGATCAGACTTGTGTGGCAAGTCACATGTGGTATGAGCTATATAGTAGTCATCTACAGTAGGGTCATGAATCAGACTGCCATAAATAGAGGTTAAATACACACACACACACACACACACACCCTTTACTACAGATGATTTGAGAAGTATCAATATAGAGGATGCAAATGTGCCTATGTGTGTCTGTTTCTAGCAAATACGGGGAAAATATTTGGTTTGTCAAATAGTATCTAGAACTTTTGAAATCTGGAATCTTCTCATATTAGAGGCTGGGCTCCCTGGTTTTGATTTTTGACACATATGCATGGTACTTTAACAGGAAAGCAACAAGAGATTAGTTATTTGCACCCTGCAGGTTCTTCTTTCCTTATTAATAGGGCTCTCTGCTTTCACAAATTCACTCTTCTATTAAGACGTCGGAGAAAGCAATCACAACTGCCAAAAGGAGCTAGCCCAGTAGGAGTGGGAACAGTTCTTGTCCTTATGAGATACCTTTGTTGTTTTCTTTACTATGATTTTATTTTCTTGACTATTAAGACTCATTAAGACTGAACTGAGTGAAACAAAACAGAAGGAGGGTAAAAAGAGATTAAAATATGAGACTACCTGAGCTTTTTTTAGTAACAGGGCGAACCAGGTCTGTTGGTTAATTTCTTTAAGCCTCAGTTTCCTCACCTGTGACTTGGGAATGGGAATCCTTATATTCCAAGTGAAAAGTGAGGGTGACATGAGGTCACACACGAGTAGTATTTATCACAGAGCCTGGGAGAGACTCGGTGCCTGATGCTCACGAGGCAGGGGTAGAGTATATAGTTAGGAGAAGGCATTTGGTAATGAAATAGAGATGGGTTGATTCCAAGATGTATCACTTCTCAACTGTATGACCTTGAGTAAATTCTTTGAACTGTGTCTACCTCAGTTTCCCCAGCTATACAATGGAGATGATAGTAATTGCTGGTATGAGGATTAATGATAATATAGCTGATGCCAAGTATAGTCAGCACTGAATAAGTAGCAGCTAAAAATTGGCAGCTATGATTATAATTGATTTTACTGTAGAAGAATTCAAATCATCTAGATTTGGGTGACCATAAAGAAGAAAACTAAGAGTAAAATCTCCCTAGAATTATAGTGGGCAGCTTTCATCTGGTAACTTAAATGAAATGATATTTTAAAAATGGATATCCTTCAAGGAAGGATGGAATAATGACATGAAAATGCAGGCATTCAGTATCAAATACAACTCAGTGAAGGATGGTTTTTTTCTATAATGTGAAGTCTAAGTTGGGAAATGTATCACCTACTGAAAATATACAGTATTTCAGTAATGGTTGCAGAATTTAGGCAGGACAGAAAGCATAATCTTTGAGACCCTTATGTATCCTTTATTCTTGGCTCATCTGGTAGAAAGAGCTAAACTAGTTGAGCTTGTTGGTTGAGAAAAACCTATTACTTCTAATCACAAAATCGATCTGTTAGGCAAGAGGAGCCATAGTTTCATTTCATAATAAACTTATCTGAATAGTAGTGGAGTCCTGTTGTTTCTGTCTGCCAGTATAACTTTCAACCTTTTTGATAATAGTGCTTCATTTTCACTAAATAACCATTCTCCTACATTTCATATGATTTGGGGTGGTCTACTGGTCATAGTATCCCCCTTTCCAAGCCATAGGAGGGGAATGTGACCAGGCTTGCCTAATCAAACTACACTGTCCCTTGGCCACAGCAATTGGTCCAAGGAGTAAGCAAGTGATCCAAACAGAGCTGATTAGAATCTTTCCCTGGAATTTTATACATGAACAATAGGAAAGAGAATTTTTCTTCTCCTTCTTCAATGTGGGCTCACTGAGCTTGAGTAATTAAACCTAGAAATGGTTAAAACCATCTACTTCCTCCTCCAGCCACCACTACCACCCCCAATGAACAGGAAGTTAGCCCAATACTCAGAGAAGCAAATTGAAGGGATGGAGAGTGCATCTAAGCATTTTGAATTTCTGAATGCCACTGAGTTCAGGAATAGAGCTTGTATTTATTGTTGGTCGGTATTGGTGGCAAGGGTAATATTTTTTGAGGTTCTGTATTGCTGTCAGAGTAATGCATTGTAAACCATGTTGTACTCAAGGAACATAAGCTGACTTGTAACAAAACATGTTGATAGCAGGATGGTGTGATTCAAGACCTCATATTTGCTTCCTATATCAAGGGATGCTTGGGCTAATTTTCTTTTCACAATTCATTGATAAGTAGCAATACCTTGTATTACACATTCCCCATTATCATTTTGACATACACTGACAGTCGCATGGAGAAAACAATTTTTTTTCCGCATGGAAATGGCACAATACTAATGTTATTCCTTAGTCCTGATTATACTGTGAACAGGAAACGGAACAACATTAATCTATCTGCTATGGGATCCATAAAATGTGTTTGTAGAGAGGATTGGCATTTTGGTGTACTGCAATGCAGAGAAAGAAGGTACACTTGGTGACTATATTGATGATTTGAGAAAATTTCATTTTTTAAAGATATTGAAATTAGTTCTTCTGCCAGGGTCATGTTCAGTCTTTATTCTGGTAAAACACAATGGAAAGGGTTTTAAAAAAAAAAAAAAAAAAAAAAAAAAAAAAAAAAACTTTCCCCAGCAGTTGTTCATTCATTAAGCCTAAAAGAACATCAGCTAAGAGTAAAACGTTGGGTTTCAGCCTCAAGACTGTCACCAGCTCTGTGTATAAGCTTGTTCTGTAACTTTTTCATGGACTCAGTCTCTTCGACTATAACAAGGTTATTAGAGTACTCTGCCTTTTGACCACAATAGGTTTATCTTATGAATTGAGATGGGGAGTACATACCCTAGGGTGGAGGTGGGGAGAGGATTTTGTCCTCCATAATCTAGAGTGAAACTCTCAAAAGTCTAGGGAGTACATAACATGTGATATTTGGTCCTGAATTTTAGAGCAGTTTTGAATCACAAAATAGATTTCTGTGGCTGAGGCATACCAAAAAGCTAAAGCTAATGGAACTCCCCCCTGGTTCTAGATGAAAGGATTAAGGCAATCACACAAGGAGGAAAAGGGGAGGATAGTGAGATAAAGTCATCACAAAATAAAACCAAATGCATAAATGCAAGTGAAGTCATCATTTCAGTGATAGATTTAGGATCAGAATGAGAAAATCCCTCTTCCGTTTCTGAGTGTATGGACAATGAGAAATCTTAAAAGGGGAGAAATTTCTGTCTTGAGATTTCATTTATGACTTAATTGTGTGTTCTGTGGTAAATTACTTTCACTGTAATGCTGATTAAGAGTGAATGTGGTTATTATGTTTTGATCTTGCATTGCTTCAGTAACTTCTAGAAATCATCCTTTTTAGATTCAAGTAGAAAGCGTGTCCAAATTTTAACACAGGAAGGACAAACTCCATAACAAAGAGAATATTGGTGATCTTCGTAAACTACCACTAATGACTCATTCTCTTATTAGGTTGAGAGTGGTTCTGCTGATTATTAAGATAATTTGAGCCAACAGATTTTGCTGTACAACACGTTGATGGTATAATTTGTAGTCTTTTAACTAATTAAATGCTACTTATATGATGTGGTTGTAAAACAGGGTGGGGAGTGATGCAATGCCTGTTAATGAACTTCACGAACCCCTTATTTATGATAGAAAGCAAAACATTATAGATTACTCTGTGACCACCTTTAAGTAATATATGAGAATAGAAGAAAGAAGCCCAGTAGTGGTGATGTAAAACCTTCTTAAATTATCAGCCAGATTTGGAAGCAGGAATTCAATTGCCAGTGAGAGACAGTGGCAAACACTCTGGTCTCAGCCCAAGGATATTGTGCTGCTCTTTGCTAAGTCAGTTGGCCAGAAGCTATCTACAGAAGTGGCAATTATTCTATTCTTTCTATGCACTCTCTCCTCCCTCCCCACGTACCGCATGTCCCACCCTCCCCTTCTCAAATTCTGGTTAGTGATTTCAAGTAATCCTTAAGTTCCATCAGATTTACTTTTAGACATATCCCATATCTACATAATTGGCACCATCTTCACTGCAACTTTCGTCCAGGTCCCAATTGTAACAGTCTTCTTATTGATCCTTCAGCCCATGTTCTTGTGCCTAATAATCTACTCTCTGTGTGGAAAAACACTGCAAAACAGATTTTGTCATGCCCCCGTTGTCAACCTTCCATTGGCTTCCAGTCACTGCACAATGACATCCAGACTCCTTGTTTGAGTCTGGAATGCCCTGAATGATCTGCCTTCCTCCTCTTTTCCATGCCTCTCTTTATTCACCCCGTGACAGTTACATGACCCTTTTTCTATTCTTGGACACGTCAGGCTTGTTTCTGCCTTAGGCTCTCTGTAGTGGCCACTTCCTCTGCCTGGAATGGTTCTTCCTGGATCTCACATGGCTTGCTGTTTCTGCTTATTCATGACTCAGCTCAGATTCCCCACAAACCCCAACCAGGCTTTCCCTGTCCTCTGTGCAAGTGGCCCTTATTCCAGGTACTCGCTATCTCATCATCATGCTTGCTGGTCTCTGCATCATCTATCACTGTCTGAAATGTTCTCATTTATTCAGGGGTTTATTATCTGTGGCTGGTAAATATTTGTTGAATTAACAAGTTACTTTAACAACAGAACCATATTTCATGTGCCATCTGAACTCTGGTATATAAAACAGACGTAAAGGGAACTGCTCTGGATGCAGTGAGGATGGAGGAGAAGGCACTGGATTCACTCTGATGTGCTCTCTCCTGTCCCTGCTCCTGCCGAACCTCAGGTTCTCACTCCCCACTCTGAATTTGATGAATACAATTTGAACACCATAGCCCTAGACTATTGGTTGTGGAGGTGAAGGAGTGGCTGGGTACATTTCCACCATTATCTGCCTGAATCCAAAGTTTGGCTGGTAAGCCCCATTGTGAATCAAGACTTTCTCTCTTGGTTCCTCTTCTTTACAGAGGAGCCATAAGTAGATTACAAAGGGTAAAAGCATTCTGTTAGTGAGTGAATGGGTCTTAACAAAAGATATGTTTCCTTTTATGTCCTGCAGAGGCTCTGACCTAGAATCCCATTCGGCACCTCGTTATATGCCAGGCCCTGGCTCCGAGAGGAGGTCATTATTTCAGCCTGTAATCTGACATAAAGGCTTCCCATTTTTCAGCTACATAAAGTAATATAACACACATCTCAGCATCAGACATTAGGATTAACACTGACAAGGCTTACGTTAAAATGCTCTGCTAGGCGGCATCTCTAAAGTGAATAGAATAGCTAACGTGCCTGCATGATGGATGATTCTTACTTCATGGGGAGAAGGATTTATGTTTAAATAGTATTAACATTTTCACTGTGACAGCCACGGTTTAAAAGACTAGTATTTAAATATAAGATTTAATGTATTTC
This sequence comes from Papio anubis, assembly GCF_008728515.1. NCBI lineage: Eukaryota > Metazoa > Chordata > Mammalia > Primates > Cercopithecidae > Papio > Papio anubis. The sequence continues at coordinate 80,401,922 of NC_044977.1, forward strand.
TATAATAATACTAATCCCACATTATTAATTTTTTATGCTTTTAATTTTGATAACCCAACTCACCAATTTAGAAAATGTCATCTCCTTGGTTTAATTTTTTTCTTTTTTTAAGTGAAATTGAAATTATACTATTAAGATGAAGTACACAATTTGAAAGTAAGGAACCATCTATTTGACACAGAGTGGAGGAGTCAGAAATGGGCAGTTTTCAATTTAAGCTAAATGTGGATCATTAATTAGCAGTGATAGTAGTAGTTATACAACTAATTATGAGCCTGAAGCTCTGGCCCCCTGGGGAGAGGCAGCCTTGATGGTATAGGAATTGCTCTGGAGATTACAGGAAGGTAAAAGAATTAGGCCTCCCTTCTAAATGAACAGCATGCAAATTTTTTTTTTCCTTTCTCTTTCATATAATTTCAGAAGGGCCTTTTAGGCAGAAAGGGTGAAGTCTGAATGCCCCCTCTTCCTTCTTCCCTACACAGAAAAGCATTGCTTCTTAGAGACCCACGTTGTGTGCAGAGAGAGGGTAATGCACGCATGAGGGTATGGCATGAACACCAGTTCATGAGAACAAAGAAACTGCAAGTCATGTTAACCTGCCCAGGGCCATAGGATATATGGCTGCGGGTTGTATACTAGATCAGCCAGAGTGGGCTAGATATGCTGCAGGAATTAACAGCCCCAATATTTAAACAATACAAGTATGTTTCTAACATGCTCTATTAGCCCGTTTTCATTCTGCTGATAAAAGCATACCCAAGACTGGAAAGAAAAAGAGGTTTAATTGGACTTACAGTTCCACATGGCTGGGGAGTCCTTAGAATCATGGTGGAAGGCAAAAGGCACTTCTTACATGGTGGCAGCAAGAGAAAACGAGGAAGAAGCAAAAGCGGAAATCCCTGATAAACCCATCAGATCTTGTGAGACTTACTCACTATCACAAGAATAGAACAGGAAAGACCAGTCCCCATGATTCAATTACCTCCCACTGGGTCCCTCCCACAGCATGTAGGAATTCTGGTAGATACAATTCAAATTGATATTTGGGTGGGGACACAGCCAAACCATACCATATGTCTTTTGCAGATTAGCTGGGTACTGTGTATATGTCCCTTCATTTTAAGAATATAGGCCGATCACTGTCTGCCATCTGCGATCTTGCTAGTTGTCATGGCAGAAAGAAACAAATATGGTAAATTGTGCACTAACTAATAAAGGCTTCCACCTAGAATGGGATCATTTCTGTTTTCATTAATTGGCCATGGCAAGCCACATGGCCACATCTAATTTCAAGGGAGCAGGAAAGGGCAAACTTTCCATTCAGCAGGAAGAAAACAAGCTAGAAATATTAGTATATGGCTCTTAAAACTACCACAGGTACCTTGCCAGTGGGTGAGCAGGAGCTGAATTCCAGCTGCAATCCTTTGGTTAAGCAATGAGCTCTGGCTCAGAGTTTCATCTGCCTGGAAGGAGCACCTTTTTTTCTCCTTTGTAAGAAGGTACCTCAGAAGAACAGACCCTCAGCTATGTAATCCATTTTGCCTGCTGAATGACGGTAATAATCTTAATTCATTCACTTGTTTTCATATTCAGAAGTATTGAGTGAGTCCCTACTATGAGCTAGACACAGGGAGTAGAGCTGTGAATAATCATGCATGGTCTCTGGCCTCATTGAGTTTATGGTCTCTCAGGGAAGATAGATAATGAGAAGGAAATAATCACAGATGTGATGGATGCTAATGGAGGGAGACATGTAGGATGCTATAGGATCATATGACGGTAAGTAAGTTATCCGTTGCAGGCATAGTTCCTTCTTATGCAGCACTGTGATTCTCCTTTGGGGATACCTAGTGGTTTTGAGCCCTTTCAGCAGATAATTAGACCAAGACATAGATAACTTAGAGGACTTGTTATTTGGGACATTGATGAGCACTAGAGTAGTCTAAGGAGTGATGTGCATCTCAAAGCAGGCCCTGAAATGTCCATCTGATGTTCATTAAGACTTTATCTTAGGGTGGCTAGGGCTGAGAGGGAGCGGGTAACTGCATTGGCTTGGAGACAAGCATTGACCCAGGTTTCTAAATACCTCGCCTTAAAAGGGCCCTGTTGCAGTGCGCTGCCCGTAATCCTTGGACGGGACTATTCCTCTACACATTGACCCCTGGCTTCCATCTTTAAATACTATGACATTCTAGCTGTTGTCTTTTTCTAGTCACTGGTATCTACTTCGTGTATGTGCAGTGCAAGCTAGCCTGAAAGTGCTAGGAATTTAATCCCCCAGCCCATATCCTACCCCACCACCCCTTGGTAGCAGTTATCAGCAATGACTAATGGAAGTTGGTGAGTAAGTACGCAGGCTCCCTTGCTCCTGTGGAGGAATAACTGTGAAAGATATCTATAGTGTTTCCCAGTGAAACTGAGTCCCTCTTGCCCACAGCAATCACCTGCTTAATATCACACATTTTCTTCCCTCCTGATCTTACTTCCTCACTCCACTAGTGGTGATTTCAGCAATTACCTTCTAAATCAACTACCTGCCTTCAAAGTCTTATCTTCAGGGTTTGCTTTAGAGGAACCCAGCCTAAGACAAGTATATTTAAATATCCAGCCAATAATCTCCAGAACGGGGGCCTATAAAACATTCTCTGTCTGCTCTTCTACAAATGGAATGCTAAGATAAAAGGTGACATTTGACATAGATAATGCAGAGAAATAGCAAGTGAGTCTTGCTGGATGGCCATTGGTCCTTAGCTGGCTGATTGCCATTAGGATTGCTCATATGGTTTGGCTGTGTCCCCACCCAAATCTCATCTTAAATTGTAGCTCCCATAATCCCTGCATATCGTGGGAGGGACCCAGTGGGAATCATGGGGGCAGGTATTTCCCGTGCCGTTCTTGTGATAGTGAATAAATCTCACGAGATCTGATGGTTTTATAAAGGGCAGTTCACCTGCACATGCCCTCTTGCCTGCCACCATGTAAGATGTGCCTTTGGTTTTCCTTTGCCTTTCACCATGATTGTGAGGTCTCCCCGGCCATGTGGAGCTGTGAGTCCATCTTTTTCTTTATAAAGTACACAGCCATGAGTATTTCTTCATAACAGTACACAAATGAACTAGTACAATTTTGCTTTCAAAAATACTGGCAGACTACACTGTAGCATCAGTTGCAGGTTTTTTTTCCCCAAAGGCATCTTGTGATAATTTGGCATTTTTTGTTCATATTCATCATAACTAGTACCAATTATATCACATAATCCTTTGGGGAGAAAAACACACTTTAACACAACACAAAGGCCATAGAAAATATATTTGACTTTTTTTTTCCTTCTGCATACCATGTTTCATGTTCTTCTAGTTCATAATTTCTTCATCAGCTATATTGTTTACTATTTGACTTTTTGGCATAAAAATACATTGATTAGAGAAAGAAATTAAGGTCTAATTTATGAAAATAGACTTCTTGTACTCAAGGAAATTCATGTGGCGTTATTTGGAAAAGGTGATGAATGTGGTTTTCAGTAGAGTATCTGCATAAATTATGATTGATTTGCAATTCATCACCTTCCTTTCTTGCTCCTTCTTAGTACAGAAACCTTATCTGTGCATTATCAAGGAGGGAATATTTTTAGGTAGTGATTATTCGGCAGAAGTGCTAATAATGATAGGGGAAATTTTTAAGAAAATATTTCCAAACTGGGAGTTTCTGCATTTTCAAAAACAGCACCCTGGAAGTTTGCACTGAGCCCTTCCATCTTTCAGGTGTTGCCTTCCTTGAACGATGTCTGAAAATAAATGTTTCTCTGTGAGTTTGTGACCCCAGTGGGTTTGGCCTTGAGCTTCAGAGAAAGACAGTAGGGCACAGAAGTATTGCCAGTGCTGTCTATTCTACAGCCTCCCAATCAGTATAACTGATGCCTCGATCTTCCTCACACTCATCATCTCTGTACATGGTGTTGGTATCCATGTTTGCCATGGAATGGGTCATCTTGTATTTTAGCTGTCTTTGAAATAGATTGCACTTCCCCTATATACCACCACCCATGCTTCCTCATCTCTATGTGCTTGTGCTTGCTTCCCCTTTGGCCAAGAGTCCATTCTTGTCATCCTGCCAGCCAGTCAAGCTCTACTTCAAGTTTCTGCTCAGTGCCACGTCCTCCACAGAGCTTTGTCCATCAGAACCCCCTCTTTCTCCCTCTTCTCTTCAGGCACAAGGCACAAGGCAGCCTACTGTAGTAGGAAAAAAAAGGCACAAGGCAGCCCACTGTAGTAGGAATAAAAGAGATCTTTGGGGTCCTATGGACCTATAGTCCAATCTGGGCTTTGACATTTACTAGCTGGCAGATCATGGATCATTACTGGATTTTCATACCTTGCTGTTTCAATGTCTAATTCCCACCTCTTGGTTCAGAGAAGGAGCCTGGGGAATATAGACGTTCTCCTTCCTTCTGTTTTCTGAAGTTTCCTCACACCTTATCTGACATTCTCTGGTGCTTCCTTTTTATTCTGCTCTACCTTGTATTAGAACTATTGATGTAGATGTTTTATCTCACTTTTCATAATCAACTCAAACATACTGGTCCACACTGACTGCCCTGTGCTCACCAGGCACCTGTTCTCCAATCAGTCTCATACTTTTCAGTAAATCAAACTAACAAGGTAAACAAATAAATATGTATGTCCTAAAGATGTTGATGAAGAGTGTGGATGTTATTGGTGGTGATTTGGAATAATGGAAGAATTATATAATGCATAACAGTTTAAAATTTATTCAACTTTTTTCCAATATCCTTCTTTTCCCTACAAGTTCCATTCCCTATGGCAGCTGTTTGCTTGTTTGCAAGTACTGTCTCTCAATATCTAGCAATCAGTTTTTCTCCTTGCACACCTGGTCACCCTTTCCTCCTTTATACTGAATCTTCTTTTCTTTTTTGTAAGTCAGCTGGCTGCCCTTTGACCGTTCTCATTTGCATTCCTGATCATCAATTCTTCCCAACAGAGGGTCTTCTCAGAAAACAAAGAAGGATTCTAATCACGTATAAAATAATTTTCCCATTAAACTTATGCTATTTTCTTCTTCTCAGAGCTCAGCACTTTTAGTATTTTTTTAATTCTGAAGCTGTTTCAAACCTACAGAAGGGTAGCAAGAATTGTGGTATCCTTTCACCCCGATTATCCACCTTTTAACATTTTAATTCTCTTTCATTCAGAGAGATCAATATATAGATATTCCCTTTCAGATATGATGCTCCATCACTCTTTAGGTGTTTGATTACCTTCCCAAAACAAGAGCACTTTTCTCATTACTATTATAAAAACACTTCCAATCAGGAATCAACACTGATACCGCACTACCATTCAGTTCACAGGCCCCATTCACATTTTGCCAACTGTCTCAATGATGACATTTTCTTTTTTGGTCCAGAATGCTATACAGAAACATACATTGCATTTAATTAGTATTTTTCATCAGTTTCCTCCAATCTGGAACATTTTTTGTTTATTTGTTTATTTTTGTTTTGAGAGACAGAGTCTCCCTGTGTTGCCCAGGCTGGAGTGCAGTAATGAGATCTCAGCTCACTGCAACCTCTGCCTCCCAGGTTCTAAGCAATTCTCCTGCTTCAGCCTCCGGAGTAGCTGAGATTGCAGGCATGCACCTCCATGCCTGGCTAATTTTTTATAATTTTAGTAGAGATGGGGTTTTACCATGTTGGCCAGGTTGGTCTTGAACTCCTGACCTCAGGTGATCCACCCGCCTCAGCATCCCAAAGTGTTGTGATTACAGGTGTGAGCCACAGTGCCCATCCTGTAATTTTTTTTTTTATTCTTTCCTTATCTCATGTTTTCCTGCCTTAAAGAGTATAGGCCTTTTTTTCCTGTAGGATGACCCTCTCTCTGGAACTTCCAATATTTCTGCATGATTAGACTCAAGTCATGTATTCTTGCATGCCATCTTGGCAGGAATTCCACAGAAATGCTGCTAAGCTCTTCTCAGCATATCACATCAGAAGGCAACCACACTGACCATATCCCTACTTGATCACCTGGTCCAGTTGGTGCTTGCCAGATCTCCCCATCATTCTTTGAGCATTTCTTTATATTCTGGTACAAAAAAAAAAAGATGCTCCAGGATCATCTTATACTTTCCGTGTCCAGCCTTGGAATCAGCCACTTCTCCAAGCAGCCCTGGTTCCTGTCCATGTAGAATGATTTCAGAAATCAAGATCTGGGTGCTTAGCATGCTTATTGTTCCTGTGAAGTCAGTGCTTCGAGACCAAAGCAACACAGAGCTAGGAAATATGTACATATAAGTCCACACAAACACACACTTATTATTATTTCCATATCCGTGTATGTGTATATGTTTACACATAAGCCCCATGAATTCATATCAGTATTTTCAATTCAAATCCAAGTCTTTTCCCCCTTCCGCATTTATAAATACCTTATCTGAAAGAGAGAAACTTGGTTCCCATTATCCTCAATATATATACACATTTGTTCAATATTAGCCTTTGCTGCCCACCACCTCCATACCTCTCATCCTCTGCTCTGCTTCCTCATACACTAGAAACACCACTGCCCCCATCCGTGCAGCACCCCTCTCCCCACATTGCCCTGCATGTTCAGTTGCAGAGTAGGCTGCCATCACTACCCACCTCCACAAGACACCCCTCACTCTCACTACCTGCCTTCTCAGATGCTATCATTTCTCTCCAGTAAACAAAGAGAAAAGGCTAGGCAAGGTGGCTCATACCTGTAATCCCAGCACTTTGGGAGGCCAAGGCTGTCGAATCATGAGGTCAGGAGTTCGAGACCATCCCGGTCAACATGGTGAAACCCTGTCTCTACTGAAAATACAAAAAAAAAAAAAATAGCTGAGCGTAGTGGTGAGCACCTATAATCCCAGCTAGCTACTTGGGAGGCTGAGGCAAGAGAATCACTTGAACCCAGGAGGCAGAGGCTGCAGTGAGCCGAGATCGCGCCACTGAACTCCAGCACTCCATCTCAAAAAAAAAAGAAGATGGGAAAAGGAAGGAAGATCACCATTTATGCCTTTTTGCTGATAGATGATGTGGGAAATTCCCATATGCCATTCACAACACAGTCACACATATGTTGAATGAGCAAACCTTTATTTGCCATCTACTCCCTTTTACTCTCTGCATTACTTACCTATCTCCAAGGCTGTGTCCAAGCATAGTTGAAGACAGAAATCACTTAATAATATTCAGCTGAGTCAACTGGACATAAAGCTGAGACTCCAATTAGGGGAACTGGAAGCCCTGGGCAGTGGTGTCAGGGGACCAGCAGGTGGCGCCCACAGGTTCAACTCTAAACCTTTCTATATCCAGGCTTGTTCGCTACCCTCTTTCACCATCTGGTTTTTCTCTATCAGAGCTCTTTAAAAATATGTTAGCATTCACAGTTTCCAGTACCGCTGCAGAAATGCTGAGAAATGCATTCTTGTTTTCCTTCCCAAGGTACCAATAGTACAAAGACAAGCATAAAACCCCTTAGGATACAAAAAAAAAAAAAAAAAAAGCATTTTGCACAGCATAGTCATAAGTGATGTCACTCTGTAATCTTTAACAGGAGTGGTGTTTTCCACACTCAGAGGACAAACTGACTCTTGAATCTTTGTTAGGTCTCCCTGTCTAATCGATATGTAAGCTTCTGTAGGGAAAGAATAGAGTGGAACAGCATATCTTCCCCACTGTTTTATCAGGCCAACAGAGTCCCTGAGCCTTATACCTTTTCTGCCGCTAACCACTTCTCCAAGTTGAAAACTCTCATTTTATTTTTTCTCAGGTTGCTTCTTTGTATAAATAATCTTGTCCTGTGAAAACTGAAAGCGATTATTGGCAACATTTTTGATAACCTAATAGAACAAAACTACAAGCCCTAGCTAAGGTAAATTATCATAAATCTTCTATGTCAGGAACGTGGTGGAGAGTTGCAGGTGGGCAGGGAAGTGGCCAGAATGTTTAAAAAAAAAAAAAATCTTCTGACCTGGAGTCTGTGGCAGAGTGGAGAGAGTTGCGGTGACATATCTGATCTCATTAGTGTTCAAGGTTCCTCACGCAGAGATGGAGAAATGACAGTGTATCTCTCATTCCTGCCCTCTGAAGCCTTTCCATTAGAAATGCTGCAATTTAATCTTACATGTCACAAATCAAACCGCAACTTGAAAACTGACTGCTTTCCCTGAAAAGGTGAACACATCCCATGCCTTATGGAAGGAACTCCAGTGCCCCTCAGAGGAAGTGCTGTGTCCCCGATAGCAGCTGGTAATATCAACTCCACATTTGAAAGGACCTCTGGGCATCAGTATTCAGAGACTGCGGTTGTTATATTAGCGTGACTTTTTGCAAGTTATGTGACTTTGAGTGAGTTGTTAAAATTCCACTTGACTCAGTTTCTTTATTCACTAATTGAGAATAAAAATCTCCACCATGCAGGGTGGTTGTGGGGATTAAAAGAGAGTTAAAAAAAAAAAAATCAAATACTCAGCCAGGGAACTAAGTACTTGATAAACAGAAGCTGTAACTTACTATTGCTTACTATTACTTCCAGACACTGAGCTAAGGGCTTTATATTATTTACTTCCTTAATTCCCACAGAAATAGATAGATATTATGAAAAGTCATTTTGCAAGGAAGGAAACTGAGTCTTAGAGAAATTATGTAACTACATTATACAGCTAGAACAATGGTACATTCCAAAGCTAATGCAATCTTTCTGTAATGTTACACTGCTACTTGTATATTGGAAATAAAATTTGTTATGGCTTACAGTTGAGTACACTACTAAGAAGGATGGTATACATCTATATTCCTTTGTGAGATGAGGCTGTAATTTTCCTCTCTTGTAATTTTTATGCCTGGTCCTAGTAACAGGGTTATATTGATTTATGGAATCTATGGGGAATAATCTCTTTTTTTCTATCATATGGAAGAGTTTGCATAAAATTGGAATGATGTCTTCCTTGAACATTGGAAAAAATTTGCCTGTAAAATCACCTGGTGTGATGTTTCCTTTGCAAAAAAAAAATTTTAACAATTACCTTAATGTATTTAATAGCCACAGGGCTATATAAGCTTTTTGTTATTTCTTGGGTCCATTATGGTTAGTTATAAATTTTTAGGCATTTATGCATTTCATCTAAACTTTTAAAAATTTTGATAGATAGTTGTTGACAATAGTCATTTATTATTTTAGTTGTAATAAATATTCACTTTTTCATTCAAAACGTGTTCTTCTTTTAATCAATATTGTCAAAGGCTTATCTATTTAATTATTTTATCAAAGAATCTACTTTTGACTATTTTGATCTCCTCTAGAAAATGTTTTTCTATTTCATCAATTTGTGCTCATATTTACTGTAGTTTTTCTTTTGCTAAGTATGAACTTATTTTGTGCAGTTTTTGCATACTTAAGATTGACACTTACCTTATTAACTTTGAGGCTATCTTCTATTATAAGTACAGATTTTAATATATAGCATTTATTATTATTCAGTTGTAGGTAACTTTTAATTTCTTCATAATAAAATATCAAGTGGGGGAAAATAAGTGTGTGAGGATAATATAAGATAAGGATGGGATCCTTTTTATAAAATTTAAAACAGCTTAGATTATAAAGCATTTTAGGACCAATTATACATGCAATAAAACTCTATAAGAAGAAAGATGAACCTGGGACTCAGGAACATAATGACCTTGGAGACAAGAAGATAAACGGGGGAGGACAAGATAGGTAGATGGGGGTCATTGTGAGGGTCAAAGCTCTTGGTTTGTATGTGGCATTCATGGGCGTTTACTCTATTTAACAAAATAACTTACCAAGTAGTATCAAGACAATTTTTATAATTAACATTGGGCAAATTCTTACTATGTACCAGCTCATTTTAATACTCACCGTATCCTCAAAAGAACCCTGAGAGGGGAAAACATTGTTTAATGTTACAGTTATGATAGATCCAAGTACTGAGTGCAATTAGTATTGAATCAAACTGCTTCAGAGGCCACAATTGTGATCACTGGATATGAGTTTTGGAAAGGCAAACCGAAGTCTTGTTAGTAATCAGGTCTATAGTTATGTGCGGTAGAGAGCTTCCTGTCAGTGGAAGGATTCCAACAGAGACCATTTTCTCCCTCCAGCGATGTGCCATTGGATAAAGAGACTTAGTTGCATGAGCTTCTTAGCCTCCTATTACTACCAAAGGCCTCAGGGCAGTCTGGCTTCTCTCTCTCTGCTCACTTAATGAGAAAGTTATTTAGGGAGGGAGCCTAGTATGGCAATAATATGGGCTCTAGAGTTTTCCTGGACCTTGGTTCAAATCCCAGATCTACCAATTACTAGCTTTGTGCCTGTGAAAAACAACTGTTATTCCCCAGACCTCAGTTTCTTCATCTGTAAAAATCACAAAATTGTGAGGATTAAATAAAATAAGCTCTGGATTCTGCCCTGTACTACGCTTGGACTAGAGGAGAGTGCTCTGCGGTGTGAGAGAGGGGGAAACCAGATTTGCTGAATATATGATGCCAGCACCTGGATTCCCTAAGACAGTGAGTTCTGACACTTCACAAGGCAGAATAATGACCTCAGTGATGATTGGGATGCCCAGTGGAAAGTCAGATGGGAAACTTGACCTCTCTGCCTTCCCGTCCCTGTTCTTTAGCACATGCGATGTGAGCACAATACTGAGCTTCAATTATTTATCAGACGTATTTGTGTTCAGTGACACGTGTGGCAGATATAAATCTGTGGGTTCTTCCCCCTGGAATGCTTCTGGGCGAGTTATACAGCAGGGACCCTTTAAAGCATCAGCGTTGAAGAGCAGAGATTGATTTCTTTCCCAGTCTTTTTCTTTCATGCATCTTAGGCTTCTCGGGATTTCCTTGCAGTGCAGGGCTAATGACTTTTGATACCAATCGATGCAAAGCTAATTAATTTACTTCACAATTTTCATGTACTCAAAGTACCCAGTGGTTCAAATGATTTGTTGTTGTTTTTTGTTTTTGTTTTTTAGAAGTCTGTTCTTTGTCTTCTTTTATTTATTATTTTTCACACGTGGACTAATTAGCTCCTGATGACTTTATCTATTGGTGGGATTCGAATTGTAGCAGGCATGTGGATTGCAACGAAGGAGCACTGAGATTCTATGACTTCCATGCTTTTTAATTGCTAAGACTTCATGACAGGAACTCTAGACTCTCAATAAGTATATTTTATTTTGATACTTTATGGAAATTAGCTAGCTAATTTTAACTGTCTCTTGGATGTTCCAACATGGCGTGAGATGGAAAGTGTCTATGTGTGTGTCCCCATATCTCTGTGTCTGTGTGTGTGTCTGTGACACACACAGATGCACACCCACAATAGAATATGATGAAAAGAAAAATTTGTGGAAATTGTTCTCAATCTGGAAACTGTAAATTCTTTACTTCTTAATTTAAAACATCATCCGTTCATGATGATACTAAAGAATTAGTCCATTTAGATGAGCTTCCTGTTTCATATTTTGAAGTATTTAGAGGATATTTTATTCGCTGAAGATTGTACTTAGTTTTCATAATGGTATAATTTAAGCATATTATTCATAGGACTTGCAAATCACATAATACAACTGAGAAGACAAGATGTACCTCAGTGATAGAAAGTATAGGCTATGAAATTCACTAAACTTGAGTTTGAATCTTGGCTCAAGCTTATAGTGGCCAGTTTGAAATATCTACATTCTTTGAGTTTCAAGTTCTTGAACTGTAAAATGAAGATCATGATAGCCTATGTGGATTTTTCAAAAATGAGCGTTCAAACAACAGTGAGATACCACCACACACTTGTTAGAAGAGCCCAAATCAGAACACTGACAACGCCACATGCTAGAGAGGATGTGAAGCAACAGGAACTCTCATTCATTTCTGGTGGGAATGCGACATAGTACAGCCTCTTTGGAAGACAGTTTGGTGATTTCTTAGAAAACTAAACACTCTTACCACATGATCCAGCAGTGTACTCCTTAATATTTACCCCAAGGAACTGAAAACATATCCACACAAAAACCTGCACATGGACGTTCATAGCAGTCTTATCTTTAATTGCTAAAACATAGAAGCCGCCAAGATATTCTTCAGTGGGTGAATGTATAAATACACTGTGGTACATCCAGACAAGGGATTATGATTCAGTGCTAAAACGAAATTAGTTATCAATCCATGAAAAGACATGGAGGAAACCTAAATGCATATTACTAAGTGAAAGAAGCCTACCTAAAAAGGCTGCCTGCTCTATGATTCTGACTATGTGGAATTCTGGAAAAGGCAAAATTATGGATATAATAAAAAGATCAATGGTTGCCAGGGATTAGGAGGGAGGGAGGGATGAATAGGCAGATCACAGAGGATCTTTTACGGCAATGAAACTACTCTTTTTGATACTATAATGGTGGATACATGTCATTATACATTTATCCAAACCCATAGAATGTACAACACCAAGACTGAACCCTAATGTAAACTATGGACTTTGGGTGATATGTCCTTGTAGGTTCACAAATTGTAACAAATGTACCAGTCTGGTGGGGGGAGATTGATAATATGGGAGGCTACATATGTGGGGGCAGGGAATATGTGGGCTATCGCTGTACCTTACTCTCAGTTTTGCTGTAAACCTAAAACTTCTCTAAATATAAAGTCTTTACTGTTTTAAAATGAGTATTCATGCAAAAGGTGTGGCACATTTCTTGGTATATAGTATGTGTGCTGTAAACACTACCTGCTCATTGATGGGGGTAATATTACTGTTTGGTAGTTGACTCTCTTGCTCTATTCTCTACCCCAAGAACAAAGCACCACCCAAGAGTTTAAAAATTAAAGAGCTTACACTGAAGGCCTCCTGCTAGTTTACTTAAGGAAATGGAATGTGGCTGGGTGGAGAGCCATATGCTGGAGAACAGAATCTACCATACCTTAAATGATTATGTGTGATTTTCAGAACTACTCAATATAACAGTTTAATCAAAATACCCAGAAAGAACTAATATCCCCCTACTGGGTGAATCTTATCTCTATCTAAACTGAGACTCAAGCAATGTGTTTTAGAGCAAGGTGAAAGTGTAAATTAGAATCAGTTCTACAGGTATGTGTGACTACTCTTTTTCTCTTAATTGGGACATTCTTACAAGTTTGTTTTAAAAAGACTCCAAAGTAATGTCTGATTTTCATGTTGTCAGAAGCTTGTAGGAGCTTTAATCTTGCAGTTTAGAAATAACACCTCCATGAAGAAACTAACATAACATAACAATGCACGTAGCATCACCGGGGATCAAGGTAAATTCTAATGGGAATGGCAACTTGTGATAGTGATATTCTGTACAGTTTTGGGTAAAACACTCGTGTCTGTTGAGAACATGAGTGAATGTAATAAGCCTGATTGAGGAGTGAAATGGGCTTTGCAACAATGACTAAGAACAAAGCTAACTATTGCATAGGTTGGGTGTGTATCAAATGATAATTGAATGGGCTTGGAGTTGGCTAGGCTTGGGTTTGAAGCTGAAGTCTATCACTCATTAGCTGTTTAACTTCAGACAAGTTACTTAGTTTTTCACACTTTGCTTTCTTCTCTGTTAAACTGAGATAAACATAGGTCTCTTGCATGGAAGTTGTAAGGATCAAGTACAATAATGGATTTGAAATACTTAGCATAGGTCTGGCACATAAGAAATGCTCTGTATATTTCTAATCTTAATGTTTTATATTAAATATTATATTTTACCTGACATTTAACCAGTAGCTAATGAGCCATAAAAGTTCTAGTTAATTAATAATTAATGAGCTCTGATCATTTTTGAGCTATGAGGATTACCAGCACTCTACTACCACCATCATCATCAACTTTAGATTCCACATATGAGACCATCAGCTGACTGTCTGGACTCAGCCAGACTGACCTTCTTAGAAGGTCCAGGAGGAGCCACTGGGTCCTGGGTCAGAATATCACAGCTTCATCATCAGTGTCCAAATCCAAAATAGAGATGACCCTGCTCTTTTAATTGATTTTCGTTTACCAACCCCTTGTGAACAAGGAAACTGGAAGACTATTAGAAGTAGAAAGTATCGGCCATAATCTAGGTTATTCCCTCGAAGGGGAGCTTTGGTGACATCAGAATGGATTAGAACATACAATCAGGCTTTTAGGATGCCAGGATCACCACCTCTACCTCCCCTTGAAAAGTAGTATTCTTTTTGTTGCCTTACCAACACATTTACAAATGCAGAAAGACTCTTGCTTTTGTGGCAAGTCACACCCGCAGGGTGCCTTTTCTCAGACAGGTGTGAGTCCTTCAGTCATTGTTCCCAGCGTCAGTGATGAGTGCAGGAGCTGAGAAGAGAGGTGACTCATTTTTAGTTGATACCTTAAATAAAGTTCCTGTCTTATAAGTACCGCACGCTAACCGGCACTATTCACAATAGCAAAGACTTGGAATCAACCCAAATGTCCATCAGTGACAGACTGGATTAAGAAAATGTGGCACATATACACCATGGAATACTATGCAGCCATAAAAAAGGATGAGTTTGTGTCCTTTGTAGGGACATGGATGCAGCTGGAAACTATCATTCTTAGCAAACTATCACAAGAACAGAAAACCAAACACCGCATGTTCTCACTCATAGGTGGGAACTGAACAATGAGATCACTTGGGCTCGGGAAGGGGAACATCACACACTGGGGCCTATCATGGGGAGGGGGGAGGGGGGAGGGATTGCATTGGGAGTTATACCTGATGTAAATGAGGAGTTGATGGGTGCCTACAAGTTGATGGCTGCAGCACACCAACATGGCACAAGTATACATATGTAACAAACCTGCACGTTATGCACATGTACCCTAGAACTCAAAGTATAATAATAATAAAAAAAAATATATTAAAGTGGAAGTCTGGGTCTCGAAAAAATAAAAATAAATAAATAAATAAATAAAGTTCCTTGGGGTGGCCATGTGTTCTGTCCCTAACCTCCCTGGTTAGAGAACCTGAGCTTGTATCAGCTCATTAACTCTAATAGCTTGATCTTTAACTTCTCTTCTGTGTGTGATGTACCAGCTTTCACTTCTCCTGTGTAATTTAAGTGCAAGGATATACCACATTTTTTATTGGAGGGCTTAGGATTTTCAGGGTTACCCTGGGTCTGAGTTTCATTTTAATGAGGCAGTGCCAGAAAACAACATAGGATTCCATTACCTCTAAGAGACATACCCAAAGCGTTTGGCCCAACTAGTACTTATGCAGCTGCAAATTATGAATTAAAGTAGATGTTGGTAAAGAGGTAAAGTTGTCAGTTCAAAAAGTTACTAGGGAATATTGCAAATTAAAACATTTGTCCACTGATAATGAAAGTTGACAGTTTCTTCCTGCTTAGATTTTAAATCCAGCATCTTTACTTTTTCCAATTTATGTGGAAATAATGAATGTTTTGTATTAAGACCTTCTCCCTCTGGGGAACAAGGCTTCACCTTTCTAATTTTTATTGAATTAACTACCAGCATGCAGGGAATTTCATGTTAGCATTTGGTCCTAGCAGATCATTTCAAAACACATTGGAAAAAATATACCTAATTAAAGTTGTATGGAAAAAAACCCAGCATGACTTACTTTTAGGCTGTTAGTACATATAGTTGTGTATCTATAATTTATTTTAAGGAACTAACGTCAAAGGCATTATAGCTTCTGTAGCTGAGCATATACCTTATAATATTTCTGATTTTGTCAAAAACTAAATTGTGCTTTTCCCTTCACTGTAGAAACAATACATACTTCCTTCTATAAGCTACTCTTATAATATACCTGATTATTTAAGAATAACCCATATTTATTTCTGAAAACATTACAAATCTTACTTTTAGAGAACAAAGAAGTTTTAGATAGTTCGTCATTAATTGGTAAACAACTAGCTCCTTCCTGGTAAGCATGTCTCTTGTTTCATCTCTTCCATACAGTCCCTCAGGTACATGCTGTTGGAAAGCTTAGGAAACAAATTCTTGGCATCCAGCTTTCATCTATGTCTGTATATATCTGTGGGTTGGAGGTCTAGGGTAGTTTGCAAGCCACCAGTCAGATAGATTGAAGTCTTGATAATTTTGTCTCCATGAGATTGTGGCTTGGACATAGCTCATGTTGCATGCATTATTTCATCTTTTTCATATGCATTTAATACTGGGAGAATTTTTTTTATTTTTTATTTTTGATTATTTATTTATTTTTATTTTTATTTTTATTTTATTTTTTTGGTGACAGGGTCTCACTCTGTCACCCAGGCTGGAGCGTAGTAGCATGATCTCAGCTCACTGCAACCTCTGCCTGCCAGGCTCAAGCGATTCTTATGCCTCAGCCTCCTGAGTAGCTGGAATTACAGACATGCACCACCACGCCTGGCTAATTTTTCTATTTTTAGTGGAGCCATGGGGTTTCACCATGTTGGCCAGGCTGGTCTTTAACTCCTGACCTCTAGTGATCTGCCTGCCTCGACCTCCCAAAGTGCTGGGATTACAGGCATCAGCCACTGCGCCTGGCCGAGAATCTTGTTTCTTAACAAACAGCTATACACATTAGCTTGAATGGAATTTGCCTATGAAGGGATATGAACCTGACCTCGTATATGAGAATACTGTCCTAAATAGAATTTGCATGATGACCGGATTTATTCTGTTTAGGATCATGTGATATTTGAATAAATAGAAATATAAAAACAAAGAATGACAGATGCAGCTGAATACTCAAGAGTGAAAGATGAGAGACAGGGACTCTGAAATGAGATCTTTTTCCCCAAGTGTTTTATTGTTACTGGGCATGGAAGGAAGAATCTGAAATAATGCTATTCTGGTAGAGCTTTACAATGGCATTTATATGGCACCATATTTGGAATGGTTCCTCAGACAATGTAAGTGCCAGCAAGTTGAATGGCATTATTATTGGATAATAATAAGGCTGGAAAACTTAGAATATACTTACCTTCCCATTGCATTACCTAATTTATCTAATATATCCTTAAATGTAAGTACTTTGGGAATTTCAGAAGAAAAAGTATTTAGTGTCAACACAAAGGAATCTTTTTTGTCTTTATTTTATAATTTCTAAGAGCTCTAATATTATTTTAGAAGATACAGATATTACTGAAATTGCTCAAAAATCCCCAGGGCTGTTAAAGGTCTGTATTCTTTTTAATCTTTTTGGCATTCTGTCCCTATAAATATAGATATATTAAAATATAATTGATGGGAAGAGTGTAGAGTATGAAGCTTGAGAAATCTGTATTTCCACATAGATAACAATTGCATTGGCAGAATCTGTCTGTTGTAGTTATTTTGGAACTCTGGAGTCCATTGAAGGCCTGAATATTCCAGGGGAAGGGGCATAAATTGTGATTTATTTCAATCAGTTTCAGTTCTTAGCACAGTAGCAACTACCCATTCCCCATCTCTCAGCCCCATGGCAGGCAGTTGTGCATGTATTCCTGGTGCAGTTTGCACATGGCTTGTGGGAGCCAAGGTGGACAAAAAGGACTCTATCCTCCAAATATTGGGATCTGTATTCTGATTACTGATTGCTGCTTTCAATCACAGAGGTGCAAAAAAGTGGTGGTAGCCATTATTGTTGTACCTTCCTCTCTAGCTGAAGTGACTCCCAAGGAATTTAAAGAGCTGATGCCTTTTTTCCCTTCCCTTAATTTTTCTTCTTTCCCTTTTTGGGACCCAGATGTTGAAGACTAGGACATTCAAAAGCAACCACATATGTGGGAGAATTTAGATAGTTACTGTGCATGTTCCAGGCAAGGCATAAGCTCAGAAAAGACCTTAAGTTTATACCTCAGACTGATCCTTGCTATAGAGTTGGCCTACAACAATAAAAAACATGAAAACGAAACCAGCAACCCCAGCAAAGGGGGAGAATCTGATTTCAAGAATTATCATATTATTCTATTCATATGTCCAGTTTTCAACAAAAATAAAATTACAAGGCGTACAGAGAAACAGGAACATATTAAGCATTAAAGGGAAAATAAATAAATAAATAAACCAATGGACACTGAACTGAAAAGACCATTATAATAGTGGATCCATTAGCCAAAGACTTAAACTACCTGTCTTAGAGATGATCAAAAAAGCTAAAGGAATAATTGGGGAAAGTCAAGAAAATAATATCTGACCAAAAGGGCAACATCAGTAAAGAGATACTGATGCAAAGAAACTCAAAAAGAAATTATAGAGCTGAAAAATATGATGACTGACATGAGAAATTCACTGGAACCCAAAGGCAAATTTTGACAGGCAGAAGAAAGAATTAATGAATTTAAAGATAGGTCAATGAAAATTAAGTCTCAGGACCAGAGAGAAAAAAAGTTGAAGAAAAGTGAACAGAGCCTAGGGGACCTGTGGTACACCATCAAGTGAACCAACATATGCATTGTTAGAGCCCTAGAAGGAAAAGAGGGAGAGAGAAAGGGGAAGAGGGATTATTTGAAGAAATAATGAATAAAAACTTCCCAAATTTGTTAAATGACATGAATATGAACATCCAAAAAGCTCAACAAAATGCAAATAGGGTGAACCTGAAAGACTCACACCAAAACACATTATAAATACTACTATTGAAAGCCAGAGACAAAGAATTTTGAAAGCAGCAGAAGAGAAGAGATTTGTCATGCAGATCCTCACTAAGATTATCAGCAGATTTTTTCATTAGAAACTTTACAGGCCAGAAGATTCAGATATTCAAAGTGGTAAAAGAAAAAAAAACTATCAGCCGATAATCATATATCCAACAAAACTGTACTGCAAAAGAAGTAAAGGAGTGAAGGAGAAATTAAGGCATTCCCAGATAAAACCTGAGAAAGTTTATTAGAACTAGACCTGCCCTTCAAGAAATGCTAAAGGGAGTCCTGAAAGTTAAAATGAAATGATGCTAGACAGTAGCTTGAAGCTATATAAAGAAATAAAGGTCTTTGTATAGGTAAATATATTAGTAAGTAGATAAGCTAGTGTTATTTTAACAATAGTACGTAATTCCACGTTTTGTTTCTATATGAATTAAGAGAATAACAGATTTTTAAAATAGGTTAGTCTAAAAATCAATATTATTATAACTTTGGTTTGTAACTCCATGTTTTGTTTTCTATATAATTTAAGAGACCAATGCATAAAAAAAAATTAGTTGATGTTTTGAGGAAGTCAAGATATATACATGTAATTTTATGACATCAACAACAGAAAGGGGAGGGTATAATGTTGTTAAAGCAGTAGAGTTTGTATATGTTATAGAGGTTAAACTGGCATAAATTCAAATTACAGTGTAATAACTTCAGAATGTTAAATATAGTTACCACCGTAACCACAAAGAAAACAGCTAAAGAATATACAGAAAAAGAAAATGGAAAGGGAATTTAATTGTTTCATTATCAAAATAAGAAATCAACCAAACACAAAAGAAGACAGGAATACAGGAAATCAGGGAAAAAAATAAACCTTTACGCATATAGAAAACAAGTCACAAAATGACAGAATCAAACCTCTCCTCAACAGTAATTACTTTAAATGTAAATGGATTAAACAGCTTAGTCAACAGACAGAGGTTGACAAAATGGTTTTAAAAAATCATAATCCAACTATATACTGTTTTCACAGACTTACTTTAGTACTGGTGATGCAAATAGGTTAAAAGTAAAAGGACAGAAAAGGATATTCCATGTAAATAGTAAACCAAAAGAGAGCAGAGTTGGCTATACTAATATCAGAAAAAATAGACTTTAAATAAAAAATGCTAGCAAAGAGACAAAAGGCAGAGTTAAGTAAGGAAACAGAGGACTTGAACAAAACAATAAACCGGCTAGATCTAACAGATACATGCCAAACACTCTGCCTAACAACAGCATACACATTCTTCTCAAGTACTCGTGAGACATTTTCCAGGATAGACCATATGCAAGGCCACAAATGAAGTCTCGGTAGATTTTAAAAGACAGACATCGTACAAAGTATCTTCTCTGATCACAATAGGATGGCATTAGAAATCAGTAACAGAAGGAAAACTGAAAAATTCACAAATTTGTGAAAATTGAATAACACAATCTTAAGCAACAAGTAGATTAAAGAAGAAAACATAAGGGGAATTAGGTAATACTTAAAAGACAAATGAAAACAAAAACACAACATATCTGAATATATGGAAGTAATGGAAACAGTACTTAGGGGAAATTTTATAGCTACAAATACTTATATTTAAAAATAAGACAAATAAAATGTCTAACCTTACAACTTTAAAAACTAGAAAAATAACACACTAACCCCAAAGCTAACAGAAGGAAAGAATAAAGATTAGAGCAAAGATAGATGGAGAACAGAAAAATAGTAGAAATCAAGGAAAAACTAGAAAATCAAGGAAAACAAATTTGATTTTTGAAATTATCAACAAAATTGACAAAATTTTAGCTAGACTAAGAAAAAAACCAGAAGACTAAAATTAATAAAATCAGAAATGAAAGTGAGGAAATTGCTATCAAGTCTACAGAAATAAAAAGGATTATAAGCGAGTAATACAAACAATTGCATGCCAACACATTGGACAGTTCAGGTGAAATGGACAAATTCCTAGAAACACAAAACCTATGAGACTAAGTCATGAAGACTGAATAGATCTATAACTAGTAAGGAGATTAAATCAGTAATCAATAATCTCCTAGCAAAGGGAAGCCCCAGACCTTATGACTTTACTGGTGAACAATACCAAATATTTAAAGAACTAAACCAATGTTTTTCAAACTCTTCAAAAAAATTAAATAAAAGGGAACACTTCCTCATTCTATGAAGCCAGCGTTACCCTGATACAAAGACATTGCAAAAAAAACTACAGACCAATATCCCTTATAAACATTGCTACAAAAATCTTCAACAAAATGCTAGCAAACCAAACTCACCAGTATATTAAAAGAATTATACATTACGACCAAGCGAGATTTGTTTTTGGAGTGTATGGATGGTTCTCTACAGAAAAATGAGCCAATGCAATACATCACAGCAGAGCAAGAAGAGGAAGAAACACATTATCATCTCAGTTGATGCACAAAGAGCATCTGCCACAATTCAAGCCCTTCTGTGGTTTAAACACACACACACACACACACACAAACACATACACACACACCCAACAAACTAGGAAAAGTAAGAACCTGCCCCAACATAATAAGAGCCACATATAAAAAACCCACATTGAACATCATGTTCAGTGATGAAAGACTGAAAGATTTTTCTCTAAGATCAAGAACAAGGAAAGTATGCCCATTTTCACCATGTCTATTCAACATAGTCCTTAAAGTCCTAGCCAGAAAAATTCAACCAGAAAAATAAATAAAAGGCATCCAAATTGAAAATGAAGAAATTAAATTATATCTATTTTCAGATTGTATTAGGCCATTCTTGCATTGCTATAAAAGAATACCTGAGACAGGGTAATTTATGAAGAAATGAGGTTTAATTGGTTCACAGTTCTGAAAGCCACACAAGCATGGTGCCAACATCTATTTGGCTTCTGGGGAGGCATCAGAGAGCTTTTACTCATGGTGGACGGTGAAGCATGAGCAGGCATGTCACATGGCCAGAGCAGAAGCAAAAGAGAAAGAGGGTGTGGGAGGTTCCACACACTCTTAAGCAAACAGATCTCATGAAAACCCACTCATATCATGAGAACAGCACCAAGCCATGAGAGGTCTGCTTCCATGACCCAGTCACCTCCCACTAGGGCTCATCTCCAACATTGGGGATTACATTTCAACATGAGATTTGGAGGGAACAACATACAAACTGTATTACAGATGATATGATTTTATATGTAGAAAACCCTAAAGATTCCACCAAAAAAAAATCTGTAAGGACTAATAAATGAATTCAACAAAGCAATAAGATACAAGTCAATGAACAAAAATAAATTGCATTTTTATCCACTAACAATGAACAATTTGAAAAGAAAATTGAGAATTAAAAAGAATAAAATACTTAGGAATTAGCTTAACCAAAGAAGTGAAAAACTTGTACAATGAAAACCATAAAACATTTCTGAAGGAAGATATCAGTCAGTGAAAACAAATCTTATGTTCATGGATTAGAAGATTTAATATTGTTGTCAATACTATACAAAGCAATCTATAGTCTTAACACAATCCTGTGAAAATTCCAACAATGCTTTTTTTTGCTGACATACAAAAAGCCATCTTGAAATTCATATGTAATTGAAAGGACCCCAGATGGCCAAAGAAATCCTGGAAAAGAACAAACATGGAGGACTCATACTTTCTGATTACAAAACTTACTGTAAACTGTGGGAGTCAAAGTAATGTGGCACTGACATAAAGACAGAGTTATACATCAGTGGAATAGAATAGAGGATAGAGGAGTCCAAAAGTAAACCCTCACGTATGTGGTCAAATGATTTTTGACAAAAGTGCCAAGATGATTACATGGAGGAAAAGATAGTCTTTCCAATAAATGCCACTAGGAAAACTCTGTATCCAAGTGCAAAAGAATACAATTAATGTTTGGTACATTCCTTACTTTATACCACATAAAAAATTAAAAATGGGTCTCTGACCTAGCTGTAAGAATAAAACTATAAAACTCTTAGAAGAAAATTTAGAGCAAAAGCCTCATGATATTTTACTTGGCAGTTATTTATTGGATATGACACCAGAGACATGGGCATCAAAAGGAAAAATAGATGAATTGGACTTAAATGAAAAACATTTTTGTACATCAAAAGACACTATCAGTATAGTAAAAAGGCAACCCACAGAATGAGAAAAAATATTTGCAAATCATATGTCTGATAAGAGATTAATATTCATAATATATAGAGAATTCCTAAAACTCAGCAACAACAACAAAAATCACTGATTCAAAAATGCGCAAAGGACTAGAAGAGACAGTTTTCCAGAGAAGATGTACGAGTATCCAATAAACACTTGGAAAGATGCTCAACATCACTAATCACTAGAGAAATGCAAATGAAATTACAATGAGATATCACTGCATACCCATTAATTTGGCTCTTACCAAAAAAGAGTGAAGTGGTGGCAAAGATATGGAGAAATTGGAACTCATGTGCACTGTTGGTGGGATTGTAAAACGGTACAGCTGCTGTGGGAAACAGTGTAGCAGTTTCTCCCAAAATTAAAAACAGAATCACTATATGATCCAGCAATCCCACTTCTGGGTCTACACCTGAAATAACTAAAAGCAGGA
Organism: Papio anubis; assembly: GCF_008728515.1. NCBI lineage: Eukaryota > Metazoa > Chordata > Mammalia > Primates > Cercopithecidae > Papio > Papio anubis. The sequence continues at coordinate 80,425,210 of NC_044977.1, forward strand.
ACTGGAACAGATGTTTGTATGCCCATGTTCACCCACATTCATAGCACCATTATTCATAATAACCAAGAAGTAGAAGTAACTCAGTGTCTATTGAAACATGATTGAATAAACCAAATGTGTTACATACATGCAATAAAATATTATCCAGCCTTGAGAAAAGGGAAATCCTGATAAGAGCTATGATATGGATGAATCTGGAGGACATTGTGCTAAGTGAAATAAGCTAGTCACAAAAAGACAGATACTGTATGATTCCACTTACATGAGTTATCTAGATTTGTCAACCCTCATAGAGACGGAAAGTGGAATGGTGGTTGCCAGAAGCTGGGAGGAGGGAGAATGGGGAGTTGTTATTTAATGGGTACAGAATTTCAGTTTTACAAGATGAAAAAGAGTTCTGTAGATGGATGGAAGTGATTGTAGCACACAATGTAAATGTGCTTATTGTCACTGGACTGTACACCTAAAAATGGCCAAGATAGTAAATTTTAGATTTTGTGTATTCTACCACAATAAAAGAAATTGGAAGAAAATATCATTGGTAATCTTTCCCAACTCTAGAGATAACCCTGACCCTGCTAATCCCATAGGTCTCAATTCAAAATTGATTTTCTTTATAATCAAACTTGGCTGATTTCTGTTTATTAAAAATATAGTTTTAAAGATTGTCTGGGTTTCAGGAGTGTGTGTGCATCAGTATACCTGTGTGTCATGGGTTGGGTTCTTGGACTGCAGTGCTGAGATGGACTCTGGAGTACAGGATGTTTATTAGGCATCAACACCTGTGAAAGGAAGGGGCAGAAATAGGACTGAGCAAAGTAGAAGCTGGACTTTGAGGCAGGCCCTCCAAAGTCTCACCCAAGCCAGTGGGGAGCCCTGAGTTCATTATTGCCTATCTGGATTGTTCTGTAATGAATGGAAACAGCAGCATCTTTTCACACCTGCCTCACTCTGGTAGGAAATGAAAGCTGCCCAAGAAATGCATGGTCTTTAGGGAAGTAGCTCTCTGGAGCTGAGGCCCATTCTCAAGTAGCTAATGGCTGAACGGTGTTTGCTAATCACTATCCACCTTACAGTTGGGAGGCCAAGTCCCTCCTTGAAGGGCAACCTGGGTGGTGCATATCTGTGCCTACCACAATATGGGTGTAGACTTCAGCCCTACCCCACGCACATACCTGTATTTAGTTTAGCATACAGCCATGATCTTCCAGAATGACAGGTAACCCAGGCAAGATCATCTGACCTTTTCATTTACATCATTTTCAACCATCAAAGGGGCTATGGACTCCGCCAAGAATGTAGCAAGCCAACTTGACCTTCAGAGGTAAAAATGAAACCCAAAGACATGGAGAAAATTAAACCAACTCTTTAGCCAAATCTAGAGATGAAGTGAGGGCACCGTTGGTTCTTGGGTGTTTTAATAGAATGTGGAAATGTGAAGCAGCTTCCAAATGACATCTATTAAGCTCCTAGTGTATTTGCTAAATGATATACACCCTGCTATGTCATTTAAACCTCACAACAACCCTATGAGCCCAGGGCTGTTGTTATCATCACCATTATATAGATGAGAAAACTGAGGTTCCCAAGGTCCCAGAGCTGTCAAGTAGTGGGGCAGGGATACAAACCTAAGCAGTCTAGTCCTGCACAATTTTAACTATTCCCTGAGGACCTAACCATTTTTCTGAACAGATGTACTGGGGACGTTCTTTTGAGTGATGTAACTATGCAAAAGACTGCAGCATAGGTATCTGCATTTTGAGGATTTAGGATCAAGCAGTATCAGGTTTGCTCCCTGCCCTCAGGGAATCCATGAGGCAAGGCTTCTACACACAAAATTGTAAACGTAATAAACATACAGCATTGTCTGTTCCTGCATGCATGCTTATGCAGTAGCGATGGATTTCAGAAGGAGAAGAAATCTCCTACAGAGGGAACTGGTGTCAGCTGTGCCTTTACAATGGGTTAAAAATAATTGCCAACATTCAAAAATGAAGAGAGTCCTCATTGAAATTTTGATAGGTGGTTTCCTTTTTTTTTTTTTTTAAAAAAAAAAAAAAAAGGGACAATCTGGTGACACAATGCCCCTTCCTGTGAGCTGGCAATATGCTGAAGGAAGTGGGTTTGCCATCCTTATCAAAGGGCCCCTTTAGGTGTCTGAGTTGGTAACCTCAGTGGGGCCACAAACATAAGACGTTATCTTATAATTACACAGTTGCATTTTGATTCTCTGAATGGGAATGATGGGGAATCTGCAAGATTGGGGGAGTACTTCTGTTCAAGTGAGAGGTCAAGATTTCACCTTGCCCATCCTTTTTAATTATCTGTAGTCAGAGGGAAACAAAGCCCACAGAGTGACAGCTCTGCCCTCTTCTCACTCCTCCTGTGGCTTTTCTGTAGCCCCCACTCACTGTAGCCTGGCTACTTAGAAGGGATTTAACTAAAAGTGAGAAGTGAGATTCAGTAGTGAAACATGAAACTGAAAAGTCAGTAAAAGAAGTATCTTTAAGAGTGAGGTTTAATGCCAACTTCTCCCTTGAGGGGCCTTGTCACTTCAAGCATTTAATACTAGGCCTGACAAATATTTAGAAAATGTTCAGGCCTTAACCGTTTTGCACAAGGAGAGGACAAGATGCCCTGATAGATTTTTTTTCCTCCTTCATCTCTAGTATCTGTGATCCTCTGAATCCTGCTAAGGAAACAGATCTCAGAGGCTATTCTCTGAGCAGTGTTTGGTAGAGAGAGATAATGGAGCTGAGGTTGAAGTAGATCTTCCCAGAAGACAGTGAGGGGAGATAAAGCCGTGGCTGCCTGCTCAGGAAAGTGGAAAAGGAACTTCTTGATGGGCTTAACCTTATAAAAGTGTGATCTCTGGAGGAACCTGCGGAGAGTAAGGCAGAGCTGCTTCATCAACAAGTATTTAAGTACTTACCCAGTACAACATATTTAACTGGGGAAAATACATACTTAAAGATGACCCAGTCCTTTCTCCCAAGGAGGTTACAAAATATCTGGGGAGACTAGCTGTACTGTTGTGAAACAGTGAAAAAATTATGGAAAGGCTGTATGGTACTAATGATAAGAGGTGGTTTTCTTTTTTCTTTTTTCTTTTATTTTTTTTGAAAATGAAATCTCACTCTGTCGCTCAGGCTGAAGTGCAATGGCATGATCTCGGCTCACTGCAACCTCTGCGTCCCAGGTTCAAGCGATTCTCCCGTCTCAGCCTCCTGAGTAGCTGGGATTACAGGCGTGCACCGCCATGCCCTGATATTTTTTTGTATTTTTAGTACAGATGGGGTTTCACCGTGTTGGCCAGGCTGGTCTTAAACACCTGACCTCAAGTGATCCACCTGCCTTGGCCTCCCAAAATGCTGGGATTAAGGACATGAGCCACCGTGCCCAGCTGGGAGGTGGTTATTCTTTCTTTTGTGGAATAGATCTCCTTTTTTTTCCTAAGTAAAGGTCACCCAGATCCCAAATATATAAAGATAATTGATCAAAGTAGTGCAGCTCTGGTTGAAGTGTAGAGGCAGGGGCTGGAGGTCTGACAACTTGCCCACTTCAGTTTCCTACTTCTGCCCTCAAAGGCACCTTTGCCAAATCTAGTGCTCCTCAAAAGACACACAGGAAGACTCTGGGAAAAAAAAATCTCAATGTTGTTCAAGTGCTTTTGTTTGAGTTTCATACTATCCCTATGGAGAGAGAGCATTATCAATCTCCAGTCTCACATAAGGAACCTGAGACCCGGTGGGGTTACACAACTGGATCAAAACTCACTGCTTGCTCGTTTTGGAGCTGGCATATGAACCCAGGTTTCTAAACCTAGGCTCTTGCTGTCCCTGCCACTCCACAGTAGAGCACATGCTAGTGTCCCATGCCAGAGTAAGAGATGGAGGGACCAGGAAGGCCTTGTGAAGAAGACACACACTGAGATGGGTTCTGGAATCTACTTGGAATTTGAGTCTATGCAGAGGCTAGGAACGACATTCCAAGTGGGTAGAACAGCAGGAACAGTAGCTGGGAGGGAGGGAATAAATGTGGTTTGGAAAGTAAGTTTGAGTTAGTTTGTGAGAGGGTTGCAACCCAAAGTAACCTTGAACTCTGCCATCTAGACAATGAAGGCAGAACCATTATAGCAAAATGGGGCCAAGAACACAGCAGGGTTTCAGGCAGGTTTGTCTGGGCATTGAGGGCAGGTTGTTTGGGTAGAGAGTGGGACTGGGGTCAGGGAACCTAGGTAGGGGAAAGGTGTAAAATTTCAGCCTGAAGCGAGGAAGGCCTGTGCTAGTTACGAAGGCTAGAGGGGTGGAGGATTTTCAAAGGCAGGAGCAGGACAACGAGAGTGAATGGCTGTGGGTGGAGAGCAGTGAGGAAAATGGAGACAAAATGACTTCTCGAATCTGATTCTGAGACAGAGGATGGGAGATGATGGCAAGATGGTGGTGATGGTGGCAATGACTGCAGCTAACATTTGCCTCAAGCTTACAGGGTACTAGGCACTGTTCTAGGCTCTTTACAGATGCTGTCTGACTTCATCTGTCCACAACCTTCTGGGGCAGATATTACTATTATTCCCACCCCACCCCCCACCCCGCCACCGTTTTACATTGCAGGAAACAGCGCAGAGAGGTTTTGTAACTTGCCTGGAGTCCTGTAGGTAATGGATGCCAGAGGCAGTATTCCAACCCAAGCAGTCCAACTCCAAACCCATTCCCTTCACCACTGTGCTATAGTGCCCCTCAATGAAAAATGTATCCACATGGTGACAAGGGCACAGAAGACCTTTGCCCAATTTGATAGAGAAAACCAATTCTCCCAACTTTCATGTTTACTTGTGCAGTCCAGAATTTCTCAAATAGTATTCCATGGGACATTTTTATAAAAGATCTCATGAAAATGTTTACAGGTGGCCCTCCATATCCATGGGTTCAATCAATGGAGGATTGGGGCCAAATATTTGGGGGCCAGGGGGAATTGTGTTTGCACTGAATAAGCGCAGGCTTTTCTTTCCTTGTCATTATTCCCTAAATAATAAAGTATAAGTATTTACATAGCATTTATATTGTATTAGGTATTATACATAATCTAGAAATGATTTGAACTATATGTGAAGATGTGCATAGGTTATATGCAAATACTATGACATTTTATATCAGTGACCTGAACATCCATGCATTTTGGCATCTGAGGGAGGTCCTGGAACCAGTTTCCCATAGATACCAAGGGATGACTGTATTGGTTCAGGGAAAGGTGACTTAAAATTAATCAGGCTTCTATACTCCGGGACTACTCAGGCATTTTTAAATAATAGAATAATGTGTCCTGAGAATTGCCAGATGGAGCCTGTACTAAGAAGTGTCTCCCAGGCAGATCTGAAAAACTGAACCCTTTTTTTTTCTCACAGAAAATTCACTGTGTTTCTCCAAACACTAGTGTTGAATGGAATATAATTTAGGAAATGATAGCATAGACGTATAGTGAGTTTAGGACTAGAAATAGCACTATAACAAGTCAAGTCTTACCATGCGAAGGTAAGAAAATATCTTAATTACAATCCTGGGCCATTCCGCCTTTGCAGGGACCTCATTTAGTCATCACTCAGACTTGGCATCACTGTTCAGGCCCCTCCAGCCCAGTGTCTGCATTTCTCTTGACAGGCGGCTTCCTGCTGAGGCCATGTGTAACACACATGGCAGGCATTCTTTCTCCCTAGTAGGAAGTGGCAGCACCTGTTAACAGCCTGGGCCCAATTACTCTCAAAAATTTGGACTTCAGCTGCCACACTAAAGCAGCAGTCCTTGAGCCTGTTCAGCCCATACTAATTTGATTTCTAATGACACTCCTAAAAAGGCAAGGTTCTACAGTTCCATTTTATATCAGGGACTTACTTGGCAGAAGGAAAACCATGGAACCAAGCTCATATGGCATGTGCAGAGGTCAGCCTTCCTGTAACAGGAGGGGACCAGGAAAGAAACAAAGCACCCTGAGTGGGTTTTCTGGGTACTACTGCATCTGACATCCTTGCCAGCCAGCTGCCACTCATGTCCTGGGTCTCCTACTTACTTAGCCAAGCCAGCACAAATGTGTCAGACCAGCCCTCAGCGTTTAAAGGGAGATACTGTGGCTCATTTTCTTCCTTGTGCAGCAGTCACAAAGGATAAGAAGGCCCAGCCTAACAGTATGGAATTGTGCAAAGAAGCTCAGCCTGTGAAATTTTGAGAGGATCACAGAATATCTACTCATCTTCTGGTCTCCTGCAGCATCTAGCAAGAAACTTTTTCCTTCCCATTTAAGATTAAGTAGTACCTCCTAGTCCGTCAAGTCTTCTTGACTTGAGTCTTCTTTGTAAGCTCATGAGGAGGACTCCATCTTGGGTGTGCTGCATTTATGACATTCATGGATATTCTTAAGTTACCATGGGAAGTGAGGGAAAATGGTTAAAAATCTGGGTGCCCATCCCAACAGGACTTCCTGGGGTCATTTGGGAACCATCCTCTCCTAGATGATTTGTGTCCCCTAGACTTACTCTTAAGCAACTAGGGTTACGTCTTTTCTCTTCCCTATTTCTTTAGTAATATATCACTTGGCCAAAACTTAATCATCCAGTATTCGACTCCCTTGAGATCTTAGAATTTCATTATAGGCTGGCAAGAAACTAATCAGCTTAATGAGCTAATGGTCTTCAAGTATGTTGGTATTTCTTTCTAATGCACCTCAAAGAGAGTCTTCTCAATGCATATTGTAATATAGAGGGGTGATTCTCATAGCAGTAAATTGGAATCTTAACCTAGGCTTATGGGGAAGACATATTGAGAGTAATGTCTTTAATCATCATACTTCCATTTACAGCCTCTTGGTAGGTCAGAACCCAGCCTTTCATGTGTGAAAACTTGGACACATCTACTCCTAGAACCAGGCTCACTCATAACAATTCAGGTTCATATCCATAAAAATGTCAACAAATTCTAGCTTCAGCATAAAGGCCTTCTTCTTCGTGTCTTTGCAAGTATAGCAGAAATGGTTTGCACAAAGACTCTCTTTATTATGAAGGTAAATGAAGATTAGGAGAGCTTCATTTTTGGTGCAAAATAACATTATACATAATAGGCGGGAAAGGGTAGAAAGCTCCATTGATGAAGAAAGGAATATTATCACTTACTCTCTTCTGAACCTAAACAAGTTCTCAGGTTCTATTTGACATCCAAACCATTACCCAAATTCTAAAGCTTAGTCTATTAAAGAGGGAAAGTGGAAAATCTATGGTAATGACTATTTTGGCCCAGGCTGATATAAGTCAGAGGGCCTTTGATCCATACAATCAATGTGTTGAGAGGAGATTGTAACTCTTAGGGAAAGATTGTCTTTGCGAAGACAGAAGATTGGGTTATTTACACAACAAGGTCTGCATAAGTAAGTAGTATCTTTGCATATCTACATAAAATCGGGTCAATCAAATTCAGTTTAGAAAACAACAACAGGAAAATTACCACCAACACAACATATTAAGTAAGTTAAAACTATTTGGGAATGTGTTGAAAATTCACTATTTAACTGCTAATGATTTAATTAAATTTTATATAGGTAGGAAAGATATAGACCTTCATATTTATAGACTTATGCATTGATATATTTTTAGGTGTGTGTATCTGTCTATCTGTTACAGACTGAATGCTTGTGTCCCTCAGAATTCATATGTTGAAATATAATCTCCATTGTGATGGTATTTGAAGGTGGGATCTTTGATAGGTAATTAAGCCATGAGGATAGAGCCCTCAGGAATGGGATTAGTGTCCTTATAAGAAGATATCAGAGAGCTAACTTCCTCTTTTTCCACCATGTGAAGATACAGTGAAAAGTTGACAATCTCCAACCTGAAAGAGGGCGCTCACCAGGAACTGACCATACTAGCACTCTGATCTTGGATTTCTAGCCTCCAGAAATGTGAGAAGTAAATGTTTGTTTTTTATAAGGCAACCAGTTTATAATATTTTGATAGTAGCCCAAACTGTCTGTCTGTCTGCCTGTCTCTCTCCCTCTCATCTATCTGTATGTCTAAGTTACCTATCTATCTGTCTGTCTGTCTATTTAGGTAATCTATTCATCTATTGTTTAACACATATACTCTGCCAGGCACAGTGTAAAGTACCTCCCATGCACTACCTCATTTAACTCTCATAAAACATCAGGAATGAAACAATGGATTTTTCTGTGATGTACAGGAGAACACTGGAGTCAGAAATCACCTAGGTAAATGAACAAACTAGGACTTGAACTCAGGTCTTCCTGGTCTTTCAGCCAATGTGCATGATCACTGCATTGTGCTGCCTCCTTTTTCCCTTCTGTGTCTCTGGATATTGTGTGGGCATAGATATGGCAATATAGCTGTATTAGTTCATTTTCACACTGCTATAAAGAACTGCGTGAGACTGGGTAGTTTATAAAGAAAAGAGGTTTAATGGACTCACCATTCCTCGTGGCTGGGGAGGCCTCAGGAAACATAGTCATAGTGGAAGACAAAGGAGAAACAGGCACCTTCTTCACAAGGTGGCAGGAGAGAGAGCACACAGTGGGAAGTGTCATACATTTAAGCCATCAGATCTCTTGAGAACTCACTATCACAAGACCAGCATGGAGGAAACTGCCCCCATCATCCAATCACCTCACACCAGGTCCCTCCCTCAACATGTGGAGATTACAATTCAAGATGAGATTGGATGTGAACACAGAGCCAAACCTTGTCAATGACCTTCATGAGTATGATAGTGATTTCCATCAGAAGTTTTCCATGGGATCTGTTGGTAAAAATTCACCTGGTGGGCTTTCTATTCGTTTCCTAGGGCCACCATAACAAAGTACTACAAGCTAGGTATCTTAAAAAATTAGAAATGTATTGTTTCATAGTTCTGGAGGCTAGAAGTCTGAAGTTGTGCTGTTGGTAGGGCCATGCTCTCTCTAGCCTATAGAGGAATCTTTCCTTGGCTTTGGTTTATAGCTTCTGGTAGTTTGCCAGCAATCTTTGATATTCCTTGGCTTATAGCTGCATCACTCCAATTTCTGTCTTCATGGTCACAAGACATGTGCATCTCTATCTTCATGTGGCTGTCTTCTTATAAGCACATCAATTATATAAGTTTAGAAGCCCACCCTATTTCAGTGTGACCTCATCTTAACTAATTACATCCTCAATGCTATTTCCAAATAATGTCATATATTGAGGAAGTAGTGATTAGGACTTCAACATATCCATTTACTTGGGTACAGGGTGGAAGGGAGACCCAGTTCTGACCATGACAGGCTTATTCAATTACATTTGGTTATACTGAGTGTCTTACCCCATGTGATTACTGTTACTTAATATGTCATATATGCCTGTGCTCAGATATCATTTACCAAAGGTAGAGGAGACGAAATCATAAGTCAATATTCATTTAAATCAGATTAGAAAGCTAATCCAAACTAGCTAAAGTAAAAGAGAAATGTCTTGGTTCACATAGTCATAACATCTAGCATTAAGTCTTCAGGCAGAGCTGGATTCAGGGGCTCAAAGGCCTCGGAGCTCTTACTTTTATAACATTTCTTGATTCTGTCCTTGCCTGTTGACTTAATACATAAACAGTCTTTCAATCAATGATAGGGAAGATAGCCCCTAGCATCCCCAGATTCACTTGAGCATATGATGTAAGTTGAGGCTGAGTTCTTGTTGTTGAACAATTTGTGTATTAGCCTCGGCTGCAGTAGCAACCCCCAAATAAACAAATATTTATTTCTCATTTGCGAGTCTGTGGTTGGCAGCAGCTCTTCTTGGCTCTATTCTGTGCATCTCTTATTCCAAGACCTAGGCTGAAGCAGAGTAGCCCTCATCTGGGCCATGCTATTCTCAATGCAGAGGACAAAAATGCAGAAAGTTGAGTTAAGCCTTGCAACCTCATTTAAAGATTCTATGTGGACATGGATATTTCATATCTGCTTATAGTCCTTTGGGCAAAGAAAGTCACATGACCAAGCCAGACAATGTGGCTGGATATTACAGATAAGGTAGGGATGTATTATCCTCTTCTTAGAGAAAGAAAAAAAAAATAACTGGGGAGAAAACAGAACCTACCACAATGAGGTTGTGGTTAAGTTAAAGAAATCTCGTGTCACAGGCTGTGACTCAATGGTTGAGAAATGATTGGGAAGATCTAGAAGTAACTTTTGCCCCTCAATTTGCTCCCATGGCTCCTGAAATGGAGGGACAGTACTCAACAGTCTAACTCAAATATAGATATGAAGTCTTTCCAACAATCAACCACTCAAGGGACAGTCCAGGAAAACTGGACTCCACGTGAACTTAGCATTTCTGAGCTAAACAGCACAGACTCCCTACAGTGCACATCACAGGGGCAAGTGGATCACTGGGTAAGGGGTAATGGCTTAATTTACCCAGGTGCAGGGATAACATGTTAATCACAGCAGCTGTGCTTAGGGGAAGTAGGACAAGTAGAGTTCCCATTTGCTCTGCTGACTATGGCTACAGTACACACACACTTACCATCAGCTTTTGTCCACAAACTGAATCCCAGGCTAGGAGTGAAAGTGGAGCAATACCCTTTAAACCCTCTCTGTACCACCCTGCTTTATGGCGTTTTGTTTTGTTGTTTTCATTTTTCACGGCCACCCCTTTCTACCATAACTGGTCTGGTTATAGGTTATTTCCAAGCAGAACCCCCATTTCCTATTCCACTGATTTTCAATCTCATTCAGGAGGCAGGGCACTTTGGAGTTGTAGTTATCTAGCAAGTTGTGGCTGCTGACACTGAGGTATCTTAAGTAACTTGTGGCTCTATCTGGGACAGACGGTCTTAAGGCATGAGGCTAAATCAGTATTATAAGGTCAACTAATAAAAGCTGTGGCTGTGTTTGTGTCAATGCTGGGGTAGAGGGTAGCGACTAAGGGCACAGGCTCGGAAGTCAAACTGCTTGGCTTCTGTTTCAGCTTTATTACTTCTTTGATCAAGCTTCTTAACCTTTCTAAGCCTCAGTGTCTTCATTCATCAAAAGGAGATAATAATAGTCTCAATAGTTGCCCTGAGGATTCACTAAGATAATCCACATTAGGCACTTAGTAGACTGGCAAGCACATGGTAAGCACTCAGGAAATGATTATTACTGTCATCATCATCATCATCATATCATCACCAGCATCACAGATAATGTTGATGATAATTATATCAACAATGTGTCACTGATACTTCATATCAGTAATAATGCTGTATAGCATAAATGGTTCACATTCATTGAATGCTTTCTCTGTGTCAGGCACACTGTTTCAGCTCTTCTCAAGCACATCTTCACGAGAACCCTAAGAGGTAGGTAGGGTTATAGCCTCCCATTTTACAGATAAAGTGAGCCCACACTCTTAACATCAGATACTATGCTTCTTGTGATAACACAGAACTACAGCCCAAAGCAATGTTTCTTCGGGACCGGAATGCCTGGAAGGATTTTAAATACCAGCAACCCCATCCTGCTTCATTGGTACAGTCAGACAAAAGCAGTCACACTGTTCAAAGAGCAGTCAGCCTTGAGTCCACGTTCCGTATAAATCACCCAGTGAAAAAATGCCCCAATTTGACAGGTTGGCTGCTGTCCACAATTGCAGCCTCCTGGAGTGCTTAACTGTAAGTCTTTTTGAGGGCCAGTGCTGCACCTTTGCAAAAGGCCCTGCTCATGGGTCTGCTGGGTGACTGTCTGTGCTGCGGTTGACCTGGCTTACAGATAATGAGGGAATCTATGTGTACAGAATTATGATATTGCATTTAATGTTGAGACTAGACTACAAAAGAATGGGGGAGTTTGAATGTTTTTCCTGTAATGATTAATTTTAGGCCTGTTGGGGGAAACTGCACACTGCAAAATCCCAAAGATTTTTCAACAACCTCTGATTGCTTTTGGAATTGCAATGCAACATTTTCAGGAGACAGTTTTGACATGGCACATTTTGGAGTGCCTAAACAGGGAGCTAATTATACATCTACTTAGCATTAAGGATATCTCTGAATCTCTGAGTGCCCGAAAATGCTCCAATGAAAGTCATATATTTATTCCTGGCTTTTACCCCAAATGAAAAACTTCCTAGAATTTCCTCCTTTTTCCTTTGGAATATAAGTTGAATTTATTTTCTAGATTTTCTCCAATAGAGTAGGTACAAAAATAAATATTTGTACTCAGCATTTATGTCCTGTTATAGCTTCTGATTACTTTGGTTATCTTAGCAGTTGATTTAGATTATCACAGTAAACTAGGCTATACTTGGTAATATCTTCCCAGCATAACAAAGTTTATTTGCCACTAATGTACACTTTTGGCGGTGGGGGAGTTGTTTTGTTTTGTTTTGTTTTTGAGACAGGATCTCACTTGGTCACCCAGGCTGGAGTACAGTGGTGCAATCATGGCTCCCTACAGCCTCAACCTCCTGAGCTTAAGCCACCCTCCAACCTCAGCCTCCCAAGTAGCTGGGACTATAGGCACGAGCTAATTTTATTTCATTTTTGTAGATATGGGGTCTCCCTATGTTGCCCAGACTGTCATATAAACTCTTTTAAGGGACTGATGGCTCTCTAGGGCCAAGTTTCTTACAAACTCCCTTATAGGAGATCCATTTTCTGTGTTGTATAATTATGACATCTGGGCCTGCAGCCTCTGTATCACTGAGACAGAATAAGAGAGGGCTGGAGAGTCATGTGCTGGCTCTTAAATACTTTGGCCTTTAAGGTAGCATTTTCATTCAGAGTCCCTTGACCAGAACTGGTTAGAGTATGCTCACTTATCTGCAAGGGAACAGGAAATGGAGCAGAGCACATGGATATTCATGGAACAGTATATGTCTTTTTCATACCTCCGAATCCAGTTCCTCTGCAAGGATAGTGAAGGCTAACCGATCATGCATGCTATCAGTGCTATGAGTAAGGCAGCATGGGAGAAAAAGGAGGCATAGATTCTTCTGACTGAGATTTACATGTTTTCTCCCACAGATCTAATTTTGAAGTTCGAGGGCTCCCTGGGCTCTCATATCCTCCTACTGCTGGTGCAGAGATATGGGAATATAGAGGCCCATGAACATTGAGGTGCTCTAAGGAAATCACGTGTTTAACCTCCCTTAACTAAAACCCTGCATTGCAAATATGAAACCTTTAATTAGATGCACATAGACCCATATAAAACAAAGATAAATTTTCAGAGGCCAAGGCACTAGAAAAAATTAATTGTGTAGAGATTACTTCAACCCACTTAATATTACTATCCACAGTTGAAATTCATGTCGTTAGTTCCATGTTATTTGGCCAACCTAGAGTGATTATTGTAATTAACCATGACTTTCTTTTGGTACCCAATGTGTACCATATACATGTAAAATAAACATCATTCTGCATCTACATTTTATCTTTTTTTGGTTGTTTCTTCAAAGTCATTGTGCTTAAGCTAGAGAGCCTTTGAAACACAAATTAAGATTTCCTTTTTTTCTTGGAAAATTTACATAATACAGAATGAGTTCCATGAGTGAATTTGTCTTGCTTATTAACTAAGGGATTTGGTAGGATACACACACACACACACACACACACACACACGCATATATACTGTATTATTGGTTAAAAAAAAAAAAAAAACAAAAAACCTCTACTTCTTAAAAAAGTATAAAACTTAACAAACTGTGTACTTGTAAAGAATCACGTATCATATTGGAAAGATATTTTCCCATAAGTCTGCATTAACCAAGGGTATGACATGGGTGAAATACTGTTTTTCAATGAGTGGTGAGTTAATTTTCTTGGCTCAAAGATTTAATGTAATTTGGTCCAAGAAGTCAGGCAAGTGCCTGGTGAAGTGTATATGAACCAGTCATACCTAGCATCTTTCTGGGAACTTTGCATCTCTCTTTAAGAAGATGCAAACTTCAAATAGCCATACTTTATCATCTGCAGGCACATACACTTGCCTGGGATAACTTTGCTTCAGAGTATAAAGAAAGCTGTCAATAACTAAGAGATACATCAAATATGCTTTGAGAGCTGTAGCAGAAAACCAAAATTATATTGATTTCTTAGAAGTTACTGAAGCAACACAGTAACTTTTATTCTAGGTTTTCCTACTTATTAGGGTACGTGCCAAGGGGAAAATGTCTTCAATCCTGGAGGCAAAGAAAATGTGTTTTACTTCTTTCTCTTTGTTTCTTGTTTTTGATGATCATTTTTAAAAAACTATGAAGATAGAAAAAAGGATCACAGTCTGACAGAGTTCAAAATGAAAAATCAAATAAAATCACTATTTCTTTGCCTTAAATATCAAATGATCAGTCATGTCTCTACCTTTTACCACAGAATTGAACATTTGTATTATTCGATAATGTTGCCAAAATGTGGCTTTTCATTTTAATTTTAGGAAAGATCAAAAAGGATTCTTATATAAGTCTCTTGAAATGGAATAGAAATGTCTCCCTAAGTGCCTCTTTAATGTGAGGTGTTGTAATTCATCTCGAGATGAGCAATTTATGATCAAATGTCAAATTTGCAGAGAACGATGGATTCCAACTACAAAGACTTAGATGGGCAAATGGTAGAGAGCAATCCAACATGCATTAATTTAAAGAAAGTTAAAAAATATACATTATCTGTAGATCTTCTTGTGCTTGTACCTACACAACCAAAGCAAATGAAAATTGAACATTTCAGACGATTGAAAATGTTTAATTTATCACACAATGGTTAAGACCCTTTGGCATCAGAGAAACCTGAGTTTAAGCTGTTGCCCCACTAATTCCTGCCTGAGTGACCTTGTCCTTTTACTGCCCTGAGCTTCAGCTTCCTCATCTATAAAATAGGGATACCTATGGTATTCATGTTAATTATTAAGTGATAGTGCCTGTAAAACACTTAGAATAGCTGCTCTCAGTATCTGCATTTATGTGAATATTAGTATACATTCCTATACATATTTCATTGTCACCCAGCAGAATGACAATTAATGCCATGATAACCATACCTTCTGGTGCCCTATACCACAGTTCTTTGTATCCAGTAGACAATCAGTAATTATTTGTTGATGTTCTGTCATAGAAATGTCTGTTATTTTTGCCATCTCTGATTTTAAATGTCATTCTCTTGGACTGTGTTATTCCCATTTAACTCAGCAGTTTGTCCATCATGGTTGAATAACTGACCAGTCCAGTGAAAAGAAATCAGTCAGACTTGTTCTTTGACTGCAGGGCCTGGTTTTTGCCTAAAATGTGAGGAAGGATTAGATAAGATGCTGATCGCAAGTAACACAGGCACAGCCTTAGGGGTACCATTTGTGCTATAGAATGGACACTGCATGGCATGAAGTCAGGCTCAAAAGCTCTTAGTAAATATTGGTTTACTGACTTGTTAATGACCGACATAGAAGACATCATTGACAGCTGAGTTTTACCATTAAATATCACTGTCTTTAATTGTGTTGAAAGGATTTTGAAATCTGTAGAGGGAGGCATATAAAAAAGAAAGTGTATTATCTCTGAGAGTGCCCCTACGATGCCATAAGATGGACTGATTATTTGCCAAGTGGAAACACAGTGTAAAAAAAATGGTTTTATTCTAAGACTTTCAGTAATTATCAAGCAAAGAGTTACCGGAGCCATATGAGGAATCTGGAAATGTGCTGGGGTGTTTTTAATTGTTACATTGATGGTAAGGTCACTACTGGCAATTGGTGGGCAGGGGCCAGGCATGCCACACATCCAGCGGCATGTGTGAGACACACGCTGAGACTCCCATGTATGAGACTCGCGCGCACTCATTCACATCATGTCTCCTACAATGCCAGATTAGGGGCTGAGAAACACTCTTGAGTATTGAATAAAGGCACTGAAGGGTCATTTCCCCAAGAAGCCTAACGCTTAGTAATACACATACTTACCAGATACCCACCATACGCCACACATTTAGAATACAGTGAGTAGATGGTGAGAGGAGCTTATGTTCTTGAAGCAACCAATAAACAAACCATAAACATAGTAAATAAGTATATTATATATTAGGCTAGAAGGTGATAAGTGCAATGAAAAAGAACAGGTTAAGCAAAATGGAAGTTGCAGGTAAAGGGAACTATATTATAATTTTAAAGTAGAGTGATCCAACATGGTGAAACCCCATCTCTACAAAAAAATTAGCTGGGCGTGGTGGTGTGCAACTGTAGTCCCAGCTACTCAGGAAACTGAGGTGGGAGAATCACCTGAGCCCCAGAGGCCAAGGCTGCAGTGAGCCAAGACTGTACCACTGCATTCCGGCCTGAGTGTCAGAGTGAGACCCTGTGTCTAAATAAATAAATAAGATGATCAGAGTAGGAAAGAATAGTGCAGATAGGGAAACACACTGTGGAATTAAACTGGAGATCGTTAAAGAAGCCATGTTTGCAAGGATGCTTAAAACTGTGACAGAATAATAAAGTGAGTTTCAGCTGTCAATATTCCTTATTTTTAGCGAGAAAGCAGCCTTAGGGACGTTACTATAAATGATGGATAAATGCATAAATGGATAGATGGATGGATGGATGGATGGATGGATGGATGGATGGATATAAAATGGCCATTAAAGAATCAATAAGAATATCAACATTTCTTATGCTGGGATTCAGTCACTCAGTGAATTCAGATGGCCTGCCCTTAAAAGCCTGGCATAGGGTAGATTGGGCAAATGATTCCTGAGACCAATAGGTATCTCAGTCCATTGACATTTTTCCCTTCTCCACCCAAGACACCTGTGGAAACTACTAGTCCTCTATAGAATGGGCTTCATTAATGTGTAAGATAAACTGAGGCCTTCATTCAAAGCCGGATCCTTAAATTCCCTATGCCTTAGACATGGTTTTATAGCCTGAGCATTTTTCTGAGTATTCAGTACATCAGGTGTGGGAGCAAACTGACACTGGAGAACTCTTCGTGGACAGATGTGGCTAATGTTCTCAGCTTCTCTCTCCTCCTCTGAGGCCAAAAGTGAAGTGAAATAAGATAGCCAAAGTTGCAAGAGGATTTATTTCTCCTCTGAACCACAACAGAACTAAACTATCCCTCTAGAAATTGAAATTGTCTATGATAATAAATGAAAGTGCCATTAACACACACTGAGGCTCATAGGAAGTGGTTCTGCCAAGAGAAACATCCATAAAAAAGCATACTGGAAAAGAAAATGACAAGGTCTGAAATTAAAGATCGAACAAATAGGGATGATCCTCATAGAAAATCCATCAGGAGAAGAAATATGAACTAAAGCAAACAGGCAATAAGACAGCAGCATATGCACTATTGAAAAAGAATCAAACCCTCTGCAAATCAGCAGGAAGGGATGCTGTTGAGGTGCTAGTCAGAAGATAGTAGGAGGCCCCAGAGGGAGACTGCAACACTTCAAACAACAAACCCAACCAAACAAACAAAATATTTGCTTCATTTTACCAAAACATACACAGTGCTGCATTTTCAAAAGTGCTTTGAAAGCCCCTTTGCAGAAGTAGCTGGAGAATCGTAACAGCAAAGTTCCCCAGTAGGAAAAAGTATGCAAAGGCTTAGAAAGACACCCAAAAGAAATTAGTCCACAACAGTGGGGGTGAGGAGAGGGATGGGTGGAAGGATTAAGGAAGGAATGGTTGAAAAAAGGCTGGGAGAGGGGATAGAGAAAAGCATTGGACATTTAAACTACTTTCAACATATTGATTTAACACACTGAATCTTTGTAGTATTGATGTACTCACCACATCTTCCTAACAGAAGGTGGGGCTCACTTCTCCCTTTAGCAAGTGATTCTTTTTGAAGTATCAAGTTTCATCCAGGCTAAATACTCTTGCCAGTAAGAATGCAAAAGGAATGTAGTATAATATGAAATTCCCCCAATTTATTTAATATAAGTTTTGCTACATGGCTGTATGAAAAATACCACAGGATCTATCAATTCATAGCCTGGCCTTCTTCTGCATCCCTGGTATGAATACTCAAATACTCTAGATACTCAAAAGTATTATTACAACAGACATGTATTGAGTCCTTAATATATGTCAGGTATTATGCTGGACACCTAGCATATGCTGTTGCTTTCAATATACACATCAGTTCTCAAGGCTGCCAAGCCAGTGCATGTAAGATACCCAATGCAAGGTCTCTGCCTCGCCATCTAATTAGTTTCTACTCCATGTCTCTATTCCCATTCTTTTTTACCCCCTTCCTTCTTCTTTAACACTGTCTGTACCTCCCACCATCCTTCTGTCCCCCTCCTCCAACCTTCTCTCCAAATATAGGGATAAAGAAAGTCTAAGAGTTCTTTCAGCAGTGTTTTGTAGTTTTCCTTGTACATTTCTTTCACCTCTTGGTTAGGTATATTCTTAAGTATTTTATTTTTTGCAGCGATTGTAAAAGGGGTTGAACTCTTGATTTGATTCTCAACTTGGTTGCTGTCAGTGTATAGCAGAGCTATTCATTTGTGTACATTAATTTTGTATCTTGAAACTTTGTTGAATTCATTTATCAGTTCTAGGAGCTTTGTGGAGGAGTTTATCATAGAAGGCTGTTATTACATTGAGGTATGCCCCTTATATGCCGATTTTGCTGAGTTTTAATCATAAAGCAATGCTGGATTTTGTTAAATGCTTTGTCTGCATTTTTTGAGATGATTGTGTGATTTTTGTTTTTTATTCTGTTTTTGTGGTGTATCACATTTATTGACTTGTGTATGTTAAACTATATCTGCATCCCTGGTATGAAACCCACTTGATCATGGTGGATTATCTTTTTGATATGATGTTGGATTCAGTTAGCAAGTATTTTCTTAAGGATTTTTGTGTCTGTGTTCATCAGGGACATTGAGTAGAATCAATATTGTGGAAATGACCATACTTTCTAAAGCAGTCTACAAATTCAATGCAATTCCCATAAAAATACCACCATCATTCTTCACAGAATTAGAGAAAACATTTCTAAAATTCATACCAAACCAAAAAAGAACCCACATAGCCAAAGCAAGACTAAGCAAAAAGAACAAATCTGGAGGCATCACGTTACCTGACTTCAAACTATACTATAAGGCCATAGTCACCAAAACAGCATGGTTAAAAATGGGCACATAGACCAATGGAACAGAACAACGTACCGAGAAATAAACCCAAATACTTACAGTCAGTTGATCTTCAACAAAGCAAACAAAAACATAAATGGGGAAAAGACATCCTATTCAACAAATGGTGCTGGGATAATTGGCAAGTCATATGTAGGAGAATAAAACCGGATCTTCATCTCTCACCTTATACAAAAATCAACACGATATGAATCAAGGACTTAAATCTAAGACCTGAAACTATAAAAGTTCTGGAAAGTAACATCGGAAAAAACCCTTCTAGACATTGGCTTAAGCAGACTTTATGACCAAGAACCCAAAAGCAAATGCAACAGAAACAAAGATAAATAGGTGGGACTTAATTAAACTAAAGAGCTTCTACACAGCAAAAGGAACAGTCAGCAGACTAAATAGACAAACCACAGAGTGGGAGAAAATCTTCACAATCTATACATCTGACAAAGGACAAACATCCAGAATCTACAAGGAACTCAAACAAATTAGCAAGAAAAAAACAAACAATCCCATCAAAAAGTGGGCTAAGGATGTAAATAGACAGTTCTCAACAGACAATGTACAAATGGTCAAAAAATATATGAAAAAATGCTCAACATTACTAATGATCAGGGAAATGCAAATCGAAATCACAATATGATACTACCTTACTCCTGCAAGAATGGCCATGATCAAAAAAATCGAAAACTAATAGATGTTAGTGTGGATGCGGTGAAAAGGGAACACTTCTACACTGCTGATGGGAATGGAAACTAGTATAACCACTAAGGAAAACAGTGTGGAGATTCCTTAAAGAACTAAAAGTGGAACTACCATTTGATCCAGCAATCCCACTGCGGGGTATCTACCCAGAGGAAAAGAAGTCATTATACAAAAAAGATACTTGCACACACGTGTTTACAGCAGCACAATTCACAATTGCAAAGTATGGACAGCCCAAATGCCCATCAGTCAACAAGTGGTAAAGAAATTGTGGTATATGTATATAATATTGCTTGGCCATAAAAAGGAACAAATTAATGGCACTCACAGCAGCAACCTGGATGGAACTGCAGACTATTATTCTAAGTGAAGTAACTCAGGAATAGAAAACCAAACGTTGTATGTTCTCAGTCATAAGTGGGAGCTCAGTTTTGAGAATGCAAAGGCATAAGAATAATACAATGGACTTTGGAGACAGGGGAAAGCATTGGTGGGGGTGAGGGATAAAAGACTCAAATTGGGTTCAGTGTATACTGTTCAGGAGATGGGTACACCAAAATCTCACAAATCACCACTAAAGAACTTACTCATGTAACCAAATACCACTTGTTCCCCAAAAACCTATGGAAATAAAAAAATTAAAAATAAATAAATCAGTAAATGCAGATCATTTATATATTTTTTTAAAAAGTCTAAGAACCAGGAGCAGAAGGAAATAGTTGTGATCTTGGCATTAGATGCTTTGGTGGCTGCCACACGGTGGGGCATCAGCAGGACTGGTCGAATGGCTGCTGGGTGCCAGGCACTGGTGAGCCAGTCTTGTTTAAACTACCAGGCACTGTTGGAGCTCAACTGAGGGAGACCTCTGCAAGGCAGAGGTGACTCCAGTTAGCATCCCATCTGCTCTGTGAGAAAATCATATTGAGCTTCCCAGGGGGTGGGTTTGAGGAAACCACATGAAGAGGCAAAACTGCAGCTGTCTCCTTGCAGATAATGGGTATGGAGTGTTTTCCATGGAAGCCTCTGCAGGACACTGACAAGAGGCACCGAATCCTCAGAGCACGCTTTACCCCCACACGACCCCGGCAAAGACCCCTTATAAAAGCCAATATAGGAGGCTGAGGCAGGAGAATGGCGTGAACCCAGGAGGCGGAGCTTGCAGTGAGCCGAGATCGCGCCACTGCACTCCAGCCTGGGCGACAGCGTGAGACTCCGTCTCAAAAAAAAAAAAAAAAAGCCAATATCAGTTGCTTCTGCTTTCACAAATATTATCATGTTTGTTTTCTTCTACTCTTCTGATTGCTCCTTCTCAGCTTTATTCCTTTGCCAGTCCTTTAACTGTTGGGGTTTCTCGGAATTTCTTCCTCAACCTGCTTACCTCTATGTTTTTCCCTCTTTGGTCTAGTCTGCTCACATAAAACCTGCTCTCATCTCTAAGACAGTGGCACCCAAGCTTGACCTCCAGCCCCACCTCTTTCCTGAATATTAGACTTGTATTTCCACCTGCTTCCTGGACACCTTTATCTGCACTTTGAATTCAGAAAGTCCCTAATTTGAATCCTACTCACCTTCCCATAAACATCTTCTTTCCTTTCATGACGCTCATCTTGGTTAATGACATTCATGCAAGCCTCCAAGTTGGAAATATGAAACTGTCAACTTCTGTTTCTCATACTTTTATACATTCAGTCAGTCACAACTTCTGCACTTCTGTTTCTGTTGTGTCTCACACATTGTTCTTTTCTCTTGCCCTGACTCAGACCCCCATCACCATCACCACTCTAAATTGTCTTCCTTCCCCACCCTCTGCATGACCATAGGGATCTTTCTAAAGCAGAGGTCTGCAAACATTTTTAAAGTACAGTGACCAATATGTTAGGTTTTGTGAGTCATGAGATCGCTGTTGAAACTACTCACCTCTGCCACTTTAGCACTAAAGCAGACAAAGACAGTATGTAAACAAAAGAGCATTGCTATATTCCAAAAACACTTTATTTATAATAATAGGTGGCAGGCCTGATTTGGTTCATGGGATGTAGTTTGCCCCACCCTGTTCTAAATCATGAAACATTTTTCTCACCTACACGTCAGTAACTCTTCTTTGCTTAGGGTAGCCAATCAGAATCACCATGGTGCCCTGAGGCCTAGGCATGTGTAAGTTGTAGTACCTGGTACTAAGTTGTTCGCTGTACATGCCCACTCATCTGACAGCTGAGGAGATGTTGGCCCAAAGAGGATGATCATTTGCCAAAGATTACCTGGACATTAGTAGTAGAGTTGGACTAAAATCCAAGTCTTGGGTTCTTTGTACTTCTGTAGGCTAGATTAGCTAGTAAATGTTGAAAATGAAACCTTGGTTCTCAGCAAATTAACAGGCTAGGTATATATTCATTGTCTTAGTCCATTCCTGTTTCTACAACAAAATACCTTAGCCTGGGTAATTTAAAAAAGGAGTTTATTAGTCATAGTTCTGGAGCCTAGGAAGTCCAAGAACAAGGTGCCAGCAGATTAAGTTTCTGGTGAGGGCTTGCCCTCTGCTTCTGGATTGGAGTCTTCTTGTTGTGTCCTCACAGGAAGAAAGAGACAAACATTGTGTCTTCACATGGTGGAAGGGAGAAGGGACCAGGGTGCTTGCTTCAATGTCTTTTATACAGGCACTAATTCCATTCATGAAGGTAGAGCCCCCATGTCTTAATCACTTCCCCAAAGGCTTCTCTTAATACTATCACACTGGGTCTTAAGTTCCAACATCAATTTTGGAGAGATACATTCAGACTGTAGCATCCATTAATAGAGGAATAGGTAAATAAATTATGAGGCATCCGTTCTATGGTATGATTCCATTTGTGTAATGATAGTAGCAACAAAAACAAGGCATATGACTATGTACTTAGATGTGTGCAAATATATAGAAAAATGTCTGGAAGAACACGAGCCTGTCTGCTAATATGGCTACCTGCAGGGAGGGGACCAGGACTGGAGCAGGGTAGTCAAAGAGGTTATATTCTTATTTCTATTTTAACATTTTTCCTATACAAATAAAATAATTTCTAAAAATTAAAATATTTTTTCAAGAAAAAGAAAATTAGGGATATAGCACTGGTAATTGTCTCCACAAAGCAATATGAAATACAGACAAACATATTGTCTCATGGAAAATAACTGAGAGACACAGTTGCTAAGATCAGGAATTTCTGGGACCTAATTTGGTCCAAACTAGGCAAGAACCTCGAGAAATCGGTATATAATTTAGGTTTGTGTTACAGAAAAGAATTGGCAAAGAACGTAAGAGCATAATGCTTTCCACAATTAAATGTGAGCAACCTCCCCGAATCCAGAACTGTAAGAAAAGAACGGTTTCTTTGCTAACCCAGTAGGCCATATTGTTAACAGAAGTTGTATCCGATAAAAGATCTATGTTTAAACTATAAGATGCAACAGGAAAAAAGAAACACAGCATATGGAACTGTTTCTACACCACTTCAAGTCAACAGAGACAATATTTTAAAAATAACCAGGAGAATTCTCCAGTATGTTTCTTTTTATCTCTCTTCTCTGCATTGCGATTTTTACTGACTCTGACACAGAGTAGTCATTGCAAAGAATAAGAAGCCCAGGGCTAGTGTCATATCCATGCTGATGAGGTGTTTCGTTTCTTTCATCAAGGGGCAGCTGGAAAGGAAAGCATTTCTGTATGTCTTTGCCTTGGGGAAGACCTGTCTCCTAAGAACTTTGTGCATGTGATCTGCACTGTTGAAGCAGAAATGGGTGAGCAGAAGTGACCTCACCCTGTAACTTCCTGTGTGCAGGAGAGCTGGCAGTCTGCCTGGTCTTCTGAGACATCCAGTAAAATGAATCCCAGTTACATCTGTGGTGCTTACAGAAGTAGATCTGCTGTCTCTAATAAAAGCAAATGTTACTTTTTGTGAAGGGCTGCTGGGTCACATTTGGAATGGTAAACCAGTCCCCCGAAAACCTTATTTTTGAGATAGAGAGAGACTATGTAGATCACATTTCTACCTCCTAGACTATTATTTAGATGTACCTCACTGTTAATGACTCAGGATTAAGGAGAAAAAAAAACCACCAACCATCTTCCTTTGAAGAGAAAGAAGGGAAGCTGGTGTTTCTAGCAGTCTCTGCTAGAAATTAAC
Organism: Papio anubis; assembly: GCF_008728515.1. NCBI lineage: Eukaryota > Metazoa > Chordata > Mammalia > Primates > Cercopithecidae > Papio > Papio anubis. Next base: position 80,449,193 of record NC_044977.1, read on the forward strand.
CCCACTTAGGAGTGGGCAGCCTGCTGTATTTCTATTCCCAAACTTTGCATACACCGTGTTCTTGGGGAGGCTGAACAAGCTGTGGGTCTGAATTGCATGTCTGGCTTGCACAGCCCCACGTGGGCTGAGGGGAGGTAGGCTGATTCATAATGGATGCTCCGGGTACTTAGAACAGGGCAGAGTGCGGGGGACTGTTATTCTGCTTTGAAGTTTTCTGCCTCCCTCTTTGGAGTGGATCAAAGACCTCTTTTTTTTTTCTTTTTAGAATTCCTATAAGCTCTTAATACAGTGCTCTCCTCTCAGTTCCCCTCCTCTTCTATTGCAAATTCCCTTCCCACCAGCCTCAGAACCAGAAGTTGTGGGTGTCCACACACTGGTCTCTATAGTTTCTCCCTCCCTTCCTCTCTTTCTTCCTCCCAGCCTCTTCTCCTTTCTTTCATCTTTCCTGTCTTCCTTTCTGTCTTTCTTTGGAGTCCCCCAGAAGCTCTCAGCCTTGGCTTAAGGAAAACAGCTGGTGGATCTCTAAAAGTGTTCTGCAGCTCATTTCATGCTAGCAAAACAAGAAATATGAGAATGTTTTTTCTTCTCTTTTTTAAAAGAAGGAATCTGGACTGGAGAGAAACCTGTTGTGAATAAAACAGGTGAACCTGGCTTGACCAGTTGCTTTGGAAGCTGAAATGAATGTGAAACAAAGCTCTTCCGTGGCTTTAAAAGGCTGGAGGAAGGTTTCTGAACTGTTCCTATTATGTATTGTAGCTTCTGAATTTGTTTTTTGTTCTTTTTCTTTTTTCTTTTCTTTTTTTTTTTTTAAGTGATGGGGTGTCGCTCCCTCCCAGGGTGGAGTACACTGGCACGATCAGAACTCATTGTGCAGCCCCGACCTCCTGGCCTCAAGTGATCCTGCCTCAGCCTCCCTGATGTCATAGCCACAGTGCAGGAAATCACACCAAAAGTGCTCTTCCTCTGCAATGCCAAGGGACAGTTCCACACACCTGTTTAGTGGGCAGTGCAAAGAGACCATAGTCTTACATCCCAGATGGCTCTTGTTCCCACTGGTAATAGCATGTGAGCATGTTCTTTTGCCAATTGATTTTCTTCTGATCTTAGCAAATAAGCTATCTGGGATAGCAAACCTGAGAAATAGGTACACTAACAACACACACAAACATTTAAATTACATTAAAATCTTAAAGCCTTAAGGCAACTAGTTTTTAGAAAACAGAGGATCTTATAGATGGTAATTTAGAAACTTAATGCAAAAACACCATCTGCTAAACCTCCTATCTACGAAGACGCTGGGGTCTGCGGAGAGTACAGACTGTATCTGGAGTTAGCTCCATCTGCTGCTACCTGCTCCCTGGGAATCTTCTTCACTGAACAAAGGTCCACTTTTGTTTAGGTCCTATGAGTTTATACTGGTCTAGATCAAGATGCTATTCAAGAGTCCGTCCCTCCCACCCCGGGTCTCTTGCTTAAGTCTCAGTCACTCCATTTGGAATATGCTAATTTTCTGAAGATCTCCAGAGGATTCATTCAGCAAATGTTTCCTGAGCATAAGACAATTTGCCATATCCTGAAGGGGATGTAAATGTGAGAAAAACAGGGAGTATCGTTCAAGAAAGGGGATAAGATCGTTTAAGGAGAGCAAAGTTGACGTGGCGAGAGGGGTACAAAGACTATGGAACTTTAGGGAATAGAAATCTCTCAGTGGATCTGTTAGGATAGCGCTTTACCATATCTGCTCCTACCTTCTAGTGTGAGTTCATGCTCCACTATCCTGCTCCCTGAGCTCCTATCACTGTCCGAAAACAATACGCACTTAGATCATCCCAGATGGCTCTCATTCCCACTGGTAATGACATGGAAGCATGACTCAGGATTCTCTGTCACACCTTTCCTGGGACCTCACAGCATCACATGGAATGTTCCTTCTTTTATCTCCAATCATGCCAAGGAAGAAGTCCACAGTATTATCAACCCAAACTCACTGTGATGGTTATTATTGTTTAAATTTTTAATGAAGGCAAAAACACCATATCTAATTGGCAAAAGTCATATTGAAGATGACATATGTGATAATAACTGAGTGTACACTGTGTGCCAGGTGTCACATATCATTCCATGGAATCCTCCCAGCAAGCGAAAGAGCAAGGCTCACTGTCCCCATTTACATAGAGGAAGTTGAGGCACAGAAGAATTCGCCAACTTGCCCGCAGTCTCATAGTTATGAAGTCTCTGTTGTCACTCTCTGTGACACAGACTCCCAGGTCCAGGACCTGCAAAAACCCTGGGCAGGCCTTTGTAGTTTTTGTCTGGTAAGACATGCCAAGTGGGCAAGTGGGTTTTTTTGCTTTATGACAACAACCAGAAATGGCAAAACATTTTCTGTTATGCTTTGAAGAGAATTCCATACTTGGAATTAACTTTCCTTACTATTTCTGCTTGACTCTAGCTGATTTAATTTTTTTTTTCTATATGTTATTGGGGAATGGGTGGTTTTTGATTACATGAATAAGTTCCTTAGTGGTGATTTGTGAGATTTTCATGCACTCACCACCCAAGTAGTATACACTGTACCCAATGTGTAGTCTTTTATCCCTCAACCCCCTCCCACTCTTTCCCCTTGAGTCCCCAAAGTCCATTGTGTCATTTTTATGCCTTTGTATCCTCATAGCTTAGCTCCCACTTATGAGTGAGGAAATACAATGTTTGGTTTTCCATTCCTGAGTTACTTCGCTTAGAACAATAGTCTCCACTCTCATCCAGGTTACTGCAAATGCCATTAATTCATTCATTCCTTTTTATGGCTGAGTAGTATTCCATTGTACATATATATACCACAATTTCTTTATCCACTCATTGATTCATAGACATTTGGGTTGATTCCACATTTTTGCAACTGAGAATTGTGCTGCTATAAAATGTGCATACAAGTATCTTTTTCGTATAATGACATCTTTTCCTCTGGGTAGATACCCAGCAGTGGGATTGCTGGATCAAATGGTAGTTCTACTTTTAGTTCTTTAAGGAATCTCCACACTGTTTTCCATAATCGTTGTACTAGTTGACATTCCTACCAGGCTATAGATGATTTTATAAAGGCTACATTCCCTTTCATTCCATAGTAGCCTGGGCTGCAGCTCCAAGCCGAAGCTGAAATTAAAAAAACAAAAAACAGACAGACAAGACCTCATTCCCAGGCAGCCAGGAAAGTAGGTAACAGACTTGGATCTAGGAATGGGCCAACTCTTAATTTCCGTTGTGCTCAATGCAGGTTCTCTGAAGCAGGTGAAGTGATGTAATCCATGTGATATACTAAGCACAGTATCCACACATGGTAAGTGTGCAATCAGTATTGCCCATTTCCGTGAATAGTGTGGCTTTAAGCTCATGAGCGAGAATGTGTACTCGTGACTGTTAAGGGATTTGTTCCTTCACTCTGCAGTGCAATGATCTTATCTTTTTTTTTTTTTTTTTTTCCATATGTATTCCCACACTGCCATGGTAGCCTTTGTGAGAACTGGAGGACAGGCGGGGTCAGCAAAGGAAACTAAACAAGAAAAGGCTATTTCTAGTAGAAGAAATTCCAAAGGGAAAGGACCTCTAGATTGGGAGCTCCATGAGAGAGAGACTCTCTTTTCAAACTCCTAGCACAGACCGGATGCTCTATAAATACTGAAGGATAATAGGGGAGAAATACTATGTTTAAAAGCTGTATGGCCTAGGAAAGAAATAGGGCCTATGTGGGGACAAGGGATGGAGTCCACTTGGCCCCTCCACTCCTAATTATAAAGGGTCTCAAATTTTGACATTTGATGTTATTTCCAAATGACTTGTCACATGTCTTATGTGTGCTAAAGCATGAACTTCTTAAATATAGACATTTATAAAATACAACCAAAAAATTAAGCTTTATCACATTCTTTTGTTTTGTAAAATGTCAGCAGCCTCAAAAATTGCCAGTTGGAAAGACCTGTCTTGACCCAGAAACCTGTCTTTCACTCACCTTAGACCAAGACCGTACATGCTCTGGCACCTGGTGGCCAACACCAAACTGTTGGCTGTCATTTATTTCTTCCAGATATTTGGAATTTTCTGACTAACTTGTCTGAGATACACCACAGACACGGAGCATTTTCCAACAAGTCTGATGTTGTTCCATCTCAGTTTTAATTCTGAAGCTGTGAATACTTCCTTGAAATAACAGCAGCACATCTTTTCTTTGCTCAAATCCTCCTTGTTTAATTTGCAAAGGATAGCGGGCGTTCTCCTCCCTGAGTAATTCACTGTTGGGGATGTGTGTGTGTGTGTGAATTTTCTTACATGGAGGGCAGCTGGATGAATGTGTCCTTTCAGAATTGTCAGTGACAGACAGCTATGACATCAGGTAATTTGTGGGCACACCAGCCCACTAATTTGGCACCTCCTATCATCCCACACCCTGCTCCCATCACCAAACCACCATTAACTCTTGTACCTCAGTTACCCCCTTCATAGCCTAACCATAGGCCGTACAGGAACAATGACTTATCTAGCTGTTTATTGAATCACATGTATGCCTAGCCCTGCACCAGGAGCTAGGAATACAATTGTGTGCAAGGCATACTTGGGTCCCTGACCTTTTGGGTCATCTTCCCCTCACCTCTAAAAAACCATCCTAATAAATAAGAATATCTTTGGTATTGCAAAAGGATCAACAAAAATCTTGCCTCACGTTAAATTCTTGACAACCGTCCCAGCTTATTCTTAATTCTTTAAGCTCTTTTAAAATCAACCTTCCTGTTCCAAAGAGTACCTTCAAATCCTTCCTCTATCCTCTCTCAAAAAATCCATGAGTTTGGATCCCAGATTTATTATTAAGTAAGCGTTCCAGGAATTACTGTTTCTCTCTTCACACGCTGTGCTCTCTGGGAGCAAGCCGACTCGCCTTCTTAAGTTGGCTGGAAAGAATGCGAGGGTACGTCCTCAGGCAAACCTTATCGAGAGCCAGAAGCCACACGTTTCCAAGGTGTAAATATGCAGTTGGTGTTGCAGGCCTGGGATGCAGAGCCCCATCAAAGTGTTAACATAAAATAAGGTTGACAATGCCACTTCATCAGAAACAGGTGACGAATTAGATGTTATGAAATGCTTATAAGCCTAGGGAGTAAGGTGCTCAAAGACAATTACCAACTAAACATTTCATTAATGAAATAATGATTAATTGTAATTACTAATTAAAATGCAGGATTATGCTGTTGGTTTTGAGCAGTAACAGGAGTAATGACATTACCATTTTTAATGGAATTCCAGGAACAAAAATTATAACAACTCACAGAAAAGATATGGCTTGCAAACGTGATTAGGACTTATTGTTAAACCCAGGGGCACGGAATTTTCCCTGCTGGTGAACTTAAGTTAAGTAAGTTTAATGCGGTGTAATTTAATTACTGAGCATAGTTTTCTTCTCAGTGGGAACAGATACCAGGTTTATGCTTTAAAGAACAAAAGGAAGAACGTAAATAGCTATGGGTAATGATTGGCTACCAGCAGGAAAAATCAAACAGCATTTAGCTGTCTTTTGCATAATATTTGAGGGTAGATGCATCCTGGCTCAGTTGCAAATTTTATTTAATTAATGCTTAGAGGATTAACAACAAAGTAGCCCATGCAGACAGGGAATGTAGTGCTGTCAAGTGTACAGGAAAGTGAATTTCCATAGGAAGGACGTCTCCACTGAATAATTAATGTGCGTGCATTTTCGTAAATGTCAAATTCCCACAGGAAGCAGAAACTTGACCCTCTGTAATAAACCATTTAGGATTCATTAAATATAAGCATCGTTCTTAAACTGTTTGCCATGGCACATGAGCTCATCCATAATGCAGCATGCCGGCCTCAGCTGCAACATAAAAATGCCCAGCACTGGGCTTTTAGGCAGCTGCAGTTACCCTGAGTGTGCCGACTTCCAGTCTGACTCAGATCTTAGCCCCTGCAGGTGAGCTATCACTCACTTCTTTCTGACTTTTATAAGGCCAAGATGAGTCCAGAGTCAATCTGGAAAGCTAACATTTAACTCTTACTGAAAGATAAGGAGGGCCTCAGACCCTGTTTAGACCTTCTCTATCAGGATTCCATGACATTGGCACTATTATCCTGTGGGGCCAGATAATCTTTGTTGGGGAGTGACTGTCCTGTGCATGGCTGATCATTTAGCAACATTCCCAGTCTCTACTCACTAGGTGCCAGTAGCGTCTACCCTCTCCCACCAGTTATGACAATCCAAACTGTGCCAAACATTGCCAAGTATCTCCTGGGGGCAGAATCTCCCCAAGTTGAGAACCACTGTATATAGAACTTAACTGGAGTGTATCCACCTAGGTAGGGTGAGCTGCCAAGGGGACACAAGGCTTCCCATTGAGCTGGGCCTGTGAGGCTGTGGGAATCCATAACCCCTTGTCACCTTCACAATCACAGCCATCCCCAAGACCAAATGTGCCTTGCTCTTGAATAGTATCAACTGCCCCTTACAGATCCAAATGTGGCTATCACAATGGCAGTAAGTGCGCCATTAAAATGAAAACCATTTACTCTAGTGACCCAGAGCTGTCTTATATATTCCTCTCTGTGCAGCAGTGACTGTTTCCTTTTCTTTATGTATCAAAATTGCTAGGGCTGTGAGCAACCCCCACCATTGTCCTGGACTTATAAAGAGTCCAGTAAATCACTAAGTGATTTTCTTTTTCTTCCTTCCTTTCTTTCTTTAAAAAACAAAAATAAATTTTCTGAGATTAGTATGGGAAGAGAAAAAGCAAATGAGCTCACCCATGGAAATTTTTATCCCAACTGTTTCTAAAGTCTGAAAACAAATCACATTTTTTCTTTTAATAGAATATAGATTTGATTTCTTGATTTTAAAACATGCACTTTTAATTCTGTCTGGGCCTGCAGGATGCCCACATGCTGGCTAAAAAAAGAAACACGAAGCTATTTGGAGAATCACTTTGTCTACACAAAAGCAGAAGCTGATTTGACTAATGATTTTTCTCCTCTTTGATTTTTATTTGAATCAAAATGAGCAGTTAGTTATATCTTGGCACCCCACTGCCATTGCCTCTGCATTCTCCTAAAATAAAGATTTGATGTGCTTAGTACAGATGTGTTATCAGAGGGTGACACAAGTGTGCAAGAGCATCTTTGAGGTTGTGTTATATCCACGTGACATAGTAACTGGACACAACTCATTTCACACTGAGAGGTGGAGACTGGTCGGTTACTGGAAACCTAGAGCATTCTGATTTTCTCTTGTGACAACAGTTCCACTTTGGCCTGTTCATAAATCACACTAGCTTGAACGCAGACCATCATAAGTATGGTTTCTTTCTAGTATTCCACTTTGAACAGACCTGTTTTAAATTAACCAGCCAAACGCAGTTCAAGAATCAGAACCAGCGAGTGAAAAGTCTACTTGGCTCAAAACCTGACTCAGTCTTATTAATTCAGAAAGTAGAAAGCTTACATGTGCTAATTACCAAAGCTACTAATTAGCTTTAATTATAAGCTTGGAAGGAAGTTGAAGTGTGCTACATTAGATAGTGCTGTTGACCTTTTCAGTGTACTTTGGAGGGGGAGGGTGGAGAGGCATAAAGGAGATGTTATAAAAGTCATCAGAGAGCAATTAATTTATGTCTTCTGATGAATATGCTATAAATTAACACATCTGTGTATATCAGAACATAAAGGCATTTTAATAGAGCCTTACCAATGTCAATTCTGAGTGCCCCAGCCAGCAAAGAAAATGTACTCGTTTCATAAGTTATTTCTTATTCTGTCACTGTTGTAAACCATGTGACAAACTGCATCCAGCCAGATGAATGCTTCCATTCGTAAGTCATAATTAAGATAGAGGGCCAGCTTTGACTGATTTGGGAGGGTCACTGTGAGAAGCCGCCCTCACCAACATTTCGTGAGATGCTCAGAAACCTGTTTCGTGCCAAGGTCTGGAAATACTGTCCCCACTGGCCTCTCATCGGGGTCTAATATGTCACTCTCTCCGAGCCTCTGCAGCCCACGGCTCAAACCACTCCTTTGATGTGCCTGGGATGCTCCATGCTGTTTTTCATGTCACAAGACAGCTCCTCCGGTATTCCTACTCACACAAATGACGATGGCTTTCAAGGACCACCGGTGTAGCCTTTCACACCTCAGAAGACCCTCCTCAGGCCCCAGGAGACATCTCACAATCCCCGTAAAAGGCACCTAAAGCAGACCAGCATCTGCTTGCTGTGACTTGTAAACTCTGAGTCCTCTTATCCTTTAGATTTGAAGATTCTTTGGTTAGGTTCCAATCTCTCAAAACTGATGTATCCCCTAGTAACCACCAGAGGGATCCCATATAATGTGATAAAAATTATAATCAACATGGGGGAATCATAGCTCAGCCAGCGTGTGCTTGCTTCCAAGGCCCCAGGTCTCTCCGCCTGGAAAAGGAGAGCAGGGAACAAAGGATGAACAGTGTGGGGGAAGGTTCTGCCTGGCAGCTTCAGGGAAGGGATTCTCAAAGGAGAGGCACGGGTCTGAAGACGAAAGTGTCTGAGGCCAATCTTCTCTTCTCCTGGAAACAAGCAAGCAAACAAATAAAACAAACCCCAGTCACTGCAAAGAAAGCCCTCTGAAAATCAATGGAATCAGACCCTATTTATTTCTAAACCTGTGTTCAGAAGTTGAACTACAAATGAGATTGTATTGTAAGAACTAAGAGCTTTTTCCATGTTTCAAATAGGTTTGTACAATTGTATAAAAGAAGAGGGAATCAGGAGTGTACTATGTTAGCTTCCTAGGACTACTGTAACACATTAGCACAACCTGAGTGACTTAAAACAACAGAAATGCATTCTCTCCCAGTTCAACATGCTAGGTGTCCAAAACCAAAGTGTCAGCAGAATCATGCTCTCTCTGAAAGTTCTGGGGAAGAATCCTTCCTTTCTGCAATCTTTGGCCTTCTCTGGCTTACAGCCGTATCACTCTAGTGTCTGCTCTGTCTTCACATGGCCTTCTGCCCTCTGTTGATGTCCTTATAAGGACACCAGTCATTGAATTTAGGGCCCAGTCTAATCCAGTGTGACCTCATCTTGACTAATGACATCTCCCAAGATCTCTTTCCAAATAAAGTCACATTCTGAGGCTCTAGGTGGACATGCATTTTTGGAGAACACACTCTTCAACCCAGTGTGTGTTCCTTTACTATTTATGTAAACAACATTTCAAGTTTAAGCCCTAGACACAAAGCTGGGCTGATGCTGTAGTTCTAACATGATTTCCAGGTCTTGGGATGAAATCCATTATCACCACCTGGAAAATGATACTTCAGTCACCGTGGGTTTCCTCTCTGCTTTTTAAAATAATAGGTTTTCAAGCACAATGCCTCTCCTCTAAGCTGTTGTAAGGCTTGTGCCGGAGAGTTTTTAGTGTCTTTTGTGTGAGTGTGTGTTGCGTGAAGTATCAAAAGACATTGTTTCTACCCTGCAGTCCCTTTGTAGCTAATTTTATTGCCCTCAACTGTTAGGTCTTATAGGTTATTCCTGAGCCTATTGGGCCAAATCGGTGTAGTTAAAGCTCAAGTCATCCTTGTTTATCCCTGTTCTTAATTCATGTCTGGCTACACAAACGGCCAACTGAAACTCCAGATCAGCTCAGCAGAAAGCTGTATGTTCAGGTCAAACATGCTTGAGTGAGAAGAGTGTCTGCAGTGTGTCAGGCAAATTGGCAAGCAAGTGTCAAGAGACCCAGAGGTAGGAGGAGAATGAAAAGAGGGGAAATTAGCAAAAGGAGTGGAGGTGGTTGGACCTGAGTTTTACCATACGGTAGAGAGTGGCCATCACTGGCAGAGGTGGAGTTGTGGGGAAAGAGGGAGATAATCCCAGGGCCTTGTCAGAGAGAGCCTCCATCTCCAGGACAGAAAAGCCTTGAAGAGCCGTCCTTTCAAGTCCACTTCTTGTTCAGAGCCCCCTCCGCAATATCTCTACCATGCAGACTTCTAGCCTTCTAGCCTGAACTCAAGCATCCTCAGTCATTACCAAGCCCCCTTTCAAACCACACTCTTCGTCCTGCAATTTTAATTATGTTAAAAACGCATCTGCTTTCCCAGACACTAAAGGCCACATATTGTATGATTCCATTTCTATGAAATATCCATAATAGGCAAATTGATAGAGACAGAAAGCAGATTAGTGGTTGCCAGGGACTGGGTGTGTGGGAAAAGGGGAGTTACCACTTAATGGGTACAGGGTTTCCCTTTGGGATAATGAACATATTCTGAAACTAGGTAGCGGTGATGTTTGCACAGAACTGTGAATGCACTAAATGCTGCTGAACGATATACTTTAAAATGGCTAAAGGGTGGATTTTACATTGTGTGTATGTTTCACCACAGACATATAAATCGCTTTCTTCCAATCCACCCACTAGTTATCTACCTGCCCCATGAAACCAAGCTGAAGTTTAATTCCTTTTCCATGGCCCACATTGTTAATGTTTCTTTCTCCTATGTCTGTGGAAACCATCACGCACCCCCACCCCATATCTCCACTTCTCATGACTAATCACCCTGTGTCCTGGAATTGTGCATCTTTGAAATCCCTTATCCTGGGCACCCTCCACTGGATATATCCCCTTTTTTCATTCCTTTTCTGAAATTATGCTGCTGCTGGGATATACTGCTGCTGGGAAATATGGCCAGTACATGCTACAGGATAATCACCTGCTTTGGCCTGGAACTTGGAAAGTCTGGCTCCTGACATTAACTCTCTGTGTAGCCTGAATGGCAAACAAATTATTCAACCTCTCTGGCCCTCAGTTTCTTCACCTGCAAAATGGAAGACAAGAGGGCTTCCAAAGCCTTTTCTGACTTTCAAACTTCTAACCCACCACATAGCTCTGCACCTTATTCTTGCTGATGACACCCCATAATGTGTTCCTGTTTGGCATCCCTGCTGTGCTACTAATACCCACTGAGCTGAAAGTTAACCGGGCAGGACATCTTCCTCACTAGGGTTAAGCTAGATCTTCCCCATCCCGATCTGCAATGTGTGACATTGGATTTGGGACTCCAGATGGAAGATTGCACTAGGATCCTGATTAAATCCTGCCCCATAAGATGGAATACAACATTCCAAAATGTAATTTTCTATATTCATTGCATTATCTAACCTATTCATATATCTCTTGTTTTGCTCTCATAGAGAAATCTGTGTGTGTTCTCAGGCAAGTCCCTTAGCAGAATTTTGGATAAGAGGGATCACAGCCAGAGTCCTGTGCTAGCCCACTGAAGATTTCTATTCTGGTGTTTTCCTCATCCCCAGAAGTATGGCAATGGCCCTGTTTATGACTGTTCTGTTTATGGAACTGTCTGAGCTGAGACTAAATAATTAATAGAGGGGGAAAAGCCATGTGGCTTTCTGAAGATCTTTCCCTTACCTTTTTCTTGAGATGAGGACTATATTTGTATTTTGGTGGTTTGCATTTGATTTTGTTGTTCTCATTGTTTCTCCAGTGATAATTTGGTTTAAGTCACTAAAAGGACACCCCCATGTTCCACAGCTGCATTCTAACCCCATACACTGGGGAGATATATATTTGTGAGATATATATATATATATATGATTTGCTCAACTGCTTTAACTCACTTGCAGTAACAATGACTGTGGATGGTAGGAGAGAGGCAAATAGGCAAAATTCTCCTTGATGAGAATTGCCACTGGGGATCTAGAAGCTCCACATTCAAGGTTTTGAGGTAGCCATGACCAGTCTAACTGTAGAAGTGGAATGGAGCATTGGAAAGAGTATAAATTTAGAGCTCTAAAATGTATACTCAAAAAGGATATAGTCTAATGGCAATAAACTGGGGACACAGCACAGAGTTTTGTTCAGATTCTTCTCTTTGCCCCTTTGTCTTCAGAGATAAGAACATTCCTTTCTTCAGGGCACCTTTCCAATGAGGGTCTTCTAACCTGCCTCAAGGACAAAGAAGGAGTGAGCAGTCAGAAAGACCTTCCTGCTTCTGTTACTTTCTCATATTCCTTTAGCTTAAAATATTCACTCTGCCAAGGTGCCATCTTTTGGGGGAACATGTCCTGAATCCCATCACTTTCATCTGTAAAATGCAGATTGCATTAAATTGCCTTTGATATTCCTAGTGAAATTAGAAAACTTGGGGATAAGAAGCATCCAAACACCTGGTCCTGGGCTTGACTGACCTGTATCTCTGTCTTCACAAGCTCTGAAAGAGTAAGTGCCCACAGAGCAGGACATGCCGCAAAGGGGCACTTTGAGCTTCTTATTCCGTACCCCATAGTCTTCCACTGCTTCAAGCTAGACAGAGGAGGACTCTGTCTCACTCTAGAGACAGACCCATGGCCTGGAAAAAGGCAAATAGAACGGCCGCCTTAGCTCCCTCTCCCCTGAAGCCTACACTAGACTCTAAGATTAGAGCACTCCAATACCAAGTAAGTACAGGTACCTGTCTTGAGAGAGCCCACCAACCTGGGAGAAAGGGTGGTTTCCCCAAATGCTTAGTGCACGACAGTCCTCAGCTGTTCACTCTGTACTTTCTAGGGTGGGGCAGCTCCAGAGATCACCTGACTTGCCAGTTCCCAGAAGGCAGAGTTAGCAAAGGGCCTTCTAAGGAAACCCAAGCGGCAGTGAGACAGGGAAATAGGGTCTGCAGGCAGGGAACATAAGGCTGATTCACACTTGAGCTGTGACAGGGGCTGTCCTCTCCATAGGGCATATGCCAAGTAAATGACTTCATAACTTTACTTCATCCTCTTCATTTACATAGGGCATACACCCAGTAACCAATGGAAACCTCTAGAGGGTATTTAAACCCTCCAAAATTCTGTAATGGAGTGTACTTTCATTTTCAACACTTTCTCTGCTTTTGTTGTTTCATTCTTTTCCTTGCTTTGTTTGTGCATTGTGTTCAGTTCTTTGTTCAAGAGGCCATGAACCTGGACACCCTCTACCAGTAACAGCAGTACCTTCTTCAACGGAAAACCTAGCCTTGTGGGATAAAGAGACAGACAGCTATTGACCTTGAAATGGTGCAGTGCAGACAATGCGTAGTCCATTAAATATTTTCAAATGTGACCAATGCCTGGCAGTCTCTTCCTGGATTTAAGTGTAGGAGTGTGAGGAGGAGCCATAAGCTTTTCTTGTGGGTTTCACAATTTCCTCCTCTCCTCAAATGAACCAGAGACAAGAACATGACCTGATGGTCACTCTGCGAGATGTTGCTGAGGCCGTTCCCTGCTCAAGGAAACAATATATCAGGATCAAGCCACATCAGTGATGAATACGCACATCTTTCCTGATGGCAGGCTGTTACTTAAAATGCTGGAAGCCCTACCCCTGAGAACCAGGCCCCAAGTATTTTGTTGGTGCGGAAGTAATTGCAGTTTTTGCCATTGAAAGTAATGGCAAAAACTTGCAATTACTTTTGCACCAACCTAATACATTCGTTGCTACCCAGAATCTACATGCTCCGGATGGTCAGGTTTTTTTGTGCCTCTTTAATTCTGATACAATTTTTATTTTATCCCTTCTTTGAGATGTCCTTTACTGAAGCAAATGGGGATTTATTATTACCTGGCAATCTCCTTTAGGCTGTTTTGTTCAGGCTTGGTTGTTCAAGGCAACTGACAAAAAGAAATTTGGGGAACAAAGCCACCTTGCTTTGTTGGGTCACCTTTAATAGCTTGGAAAGGTCGAGAACTTCTTTACTTAGCAGAATCTCCTGATGACTTTGCTAAGTGAGGAGCGAGATGCAGGTTCCCTTTAAAAGCCTGACATCTTTGCACCTTTGTTCATATGCAAAGTGTTTTCTCAAAGTGAGGCCTTCTGCATTTGCACCTCCCCACACTCTAATGAGACCCGTGCTGCTGCCAAATCACATTCGGAGACTGTTAATGCAGCAGGAGCCGGCGGAGGTCTCTTCTCCATGGAAGCACTCCGCTCACCCAGGTGAAGAGCAACAGCACTAATGAGCGCCAGGAGATGACCTTAAAACAGAATCCTTCGCTGGCCCCGTGCTCGCCTGTAAGGTCCTCATTCTTTAGTCTTTCTGTCCCTACAACTTGGCAAAAAATTTGTCTCTATAAATTGGAGGCTTTATAAATTGTCTTTATAAATTGGGGGCGGGGGGGATATCTCAAACTCTTGACTTTAATTCGGATAATTAACATACTGAGTTTTTAATTTAGTGAGTGGGAGGGAAGGACGTGTGTTTTGCCAGCTTTTAAATGTAGCGGAAACATAAACGCCGCGTTGCAGGATTAAAATGAATGATCATTCGATTAACATTCATCCCGTGCCTGTTATGTATGCACCATTCAGCTAGGCAGGGCTGGGGATATCACAGGGCAGGCATGGCACCTGACACGTGTCTTCAGGGAGATGCAGTCAGTCAAGTAGAATAGTTAAGATGTATACCCGTATCACTATAGTTCAAGATAGAAAGTGTTCAAATAAATAAATAAAGCCTGTAACTTCAGAGGACAGATTCTTTGGAGTATCTTTTCTCTGTTCTCACTGCTTCTAATTCAGACCACCATTTTCTCACCCTAGGATTATAGCAGTAGTGACGTGACTAGTTTCTGGCCCTCAATGAACACCTGTGATGTGCGGGGCACATAAAACAATTGTCACACATGTCCATGTGAAGAGACCACCAAAAAGGCTTTGTGTGAGCAATACAGCTTTTTAATCATCTGGGTGCAGGCGGGCTGAGTCCCAAAAGAGTCAGCGAAGGGAGATAAGGATGGGGCAGTTTTATACGATTTGGGTAGGTAATGGAAAATCACAGTCAAAGACGGTTGTTCTTTGGCGGGCAGGGGCGGGGGTCACAAAGTGCTCAGTGGGGGAGCTTCCGAGACAGGAGAAGGAATTTCACAAGGTAATGTCATCAGTTAAGGCAGGAACAGGCCATTTTCACTTCTTTTGTGATTCTTCAGTTACTTCAGGCCATCTGGATGTATATGTGCAGGTCACAGGGGATGTGATGGCTTAGCTTGGGCTCAGAGGCCTGACAACAATGAGTTAAGAGAAATGGGCCAAGGATAAGAAGGAGTATTACAAGGAGACTGTTGGGAACTAGAGCACACACAGGCTTCTGTCTGAATAGGGCAGAGGCTTTGGCTGCAGTTAATTATTGCCAAGCAGGGTAGAGGAACCTGAGCCACTAGGTACACATTTGTTTTTTTGTTTTGTTTTGTTTTGTTTTTTGAGTACAAATCTA
Source organism: Papio anubis (assembly GCF_008728515.1). Lineage (NCBI taxonomy): Eukaryota > Metazoa > Chordata > Mammalia > Primates > Cercopithecidae > Papio > Papio anubis. The sequence goes on from NC_044977.1 coordinate 80,464,464, forward strand.
ATTATTTTTAAAATATTTTAAACACTGTGTAATCCATACAGAGCATTCAGTGTGCCTGAGCTGGCCTGGCACTTGCCATGTGGCAGCCTGTGGCATATACTACACTAAGGTGAACACACCAAGGCTGAAGTGACTCAGAGAGTGTCTGTGGAAGGGAGAGTATTTGATACACATTTGGAAGAATGGGTGTAGCCTGGAAAATGGCTTTCCAAGTAGATGAGAGAGTGTGAACATTAGGTATGGACCTAGGGACCTTGAGGTTGTGGTCAGAAAAAGACAAGGACTCTGGCGGCTGGAGACCAGGGTATGAGCAAAGGTCAGAGGACATGCCATGGAGCCTCAGGCCAGAAGGGTAAGTGAAGGCCAGATACCCAAGTGACCTCATGTGCAGGTCCTTTACCCACTCGAAACCTCACTCTGCTTGTCTGTACAGTGAGGGTGGTGACATCTACCTCCCAGAGTTGTTGGAAGGAGCTGGTGGGATTATTCATAGCAAATGCTTGGTGGTGTGTCTGGCATTGATACGGAGCATTGGGTCTCCCTGCTGTTTAATAAAATGTGGGCTTCATTTTGCTCATACCGTGGCAGTAGTGAAGAGCTTCTTCTTTTGTTTTTCTTTTTTAAAGTCTATATTTTCACTTATGTAGGGAAACTAAACATTCATAAATGTACAATGAAGGAAATAACAATCATCTACGTTCTCATCACCCAGAATTAACTAAGGTTAACATCTTGGGAGATTTGCATTGGCACCCAGTCTTTTATTTTTATGTTATTCTTGATTTTGCAAAAATGAGAACACATCCATCACAAAAACTTGTTAAAACACAGCAAAGTACAAAAATGAAAGCATTTAAGCCTACCATCATAATATTAGGTGCAAATCATTTCAGACAGTTTTATGTGCATCATATGTAAAAGGATGACTGCTTCCTATAGGGTTATGGGATTGCCGTAGGGATTAAATAAGGTATTCCAGGTGAAGCATTGAGGTAGCACAGGCCTGGCATACAGTGCTCAATAAATGTTGGGTCATCATAGTCGGCAAATGAGCAGGTGCAGTTCTGCAACTACGATTTCTGTATCATGTTTCATAAAAGTCTAACGTTCAAGTTGGATCCACCTTTCAAGATCTTTCCCTACCCAATTGCAAAGAAATGTTCAACAACTCTTTGCAATGAGCTGGGAAGGGGGGAGATGGTCAGGATCCTTGGGAATTTCACGAGCTGATAAAAAAGAGCTCCAGAGACAGAGGAGATCACAAAATGTGACCTCTCTCTTCTTCCTTTCTCTCTCTCACCCTCCCCCTTCTCTCCTCCTCCTGCACTCCTGTTGTGGTTTAACACTCAGCCACTGGAATGCTCAGAAAATGCTTATGAAGTCCTCCTAGTTACATTTTAGACTCCCTTTCTCTTCCTGAGGAACATACACACTGATCCCAGAGTTAATGAGTATTGATTGTGACATCTGTCTTCACCAGTGGCCCAAGAAAGGGGTGCACATGTTGGCTGCCTATGGTTAACAGCTCAGTTGAAGACAGGAAGCGAATTAGCTGTTAGAAGGTGGTCCTTTGCACCTGAAATTCATTATAGCTTTAAACTCATTTTGAAAATGTGTCTTTTAACTCTCTGAACCAAGAGTAAAAGCCCGGGCCACTTGGTGAGAAACCTGTTTTGCTTAGTGATTAAAAAATCTGGCACTGCCTCATTCTTTGAGCTTTGCGGAAATTTGCAATAGCTTCTTTTTACCATAAAGCAGGTGTCAGGCGAAGACTTTGTGTGTGTTTATGATCATTATGTTGTATTAAAGAGTCGTGTTGAATTCCAGAATGAGAACAAGAATGCTGCATATTCCTCTACCTGCAAAGCAATTAAATTATTGTCTGACATGTTTATAACTCCAGAATCAGTAATCAGCTTTTACTCTGAATAGAGGACATGGCGTTATAATCCAGTGCTTTGCTGAGAGGTTCATATTTAGCATTTGCATTTGATAATTTAATTTAAATAATACTGAGCGAGCACAGCCACACTTCTTGGCAATTGTCAAAGTAATAGAAAAGAATGCAAAGCACAGCCTGTTTTTTTGTAAATAATTTTTGTATTCCTGAATGGTTTTCACTTCCTTGGTATGAACCTCTGCTGCTCTTGTCGAATAGACTAGAAAATGGTAGGAGCCTGTATAGTCACAAGTATTATGTGTCTCTTTGTTCCCTTTCTCCTCTTCCCACAGAAACAATATCTGAGCAATCTCCAAATTTCCATGTGATTGTGAAAGGCCTGCAGTGAAGCATTTAAAAAAATCGCCCCCACAAGGGACTTTTTTCTTGCAAGACGCCTTTATGTATTATAGATCAATTTTCTGATAAGAGTCTCTGTTCCACAGTATATTTGGTAATTTCAGCAAAAGTAAGTACTTGCCACAGGAATAGTGAATCCCAAGTTAATGCCCAACAATATCACCAACTAAATGAAACACATTGAAGAAAGAATCTCTTCTCTTCCCTATTCCCCTCCAAAATAAAGTTTATGGGATGATTTCAGGATGTTCATTTCTAGGACTGTCTAGCTGTCATATTTCTTTACCCAATTTATTTACTTCAGGGCACAGGGTGCCACCTGGTTTCCAGACACATTGCTGTTTCCACTTTCTCCCCTCCCCTTTTCCTCTACTTCTCATGAACAAAATATCCACAGATTACTTCCATCCCTGTTGGGGGAGTTTCAGGGCCTTCCCATCACAGGCCTTGAGAAACCAAACGTCCATGCCCTAAAGGTATTTTTTTCCTCCATTGTGCATGGTTTTATAGTCTTGTCCAATAGGACCTGCATAAGCTTTCTCAGGCACCACATCTTGCTTAGAGCTGGGGGAGGTCAAACAAGGCCTTTCATTCTTACTGTGCCTCCCAGTTCCCAAGACCTCCCTAGTCACCCAAAATGCTGATTGGTTGCCAATATCACATATGTAAGTCTATATGTGCCTTCAAAGAAGGTTTATTTTACTAAGAATGGCATTTTCTGACAGATGTTGTTTAAAACTGAGTTAAATAAAAATATTTAAGTAGATTTCCTAGTGTTTCTAGAATCTTCTTAGGGAGGGAAAGGGAGTAATAGGTGGAGAAGTGCAACTTCCCTTTGATTTGTTTAGATTCAGCATGTCTGGGCATGCACAAGCCTTTCTAAGAGTTAACCAATGTGGCTGGAGGTTAGCAGAGGCTACCCTGCCAATCATATTTTTAAAATGTCCTGGGAAATAAGGCCTGAGTGTCAATGCCAACTGAGATGACTCTCTTTCCTCTGAAGAATAGCCCTTACTCTCTGCCAGCCACAGTGTTAGATATTTTTCATCTGGAATCTCTTTCAAACCTTCCTGAAAACCACGGACTCAAACAACTGTGGACTTCATCATCCATTTTCCAGAGGCTGAAACTGAAAACTGAAGTGAGCTAACCTGCCCATGGTCATCCTGTTGGGAACAAAAGCACTAAAATCTAATGCAGGTCTTCCCAAACCCAAAGCCTATACTGTTTGCACAGCCTCATAGGCTCCAGCCACTACTTCTGTGTGTATATTAGCAAGCGTTCTGTCAGTGTATAATGTGCTAGCTACATCTGTGGCCTTGGCCTTTGATCAATATTGATCACCCCTGAATTCTTGTGAATCCTGGTACATCTGATTCCGAAAAGAGTTGCGGGTAGCCAGGCAGCAATGATGCGGCCATAAGCAGTGACTTGTGCATTTGAATAACTCACAGAATCATAGCATTCATGTGGTCTGAGAGGAAGCCCTTGGTACAATCTTCTTTCCTCCTGATCTCTTGCTCTTCTAGTGAGAATTTACCTAAATCATATAGCACTATTCTAGAGCCTACCTTAGCTCGTCTTAAGATCTATCTACCGTTAGTGATTAAGCGGAGGAAGGCGAGGGGATAAAACATTTCTGGGTGGCATAGGCGCAACCCCTTCTGCCTTAGTGTTTTTCTGAGCTGAAATACTGTCTTAGATGTCCTAGATGAAATACTACCAACCAAAAAGGGGGCTTGAAGAAGGTTTTTGGTTCGGGAGGTTATGATTCTGGAATGTTTCCCAGTAGAGTGGCTCTGAGAAATGGAGCCATGGTGTTCAAGGAGAAATCACCAAAACACAAATTGGCAGCCTCTTTGGGACCCTAAGCAGCGCTCCAGGCAAGTTTAATATACTGTTCTTGTGGTAGTGAATATTCAGGTTCTTCACAGGAATGGGGCTTATAAAATCCTGTGAACATGGATACTTCATCATAGCAAATGTAATGATTTTCATTTGTTTTAATTCTGTGATTAGTTCTGTTAATAAAAATGTCTATTTAAGCTATTTAAGACACCCACTAAAATGCTATAATATTAATTTCATGGAAAAAAATCCAACAGAACTATATTAGTTTTTCCCCCATTAAGGTAACATTATGGACTTTTAATGGCACTCTCAGCAATAATGGTTTTTATTGACCTAATTATTAAATGAATTAAAATCTGTCTCAGTGCTTTAAAAATTATATGATATCAGCATCAAAGAGAGAGCCATGGTAGGTTACTATCTGGTGAAGCAGGAGAAACCCGGAACCACACCCTCCTTACACGGATTGGTTAATCCAAAGAAATGATAAATAATACTCTAGTTTCATTAGATGTATTTGCCTATCACTATTTATAAAATTTGTAAGGTCAGGCACAGTAGTTCAAACCCATAATCTCAACATTTTGGGAGGCCAGGGTAGACAGATCACATGAAGCCAGGAGTTCGAGACCAGCCTGGCCAATATGGTAAAACCCCATCTCTACTAAAAATACAAAAATTAGCCAGGCATGGTGGTGGGCGCTTGTAATCTGAGCTATTTGGGAAGCTGAGGCATGAGAATTGCTTGAACCCAGGAGGCAGAGGTTGCAGTGAGTAGAGATTGTGCCACTGCACTCCAGCCTGGGCTACAGAGCGAGACTCTGTATCAAAAAAAAAAAAAAATGTAATATCAAAATAATACTTTGTGACGACTTACAACATTAAACATGGAAAACTTCTCTGTTTTCCTTGTCTCTCTTACACTTTTCTCTTTTGATGTTTTCCAAAAATAGTGTTAGAACTTTAGCAATGATGTTAAATATATGATGAAACCTATGAAGTTTTCTAATTAGTTTTAAATATAAAAGTAATGTCAGGGGAATAAATTTTTACAGTACAAAGGGAAGAGAGTAAAATTTCAAATCTCACTTTTCCAGAAGTACCATTGAGAGTTTGAGGAAGCCATTTGTAAATTATTGATTTTTGGCTTCTATTAATATATGACTTTATTTTTGGCACAGATAGCAAATATGTGACACCCACACCTCTAATTCCCTCTCCCAAGTCAGTCATCATTAAGGGATTGCTGCACCCTTTGTCACTGAGAACACTGCAGTCTTGGAATTCATGTCAGGACTGTGCTTCAGAAAAACCCACCCAATGTGAACTGACATAGGAATTGAACCCTCCTTTGCATCCCTGGTGATCACTCACAATTATAAAAGCATCTTCATGGACACATACACATGAATCTCATTTGCTCATCAAAGAAATGCTGTGAGAGAAGGACAAGAATTATCAGTTCTATTTTAGCAGACAGAAAAGCAAGACAGAGTAAGGAAGTGAATCAGAGAGCTACAGTAGTTTATAGAGTCTCAAGGAAGGCCTCTTTGAAGACTGACATTTGAGAAGAGACCCAACAGAAGAAGGAGGTACATGAAAAACGTGGAAATAGAGTGTCACAGGCAAAGGAGGAGCTGGTGTAAAGAGCTTAAAGAGGGAAGGAAGCCCTTGTGACCAAGGGAGAGATACAGGGTCTGGGGATGTAGCTAGAGACCCACAAATGGGTCTGGGTGGCCCAGAGCCAGGGTAAGGGATTTGCATTTCATTCTCATTTTACTGGGCACCATTAGAGAAGATGAAAGGAATGACCTAACCCAATATATGTTGGACACAGGCTAGACATACCGCATCTTGCCTCAACAATATCTACCCAATCAGCAGACACAGTTTTCTCTTGAAAGCTAACTAGGGTGAATCATGTCTTGCTGCCGGTGCTCACTTCTGTGCTGATGAACTCAGAAGGTGGTATTCCCTGTCTCCACCTCTTTCCTATAGCCATGGAAACCTATCCCAAGACCAGGGTTAAAACCACACAGCAGGGCGCACTCAGTGGAGTTCTGGTAGAGACAAAAGCAAGGAAAAGTTCATTGTGCGTTCTGTCAACACTGAGCAGTATAGGACTTCCCACAAGGAGACCAGCACATAAGCCCATCTGAACTAATAAGAGGAGGCATTCCCTGGCAGCCACTTTTTCCAATCCGATGGAGCTCTGTGCTGCACAGTGGGGCATCTCTTACCTTAATCCTGAAGTTTTACTTTTTATTTCTTAATTTTTTTTTTTTTTTTGAGATCGGGTCTTGCTCTGTCACCCAGGCTGGAGTACAGTGCAATCATAGCTCACTGCAGCCTCAAACTCCTGGGCTCAAGCGATGATCCTCTCACCTCAGTCTCCTGAGTAGCTGGGACTACAGGCACCCATGACCGTGCCCAGCTAATTTTTGTATTTTTTAGTAGAGATGAGGTTTTGCCATGTTGCCTAGGCCATCTTACCTAAATCCTTATCACACAATTAAACTTACCCTCACTCTTCTGTTTTGGTTTGCTTTAATCCCCGTATCCTTTGTGCATATAGCCTTATTTTATATAAAAATAAGAATAAATGTTATGGTATTTTTTTTTTTTTGAGGCAGAGTCTTACTCTGTCGCCCAGGCTGCAGTGCAATGGCACAGTCTTGGCTCACTGCAGCCTCTGCCTCCAGGGTTCAAGCAGTTCTCCTGCCTCAGCCTTCCGAGTAGCTGGGACTACAGGCACCCACCAACGCCCAGCTAATTTTTATATTTTTAGTAGAGATGGGGTTTCACCATGTTGGCCAGGCTGATCTCGAGCTCCTGACATCAAGTAATCTGCCTGCCTCCGCCTCCCAAAGTGCTGGGATTACAGGCGTAAGCTACCAGCCAGTATTATTTTTAATACTGATAATGACTGGCTGAGAACTTACTGTATGCTAGACCTCACGCTACATGCTTGGCATTGCATTTTCTCCTTCCTTTGAGGTAAGTTCCATTATTATGCCATTTTACAGGTAAGGAAACTGAGCCATGGGAAAGTTAACTCATGCTTATCTAAGATCATACTGCCAACAAGGGCAGGGTCCAGGAGGTTTAACTACAGAGTCTATACTCTTAACCAAAAAAGAGTCTTTCCTCATACTGTCAAATGGAACAACTGTGACTGAACTTTGGAGGAAACTAGGCCTAGCTTTGAAACCTGTCTCAGTTTCTTCAACTGTAAATTGGAGCTTATGATGGCACTGACCTCAAAGGGTTTGGTGAGATTTAATGAGATACTATAAATAAAATGCATGGAGAGTGCTTAGCACACAGCAAGTGCTCTACAATATCACTTGGGCTCTGGGCCTCAGTACCCTGATGTATGTCATGGAAGATAATAGCAGCTGTCTCCAAGGACCACTGAGGGACTTATAAGAAGTGGTGCATATAAAGCACCTACACAGGGCCTGATGTTTTGCTAGGTGGTGACTGCTTTTGTTAATCCAAGAATGAGTGATCTCTTGAATTTGTGGCCTCCGTAGCAAATGACAGTAGCAATGGAGGAAAAGCCACTGGTATCTCCTCTGTAATTTTCATTTCTGAAACGGGAATGAGCACCATTGTTAATAACATGCGAGTATCTGAATTTGAGTTGTGATGTTCATGTCCTGGAGCATTTTTAATTGGCACCATTTCAGAAGGAGCCATTTGTGCTATAATAGAAAGATTCAGTGCAAAACCTATGAAGGAAAGTCTGATGTCTATTGTTTAAGTCAAGTCCCAACAACAGTATGTTCTAGAGAATTGCAGATGTTCTCAGATCATGTCACATTTCTCTAAACACCATGTGTGATGTGTATCCGATGGAGCAATCTGGTATGATGAGGATAAGGCTCTTTTTTTCATAGTTAAAAAAAAAAACAAATGTCTGGCTAAGCTCGTGAGAAATAGCCTGCATATGTGGCAGTGAGATGAATGGATTCTTACACAGTGTCTCATGGAGAAAAGCTCCCCAAGTGTTCCTGTGTGAAATGCTGTACCTTTGTCACTTTGGGGGATACATGGGCCGGGCCTGAGCTAAAGGCATTGCTAAGCCTCAGTGAGGAGAAAATGATAACCCCTGCCCTCACTGGGCCAACTCTCAAGTGCCAGATCTTTTTCCCTCCAAAGCCAAACTCCCATCAATGAAAAATAAAGACAGAATGATTTCATCTTTCAAATGAGGCAATGAGGCAAGCCCTTCACTCTGCAGGTTTTAAAAGATTTAAATCAACTCTTTTGTTTAAAGTCCTGTCCCCTCATTTGACCAAAGTCGTATAAATCCTGCATTTTCTTATATTATTCTCTGACCATGATTGGAAGAAAATGTTCATTGAATTCTCGCAAGGACTGAGTTTCTGGGGAGATAGTGCTAGAGGGGAAGGGGGGAAGGTTTGAGTTTGATGAGCACTGGTCTGGAAGCCAGGAGGTTCAAGTCTCTTTATCACTAGCCATGTGACCTTGGGCAAGGCTGGCTCCTCTTGTCATCTTTGGTAAAACAAGGGACCTGGACAAAGGTTGCCTTCATCACGAACACAGTGTCAATTCTGCTTTGCCCTTCCTCTCTTGAGGCGACGATCTACACTTTCTTTCTGGCCTGTGGTAGAGCTGCTTCATTAGTTGGCCTGAAAAACAGGCTGCTTCATTATTTGGCCTGAAAATTTCCCTACTGCATTTTTAATGACCTACAATAGGTGGTCATTAAAGTAGCTTCTTACCTGGAGTCCTCAGACAGCGTCTGAAATTAGATGCAAAAGCTTGAGTGTAGGTGAATTTTTAAGGGGTCAGGGGAAGGCTTTGCAATTTTCATTTATGCATTCAATGAATATCAAACACCTATTCTCTACCAGGCACAGAGCTAAGCAAGGGAAAGAAAATGGTGATCTGGGCAGATAAAGTCCCTGACCTCCCAGAGCCTGGAAAAAGGAATAAATAAGCAGTCACAGTGCAGGCGGATGGAGGTACAGTGGGGTCAGGTGGAAACTGTGAGGTGCTATTGGAGCTTCAGAGAGGAGCACATCACCCACACTTCATCAGATTTTCAAGGAGGTTTATGATCCCCCCCAAAAATAAGAACCTCCAAACTAAAGGAACAGGAATTTGATATGATGGTTAGGTGAACAACATATATAGAAATAATGATAGATGGACAAATATGTTTGAGATGTTCATTCATACCTAATAAAGCATTCAGCAACACAAAATTGGATATAAAAGCTTGAAATTATCTTGATTGTTGTCAACACAATGGCAGCTAATATACGCTGAGCTCTTACTATGTACTAGATTATTGTTAAGCATTTAACATCTGTAATTTCCTTTAATCTTCATCAAATCTTTGTGAGGCGGTATAATCCTGTTTTACACATGAGAACACTAGGGCTCATAGATGTTATCTGTTCAGGGTCTCTCAGTCCACCCCACCACCCCAAAAATGTGTCAAATCTAGGATTTAAACCCACGTCTGGGTTATTCCTAAGCTTCTCGTTAGTATAGATTTTCACAATTTTCAGATCACAGTGAGGGTGTACTTGGAACCCTCACCTTCCAAATAGATTGGAAAGTCATGTTTCTTCAATTGTGTTGCCAGACAGGACCAAATTTTAGATTAAAAAATCAAAATTTTGCATCATCTGTTCCTTCCTGTAGTAGAATACATTCTTTTCTAGGTAGACTTTGAGAGGCCCTCAATTATCAGCTGAAATGGAGACGGTTTAATACACCTGTTCTGAGGCCCAAAACCATCCATAGGGTTCAAAGGAGAAACAAAGCTCTAAGGGACTTATGAACAATTTAACATTTCCAAAGCACCTGGGATTACTCATTCCATTTGACACAGAATACCATAGTGATGATTAAAACCAAGACACCGAATACCATAGTGATGATTAAAACCAGGCATGGGAAATCCATTTTGGGGCTGCACAGTTCCTACTCTCTTCCAGTTGACCTTGGTGCCCCCACTTTCTGGGTGTCTTTATGATGTCTTCCTTCTTCTATGAGAGTTTGATCCAAAAGATCCATAGCCCTTATTGACAGGGTTATCCCCAAAATACCTGGCCTTGTGGAAATGTCCTTGCCCTAGAATTGCACCGTTTTCTTAATTCAACAAGCCTTTACTAAGGACAAGGCCTATGCTCAGCATTGGGAATACAGAAATGAATCAATCACCCACGTTTCATGGAGTACATGCTCAATAGACCACAACACAGAGAAATTAGAGATCCTCCAACTCAACCTGCCTTAAGGGAAGGAGAATGAGTTTATTAGCTCATGTAACTGAAAAGTCTCTAACAGTATTGTTGATTCAGGCGTGGCTGGATCCAGGGGCACAAGCAATGTCATTAGGGGCTTTGGGTCTCTCTACTTCTTTCAGGCAACCTCTCCTCAGTGAAGGTAATGTGAATACCAGAAGCCTGAGGCTCACATCCTACTAGCTTATGGTAGAAAGATTGTGGGATTTTTTTTCCCCCTCAGTAATGCTTATAAAAACTTTGCACAAAACATGGCCCAGGTTAAGCTACATGATCATTGCTGAGCCAATAACCATGGCCAGAAGGATGGGGTTCCCTGAGAGGCCAGATATGGATTATGAACCCACCCCAAGGCCAGTTAGAAATGGAGTCAACACCATCCAAAGCATGAAGAACAGGATAGTTCCCCACATGAAACAGTGGTTCCATGAAGAGAAGGAAGCAAAAGAAACAACACACAACAGGCCTAAGTACATAGCATTAATGGAGCCCAGGCAAAGTAAGGGAGAACTCAGAAAGGCTTCCCAAAGATGCTGACATTTCATCAGAGTCCTGAAGCTTGAATAGAAATTCAGCAATAGTACAGGAATGTGACCTGGAGTTTAGTCCTGCTTTACTAATGTTCCAATAGGAATGGCCTCAGAAAATAATATTCATTCATTCATTCAAAAAAAGTTTACGTAGCACCTACCAACCATATAGCAGGGACTATGTTAGTGCTGGGACTGTGATGATGAACAAGACAGGTACTGGTTTGGCTCTCATCGATATTACAGTGTTAGGGAGACACGTATTAAATAATTGCACAAATGTTAAAAAAATTATCCTTTTCCTAAGTGCATAAAAGGAGAAGAGCACTATAATAGGGTTATAGCACACTGATGCCTGTGTTTCAGTTTTCCTAACTATAAAATGAAAAAATTCTTGTTTTCTCCTCCTACAATCAATCAATAACAACAAAGCAATGATGAAGACAGATGAATTCATTTATACACACACACACACACACACACACACACACACACACACAGAAAGAGAGAGAGAGAGAGACAGAGAGAGAAGCAACGAACACCTTGAAGTAGTAAAAGTGTAAAAGTTTGGGAAGCTGCTCTTACTGTAATTACCTGGCTGGCTCATTGCATGCCACCTTAAAATGCCTCCTTTTCCTACTGCCCAAATGGTTAATTTGCCCTCTACTCTTAGTGTTCCTGACTCAGTACACTGTGTCCTTAAACCATTGTATCTATGCTAAGTACAAAATGCTATCACCGGCCTTTTATTATTTCCTCCTGTGAAACATTTGGGGTTCAAGAAAATGCTGTTTGATATGCAAGCAAAGGAAATCTGGAAATGCTGCTTTTAAACTACTGGTCCTATTATGGAACAATTTACATTAATTATACTATTTTGTAACCAATCTTGTCACAAAAAGTTCCCATTTTAGGATCTGCTCTTACAGGCATTTCCAGGGGAGAGGAATTTCTCTGCTCATTTTTACACTCCTGAAAATAGCACTGGATAACAGATGAGACTACAACTGCAAATGGCGCTGTGATGATGAAGTGGCATTTACAATGGGAAGCTTTGGGAGTGATGGGAGAGGAGTGTCGTGTTTGTGCAGAGTCACTTTTATGTGGTGGCTTTGATTATTTATTCAATGAAAGCCAGATGCTTATAGTTAACATTTGTAATGGGTTCACCTTCCCAGGTAGCTCATAAAATCCCATTAATAAATCAAAGGGCCCTTCTTAACAGAATTTCAAGGGATGCTACAATGTCACTGATCTGTTAATGAGTTAGGGGCCCTGAAAACTAGATTCATAATTTTTCTAAAGTCTCCACTCCCCTTCCTCCCTATAATGCATCCCCCAAAAAGACTAGACAAAGAATTCAGACATAAATGTCCCAATGTCACAGGCTAGCCATGTGTCTTCCACAAGACAAAACGAGTTACCAACAGGAAAATTCCTGAGTGATTTAAAAGATACCATTTAAATTCTATTAGAATTTTTTAAAAATAAAAGGCAATGAGTTAAGTGAGAATAAGATGTAAACCTTCCTGCAATAGTTGATTGCTAATGAACAGAAAGTATTAATCTTAGCAACCAAGAAGAGAAAAATGCATAGTGTTTTTCATTAAATCAACTAAATGATTAAATGAGTTAGTCAGTAGAAACCATTTTAATTTTCTGAATGTGAAATGTGCAGCTTATAACAAATAAATTCAAAGCACCTTTCTAAGCAAGTTTTGACCATAAAAAATGTGGGTTATAAAGATGTTTGGTATTTTCTTCTTTATAGATAGTCAATATTTTAAATGAAGTGACATTAATTGTGCAGAATGAAATGCCCCTACTATCTGGGCTTAAAAAAGTTGGCATCCAGTGCAAAGTCCCTAATGGATCTTCAGTACTATTACAAAATGATAGATTGTTGTCATAGTCATTTTAGCAGCTTTCAGAGCTGTTATATTTTTAATTAAATTGGCTGTGAATTTTTTAAGTAGCAAAGGTTGATAAACTAGCACGCAGTGCAATATCACTATTCTTCTTAGCGGGGCTGTCATAGTTGGTACATTTATGTGCATAATCTTCTTAACATTCATAAGTCTCTTTGGTCTCAGGCATTGATCTGCAAGATTACTTGCTGTTTGGAAATGGGGTAAAAAAAGAAAACATAAAAATGAACTCAGCAAAGAACATGGTTCTGAGACATTGCTTGGTGGGCTGAGAGGAGACCTAGCCTCATAACCCCACTATAAATTGGCCTACCGTCTTCCTTTCTTGTACATCATCAATAAGAGAATGCAGATGTGGGTGGCAGGTTAAATGTGCAAATTCTTCTACCGACAGGTTTTGAGAGGTTTCTGTCGGCCAGGCCCTGGGCTGGGTGCAGGGACACAAGGGTGAGTATAGTGGAAGACTTAAGACACTGATCCAACTGAATAAATAGGGGCCAATTCAGAGAAGTACTGTATAGGAAAGGGCCAATTTACAATGAGGATTGTAGCCTGCCTTTAGACCTGTTTAGGGAAACCTGCCTGGGCCCTAACCACAGGAGGCAGGGAAGAAAATGTGTTCCAGGCAGAGGAGCAGCATGTACACAGGTGCAAGGGTAGCAGGGAGCCAGTCCGAAGACCTAAAAGGCCATGGGGCTGGAGCTCAGAGAAGGAGTGAGATGACAGAGGAAGCACCTTCTGCCCTGGATACAGCATCTGCATTTCCAGGAAGCTCTTGGGAGTTGACTGGCTGGCCATAGGGATAGCTGTCAGGATGATTCGATTGAGGCAGGATGTTCAAATGATTGCAGCTTACTAGAGGAGGGCAGCCTCGCCTTTGGTGTGTGTGTGACTTCTATTGGCCATGAAAAACTGAAAATCAAAGCCCAGGAGAAATGATGGGAGAGGGGAAAACATGGTTAATAGAATTACAGAACCTTAGGGCAGGAAGGGTCCTTACACACTGTGTCCTTTGCTACCATCCATTTGCAGACTAGAAAGGTGAGCCCCCGAGGGGCCAATGTCACACTTTGATTGGCAGTGAGAAACCAGCCTACTTTGTTCTTAAAGGAGGACACTTCCTAGAACACTATGTCCCTTCCTCAGAATTTCTGATTTTCACTCTAGGTAAAAACATTCCCTTATTTATGAGCACATAGATGGTAGCTAGGAAGGTTTTGCAGAAAACAAGATAACATAGCTGGTAAGAACATGGAGGCAGAGCCAGAGAGGCCTAGGTTTGAATCCCAGCTAAACTGAGTGACCTTGGAAGGATATATAAGCTCTAAACCTCAGTTTTCACATTTGTCCAATGGGACTAATAGTATGATCCAGAAATGGGTTATAAATATTACATTATCCTTCTTGCAAAGTGCTTCCCTGGATTCCTGGCACATAGTAAGTGCCTAATCCATAGTAACTGTTATCATCTCAGAACAACTGAGCTAATCAAGAGATCCGTGAATGAATTATCTTGTTCCCTTTGTAGAAAAAGAAGATGGCATTTTACTTTTCATAAAGAAGGAGATGCCATTGAAATGTGTGTGGTTTTTTGTGTGTTTTTTGTTTGTTTGTTTGTTTGTTTGTTTGCCCCTTCTGCTTCTGGTGTGCATGAGAAATTTCACATTCAGGCTACTGGCTCTTCATGAGGACATAACTTCCCATTGGTTCATGTATCTTGATAGTTATGGGTATGTGAAAACCAATAAATAACACTTAAAGGCCACAGATAATGAAAGTTTAACCACAACTCAGAGAGAAAAATGCTGGCTTTACTGTAACATTATTTGTCATGGAAATAATTCAAGATTTAGAGTCATACAGACCTGAAACTAAATCCTGGCTGGATCACTTATTATCTGGGAGATATTGAGCAAATTAGTTAACCTTTCTGACTCTCAGTTTTTCAACACCAAAATGAAGATATTATTTATGATATAGCATGTTATGAGGTTTACCTAAAAGAAGGCAAAATGTCTGACACATAGTAAACACCCAACAATTTTGGCTCTTCTAGTTATACAGACCAGCCTTCTGATAATTCCCACTGAATTCACCATTGAGAAGAGGGTAGGGCTGCACTGAATCCCATTCAGTTATGCAGCCTTTGTTTCTAAGGTAGAAAGTAGGTATCATTTTCAGCAATGCAAAAATGACCTCCACACCCTCACGTAAAGCATTTAGGTTTGGTACCTTGATTTCTTCAATAAGGCGTTTGCAGCAGCAGCCACAGGAACAGCTGGAGTATTGAGGGAACCTCACAAGATAGATGACTACATGGGGAGGCTGTATTAGTAAAAATTGTGTGTTGAGTAAACATGGCAGTTACTTTCAATGGCATAATCTCCATAGTTTCCAACAAGAGGCTGTGCAAATTGCAAAGGAGGGAAAAGAATATCTCTGCTTTCCTACATTGAGGTTACAGATGAGCCACAGAGCAACCATTTGTATTTGCAGGCAATTTCCATCATTCTGCATGCGTGCTCACCCTGGCAACATTTCAAAGCATTATTCCACATTACCGTAGTATTTTATCACGCATCGCATGTCTGACACAGTTCTTTCCCTGGCAAGAGAGTGCTTCAGGCTAAGTTTCAGATTTTGTCAGTAGGAAAAAGGAATTGTTATGATCCAGAAATGGCTGGGGAAACATACCTTCAAGTGCTACAAATTTGTAAAGGTAAAGCTCCAGGTAGAAAGAAAGAGGAGGGACAAGCAAGCCCATGTCTTGCCAGCTTCTGTGTGTTTTTTGCATTAGCAGTGGGGGTCAACTTCTGACACTTTAAGTGGAGAGGGAGGTGGAAGCTGCACCCCAAGTAATTCACATTATTAACTCTTCTGTCTCTGTTGTTCAGCAGTAGGTGGGTCAGCATCTTTATTGGCATGGATTATCCAGGCATCTCATTCTGCCTTTCACTTTTGGTGTGGCCCAGACCTGGCTGAAAAGGATGATAAATTTCCCTCCTTACCCTCATTTCACCCATCAAACCAAGATATATTTACCTGGTGTCTTGTTTCTGCCATGCTGCATGCCAGACACTGCAGAAACAACAGTGAACATGACAGACATGATCTCAGAGCTCTTAGGCACCATGACAGAGCCTCTAAGAGGGGTGCTGAAAGTGTTGGGGGAGTGTGTGAGTGGGGCACTGACTCAGATTTTCACGGGGTGACATCTACATCAAACTCCAAAGTTGCATGAGAGATTACGAGGAACAATCCAATGTCTCCTACTCCTGCCCACTCCACCTTCTTAGCCTGGCTGAAGGATGTCTGGGATATGAGAGCATGGTACAAATTTAAGTAACTCCTTGTTTCCCAAATATCAAGCATTAATCCTGGTATTTGCCATGTCTAGAAACTACTTCTACTACTATTTATGTTTCTTCCAGTAAACTTTCTTTTTCTACCTGAATACATGCATTAAAAAAGGAAAGATGCTGCCAGGTGTGGTGGCTCATGCCTGTAATCCCAGCACTTTGGGAGGCCAAGGTGGGCAGATCACTTGAGGTCAGGAGTTCAAGGTGAGCTTGGCCAACATGGTAAAACCCCGTGTCTACCAAAAAATACAAAAATTAGCTGGGTGTGGTGGTGCACTCCTGTAAACCCAGCTACTCGGGAGGTTGAGGCAGGAGAATTGCCTAAACCCTTTAGGCAGAGGTTGCAGTGAGCCAAGATCATGCCACTGTACTCCAGCCTGGGAAACAGAGTGAAACACTATCTCAAAAAAGAAAAAAAAAAAAGGAAAGATTATGTCACTAATCACTTCTGGAATGTTATACTGGAAACATTTATAACATGCCATAAATAGAAGGTGGTATGGTTTGGATGTGCGTCCCTACCAAATCTCATGTCAAATTGTAATGCCCAGAGTTGAAGGGTAGGGCCTAGTGGGAGGTGATTGGGTCATGGGGGCAGATTTCTCATGAATCCCCTTGATGCCATCCTCGTGATAGTGAGTTCTCATGAGATCTGGTTGTTTAAAAGTGTGTGGCACCTCCCCCCACTCTAACTTGTTGCTCTGGCCATGTGACCTGACTGCTTCCACTTTGCCTTCCACCATGATTGGAAGCGTCCTGATGAGGCCTCCCCAGGAGAAGATGCCAGCATCATGCTTCCTGTACAGCCTGCAGAACTGTGGGCCAATTAAACCTCTTTTCTTTATAAATTACCCTGTCTCAGGTATTTCTTTATAGTAGTGTCAGAACAGACTAATATAAAAGGCAACTGTAAAAGTAAGTACAATGAAAAATAAAATAGTGTTATTAAATGCCAACTAGATTCTGTGTTGGAGCCTGAGGCCTGTTCTTTTCTAACACAAGAAGGTTGATCAATAAGCCTTGGTGCAGGAAGGACAAAGGTGCACCAAACTGACATTCTCCAGGAGAGAGCACAAGGAAGAAAAACGATGTTGAACTTAAAGAATCACTATGTGATTCAACATTTTTTAAGGTCATGACTGTGTTTTACCTAAAGCCACCTTCTGTGCCTACCTACACAGTGGTGGTTTGTGTCCCACACTCTGGGAGGAACCAGGCAAGACTGGTCCAGTGGAGTTGGACCACACCGTTGTAAGTAATGAAATAACAAGGCAATGCACGGCTTTCTAGGCTTTGTGAAGGAGTTGGGATTTTATCCGAAAAGAATGGAAAGACAGGGAAGCTAGCAGATGGCTGGCTAGCACCGTCTGATTTGCATTTCAAAAAGACCACTCACCTGCAGTGAGAGAATGGATAGTGAGAAACAGACTGGTAGAAGGTAGAGAATAGGCTCTTGGGGGAATCCAGGAGGAAGAAAATAGTGGCAAAACCTAGAAGAATGGCTGCAGGGAGGGAGAGAAGAAGAATCTGTTTAAGCTGTTGATTGATTGGATAAGGGATATAATAGGTGCTCAAAAATGTTTTCTGAATGATATGACTTACAGACCTTCACCCTAGAAAGAGCAGGTCAGTCCAATCATTCTTATATCATTTTTTGGCCAAGAATCCTGAAGCATTGCACCTGTGCTAATTGAAAAGTACAAATAGTCAATATCATCTTTCAACTCGGTCCCCATTCTCCTCCCCAGCTTCCCTTCTGACTTCCTATTTAAGGTTTCTAGTTCATTCACATGACTCAGAAATAAGGTCTGCAAACCAAGGAGAAGTGATAATGATGTAGTCTCCTATGGTTCCTTACAGGAACCAAAGGATCAGGGAGGTTTCAGTTTCCCCCATCACTTTCCACTTGTCCCAAGACATTGGTTTTTGACTGGTGGGGTGTGGGGGTTGTGGGAAATCAGTTCCCCCAGAGGATATCCGGCAATGTCTGGAGATGTTTGTGGAACATCTCCAGATGTTGTGGGAGGTGTGTTCTCGCCACATCAAATGGGTGGAGACCAAGGATGCTGCCAAACTTCCTACAATGCACAGGACCACCTCTCTCAACTAAGAATTATCTGACCCAAAACCTCAATAGAGACTGAGTTTGAGAAACCCTGTCAGAAAGATGGAAATGTCAGAAAGTGCCTCGTGAGGGCAGAGGGAGAGGGCTGTGGTAGGGCAAGTGCTTCTATTGGGACACTATTATTTGCTTTTTTTGTTTTGTTTTGTTTTTTGTGAGACCAAGTCTTGCTCTGTCACCAGGCTGGAGTGCAGTGGCCTGATCTCGGCTCACTGCAACCTCCACCTCCACCTCCCAAGTTCAAGTGATTCTCCTGCCTCAGCCCCTACACTATAGGTGTGCGCCACTACTCCCAGCTAATTTTTGTATTTTTAGTAGAGAAGGGGCTTCACCATGTTGGCCAGGATGGTCTCCATCTCTTGACCTTATGATCTTCCCGCCTTGGCCTCCCAAAGTGCTGGGAATACAGGCATGAGCCACTGTGCCCAGCTATTATTTGCTTTTAATAACCTGTGTGCTGTTAGAGGTGTGTGCGAGTTGTGGGCCAGGAGGATGGAAACAGAGAAGCACAAATTCCTCTGGGTATTCTCGGATTAGAGTCAGAGCCAGGCAGCCAATCAGAAGAGGCAGCAGCCCCAGACTGGTCCCTTACTCCCCAGACACCTAGGGATTTGCTGGATAGCAGAGGCTTTGAGGTGACTTCCATGGGGAGTCAAGTTGTATCTGCAAGGGCAGGTCACTAGCACCATCGTACCACAGCAGGTGTGCTGAAATTCCAGCAATCTTCCTGCTGTCTTGGCTAGTTTCCAAGCCTGCCCAGAAAACAAGTATCTCTGCTTTTAGAAGATGGTAGCAATGATTACTTTTTCTTGGGGGGTAATAATGCCAGAAAGATAAATACTTTGTAAATCACTGCATGCCTCCTGCCTGCAAGCTTAGAGTCTGTTTGTGAGACATTTATCTCCTTGTATACTCACCCCCCCCAAAATTATCATTTAATTAATAAAACTAATAGCCTGAGGTATGCTGATCAATAAGAAAGAGAATGGAAGAAACCGAATATGATGCATCATGGTATTGAACTGTCTGCAGAAAGCTATGAGCCCTTCCTCTTAAATGAATGTGCTTCCAGTCCACTGAGATACTGAGAGAGCGGGGCTGAGGTGTTCCTGCAGCATTCGGGAAGTTAGAGAAATGGCATGTGCAGACATCCTCTTCTGATTCATGAGTGAGATGAGCATTGAGTTTCTCTTTATTTAATGGATGTAGAGACTGTGGATGGAAATGAGTTGACTTTCATGTCAACTGGCAGCTCTGTTTTCACTTTTGTGGGCAAAAATATCTCTATTGTTAGTACAGGCACACAACAACCCAGTAGTTAACTACAAAATCCAAAATTCAAGGGGAAAAAAAAAACTCTGATTAAATATAAATTGATGGCCAGGCACAGTAGCTCATGCCTGTAATCCCAGCACTTTGGGAGGCCAAGGCGGGTGGATCACCTGAAGGTCAGGAGTTTGAAATATAAATTGAGAGATTTTCATATACTTCTTTAGGAATCAGAGAGATGTGGTAGGTAAGTCAGGTTATGTAACAAGTCAACAACTTCAAAGGTCTGTTCTTCACTCTAAATTGGAAGAGTCTCTGTCTCTGTCCACTGTTCCTCTTCACATTTTCTGAGTGTTCTTTCCTGAGACATCTCTGAGAGGTCTCCTAAAAGCTAGATGTTAGACAAATGCAAATCTAGAGCATATGTGGTGATAGCAAAGGGCTCTTACTTGGCTTGAGCACCAGAGTCTCAGTGGTGGGTTCAACATTGCTATCATGACTTTAGAAGCAAATGGCAGCTTGCAAAGGTTACCCCATCCCGTGGGCGGCATCTTTTTTCTAGGGTCTAGGACACAAGGAAGCACTAAGCTAATCTTCATCTGGGACCAAGTAGAGATAAAGAAATGTCCTGGTTTCAATACCCAGCAAATGCATCCAGGCTGACATTGGTAATCAATGTTGCACAATGAAAATATCACTAAAATGCATTAGCAGGATGAAATCCATAACTTTTGCCATCTCTGCGACCACTGGGAATCCTTCCTTTGTGAACTCTTGGGCCAGGGATTATCCTTTCTTTGAATTATAGTGAAATCTGTCTTAAGTGATCATTTAGGGACCATCCAAAATTTGTAACTTGGTAGAGGTTGAACTTTAGCTAAAGGTCAAACAAAATTCTTCTGGAAACCTTAGGGGTTGCTTAAAGGTGAAATAAAAAATTGAAATGAAAATGGACTTAATCCCTGGTTTATGAACCAAGTAGCACAGCTAAGCAGGCTACGGGAGGCACTCAGCTCACAGTGCACTTTGACTTATCTTTCTGAAATGCCTCATCTGTCTGTCAAGTGCCATAGCCTTTCTGGCTTATTAATCATGTGCTTAGCAATGCTCTGATTTGCTAAGGATACCCATATGTTTTGAAGACCTTTGGCTGTGTGCTTGGGATCCATGGCAGGGGTGATGTTACAGGTCATTCTAGATCAGGCCTTGTTCACAGTGCAGGGAATGCAGCCCACCAGTGCCGTTAAGATCCTACATGCCTTTTTCTAAGGGAAATTGGCTTAACCAAAATCAGCACTGATTCAGTGTAAGGAGGACTTCCTTTAAGGTAGGGAGCTTTATTCTAGTTTATAATACAAATAATTTTATATTTATATTATATCATAGAGGCCTAGCATAGAAAATAAAATAGATATATAATTTATCTTCTAATCCTCTCTGAAGCACTTAGAGGAGAATTTGTAGCCATCTTGAGGTATCTGTGTTTTAGATCAAGCTGCTATAAGAGAATATAAACTAAATGGGTTAAACAGAAACATTTATTTCTCATGGCTCTGGAGGCTAGAAGTCCAAGATCAGGGTGCTAATATGGTTGGGTGTCGGTGAGGACCCTGCTTCTGGTTCACTTTCTTGAGGTATCCTCACATGGTGGAAAGAAAGAGCTCTGGTCCTTTGTGTCCTTATAAGGGCAGAGATCCATCCTGGGGCTTCACCTTCATGACCTCATCTAACCCTGATTACCTCCCCGAAGGTCCTACTAAAAATTATCTTAACTGGATTGTGGTGTTAAAGAATGAATTTTGGGGAAGTGGCGGGGCCACACACATTCAGTCCATAGCACCCTGGACTCCAGGGACTAAAGCTGAGAAGGCAGAGTAGAGGAAGGTGGAACCAGTGTGCTCTCCTGATTCCTTCCTGTACGTAGAGAAGGAACCAGACACATGGAATGCAAGTCCCAGTTGCAACACATTTTGTAGCTTGGACTGTTCACTGAAATCCACTGACATTCTACTTCTTCATCTGTAACAAAAACAAAGCAATCCTAATACCAATCACTCTCATTTATTGGGCCCATTACATATCAAACCCTAAACTGAGCTGGAACTTGACCTGCAGTGTGTCTTGGTGAGTTCTCACCTTAGCATTTCAATGCCAGTGATGGTGTCTCCATTTGAGGAGATAAGAGTGTCTATGAAAGATTGACCAAAAATCCCTACTTGTCAGGGATCCTGAGAAAACCCAGCAACATGGCAGGAGACAGCCACACACAGAGACCCATAGATAGTGTCCATTTCTGTGGGAAGAGGGGTAAAATGGACTTTTGTGGAACTACTATGAGGCAGGCTATGCTTGTGGCTTTCATTCACCTTCTGCCTAGCAGTTGTTCCACAAAAGTCCATTTTACTCCTTTTCCCAAAGAGATGGACATTACCTATGTGTCCGTGTGGTCACGCACTTTAGAATCCTTCTCCTCTCCTGGGGTGGGAGTTTCCTTACCATTTGTTTATCCCTAGTGTTTTTATTGAACACTGATAAGTCCTGGGAGCACAGCAAGGCACTGAACTGGCCCTGTTGTCTACTGCATTTCAAGTCAAAATGGAGGTGAAGGAAAAAGAGGTACAGGATTGGCCCCACGGGGAGAGATACTGACTTGAGGATTTCCTGATATGGAAGCAAGGTTAACCTCATATGCCCGAATCAGTGTATCAAGGCCTTTTATTGTTCTGTATTACTGATTACTACATATTTGGATAGTGTAACTAAATTAGCTTGTAAGAAGAAACTGGTGTTTTGAAAAAATGATGTTTTCATGAAGGGAAGGCATACATATCCTTTATGCCTGCCTCATGTAACTAAAGCTCTATTTATGTTAATGGTAAATGGAGCTAATGTAGCACACAGGATAAATCATCTCAGCTCAGAATTCTAATTGAAGGCTCCCTGGAAACCAGGCAGACAACCACCACAAAGGCAACCCGTGGACAAAGCCCAGGAATGGCTTATGTACATTAAGGTTTGATTCTGTTGGCTTCAGTTTCCTGGAACCTGCCTCTCAGTACCTGTCCAGAACAACTATCTCTCTTCCCTTAACAATATTTACATTTCTGATGACAGTGGTTGTTTCCAAAAGCACCCCTAGAGTCAGAATGGCACCTAATGATGGTATCTCTTTCTAGAAAGCCTTTATGTCCAAGCTAATGAGCCAACAAATAAATGACCAATGTTTCATGGAGTCTGCAAACTTGGATGTGATTTCCTTCCCTAGCTGAAGTCAGGGTAATGCCAAGCTATTAGCTTAACCTTAAATCAGTACAAGTAATCATTAGTGCCCATTCTCTTCCTTTCTAATAGTGGAATAAGGGCAGGTCCACCATCTGGTATAGGCATCAGCCACTTTGAATTAGTCTTTGCCAGGTTAAGTATATTCAAATTCATGTAATTGTGAGGTTTCTTACAAAAGCTAGTTGATTCGTAGGAAGGAGTAAAACAAAAAACTAGCAGGAACCCCAGGTCAATAGCTCCAGGTCTACTCACTGTTTTCTAAGTGCTTTAGAAAGAACTTAAGGTAAATAATAAATCTATATTTTTCTCCACAAGACTCTTAAGGTTCTTACAATTCAAAGCCTGTTTCTCTACATGACAAGCCTAAAGAACTCCCCAGTTCTTTAGAAGGGACAGAAGGCTCTGTCCCAGGGGTTGTCTAGTCGTGGCCCATATGCCAACTTGGACCTGCTGCTTGTCTTTGAAAATAGTTTTATTGGAACACAGCCATGTCTGTGTATGGTCTGTGACTCCTTTTTCACTGCAGTGGCAGAGTATTTGTGGCATAGACCATATGGCCCGAAGAGCCAGAAATAGTTACTCTCTGGCCCTTTACAGTAAAACATTTGCTTACCCCTGCTCTATCCTAAAATGGGGAAAAAAGGTTTAAACTACATGTTACAATACAATCTCTATGAGGCCAGGGGCCATTTTGGTTTTGTTCACCTGTGTATGACCAGGGCCTCCCGGGTTATGGTCATTCGACAAATGGAAGATTTTAGACTTCCTCCCACTCCCAACAAGTTCCCTTCACTTTTATTCTTTCCATTCCCTTCGCACTGACTGTAGAATTGGAGTCCCAGCTTTATCATCTGTCTTCAATCTTACCTCCTCCATTAGCATTTTGTGAGCTTCTAAATAAATGGTGCTCTTCATTCAGTAGATACTTATTGATCCCTGATAAAGTTCCAGGCACTGGGGGATAGAGGGGTGAACAAGCCAGATCAGGCCCAGACCTCCAAAGAGATTACTGTAGTAGGAGAGACAGACAAAACCAATTAAACATACAAACATCTCAGAGAGTGAGAAGGAAATGAAATATGGTACGATAAAGAAAGTATTTATGCAGTATGAGTTTGGATAGCGGGGTTAGAAAAGGCCTCACCAAGGAGGTAACATTTCAACTGATAACTAAATGAGAAGCTATAAGCCTGGGGAAACCTGGGGCAGAGAGTTTTCTAAAGCAGAGTGACTAGTGATTGCAAAAGCCATACATCCAGGATGAGCGTGGCATGTTCAGGAAACAGAAGGGAGGCCAGTATGCCTGGAGCATTGGTGAGCAGGCAGAGGAGATGTGGTTAAAGAGGCAGACAGCAGCCTAGAGGTCATCAGGGCCTAGCATGAGATTAGAATTAGAAGGCATTAGGCAAGGGAATGACATGACCTGCTTTAACTTTTAAACGGATCACTCTCTGGCTGGTTTAAAGAGAGGTAAAAGTGCAAGCAAAATTATCACAGTGGTTTATATCAGAGATGATATAGTGGAGGTGGAGAGAAATAGGCCCTTTGGGATATGCCTTGGAAGCAGGTAGAATTTGTTCATGGAATTGGGTGCAAAGGCTCAGGAGCTAAGAAGAATTGCTGGGTTTTGGCTCGAGTAACCAACTGGATGATAGTGCTATTTACTTTACAGACTGAAGTAGGGTAGGAGAGTTACAAGTCAGGAGTTCTCTTTGGGTGATGATAAATATAGGTGCCCACTACACATGCAAGAGGAAAGATCAGATGAGCCATTAAACATGCATGGTTGGAACTCATTAAACATTCCAGGCTAGAAACATAAATTTGGGAATCATAGGAGATAGTATTTAAAGCCATGGCCTTGAATGAGACCACCTGGTTGGGAAGAACAATAGAATAAAGTAAAAGAGCTGACAATCAAGCCTGGGCCACCCTGACATTTCGAAGGTGGATATGGGAGAAGGGAAATCCTTTCTAAGCAGACAGAGGCAGCTACAAGTGCAAGGGGCCTAGACGTGGACCGTGCTTGGAGTTCTTGGAGAATGTGACAAGAGCACAGTGAGCATCAGAGACACTGGAACAAAATGAGGTCAGAGAGGAGTTTAGATTTTATTCCATGTGTGGTGGGAGGGCATGGAATGAACATGGAACAGGAGTTATAGGTTAAGAATCTGAGTTCTGAAGTCAAGAAACCTGAACTTGTCAATAAATTCTGCTACTGATTGGGCCAGGTCACCTCTTTGTGCCTTAATTTCCTCATCTGTAATATAGGAATGATATTAATACCATACAGGGCTGTTGTGAAATTAAATGAAATAATATATGCAATGCACTTGGATCAGTGCTGAGCACACATAAGTGCTCAATAAATGTCAGCTCTGATTATTATTGAAAGGCAGAATCATTTGATCTGATTTATGTTCTTAAATGATGCTGGACTGTAGGGACTCAAGAGTGGAAGCAAGGGGACCATTTAGGAGGCTGCTGGCATCAGGGGGCACGTGAGTCCTTTTTCAAATCCCAAGGGGTCTCCCCGCTTTCCCTGCTGTTTCCTGGATGGCCCATCACTGTCTCACTGTTCTCTGAGCTGGTAGAGCCAATCAGGCCCTTATTTTGCACATAGCCTGTGCAATGTCCTGTATTATTATTTATGTCACATCTCTGTGACTGAGTCATGGGCCTGTCTTGCCACTTTTCGTTTTTGGACCCTGCCCTCAGGTCGCTAATCAGGGTGTGATGGAGAGCACTTGTAGCTGTCACCTCCACTGAAGAGAACAGCAGCAGTCTGTCTCAGTACACGGAAATACATGCAAGCCACAGCCCATTTCAGAGAAAATTCAAGGTGTAGAACCCCGGAGCAGAAAAGCTATGGGACTCTGGCCTGAGTGCTGTTAGAAACCAGCCAGGAGGAAGGCCCATTCCCAAAGGGTAGGGCTTCTAGCCCATGCTGCCAGGATGGGCTTCTCAGCAGGAATACAGTTTTCAGGCTCATTTATATCCTGTGGACACATGTAAGGAGCTGGGCAGGCAATTCAAATTCATTTTCGAGGTCACAGCACCAAACTTTGGCTGCGTTAGCTCACAGAAACATTAATGGGATAATGTGCTCCATCATAGAGAATGAGAATCAAAAAGACTTTAATGGGACTTCATTATCTCCATCTGTCCATCCATCACTTCTTCTCCATTGCTCACCACTTGAGAAATGAGAACACCCCCTAACTAATTAGATTTATCCTAATCTCCTTTCTGTACCATCCATCCTCTCAGAGGCCATCTGTGAGTTTAGAGTTCAGACCTTCAAGAATTATGCTAATCAGTCTTTTTCTAATTTAAAACGTTCATCTGATGACCACAATTTGAAACTTCTGGCTGTGACAAAGGGGAAACCATTCTAAGGTTTCCTGCTAATTTTAAACACCCTCATCCTCACATAGGGGCCAGTTTCTAAGAAAAGAGCTAAGGACCTTTGAGCCAGGTGACAAGTTTTTTAAAAAGTGTGAGGAGAATTTTAATTGGTTTATAATATGAGTGGGAGATGATTTGCTTGCATTTATAAAATCAAAAAGGAGGGTGCCTAAGCTGTTAAACTTGGGAATGGATGGTGTGTTTGAGTGGTGCAACCACTGATGTATAAAATGCACAGGAGAACCAATTCACTGAGGTAGGCACCTAGAGGAAAATTACTTACGAGTAGATTTTCAGACGTTCTGCATCTGCCGGAGCCTGTGGCCTGGTCACTAGAGGCGGGTAAGGAATGTTAAGCAGATTTCTGTGCAGAGAGGTCACTCCAGCATTGCGGTGGTTTGAACCTGGTAGGAGAAAGGGCACTTCTGACACAGCACATTGCCATTCATTGCAGACCCTAAACACCCCCAGGGCCTGATCGGGATGAATAGAAATCGTCAGCTCTGGAATTAGGGGGTCCAAACAGAAGGCTCTGTGGAATGACTGATGCTAAATTAATTGCTTGTTGAATAAATAAGCACATGAGTCGAAACTGGGAGTTATAGCCCAGAGCATTGCTTCTCAAACCTTAATGTGCCTATGAATTTCTTGGTGATCTTGTTAAAATAGAGTTTTTCAGTCGGTCTGAGATGGAGCCTAAGCTCCGGCGTTTCTAACAAGCTCCCAAGTGATGCAGATGTCACTGGTCTATATACTACACTTGGTGTAGCAGGAGAAGTTAAGAGTTGGAGTTTGGCAAGCAGACAGAACCACATTCAAGTCAAGTCCTGGCCACTTTCTGGCCATGGAGCCTTAGAAAAATTACTTCCCTCCTCTACACTTTATTCATGCAACAAATATGTATTGAATCTCAACTGTGGGCTGTTTAACTGGCTTAAACAGCTAGAACAAGACAGAAAATGTTGCTACTCTCCTAGGGTCTTTAGTTTGATGGGGAGACAGGAAAAAAAGATAAAACAAAAATGTATCATTACAATTTGTGGTAACTGCTAGCAGTAATAGTAATGGTGGCTAACATTTATAACATTTACTATGTGTAAGGCACTATTTAAGGAAGTTCACATATATCAACTCCTTTAATCTTCGTAACTCTATAAGGTATGCACGCTCATCCTGTTTTCAGATACAAACATTGAGGCACAGACAGGTGAGGTACCTTGCTGAACCTCACACACCAAAAAGTGGTAGAGACGTGATTCTAAGCCAATCAGTCCAATTCTGGAATGAATGCTCTTGACTGGGGTCTTCATACTTTCTCTAAAAAGGGCCAGATGGTAAATATTTTAAGCTCTTCAAGCTATTCAGTTTCTGTCGCAAATCCTCAACTCTGCTGCTGTAGCCCCAAAGCAGCCAAAGACAGTCAGTAAATGAGTGAGTGTGACTGTGTTCCAATAAAAGCCCCTTTACCAAATCAGGCACCTGGCCAGATTTGACCCATTAGCTGTCGTCTGCCAATGCCTGTTCTTGATCATTATCCTAGACCAGCGCATCTCACACTGTAGGGCAGCCCTGTCCAACGTAAATATAATGGGAACCACACGTGACTTTCAGTTTTATAGTAGCCATATTAAAAAAAAGATAAAATTAATTGTAATATTTTATTTAATCCAAAATATCATGAATATTATTTCAGTAGGTAATTAAAATGAAATAATTATTAATGAGCTATTTTACAGTCTTTTTCACACTGTCTCCTAAATCTGGTATGTATTTTACACCCGCAGTACCTCTCATTTCAGACAAGCCATGTTACAAGGGCCTGGTAGCCACATGGGGCTGATGGCTAAGGTCCTGGGCAAGGCAGCTTTAAAGTATTGAGGAATCATTGGGGATGGGGCCTTACGTTCTGTTTTCCTAACAAGCCACCAGGTGACGTTGGCCTGTAGTCCACACTCGAGACAGCAAGATGAAGACTGCCTCCCTGGGAAGGAGGTGCAGGAAGATGGTACAGGAGGTGCCAGGCAGTATAGGGTGCTCCAGGAAGGCTTCATGAAAAGAGGGAGTTACACTGAAATTGAGACCCAGAGGGTAAGAAGGAGCTAACTCAGGGAACGGTGGGTGGAAAATGCTCTAAGCAGGATTTTTAAAATGTTTTCGATTAAGTGAGTCAAAGCATGCAGACAGTTAACATTGAGCTCATGAGGACTTCTAGATTTTTGTGACAATACAAAGGCAGACAAGACACACAGCTTTTTGGACCCTCTAGGATCTCCCTCTCCCCATGCTGTATTAGGTACCCTTTTTCTGTGACTCCCACAGTTGCCCATATTTTCCTCATCACAGCACTTTACAGACTTTCTGCAGGTGCCTGCTTATTTTCCGGGTCACCCACCAGGGCTGTGAGCTCTGGGCAGGCAGGGCTTAAAGCTTGATCATGGCTCTGTCCCCAGCCTGCTTGTCAACTACTATGCTTTGACTGCATGAGAATGAAGACAGGGGCCTTTAGAATAAGATTTCCACCCGAGATACATCTGAATTGTGGACCCCTTGAAAACCACAAGGTGGAAACTCTCCAAAAAATTCAGAGGAGGGAGATGAGCATTGTTTGAATTAGGAAAAAGAGGACGTGTGGTATCATATGAGCTTTGTGGTCATAGGCAGGTAAGCCACAAGCTGGAAAGCCTACAGATGTGTTCATTGTGGCAGTTGAAGTAAGTACATGCGAATGAGCTTTGAGAGGGGGTCCTGGCCCTACACTTCCTACATGAGGCTGCTGCTTTTCTCCCTGGATATTTGCTGGCCACCACAGGGCTGAATTTGGAGTTGTCGATGCACAAGCTAGTTGCAGTTATATGTAACACTGAGCTCTTCTGGGTGGCCTAAATCTAAAGCCCTGCAAACCCCACACCTCCAAACTCCACTAACGTTCATAGAAGGCCCACAGGGTTCTTTTGCCCTCTCGTTAGGATAATTTTAGACATTGTTATGGCATTGCCTGTCCTGAAGAGGCACTATGCACAGTGGTTACGAGAGCTGGCCTTGGCACCAACCTGCGGCTATTTGCATCCCAGCCCTATGCCTACCTGGGCCAGTTTCCAGACCTTTCTGTGCTCAGCATCCTCATGTCTGAAATGGGGATACTAACACTGCTGCCCGGATAAGATGGTCATGAAGATTAATGAATAAATGTAAAGTGTTTAAAACAGTGTTTGCACACAGTCAGTGTTCACTGTTACTATTCTAAGTGGCTTCCACCTGCATTGTTGCATATCTTCCTCCCAGCAATCCTTCAGAAAAGGTGAGGCAAACTGGGGTGATTTCTGCTTAATAGTATGGGTGATAAAAGTGAGATTCAAGGAGATGAAATAACATGACCCGGAGGGAGTGACAGAGCTCAAGTTCAGGTCTTCTAACTCCAAGTTCACTTAACATTCACTTTATACCTGCTTTATGTGGGGCCTGGAACGTAGATCAGTGAATGTAGATCAATGAAGCACAGCAGAGCTCTCCAGCAGTGGTGGAGGTGGGTGTGCTAACATGGAGATGCAAGCCAGTGATTGCGGAGGGGGACTGTCCTGGTCAAGGTCATGTGAGTGCATGTTATGTGTTTTAGTAGCGTCATAAAGTTGCTGGGCTCCTTGGAGGCAGATGTATCCTTTGTGGGTTTTAAAGCTGTGACTCATGGATCCCTGAGGGTGTACAAACCCTCTGGAAATTTCAAGTAAAGTGTATGCATGTATGTGTGTGCGCACATTTTTCTAGGGAAAAGAGTCACACACAGCTTCGATCAGATTCTCAAAAGAGCTGACGTGCCTAAAAATGATAAGCACTCCAGTTTTAGAGCAACTTAGAGGTAATTTGTGAATTTTATCATGAGAAGTCTGGGTCTTGAGTGTGAGCTTGTGCATGTTCCCGACAGACATAGAGATACTACTAGTCTGAAGAAGGAAAGTAATTCTCCTTAGGACAAGCCTTTGTGCTGTTCTTCCATGTCGGCATTTCCAGTGATTTGCTGGGCCAAGGAGCAGCTGACCTTGAGCTAATTATTTGACTGCTTAGAACTTGATTTCCCCATCTGCAAAGTGGGAGGCGATAGCTTCTACTTCACAACACTCTATAGGGGTTAGTTTCACCCTCAAACATACCCCAAATGTAATAGGCCCTCAATGAACCTGAGCTCCCTTCTTTATCTGGTCTCTAGCTTTGTGTTGGATCTATTCCAGGACATATTCTTGGAAAATTGTCTTTTTTTTTTTTTTTTTTTTTTTTAATCATATTCCCATGCTTTTCCTCCTGGATCAAGGTTGTATCTTTTCCCCAGAATGATTCTCATTTCCTGTCTTTGGCCTTTATAGAGCAGGTTCATTCTCTCTTGCTCTCCTTCCATCTATTATGGCATCTTGGGAAAGCCCACCTGTTCTTCCTTCTACAATTCTATTCACTGAGTTGTGCTCTGTTATTTGTTGTCTTTTGTAATTGATAAGTGGTATTTTTGGTCCATTCTCTTATGTGAGAAGAGAATAAAATAATGCCACTACCCTCACCCTAAGAAAATTTAAATTCTATGTTGCTGCCCTCTAAAACTAGAATGCAGGTATTTCAAGCAGTTATTTATGTTTTAAATAAAAGAGGCTATGTGCAAATATGGAAACAGGCACCATCTAAGCTTGACTTTTGCCTTAGAAGCATTACAGTGTTCATAGTGCTTCATCCACTTCTGGGATTTGTTGTATTGATTCTTTCAGCCTTCTGGGCAGAAGCAGAGTGGCACAAGCATGGGTGATGTCAAGGGTTGAACATGGGAGTCAGAAAGGCCTATTGTGGACTCCTTCCCTGCCACTTGACAGCTGTGCGGACTTGGACACATCACATAGCTTTTCTGAGCCTTGGTATCTGTGAAATGGGGAGTAGTGGTAAACAGACTATATGTATTAGAGGGCTAGGGCTGCCGTGATCAAGTACCACAACACAGGTGGGTGGCTTAAACAATGGAAATTTGTTGTTTTATAGTTCTGGCCACTACAAGCCCGAGGTGAAGGTGTCAGCTGAGTTGTTCCTTCCAAAGGCTCTAAGGGAGGATCTGTTCAGTGTCTCCATCTCACTGCTGGGAGTTTGCTGACAATCTTTGGCATTCCATGGCTTAGAGATCCGTCACCCCAATCTTTGCCTTCATCTTCAC
This sequence comes from Papio anubis, assembly GCF_008728515.1. NCBI lineage: Eukaryota > Metazoa > Chordata > Mammalia > Primates > Cercopithecidae > Papio > Papio anubis. The sequence goes on from NC_044977.1 coordinate 80,495,978, forward strand.
TTAATCTCTTTGTGTGCATGGCTGCTGCTGGGTCCAAATTTTTCCTTTGCATAAGGACAGCAGTCATATTAGATTAAGGCTGACCCTAATGCCCTTATTTTAACCTGATTACCTCTGCAAAGACCCTATTTCCAAACCAAGTTACATTCTGAGACACCGTGGTTTAGGGCTTCAACATATATTTCAGGAGGATGCAATTCAACCCATAGTAATAACTACCACATAGGGTTGTTAGGATGACTAGATGAGATAGTCCACAAAAAAAGGGCTTTTTGGAGTGCCTGGCACATGGTAAGCCCTAGGTGAATTGAGCCTTATTAGTGTGGGAATTTATCATGCCCTCGTTCAACCAGAAGCTGACCTTTCTCCCTTACAAGTCTGGGCATTTTTCTGTGTTTTGTTTAGTTTTGTTTTGCTTTTCCTTGTCTCTCGTTTTTCATCAACCCAAATTGAAATGGGAAAGGCAATGCATAGAGCAGTTGAAACATGGACAATTTTGTCATTTGACCGTCAGAATTCCTTATACTCTCATTTCTCCTCAGTTTGAATTTGTATTAGTAGAAACAGATTTGTGTGTGTAAAAATACACAGAAATATACTATAACAGTTCAATCCATGTTAATCATTTGAGACGCTGTCCTAAACAGCAGAATGATTTTATCTGAGGGGAAATTTTGAAACCAAAAGAATTATCGGATGGCCATTTTTTTTTTCAAAAAAAAAAAAAAATCAAAATTAGTCCAGTATCTGAGAAAATGTGTTATTGGAATCAAATAAGCTGGCGGCAAAGTCTACCGTTCCGTGTGTACTGCTATGGTATCCGAAACATAATTATCAAGCTTAAGTTAATTAGACTAATGCTCAGAAAATCTGGCCTGGCAGCTTGCGGTAAGTAATTATATATACTGATTAAAAATGTAATACGTGGTGAGCAGAGGCAAAGGCAACTCCATTCAACACAGCCTGTGCACATACACAATTAAGAAGCCATGTAGAAGAGTGCACACAATGAGAAGGAACTTTGTAGAAACTAGCAGGCATCCAGCCAAGCCTTCTACAGGGTAGGATGCAGGTTCCCATCTTACCCAATGGAGGTTGAGCAGGTGTCACTGTGGGGCCAGCACAGAGAGGGCAGATGACCATGGGTTCTTACTGGTTGGCAGACCACCCAAAACACACTCCAAGCCACAGCCTGGTGTTCCAGCCTGTCATCTCTGTTTCCTCTCAAGCTTCTCCCTCAAAAGATGATTAGCTGTGAGACAGCCAGAGATCAGCTTCCTTGGTGATTTTCTATCCTCCGAAATAATGAAATTGACATTAATTATGGGCCGCAGATCAGGGTAGGATGCCAACCTCTGTGTGCAGGCACAAACATACCTTTCATTTGCCCTTCTGCTGGAGGAGCGGTTTTCTTTCCAGCTTTCCTTAAAAGAGGGAAGGATACTGTTATGTGGGATCCAGGGACAAAGACTGGAGGTACTCAAGGTTAGGCTGTCTACCCTGATTCTTTGTAAGTTTATTATGCCGTAAGAGTTTGATTCAGTAAATATAGTTACATTTTCAGATTGGTGAAGGCTACAGAGAAATCTTATTTTGTTCTGGATCTCGTTTACAATGTGTATCTGTTCCTGCCTCACTAGTATATCACATGGTTTAGATAACATAATTAAACTCTTATTTGAGGACTGAGGATGGGTATAACTGTGTCATCTTTCTGAATATCTACTGTGATTGGTTTATTTGGGCGAGAAGTATTTAGTGAACCTCTTCTATGTGCCTAGCTTTGGTTTTATAAGGTCGTTAAGGTATGAGATTGAACCATATGACATTGATGTCTGAGAAGTCAAAGAAAAGATTGGCTATTGTGAAAAGGCATGATTTTGCCCCCAGGAAACCTATAATTTGGAGTGGTAGATAAATTAGAAGGCATGTAATATGTGTCCTGAAATGGGACCACCTTGGAGGGCCACCTAAGTCCAGTGTTGGGAGATCAGGGGAAGAAATGTCATCCATGCAGGGAGAACAGTATGTGCAAAGGACTGGTAGTGAAATACAAGGCAGTTGTTTAAAGAATAACTCCTACTCACATGAGATGGAAACAGACAGGACAAAGGGTTGAGAGATGAAAGTGAAATGGTAAGGGCCTGCTACTGTGCCAGGAAAACCATGTCCAGGACCAATAACTCAGAACCAGAGCATTTGATGTCAAGGATTAGGAGATGGGGTTGAGACTGCACTGGAACATTACTTAGAATTTCTGCTTTTTAAATAAGAGAACCCACAATATAAGCTTTGTCAGTTGTGATGTTCCAATTCAGAGACTAGATGCAGGCCACCCTTGTTACATTTAATTGAGGGACTTTTTAGTAGAGCAACACTGAGGCTTTTAGTCCAACATGGCAGAAGACTCAAGCAATCCACTTAATCTCCCTGGGCCTTTGTTCCCTTCTCTATAAAATGGGGATAATAATATTGTGCCTCTACCTACCCTAGAGTTCATCAAATAACATTCTGTATGTAAATGAGCTTTCAGTTAGAGCCTCAATTTAGTCTATATTGCTTAGCAAATGTTATGTATTGTTATATGAGGAGAGGGAATAGACAGAAAGGGAGAGTGGGACCCTGGAGTCCCAACTGCCTACTAGCTATGAGATCACATCTCTAAGCCTTAACTTCCTCATCTAAAAATGGAAATGACAGCACCATGGATGGGGTAGGTACTCTTATGAAGAGTAAATGAAATCATGTTTGTACCTGGCACTTACCACAGTGCCAGACAGAGAGCAAGCACTCAATAGAGCTCCATTAAAAATAACAATTAATAACAACAACATAATTATGCCATCCTTAATGTTGGGCTCCAGTCCTTTAATGTTTCCACTTTCCTGGAGCAAAAAGTTCCCTAGCATTCGACCGAGGGCATCTCTCCTTCAGCCAGGAGCACCACTCCATTTTTCTTTTCTTTTTTTCTTTCTTTTTTTTTTTTTTTTTTGAGACAGAATCTCACTCTGTTGCCCAGGCTAGAATGCAATGATGCAATCTCGACTCACTACAGTTTTCACCTCCTGGGTTCAAGCAATTCTCCTGCCTCAGCCTCCTGAATAACTGGGATTACAGGTGTCCACCACCCCACCCAGCTAATTTTTGCATTTTCAGTACAGATGGGGTTTCACCATGTTGGCCAGGCTGGTCTCGAATTCCTGACTCAGGTGATCCGCCCGCCTCAGCCTCCCAAAGTGCTGGGATTACAGGCGTGAGCCACCAGGCCCGGTCCAGCTCTCCATTTTTTCATAGAGTAGTATTTGTTCCTTGTGGTTTATCTGCATTTTGACTGAAGGATTAAGTCTAGAATTTGACCCCTCTTGTTGTAAGTAGATGAGTTTTTCTCTCCACCCGAGGCCCAAATAACCATTTGCAATGTGAAAGAACAGTTAATCAGGGGGTTGTTTTGCATCTGGGATGCCAGAAAATCACTTTTCCTGATTTAAAAGAAATTTAATTTTGGCATCTGGTAGACACAGTCTGATAACCAATTAGGAACACTCACAGATTTTGAAGCAATAAATTGACTACTAGGCTTCACTCTAATGTCAATGAACTGGGGTCAGTTATTGCCAAAATCAAAAAGAGAGAAAGCAGCAAAATTGCTTGGAAATTAGTTACTTCTTTCAACGTCTTGTCTGTGTTTCCTACCCAAATAGCAATCAGTATGCTGTTTCATTCCCCAACGATAGGCAGAAGAAATGGAGACAGAGCTGCAAAGCCTTCCAAACAGCCTTCTTGGTGTGGGAATCAACATAAACAAAAGGACTAAAGAGATTATGAAATGTGGAAAGCATGTGAAATTTATATTACTACTGCAGACATGTTTATTAAAATCTAGGCAAGCATTTTGCTGTGAAAATAAAACTTAAGAGTGCATTTATAGAGAGGAGAACATTTGGATGACTATCTCACAGACATAAAACTCTTAAGACAGAGAAGTTTTAATTAAGAACAGCAACCTGTGTGAAGTGCTATACCCAAAATAGATCCTAGTCGGGATTCAGTGAAGGGATACATCAATTTCAAACATCTGGAATCCAATTAATAACTCCAGTGCTTTTATATAGCAAATGCTACTATGTTGCAATTTTTGTGGACATTTTGGAATGGGAGCTGGATTTCTATCTTGAGGAAAATGGCAGTCATCCCATGTTATAATCTTACATACCTCCCAAGGATGGTCTTTTTGTTTTCCATCATAGCCTCCTTTTCTTTAGTTGTGTAAGTAGTTATGTTTAATGATAATTAATGAGTATCTGCAAACCCACTGCCCAGAACACAAGCTATGTTTTTGCTGCTATCCCACATCTAACAATATGATAGTCCCACACAAAAAGCCATCCATTGTCTCCTCACATAGAGCCATCCAGCATCCTCAATCCCATGCTCACCATTACTTTGTGACTTTTCATATAGTTTTAGGCATCTCTATGGATTCCTAAAATGCGTATGATTTTTGTCTTTAAGGAATTTTTAAAATATATTGTTAAGATTTGTCCCTATGAGCTGTGTGTCACTATCAAACATTTATTTTGCTTGAGCCATGGTATTTAATTATGTGAACATATCACAGTTTATTCATCTCCTCTCTGATGGGATGTTGGTTATTACTAGGTTCTGTCTATTTTAATCGGAGTTTCTTTGAACATTCTCATGCATGTCTTCTTGTACACATATGAGAATTTCTCTTGGTAATATACCTGGGAGTAATATTGTTGGATTGTAGGGTATCGCAGATGTCAGCTTTAAGAGGTAATGCTAAACTGTTTTCTAAAGAGGTTATTCCAATATATCTTCTCAATAGCAATGCCAGAGCAATCCTGGGAGTCCATATCCTCTTTAGCCCACAGAATGGTTTCTGAGTACAGCTTGTCAATGAAGGATCAGACTGTCTGAGTCCAAGTTCTAACTCTTGATCAAGTTAATGTAAAAATATAACTTTCAAACATTGGTGATTTTGATCTCCACCTAAATCTAGCAGTACTGCAGTAAGATCCTCTTTCCTGGAGCATTGAAACCTTGAAAGCAATATGGCCGAAGGGATACAAATGTCACATGGATGTTTGGGCTAGAACGTTTTAAAGATCTGTGTCAATCCCTGATTCTAGGAACAGGCCATTTTCAAATATTTGTGTCTGGAACTTTACATAGATACCTGAAATTATAATTAGTTATTTTAAAGCATTTTTATCTTTGTCCTTTAAAAACCAACCAATGAAACTCCTTTAAACCCTTGAGTGGCACTGAGGTGAGATTAACTAAAAGATTAGGACGCTTAAGTGATTTTTATAGGTTTTTCATTCATGAAGTTATAACTCTCAATAATATTTTCAGCTTTATGTATCTCTCAGGCATGGCTCTTTCTCCAGTACATCTTGAGCATCTCAGCCATAAGTAATTGGAGGGTTAGGTGCATAGTAGGCAGCTGAGAAAGGTGAGGGTATTGCTTTCCTAACCTGAGGCTTCAGAATAGTCCCAAGCTTGGCATTGCATTTCAATTTTTCACTGTGCCAAAGCTCTCTCTCTCTCTCTCTCTCTCTGTGTGTGTGTGTGTGTGTGTGTGTGTGTATGTGTTTTTGCAGTTGCCTTACATCTCTGTTGCCTGTGCTGACTTCTGGAGTATAGTCAATTATAGGGCATATAAAATGAACAGTTGAACTCATAACAAGGAAATCTCAGTTTCTTTCAAGTATTCTGGTTAGGAAAAAAAGGCACTTGAAATCTTCTGTGACGATCTGCTGTCACGCATGGTAAGCATAGCGTTTCAGCTGTATTCAAGGCTTTATGTCTTCATTAAAGAGGGTTTTTAAGTGAAATAGAGAGAGGCATTTGGGAAAGGTTGGCTCCTAATTTGTTTGTGCAACTCACATGGGCCAGGTTCTTTGAAGGGCATTGGAACAGCTTCATCAGAAATTAATGGATTTGTAGGCTGCACAGGGTATGTAACTTCCAATGGGTGAGTAGCAGCTTCAGAGGGTGCAGTTTTGTAACCAGAGGCAGAATGATCCTATTGTAGAAAGAAGGAATCATGACCAATCCAGTGGACTGGTGAGTACCGTTGGAATAGATTTTTATGTTAGTCATTTTTCATCTGCCAGCATATGAGATCCAGTGCCAGGCACCTGGCTAGATGGTGCTGGGGTAGCTCTTTTAGCTCTGCCAAACATATGGTGTGCATTCAGAAAGAAGTCTGCGAGGTCAGCCTGCATCCTTGCTGCTCCATGGTAGTCACCACATGTGTAAATAACTTGCTGCTCACCTGCTTTTCTGGGGAAAGTTCATTATAGGCAGGGCTGATGTTAGGGTGTGTGAGAGACCCAGTAAGCAAACATTGAGCCCCAAAGTGTCATTGCCCATGTTCAGAGGCAGTGCTGGGTCCAGCTGTTCTGGGATGGCCTTTCTACCTTCAGCTCGCTGAGTTTGGATTTATTACAGCTTTGCCTGTTTAATAGTCTTCTGTGCCCAGCACAAAGTAGGTGTTTGAAAAGAGTGATGTAACTGAATGAATCATTCAATCTTTCTCTTCTTCTAGCCCTTGTGCCTCCAGTGCTAAAGGGAAGAGAGATTTTCCTACTTCTCTACCTCATCTTTTACCTTCTATCTGAGAACTTCCTCACTCGGCTTCAGGCACTTGCCTTTAGCCAGTGCACAGACCATACAGATGCCTCCTTCTTCCCTTCAGGTATTTGCACTTGCCTGTCCTCAGCTGACTGTCCCTTCCTCAGAGCAGTCTTTTCTGACCACATTGTCTCACGTAGCTCCCTCTTTTATTCCCTCCCATGGTAGTGATAGATGATTACATGCTAATTGCCTGCCTTCTCTCCTAGAATGTAAGCCTCCCAAAGGCACTACCTTGTCCAGCTTGCTTACTATTGCACTATGAAATACCCTGTGGCCACATAGGGTATACATGTTCATATTTGTTGAATAATTGAATGAATTCTGCAGAGAAACAAGCTTTAAATGCTTGAGGATCTGGATTGTTCAAAGCTCCCAGCTAGATCGGCTTCTTCAGATAGGTTTTATCTTGACAACCCAGTCACTGGTGCCTGCAATGTTGTGTTGAGAAGGATTCTGTGGCTGGGCATTATTGGTTGTGTGCTGTGTGCTTGCCTCCCTCTCTCAGTTGTGTGTTTGCGTAGCATCTTGTAGTGCAGATTTTTCTTTCTCCTCGGAGAGTTTCCTTGCCTGCACTGTGCTTCCAAAGACTCTGCAAGGTACCTTTGAAAAAAGAAGCCATATGTAGCAGAAGCAAATAGGAAACTAAATGTTCAGGAGATTCCAACAAAAGCAGAAATTGGCCCTATGCCTCTTCCCATTCCTCGTTCTGAGTACTGTGGGTTGATATCACTCTAGGATTAAAGGAGAACACTCTTGCTTAAACACCAATATCTGAAACACCAGGGGGGAAAAAGGCTTACAGTACATGACTGGCCAAGGAAATTGCTTTTTGAATAAATGCTTCCATCTCTGAAGTTTGCTTCATCACAAACCTCCCTTTCAGAAGGAGTTTCATTTCATTTCTCGGTGAGCATGTTTTTAGAAACAGGAGGCCTGCGGAAATCAAACTGGCAGAGATCTCTAGTCCCTTTTGCCTCACCAGTTTTCTACCCACTGAAAAACCAGAAGGGTTCAGATATGATGGCGCCTGGGGTGAGGTGTGGGTGATCAGCGATTATATCCTGAGAACTGCCCTGAGATGCAATTTTCCCCTCAGAAGACGTTTTCCAGCAGGGCCCTCCGGACTTACAGGTCAAACCCTATTTGCAGTGTTAGTTTTGCTTTCTGCTGTTTTGCCACCCATGTTTTGAACTATGTTAACTAAAAGAATGTTCCCAGGAATTTATAGAGTGGATCAGGAGAGCACTAGACATACAGCAAATTTGTTTGGATGAGACATACAGTTTGCTGCATATCTGGATCCACTAGTGGATCGAGTGTTTGTATGTCTCATCCAAACAAATACCACTCTGAATTATCCATGCTACATTGGTTGAGTGATTTAAGTTCCTTGTTTTATCTGGAAAATGGGGATGATGAGCTAGCATAGCCAGTATATTGGGAGGAAAAGTGTAATTTAGTAACGTATTTGACCAATGCTTATTGAAAACCTACTACAGTAGTCCCCTCTTATCTCCAGTTTCACTTTTCGCAGCTTACCATAGTCTGAAACTACTAAATGAAAAATTCTAGAAATAATTCATAAGTTTTCATTACACAACATTCTGAGCCATGTGACAAAATTGCAGGCTGTCCCACTCTGTCCTGCCCAGGATGTGGATCCTCCCTTTTTCCAGCGTAGCCATGTTGTCTACACTACCTGCCTGTTTGTTAGTAACTGAGTAGCCATCTCTGTTACCAAGTTGATTATCATGGAACCACAGAGCTTATGCCCAAGTAACCCTTCATTTTCCTTAATAACAGCCCCAAAGCACAGGAGTAGTGATGCTGGCAATTCAGATATGCCAAAAAGAGGATATAAGGTGTTTAAGAGAAAAGATGAAAGTTCCTGACTTAATAAGGAAATAAAACAAATTATATGATGAAATTGCTGGTTGGGTGTGGTGGCTCACACCTACAATCCCAGAACTTTGGGAGACTAAGGCAGGCAGATCATGAGGTCAGGAGTTTGAGACCAGCCTGGCCAACATGGTGAAACCCCATCTCTACAAACACTAGCCAGGTGTGGTGGCTCACTCCCATAGTCCCAGCTACTGAGAAGGGTGAAGCAGGAGAATCCCTTGTACCCAGGAGACAGAAGTTGCAGTGAGCCAAGATTGTGCCACTGCACTCCAGCCTGGGTGACAGAGCAAGACTCCATCTCAAAAAAAAAAAAAAAAAAGAAATTGCTAAAATCCTTGGAAAGCAGGGATCTTCTGTTTGTGCAATTGTGAACAGTGCATTGTTACAATTGTTCTATTTTATTCTTAGTTGTTAACCTCTTAAGAGATTAACCTGTTCCTGTACCTGGATTTATACATTCAACTTTATCATAGGTATGTGTATGTGTAGGAGAAAACAGAGAGCATACATAGCGTTCAGTACTATCCATAGTTTCAGGCATCCACTGGGAGAAGAAGGGGGATTCCTATACTGGTATCAGATACAGCAAGCTGAGAGGATATGAAGATGGATGTTACTCTGATTGGGCAATGTGGGAATTAGACAGGAAGATTTTGTTTTTACCAAGTTTGATATTGTTTAGGGCTTACTATTATTTGAAAAGCAAAGAACTACTGGGCGAGTGCAAATGATTTCTCTACTGAACCCTGGGAGTCAGGCTCTTGCCACAGTGGGATTTTCGTCTGACATATCAGACCCAACTGTTGAGCAAGATCATTCTGATCCCTTACAAAGTTGAGAAGAACATCATAGCAATGGGGTGTCCTAAGAATATCAACCCATTAGTAGCTCCTCACAGCCCAGTTCCAGGCTCCTATTCTTCAGCTGTCCTGATGTTGTGTTGTAAGAAAGTTCTAGGCCGGCACAGGCAGACACGGAAAACTGCAGCACTTTAGGAGGCGGAAGTGGCTGGATCACTTGAGCCTGGGAGGTTGAGGCTGCAGTTAGCTGGCCACTGCACTCCTGACAGAGCGAGACCTTGTCTCAAAAAAAAAAAAAAAAAAAATTACCTCTAAATGCTGGCCAGTCAGGAAGCAGTATTGCAGACCCAGGAGGCACTGTCTGGGGTTGTTTTACTCAAATACACAGTTGAAGATAGAATTACTGATGGTCTCCCTGACAAGAAGTGACTCCTTTGATGTTTTAATTGAAATCAACTCTGCTCAGGACCCGGAGCTGCAGTTGCTCTTTGCTGAGATGCTCCTGACAAGCTATCAATGGAAAACTGCGAACTTTCATGTCTAATCAATTCCAGTGATTTTTTTTTTTTTTAATGGCGTGGGTGTACTCCAACAAACCTGAAATGCCCACCTTGGTTCGTGGAGGTTTTATAGGGTACATAGCATGCTCCAAAGACCATTCATAGTACAGTTGGTGGAGTAATATCTGGTCCAAATTATGATGCTAGCAAAGTCTCATTTGCTGCTTTGGCAATCGGCTTGACAATGTGATACTTCAATGTATAATTGGATAAGCAATTGGGTTCTGTTATAGTACGGTGGTTTGGCATAATTATTTTCCAGCACTGTGATTTTCTAGTTAATACATACTTTTGGGGGTTACAAATTCTTAAACATCAACACTCTATACTCCTTGAAAATGGGATGCCACTAATTAATATAAGAGCTTATTTCAGCGTTTTGGCCCCACAGGCAGCACTAAAAATACTTGCTCTTACTCAAGCAAGTTATGCTTAAGTCAAAGCTTTGGCAACTAATCAAATGATTAATGCTCCATTGATTACTTGAATTTCTATTCAAGAAAGGAGGGGGAACTGGGCTTTTGAACTTTCACAGTGAATAGAAGGACCCGAAGGTAATTTGTTTGCACATAGACATCTCACAATCTAGTGCTTAGTCCAAGGCTCCAGCTCACAGGATCCCTCACATAGAGAAGGGAGGCAATGAACATAGTTTTATACTAAGTAATATTCAAAGAACTTCACTGTCCTAAGGTAGCACAAGTGACAGGCAGAGGTTTATGGTCCAAGACCATTTTCTGCCTCAAGTGAAAGCAACTGATGATTCACTGGGCTACCAAGAAAGTCCAACATGGGTGCCAGTCTGCTCAGTAACCAGCACATAGACAAAGGAAGCTCCGTGTCTGGCAGGAAACATGTACTGAAAGGATAGGGGCAGGGAGGTGCTAGAAGCATGAAAGCATCCAGAATTGTGAAACATGACTCAATCAGAATGGTCCAGGAAGGCTTCTCAGGAACTTTGGGAAGTGAATGATGGAAGATAGGCAGAATGGATATTGGGCAAAAATGGAGTTTTTGCACCCTGGTTCAGAGCAATCTTGGCAGGGAAGCCAGGATCTCTGTGTGCTTTACAGACAAGCACCAGGGAGAAAGCTGCCAGATAACCAGGTCCACCTATAGTGAGAGGCCAAGTCCTCTCGCTTAGTGGCCATGACACTAACTAGCCTATGGGGCAAATGAGCCCCCTCTCCTCGTCCATGCTGTCCCCACTCCCAATCTTTCTCTTCTGATTGCTGCCATCACTTTCTCCCTTTAATTCATTATCCTTCCAGGACATTCTTTATGAGCAATTATTCTAGTCCTTTTATTTCCTTGCCTCTGATCCTTTCATATCTTCTCATCACACCAAAAATAAAATCCAAACTTCTCAGCTGTGCCCACAGGGTACAAACGATCTGCCATCCCCCAAGTCCTCTGTCCCACTCTTCCAGCCTGTGACCCAACCACCACACTTCCTTGAAGATCTGCACTTGCTGTTCTTTCTGCTTGAAATATTCCTTCCTGCCCCTTTACTTAAATACTCATTATTCACATCTCTTAAATGCTACCTCTTCAGTGAAGCCTTCCTTTAGAAGCCTGCCCTATCCAAAATTCTACCATCCCCTATACCATCTTTTGACGGAGCTCTTATAACATAAAATTATTTTGACTCCTATGCATCCATAAAAAATGAAGCTTTCTAGAACTCAGCCCAGTAGAAACTGCCACCCACAAATGTTAAAGGCCAATGCATCACCCTCACATCTTGAATCACCCTTTCCCACCTCAGTTGTACTTCCTTCCCCAAGGGCCATTTCTCAAGCTGTTAATGCCATATTTTCACACCGTTTCATTTCATATATTTCTAAAATTGATTCTTATTTTTAACTTAAGTTTACTTTAAAAGGAGACTTGACATGATTTGTCATAAATGAGAGATACCCCTAAAAATAAATATGATCTAAACAAAACAATCTTATTATATTCTAGCCAGTCTGGATGGCTCTTCTCTTTCTCTTGGAGGTGCTGTTGGTACCTTATCAAGGACATACTAGTACCACTGAGACTTTATTCTTGAACAGTAAGATGGACTGAAGGACTACTGAAAAGGGAATTAGTTTTTCTCAGTAAGATTCAAAGCTGTTTGCAGCTTTGCATTTGTAGGACCGGAGACCATCTTTTAGACGTGCGTGCATATTCCATCTTTAAACAATGGAATGTTAAGGCTCCTCAGAGTGGCAAATTTCAGCTCTCTTGCTAACTCTGATACATGTTAGTAGCTGCCTAGAAGCCAGGTCAGGATTCATCAGGGAACAGTGCTGTAATTAGTTGGTGAAGCTGACCATGGGTACAAGTTGCCTTGCTGGGGAACTGGTACACATATCACGTGTTTAATGAAGCTGTTGCCATTGCCAAGAATTACCCTTTCTTCAAAATCTCATTACCATCTTTTAAGCCCAGTCCAAGTCCTTGATTTTTAAAAGTCAATCTCAGACCCCAATTCCAGCAAGAATTATTTTCTCTTCCCCTGCCCCAGATATTCCAAGAACACTTTGATGGAACTTCTAGTTCAGTAGTTCGGCCAGTATTAAATTATCTATGCACAAATCTGTCTGCCCTATTGAGGAACCTGAGGAGGTAAAGATCTTGGGCTTATTTACCTTTGTTATCTTTCATAAGACCTAGAACAGAGCCTGGAATATATCATGTGTTCATCAAATCTTGGTTGAATAGAAAGTAATAACAGAGAATCAGATCTTAAAAAAAAAAAAAAAGTTATTTTCCTTTTGAGACTTTATATAAACCCCTGTGTAAACAGAACCATCAACCCATAAGAAATAGTTTATTTAAGCTCTCTACTTCTGTATGTTGTTTTATTAAAGTGATAATGAAATATGTTATTTTATAAAAACATCCAAATTTATATTCAGCGGTTTGCTTCTGTAAGAAGAGCATTAAATTAGTTTTCCCCCTTTTGAAGACAATTTGGCATTTTACTCCAGGTTAGTTCTAAATTCTGAAAAACATTTAAATTATTGTGAACCATTCCTCCTACTGCATTCCATTACTGAGCTCTAAAAATGTCAATAGCAAAGGCAGTTTGAGCGATACAGCAGGGAATTAATCATTACCCCATATACCTTGTGATAACACACTCAGTGCACAGGAGGGAGCACAATGTCAAAATCGACACATATCAGTTCTTCAATCAGAAATCCTGTTAACACTACCTTCCCCAAAAACCATTTCTAGCAGATAAAGTGGGATGACTGAAGAGAGATTTTTTTAAAAAAAATCTCTTTTCAAAGCTGTGCAGAAATAGAATTTGCTTGGAGAGGCCATCACAGACTTCAATCTGTTGAATGTGAATGAAGACTTTGGTTCAAGTTTTTGCAAACTTTGTCACTTTGGCGTGCACTTTCCTCTAAAGAGCAAAGCTTCTGTGAAAACCGTTTTGACTACTGTTGTTGCATCAGAAGGAAACCAGTATGTAATACATCAGTGTGGGTGTTGAGCATTTTCAGAGCAAGCAGAGTCACATTTAACTTACGTGACTTACCTGCAGAAAGGAGAGATGGAGAACTATAGTGCACTGAATCCTAGACACAGTCAGTTGGAAGTGCGGTTATTTTATGTACTACTAAGAAAGAAAAACACTGCCAATTAAATTATGACATACTGTTGGTTATAGGACATGTTTTGATTTCAAAGATGTTAAAATATGAAAAAAATGTACACTTTAGAACTGGTGAACTAAGGAATTAAAATAGTGCGGGTTGATTTACACTGCATTCCATGCAATAATAATAAGCCCTGGAGTGCACAAATGATGGCCTTGAATTTCATCTTCCTGCTTATGGTCTCCTCTGTTTTTTCCAGGATTCACAGCCAGGCAACTTTGGGAACAACCTAGTTACCAAATGCAAGCCAAGTTCTTCCTGCGATGCTTTTTTAAGGTGTCTGCTAGGTTAAGTTGCCAAATAAAATACAAGAAGCCCAGTTAAATTTGTATTTCAGGTAAACAACAAATAATTGTTTAGTACAAGGATATCTCAACACTGTATGAGACATCCTTATCCTAAAACAAGTCACTGAGTGCCCTGTATTTTTATTTGCTAAATCTGGAAATCTGGCAATCATACTCCTGGGGTATTGACTGCCTTTGACCTCCACCCTATTCTTTTACCATAGGTCCTTAGCTTTTACTGTGAGAAGCCTCAGTTAATACCTTATTCCATACAACAACTCTGAGGATTCGAGATTAATGAGGGTCATTTTAGAGCTGAAGCAGCTACATTTCCTCCCCAGATTTGGGTGTCTCATTATAATAAGTTGGTTGGGATCTGAATTCTCATCATAACTTTTAATCCTTCTACAAAGTAGTTAGGTCCAAAAGATACAGATCATTGGGGAACCATGGAGATGCAAAATACTTTTATTCCTAGAAACAACCTCTGTGGAGTTTTTAGTGCTTGCTGTCATTAGGTCAGTGTTACTTAGCCTAAAAATAATACTAATGACTGACAGCAGTAGTAGCAGCAGCAGCAGGGAATATTAAATATGACTTAACTATGTGTCAGGCATGGCACTGTTCACTCTTTCTTTTTCCTACTCCTATTTTACAAAGGGGAAAACTGAGGCACAAAGAGGTTAAAGGAACTTGTTCTTCTCGTTGTTCAAGCTCAGACCTAACTCTCGCCTTCTTGGAGAGCCATTTTTGGATGATCCATGGATAATCTCTTTCCCTCCATCACTCTTTATCATAACGTTTCTTTGTGAAACCAGGGTGATACTTGAAAGCCTTTGCAATGGGGCTAGCTCTATCCGGCACCCTTCCCATTTTGTAATCCCATCTCACTAAGAATCAGCCTTTTGGTGTCTACCCTCCCTACCTGGGTGCCCCAGGAGAACAATAAAGGAGTCTGTCTGGTTCAGCATTGCAGTGCTAGGTCTGTCCCTCTGGAAGGCTTATCGGAAGTGAAACTCCTCCATTAAAGTTCACCCACGGCAAATAGTGCCTTTTGGATAAACTACTATTTAAGATCATTAGGGCTTTCTCTCTGTTAGCCAGGCAAGAATTTGTAGCCACCAGGTTCTTGGGTTGCTTTAGGGAAACGGAACTTTACTCCAAACTGTAGCATTTTTAATCTTCAAGTCACCTGGGTGGATCTTCTAGGACACAAGTCTTGCCTACCACGGCCTTTCCCAGGCTCCCTATTTCTGCGGAGATTAAAAATATTTAAAGGCTCCTGAAGTGCATCCGCATCTTAGTTCTGCATCTTAGTGTTGCTAAGACAAGCCTTGTAGGCCAGACATCCCATGGACAGAGCATAAATAGAAGAAAAGCAGTTCTAGGGCAAGGTTTGCAAAGGACAGCAGTGGCACTGTTGATAGGATCAGAAGCAATGTGCTTAAAGGCGAACATATTCTTTCTATATGTGTGTGGGCTCTAGCTCTATCTATACACTTCTCCCAAAAGCAGTGATTCTCAACAATAAGTGCACCTTAGAATTGACTGGGAAGTTTTGTTTTAAATCCCCAAAGCCAAGCTGCCCCAGACCAATTAAATCAGAATCCCTGGGGTGGGTTACATTTTTTTAAAGCTTCCTAGATGATTACAATGGGCAACCAGGGTTGAGCGCCGCTGTTCTAAACAGAACCACATGCTTCCATCTGGGGCTTTTAGGAGGGAAATCTCATGACTTTTAAAAGCTATGTACAACAGTTTTTGCAAAGATGATTAGTTTTCGTTTTATTTATTTCCTGTTTCCCAAAAACAACTTCCAAGGGTTGGCACAATGTTGCCATCTGTAAAGCATATGACAATAACAGACGGTCGCCTAATAACCAGGAAGGCATTAACATTCACAGGCTCTAAATTATTTGGATTCATCTGGTATGATCTGTGTTGATGAGGCCACTTAATGCTTGATTTCCGTGTCTTCCAATGGCAGTAGCAGAAGTGGGAAGGCCGTGTTTCCTGGGCTTTGCATGTCTCTTTGTCATCCTATTGAATTGTTATAAGATGGATTTATAACAGACCTCAAGGTAGTATCAAAATGAAAATTAGTTCTTGAGTAGAAGAATAGCAATCCTGTTTGACTTGCCTGTAGCAACTGCGGCATGTTTGCCTCTGCAAGAAAGGAAATGACTTCTTAATGTGGTTTTCTTCCACTAAGGAGAATTAAATCTACATGGCAAAATGTAAAACCAGCGTGCTGGCAGCCAAATTCTGAAGGGAAGATCCATGACCCTCATAAACGTATTTGTGGCCCGGTTATATGCTAATGAGCCTCATTTAGGCTCAAACTTACCAGGAATGGAAATATAGCTCAGCTGGAGTGCAAGGCTATGGTTCCCTCACTGTTTTGCCTTCTGTATCAACGTTGAGCTGCAATAAATGGGGAAATTTCTCCATCTGCTGCAAGCTGCCAGGGTAAAGGCCTCTAGGTTAAATTTAGAGTTTGGAGCCTGAGATAGCAAAAGTCATTATATTAGTTGATAGACTTTTTGCTGAGTTGGCAAAATTATTTTTAAAGGATCAACTTTTAAAAAGTTGACATTTTAATATCTGTTAAGTTGACCTTTTACAAAAGAGAGTGGAACAGTATCCGTGGAATGGTCATTAGGGACACTGTAGATCCTTCAGGATAAATAAAAAGGCAAAAGTTGTTGGGGATAATACTGGCACCTACCACTACCTAGCTGGGTGATCTTTGGACCAGGGTATGAACTTCCTTAGAACTCAGTTTCCTCCACAGTAACATGGGGTTAAGTAGCATCAGTTTTATGAGTTATTGTAAGGATTAAACGAAATAATGTATATCAAAGAAATAATGTGCACCTTTCACATCATAAATGCTAGCTATCATTGGTGCTATTAAATTGTCTCAATCCCAAATGACTTTTAACACATAACACAAAATACTACACTTTGCATTCCCACGAAGAATGAACGGATAACCTGCAGCATTTTACCATGTATACAGCCACACACAGGAACAAGAAATTTAGTTAATTAAATTGAATCATAATAGGAGGTTAAGGGAGAAAATTGAGCTTTTCTAAGGAAGAGCGTTGTGAGAACATCTTCTGTGATAGAATTGCAGTTGTATTTACTCTATATGTAAATCTGAGACATACACACAACTTTTTAAAATAAATATACCTGTAATCTGAGGAGGAATTTAAAATGATTCAAGTGTTACTTTTGAGACCAATTGTTAATTTTTTGTAAGTTGTTTTCTCATGTAATCTCTTTTACTGTTTCCCTACTTGAAGCCTCTTTTAATGGAAATACTTATTACTTACTCAGTTCTCATGGCCCTTGTGTTATTATCATAAATTTTGTTCACTGAACAAAACTGCGCAGAGCTCATGTAAGAGAGTCTGAACCAAAGAGAGTAAGAGGTAAACCACAGCCCACCTTGAAGGAGGGATTATGGGTTGGTGGCAAACTCAATGCCTTCAAAATCCAGGAAGTAAAATAAATGAATGGTGCCTATGAAACATAAGAAAATTAGAAGAGTGTGGGGGAGATTATGGGAATGGCAAATGCACCCCATTCCCCCACTTCATCCCAATCTGTGACCACCTGTATTAGTCCATTCTTACAGTGCTATAAGGAACTACCTGAGGCTGGGTAATTTATAAGGAACAGCAGTTTAATTGGCTGATGGTTTCTCAGGCTGTACAGAAAGCATGGCTGGGGAGACCTCAGGAAACTTTCAATCATGGTGGAAGGGAAAGCAGGCACGTCTTCCATGGCTGGAGCAGGAGGAAGAGAGAGTGAAGGGAGGTGCTATACACTTTTAAACAATAAGATCCCCCAATAACTCACTGTCATGAGAACAGCACCAACGGGAAATTCTGCCTTGATGGTCCAATCACTTGCCACTAGGCCTTGCCTCCTACACTGGGGAGTCTAATTTGACATGAGATGTGGGCAAGGACACAGACCTATATCATATCATCACCCCTCTCAGCCTCAGTAGATGATTACAAGAAGGCAAATGATCCGATTGTTTTAAATGTGGATTCTTGTGTAAAGCCCCTCCATTTGCAAGTTTTGGCAACTGAAACAATTAAAAGATGATACACCTACTGGCCTCTAATTTGCAAATTGTGTTCAGTCTCCCCCAGTCCCCCAAAATTTCTTCAAGGAGATCCCAAGGGCCCATGAAAGAGCCTCTTCCATTTTTTTTCTCCAAAGCTCCAGAAACATGACAAGGAAGAGGAGGACTCCCCAGTCTCTTGGAGATCAGAGGAGGAAATGGCAGAAGAAGCTGCAGCTCTGCGGGTCTACTTTCAGTGACACAGGTAAAGACTGCATGTTGTCATCACCCAGACCCTCCCATGGACCTCAGGAAAGAGGTTGCACTCTCAGAATGGAGATGCACAAAAACACCACCAGCATCCTTGGGTGGTGGCTGCAAGCTGCAGGGGAGAAAACCCTGGCCTTTGAGTACTGTATTCCCAGCCTCCTAGTCTCTTCCACCTGCCTCTTCACGCCCTTCTTCCAAGCCAGTGCCCCCACCCCACCACCAACTTTCTCCAGTCTTTCCTGTGGTGGTGCTCCTCCAGAATCCAGTGTTCACAAAGCAGACCTTCTGTCATGCACAACTTTTTGTTTAAAAGGTCAACCCCACCTTAAGGTGTGACATGGCCCTCAGGCTCAAGTCTGTCTGCGAGACCCTGTAAACCAGCTTTCTCTGCCTCTCTACCACGCCCCCAGGCAAACTCCTCTGTTTTCACTGAGAGGACTCTTCTCTTCAGTTGCTATTTGGTAAATTGCCCTTCACATTTCTCTTTTTGTACAGCTGCTAGGAAGCTTAGGCCACAGGGAAAAGTCAAGGCTTGATAGAATTAATCTTTGCCTTAATGATGGCTAACTCTTGAGAGATAATAGGTTTAAGACTGGTAGAAAGATAGCTATAGCCAATTTCCTTGTCAAAATGCTTCTACTCCAAATTTTTATACAGTGTCTAAGGAACTCATGCCTAGATCTATCTGGCAATCTATATTATCCCTCCTAGTCTCAGTTCCCATAGTAGACTGCTGGAATGACTGAGGGTGATGTGTTTGGTCTGTAAACAAAAAGCATTAAAAATGGCCAGGAACAGTGGCTCATGCCTATAATCCCAACTACTTGGGAGGCTGAGGCAGGAGAACCGCTTGAACCTGGGAAGCAGAAGTTGCAGTGAGCTGAGATTGCGTCACTGCACTCCAGCCTGGGTGACAGAGGGAGACTCCATCTAAAAAAAAAAAAAAGAGAGAGAGAGAGATAAATGTATCTATCTCTCTGAAATTTGTTTATAAACATAGGGTTACCATGCAATACTGGCATATATCTAGACTAAAAAAATTACTTGTTTATCTCAAATTCAAATTTAACTTGTATCTTGTATTTTTTCTGGCAAACTTGTTAATAAACTCCCATGGACCCCAGTTACAGATCCTCTCCTATAAATAGTTTCTTTTTCCTTTTTAGAATTAGATAACTCCAAATTAGAAATAGGCAGTTCTTCATCTGGCCTGTGAATAAATATGTTCATGTTATAAGTTGCAGAAGTAGATCAGATATAAATAAAAAACAAAATTAGTGAGCAAATGCTGGTAGCAATTGATTGGAAAAAATTGTATCAACCACTTAGTGATCATGATTTTAAGCTAGAAAACACATTCATCGTATTCTGATTTCACTTTGAAATGTAAGTCTTTACTGGATAGCTTTAAATATATGTGCACTTGGCCTTTCTCTCCCAGGCCCTCTTTTTAGCGTATTCTAAATACTTAAAGACCCAGACTACCTTTTCCCCTACTGTTGTTCAAACATGGTGTTGTACTCAGATCCTTGCATTCTAGAAAGCTTATTTCATTCTCCCATGTCATAAGTTTGTCAGCTCTGCACTCAATATGGCAAGTGCTATAGCAGAGGCTGTCTTTCATATTTTATTTTTAACCTTTTCCACTGTTCACCATCTCTCTCTCATTTTTTAAGGATCAAGCTAGTTTACCTAAGAACATAGGCCCATGGGCATAACTACAAACCTCTTTCTATTCCTCTTATGAAGGCCAGTATGTCATTTTAGAGTGCCCTGTTCAAATTTAAATGGGGTGACAATACCTCAGACTTGACTGCCTAGGTTGAATTTTTTCTCCTGGGTTTCCTACTGTAGTGGGTATTTTCAGGTAGAGGCTAGAAAGCTTTAGGCTTTTTCCCAAGGCTTGCTGAATTGTAGGATTTTGTCTTAGAATGCATTTTCTAGACACTTTAAGAAGATTCAAACTTATTACCCAAGTTTCCTGTAGGCTTTGCTTTGTCAGTTTTTGTTTCTGTCTTGCCTTGAGGCCTGCCATTTCCTGTCTTCCAGGTAAATTGACTTCCCTTGTACATCTTACCAGAACGATATTTACCTTAACTTGTTACACAAACTATTGCCACTGTATCTTTGGATTTTTAAGTTAACTAACATTTGTATTTCTCTTTAAAGGTTTTTTGTGTACAGACAAACAAATCACCCTCAGTCTTCCCAGCAGTCAGATGTGGTAACTAAGACTAGGATGGATACTATAGGTTGCGAGGTGGCAAACCACTTAGGGTCCTAAGATTTTGCCAAGAGTATCATCATTACCTGGAGTATAGTGGGACTAAATACACTTCCCTTTAAGGACAAAGGAAACATTCTATTGAAACCATCCTCACAGGGTTAACAAGAATTACATGCTGGGTTCCGAACAGAAATATGGTTGTAATTAAGCATTAATCAGGCTGCACTTTGGCCCACTTCGGCCCACTTCTTCGTAACCAAAGTCACAGAGCACCAGATACCAACAATTTGCCTCCTCATTGTTCCTACAGAGAAGATTTCTGATGTTAGAATCATAAGGCTTTTGTTTGTTAAAAATTGCTTAACATGTTTTTCAGATCCTGAATTCCAGCAAAAGAGCTAATGCCAACCAGTTTGAAGATCCCCCTCCCCATGAGGAACTGAATCAGCATGAAAACGCAGTTTCTTCATCTCACCATCCTGTGACTTCATCCTGTATTCTTCAATGATCCCCTACCTCGGTCCAACCCCCTTAAAATACCTAAGACCTAAATGGCTCAGACAGGCAGATTTGAGGTTTTCCCCTGTCTCCTTATTCAGCAGCCTTATGATTAAACTTCCTTCTCTGCTGCAACCCTGTGTCTCGGCGTATTGTCTTGCCATGCATTAGGCAACAAACCTATTATAGTAATTTTTTTAAAGGAAATTCAATCATTGGATTGGTCCACCTGCTTATTTCTCCCCTTTTCAAAAAAAAAAAAAGATGTGTCTACATATTGAATTTTTATACATTAAGTGGTTCATGAAACTCCTGAAATTCCTGAAATGTGTTAATAAATAGGGCAATTATGAAATATATGGACATAGCTATATTTTAAAACTTGTTAATCTGAAGTTCAGATAGACTTGACCTTCCCCAGCTTTCGTGATTATTCCCTCAGCAGCAAGTTAGTCTTAGGCAGAGCAAGTTTAAAGACATTCATGGTGCTCACTCTGCAAAACCACACGGTTCTCAACATGCACAGAGGCAGACATGATAGGGCTCAGCCCTGGAATTGATAACAGTAGCCAACACTTGCTAAGAATTTATAAGATATAGACTCTGTTATTATCCTGTCTTACAAGTGATGAGAAAGCTAAGTCTTAGGGATGTTAAGTATTAGTTCAAGGCCAATCAATGGTAAGTGGCAAAGCTCAGATTTGAACCCAGGCAATCCCGCCCGAAAGGCCATTCTCTTTTAGTCTGTGTATTGCCCTCCTTGCTAAAAGAGCTCATCTCTCTAGCCACTTCCTTCTCCCTGTCCCATCTCTCCTTGTACCCTCCAAATAGTCTTTTTAGCCTCCTCACCTTATCTACTGGCCTATTTCTGCCTTGAGGACCTCCCACCTCCTCACCTGCTGGACTTCCTTACCTGCCTTGTTAATACAACCCTGTCCAGCACCTGCCTCCCTGGTCACACTACAGCCAGGTAGCAGAAACCAAAATGGGCCTGTATTCCCCAACCAACTTTGTTCTACTTGCAAGTTTTTCAGATCATGCTGGTTCCTGCCTAGGCTGACCTCCCTCTTTCTTTTGTCTACCATCTGACCACATGCCTAAATAAACATGACTTTGGGCAAATACAGTGTTTTCCAAATTGCATTCATTCCCATTTTGTCATGATTTTTCTTATCTTTGTGGACCACTTAGAGCATTATTTACTTGATTCACTTTTTAAATTTTAGTACATTTATCTTAAACTTTATATTTCAGCCTCAATGAAAAGCAAGTACTACTTGTAATTAGAAGTTAAGCATAAAAATAAACATAAGAGAAAAACGATGCTGATGATTTCCAGCTCTGCATAGTTGCTTGCCTTAGCTACTAGGAGTGAGATTCAGTCTCTGTTAAAAAATGAAGCTAGCCACCATTAGAAGGGCATTTAATTCTAGCACTAAACTGAAACTCTCCATTTGGCATATTCAGAAGGATTAAAGACAATAACCTACTCAGAGATTCAATGTAGATCACTTAAGATTATCTTAAACAGGAATATGACTCCCAACTTTGGAGAAACATCAGTGGAGGCCAGATCTTAAACCCAGAGCAAGCTGGCTTTAGACCTGCTTCAACCCTAAATCAGTACTCCTTCTCCCACCCCCACCCCATACCTGCCCCCCCACCCCCAGGCATATCAAGAAGGCAAGGTACATGGGGGAAAACCAACGAGTCAGCTTCCCTAGGGCCGATGAGTCAAATTTCAGTGCTTGCCACTGACATTTTACTTGCCAACAGTCTATCTTAAAACCGACAGGTTGCAAAGAAGAATGTAAACACCTATATCCAGAGATGCCCTATATAAGAATAAGGACTATAAGACCAAAAAGCTGTTTTTGATTTAATGTTTGGGGTGGACATACCTAGTTAAATGATTTGGCTGTTTCCCCACCCAAATCTCATCTTGAATTGTAGCTCCCATAATCTTCTCATGTCATGGGAGGGACCAAGTGGGAGGTAACTGAATCAAGGGGGAGGGTCTTTCCCATGCTGTTCTCATGATTGATAGTGAATACGTCTCACGAGAGCTGATGGTTTTATAAAGTACAGTTTCCCTGCCTATGCTGTCTTGCCTGCTGCCATTAAGATGTGCCTTTGCTCCTCCTTTGCCTTCCTCCATGATTGTGAGTCCATTAAACCTCTTTCCTTTATAAATTACCCAGTCTTGGGTATGTTGTTATTAGCAGCATGAGAACAAACTAATACACCTAGCAACTCCTTTTTAAGTATTATGTTCTATATCTTCTTTACATATAAAGAATTAATCCTCAGCATAGCAAGAGTAACATTAGGACAACAAAAGTAAACATTCTGAAACTATGTACTGTCTCCTCAGCCTCTTGAAGCCATCAAGACACCAACATCGGATTAATTGCGTAGAAGAACTCCCTTTATCTTCCCATATCTTCCAGGAGATTTTGGTGTTTTAGCTGCTCTCTGTATCCTTTGCCTAACAGAAAATGACTTTGAATTGCAGTTTCTTGAGCAATAGTGAGAAAGGGTTATTGCCTTCACCATGCACAAGGAGCTCAACAGCTCAAGGGTTGCTGAATGAAGCTGCAGTGGTCTCACTCACCACGTGACAGATCCTTGATGAGGCTGGCAATCCTTTGGTTCCAGGAATTCAGCGTCTGCTCTCTGCATAGGTGAATTTATGCATTGGCTCCCTACACACTGGACTGAGTTCCGGGATAAGGGATTTGCAATGGCTCTTTTAGTCTATGTTCTAAATCACATCAGATGACAGGAGACCTGCATTTCTTATCTGACATTGCCTCCTTCCTGGAGGATGGTAATTCTTTACGCACCTATTGATACTTGGATTTGCTGTCTCTATACAGCCAAGCAGTTTTTCTACTTAATTTTAAAGCAATGGCATGTGTCCTAGTGACTAGTGGGGGAAGATTTTGCCATCTCCCCATCTTCCCCTCTCCCATTTCACATTAGAATTGAGGGGGATATGTTGTTGGTAAAATATGCAAGCATCACCCCTAATTCTGATGGAAAGTCAGAGCAGGGAAGGTTTCCACACCCTGTTGTGTCAGCAGAGCTCACTTGTAATTCATCAAGCTCTCCTCTGTGCACGTCGTTATTTTATAGATAATTGGTTGCCTCTCATTTACTCATAATGGGGCCGTGCAATTTCAAAGCAACTGAGTCAGCCCAAAACAGCATTATTAGTAGTTATAGATGTACTGTCAAGGCAAAATTTCGACACTGGCGTTTTTGAAAAATCACCATAATTTCAGCCACTGGATCACTCTTATATCATAATTGTGGACAGTCAAGGTGCTTGAGAAAGGACGGGTTTGCCTATTTAGCACATGTTCTGGTCTGTAAATTGTACCTTTTGAAATCTACCCCAAATCTCAACCACCTCAGGGATGTTCCACTGTCAGCACAGAAGCCTTTAATGAGAAAGACCCAGGAAGCTGATCATAGTACTCTCATATTTTCTTGAGGGAAAGGTGGATTTTAAATTCAACTTCATCACCAATTTAATCTTAAACCCACTAGATAATCCCCATGTGAGGAGCTCAATACCAATTTAAGTGTTTCAGCCATCCCCAAGTTTTACAACAATTATGAAACTCTTTCAGCTGTTCCCAAATTGTTATGAAAATAGATTTTCTTTAGGATACAGGTACAAGAGAAGATCCTTCTTTTAAGGCTAAAGATACTTTAGTGTGTTCAAAAAGCTCTTTGCCTGACAAAGGACCCATTGTTTTAAAAGAAGCCAGAAGGGAGATTTCAGTTAGTTTTTCCCTACTTCTCCAGTCTAATTTCTATTGGATCTGGCTGCCTCTTGCCTCATTCTATTTAGATTACATTTCTAGAATCTGGCTTGAGTGACAGGAAATTAAATACTCTATTACCTCGATTAGATAAATATAAACCAACTCCCTGTGCCTAAATTGGGAATAATAAACCACAGAATCATGGAAACTTGAAAAACCATCAAATCAAATGTCTCATTAAATGATTTATGTTACAATAACTTAAAATAGTGACCATCCAACTACACTTTAAAAACCTCCCTTTAGAAACATTCTATGAGACAGTTTATCCCATGGATCCAAAATGGATATTTGGCTTAGTTTAATTATTTTAAAAATGTTTTAACAAGACCTAACTTTCTCTAACATGTACCCAGTTGTTCAAAAGATTTCCTACAGGCCATTGATGGCTCAAGAATCTGCAGACTCTTCCTTTGAGATTTATTTCTACTGGTAATTGAAAAATGACTAGTGTCCTGAAGTAATTTTAACGCATGTGAGTCTTGAAACTACATGATCCATTAGCACGGAGTTCTTTTCAGAAAAGTATAATCTAAATAGCCAAAGATAATTTTTTAAGAGTTTCAGACTTTACTTACGTCTTGCAAAATGGTGATACAATCAAATGGTAATACAATAAAATAAACCCTGTCACTGTCACCCTCATCATTTTCATCCTCATCTCCAGAAATGGATAACTGCATATTAATCTGCATACTCTTATATAGCAAAAACTTTCTAAATCTTTCTTCTCCTAAGACATTTCTGGTTTTTTTTTTTTTTGAGATGGAGCCGCCCAGGCTGGAGTGCAGTGGCCGGATCTCAGCTCACTGCAAGCTCCACCTCCCGGGTTTACGCAATTCTCCTGCCTCAGCCTCGCGAGTAGCTGGGACTACAGGCGCCCGCCACCTCGCCCGGCTAGTTTTTTGTATTTTTTTTAGTAGAGACAGGGTTTCACCGGGTTAGCCAGGATGTTCTCGATTTCCTGACCTCGTGATCCGTCTGTCTCGGCCTCCCAAAGTGCTGGGATTACAGGCTTGAGCCACCGCGCCCGGCCAAGGCATTTCTTTTCTTTTTCTACTTGCTTCTCTCCACTCTATATAGTGTGCTTCTTTCAGTGTTGCCCTTTTGTCTCTCTACCTGAAGGGAGGGTGAGAAAGAAGACTCTTCTGGACAGTGTGGAAGGTTAATATGAAGAAAGGCTATGAAAATTCACATTCATAACCTTTGATCCCGCTGCTTCATAATAGCTAATATTTATGCAATTCATTTGATCCTGTGCCTAAAATGTCCCTCGGCCACTTCTTACGTAATAAATCCTCCCTTATTTTGACATGCTGGGGCATCAATCAAGTTATTATGTACATACTTAACCTGGACCATCAATACAGGGCACACTAGCAAAGTCAGCTCTAGATTGTGCTCCTTCTGGCTTTAATACTTCTCTGAGTATCTAAGAAGCAGGTCAGTGTATTCTACCACCTCAAATTCATCATGAGTGGTGGGCAATTGAGACTGTGAGTGTCTTATGGATTAAACTAACGTCTTCCCAACCACGAGGAAAAGAGAGGACAGAGCTAAGTAGGGAACATCTTGTTAATTAAAATGTCACCATTTGTCCCAGTGGTATAAGTGGGGTAAGATTAGACCCCAGCCCAAATATATGTAATGTGCCACTTCTTCCTCAAGATACCTGTTTTTCCTTCTTTTCTCCTACACAGGTAATTGAGGCAGAACATGCTTTTTGGAGAGGCCAGGAACCATACAAAGACAGGGGAAGAGAGTGCTGATGAAGCCATCCTGGGAATAAACTTTTCCTGTCTTATACCCAACTCCTTCGGGGGACAAATGTCTGCCACCTCCTCTTTTAACTCCCCAGCCCTCACTGCACTGGCCAGGCTATTTTACTTTAATATAATCATTTTACAACCCTATCCTGGGGTTACCCGCTCTACTAGAGCTTCATGTAAATAACACAGAATCAAAAGAAAAAGTCAAGTGGCAGGTAATGTGTCCTCCAGAGCAAATGTTTGTCTTGTGTTTTACCCAGAACTTTTTAAAATGTGCTTTGAAAACAAAAGACTGATAAAATGAACATTACAGTTTGGTGAAAATTATGTCCCAGTGCCTCTCTCTCTCCCAACAAGAAACCTGTCTTTCAATCCCCTGTCCTAAGCACCAGGCATATCCACCACCGAGTGAAAGTATAAAAAGACACTCTGCAGTCACCTAAGAATGGCATCTGAATTGTCTTGTCAGTTTGGTTTCTACTCTCAGTGGAAATATCTTTAAATAATTTAAAGTGGAACCCCATCAATAGTTGCCACCACACTTACTCTCTGAACCTGGACATGGTGCTCTTTTGTGCCTCACCTTCCTTATCTCTGAATTACAATGATGGAGAAAGCATTTTACTTATATCCCAGGGTTATTATAAGGAAAACACAAAATAATGGAATGGGAAACCAGCATGCCAATAGTACAAATTAATTATTTTTTCTATGATTTCTAGTATATTTTGAAGGTGATAAATTATAGGGATATTCAGGTCATGAGAAACTAGTTTAAGCAGTAACTAAAGAATTAAATCTGTAGAGCAGGATGTTTTCAGACCACTAAAAAAAAAAAAAAAAAAAAAAAAAAAAAAAAAAAAAAAAAAAGTTTGTCTTCTGCTTTTATTACTAAATAGTTTGACTCAGTCCTCCCACTGTGTTCAACTAGAAAGACTACATAGAATTGTTTTAAAACTCTGTTAGAAGTAGTAGGAAGGTAGCAAAAGATTACAGGACCAAGAGCCAAGGGAAGATAGAAATCCACAGAAGTGAGCCCCGTGTTTGAGGTTGCTTTTCCATTGAGGGCATTTGTGAGTCTCAGAGAGGCAGGTGGAGATAAAGCAATAAAGTCAGTTTTCCAATGGTAGAGTCCTTTCTAAACCTCCACCCCTGGGTGGGAATTCAAAGATCTGGGAGAGTTATACCCTTGGAATAAGAGTGAGCCCTTACACCAACTACAGCCCAACTTCAAATCATCTGGACAGTTGAGAAACTCACAACTGGAAATTGAATTAAGGTGCTCTCAAATTGCTAGTCCATTAAATTCCTGGCAGAAGCCAGAAAATCCTCTCTGGAAGAAAGTGATACCAACCAAGACCTGAAATTATGTCTCACATTTGTTTCCAAACAGAATGCCCAGTATATTTGTGAATGTTTGTACCCCCTAATGCCACACTGCCCTCCCCACACATATAAGCACAGAAGGCATGTGATGAGACAAGTTGTTGTGGACTGAATGTTGTGTCCTTCCACAACTCATTTATTAAAGCCCTAACCCCCATGTGATGGTATTAGGAAGTAGGCTTTCAGGAGGTAAGTAGATTTAGATAAGGTCGCAAGGGTGGGGCCCCCATGCTGGGGTAGGTGCAATGATAAGAATAGACATCAGATTTCTATCTTTTTGCATATTCAAAGAAGGGGCCAAGTGAGTACACAGCAAGATGGTGGCCATCCACAAGCCAAGAGGAGAGGCGTCAGAATGAACCGACCTTGCTGGCACCTTGATGTTGCAGTTCCCAGCTTCCAGGACTATGAGAAATAAGTTTCTATTGTTTAAGCTACCCAGTCTGTGATAGTTTGTCATAGCAACTCAAGCTGCTTAAGACAGAAATTGATACAAGCAAGATCAGAATCACAGGTTACCTGGAAATTGGAATTATCAGACATAGATGTTAAAATAACTACGTTTATTTATGGAGAGAAAAGACAAGATTGTTTTTTAAGTTTAGCAGAGAGCTAGAATTTATTACAAAAAAAGACACAGATCATGAGAAAAATAACCAAATAAAAATTATAGAACTCAAATGAATGAATTTAGCAGCACATTATTCACAGCCAAAAAGAGAATTAGTGAACTCAAAGATGAGCCATATGAAAATGCCAGACTGAACCATGTAGAGGTAGAGTGGAGGAAAAAGTAGAAAAGACGACAGAAGAGATAAAATACAAGGGGAAAGTCAAATAGATATTTATTCATATTTCCATGGGGAGAGAAAACAGAGTTTCAGTGGAAGCTAGATTTAAAGAGATGATGGCTGACAATTTTTCAGAACTAGGAAAAGCTACCAATCCAAAAATCCAAAACACAGCAAAATCAAAGCATGAGTGAAGAATCCATGCTTAGGCACATTACAATAAAATTGCAGAAAAGCAAAAACAAAGAGAAATGTAGACTTAAGGAAAAAAATCACTGGCTTTTCAAAGAAGCCATGATTAGACCAAAAGCAACAACTACAAAAAAATGAAAATCAGAAGACCATGGGATATGTTTAAGAGCCAAAAGAACTACTGAGTTAGATTTCCATACCCAGTTAATATGAATGAATGAATGAATGAATGAATGAACGAACGAATGAATGAATGACTTCATGAATAAAGGTAAGATACATGCATTTTCTGATGAAAGCTGAAAATTTGTCACCAATAGACTTATACTAAAAGAATTCTAAGGGCCAGGTGCGATGACTGACACCTGTAATCCCAGCACTTTGGGAGGCCAAGGCGAGTGGATTGCTTGAGCTCAGGAGTTCAAGACCAGCCTGGGCAACATGGCAAAATCCTGTCTCTATAAAAAATACAAAAATTAGCCAACTGTGGTGGTATGCACCTGTAGTCCCAGCGACTTGTGAGGCTGAGGCGGGAGGATGGCTTGAGCCTGGGAGGTTGAGGCTACAGTGAGCCAAGATTGCACCACTACACTAAACAAGAAGAAATCAAGTAGAAGTTGGAAACTATTTTGAACTGATTGAAGAAAACTCAAACTTGGGGATGCAACTAAAGGTGTGTTGAGAGGGGTAATTTACTTTTAATTATGACTTGCATGCACTTGTTCAAGAAAAGTTGAAAGTTACTGTGCTACCCTGTTCTCTATGATGTGCTTATTTCACATTGCATGCCTGTGTCAAAACATCTCATGCATTCCATAAATATATTCACCTACTATGTACCCACAAAAATTAAGAATTAACATTTAAAAAATAAAAAAAGTAAGTTAATGTGCTAAACATCTTTCTGGAGACGTTAAAAAGAGAACCACAAATTTAAGAGGAAGGAAATAACAATAAATCATAATGTAATAAAATAGAAAACACAAATGCAATTGAAAGGATCAATGAAGCCAAATGTAGGGTCTTTGAAAAGAGGGAAGGCACGAAAACCCATGTTAAAAAGAAAAAGGCAAACTTCTGTATAGATACTATAGTCATTAAAAAGGAATGTTAGAGCAATACATTTGAAAATTTGAATTAAATAGATAAGCTTCTCAAAAATACAACTAGCACAAACTGACAAAAAGTGAAAAAGAAAATATGAATCAAATTTGATTCTGATTAAAGAAAACTGAGTCTGAAATAAAATCCGTCCCACAAAGAAATTTTCAGGCCCAGATAGCTTTACTAGTGAATTCTACCGCATACTTGAGAAATAAATAAGAACCTTATTCAAATTCTGCCAAAGAAAAGGGGCGGTGGGGTGGGGGGAAGAAACTCTTAAATTGTCCAGTTGGTTGTATGATTTACATTACAAATGAAACTCGCAAGAACATTACAGAATGGAAATCTATAGACTAATTGCACTTGGAAACACAAATGTCAAAATTCTAAGAGATATCAGACAGATGATAGACACATTGTGCATGCACTCACACATACGATTTGGGAAAAGGATAAGACATCATGACTAATACAACTTTCATTTCACATTAGACTTTCAAATGATGTCTTTCCCTGGGTTAATGAAGGAGAAAATGATAGGATCATCTTAGTAGGTGCAAATAAAATTACTGATCAAATTACACATCTAACTTAATAAATTCAAAAGGTCTAGGAAAGCTACAAGTAGAAGGGACTTTATACTTAGGAATGAAATGAACACTATGCATCTGAGATTGTAAATCAGATAAAAATATTCACTATTAACACTTCTATTTCACAACGTGTTTGAAGTCCTAGCTAGTGTAGAAAGGTGAGAATAATAAACAAAAGGTGTAGAAGGATTAGAGAGGAATAAAACTGTCATTATTTGTAGACAATATGATATATGCAGAAAACCCAAAAGAATCTATAGAGAAACAAGTAGAATTACTCAGTAAACTCAGCAAGGCCTCTGAATCCAAGGGTGTGTGTGTGTGTGTGTGTGTGTGTGTGTGTGTGTTTTAAATTTCTCTGTATCAGCTACAATAGTTAGAAAATGAAAAGTTTTAAAGTTTGCTTTTAACATCAAAAATCAGATACTTAGGAATAATTACAGATATGAAGGCTTATAGACAAAAAAATAAAATGTTAACAGTCATTAAAGAGAAATTAAATAAATGGAGAAGTAAATGACTGAATGTTATTAATATAAAGATAGAATTTTCCTCAAGTTGACTATAAACCCACAGCAACTCAGATCCAAATTCCCATAGGTTTTCATAAAAATCGACAAGTTGATTCTAAAATGCGTATGGAAATGTAGCCAGAGACTTAGAAAAAACAAGATTAGAGGGATTGGAGGGGCTCACTCTATAGGATATCAAGATTTATTACAAGGCTATAAGAGTTTAAGAGAGTGTGGTATTGGTACAAAGATAAATAGACTAATAGAACAAAACAGAGGACATAGAAGCAAATCCAGGCATATATGAACACTTAATTTATGATAAAAAATGACACTACAGAGCCATGAGAAAAGGAAGATCTTTTCAATAGACAGTTCTTGGAAAATTGGATACCCATGTAGAAAACTAATGAAAAGAAACCCTACCTCACACCACATGCAAAAGACAGTTCCAGGCAGATTGTAACTCAAAGCATGAAGTGTAAAATTTAAAGGCTTTGAAGATATTATAAGAGGACATCTTCATAATCTTGCTATAGGGAAAGACTTTTGAAACAGGACACAAAAGGCACCACTGAAAAAAAAAGATTGATGTATTAGACTACATTCAAGTTAAGAACTTCTGCTTGTCAAAATACACCATTGAGACAGAGAGGAGACAAGCTGCAGTAGAGGGGAAGGTACTTGCCACCTATATAATCAACAAAGGACTAGTGTCCAGAGGACAATATAAAATGAAAAAGGAAGAAAAGAAAAACACATTACTATTTAATAAGAAAAAGTCAGCAGCCTGATAGAAAATACACAATGACTTGAACAGGCACTTTACAAAAAAAATGGATATTGAAATGGCCAATAATCTTCAGTCATCAGGGAAATATAAGCTTAAAATGCAGTAAAATACCACTACACACCCACAAGAATAGTCACAATGTAAAAGGACTGACAATATCAAGCGTTTGCAAGAATGTGGAACAATAGAAACACACAAAAGAACACATACTGTGTGATTTCATTTACATAAAGTTGAAAAACAGGCAAAATTCAATTATAGTGCTTAGAGATACATTCATTTAGAAGGTAAAATTATAAGGAAAGCAAGGAAGCACTCACCATGAAAGTCAGGCCAGTGGTTACCTTTGCGGGGGAAGAAAGAAGGGAACCGTGATTTGGAAAGGAAATGTGGAGTGAGTGGGGTGGGAAAGTGGAAGAGTTGGCGATGTTCTGTTCCTCACCGTGGGTGTTGGCAAGACATGTGTTAGCTTTATAGCTTTATATTTATTCTGTAAGCCATATAGACATTTCCTGCATGTTTCTGTATGTGTGTTATATTTCACCATCAAAAGAACAAGCAAATCAGATAAATGAAAAATTTTTAGTTAAGCCAAAAAAAAAAAAAAAACAGGAAGAAAAAGAAGAAAGAGATTGACATCTTGTTGCTGGTTGAATATTCAAGTATTCCATAATAGGCTTAAACAAAAAAAGAGTAATTGCTGTGTATAATCTTTATAGACACACTGCCAGTACATCAGGGAGTTGGCACTCCTCCTCCTGACCATCCTCCCTGACTTGAAGAGGCCACTCTGGCCAAACAAATTGTTATTTCAGGAAGTGAGCAATGGAGATCACCACAGAGAAGATGCTTTATTATTAATAATTCTTAATAAAACCACTTATGAAGAGCTTACCATGGGCAAGTTACACCAAGTACTTTACAGATTTTATTCAATTAAACCCCACAACAACCTTCTAGTATTGCCCTGGTTTTCAGATGTGAAAAGTGAGGCTTACAGCAGCTGTGTGACTTGCCTGCCTAAGGTCTCTCAGGTTATACATGGACAGTCAGGGTTCAAGTCCAGGCAGTCTGCCTCTGGAACCCACACTTACCTTTCTACTAAAAATGGTGGCTCTCTATTTAGAAACATCATCCCCCACATAAGCTCTAGCTAACCGAAGACAAGAATTGTCCAATACAGCTGGGGTGCAAGTTATACCTTACTCTAGCTTCTGCACTAACTTCGGAAAAGAGCCAGCATTTGATGATCCGTGTTCCTAACCCTTGTAGGAAACAGAGCTATCCCTTGTTTCCTTATGCAGCGACAGTTACAAACTGAGTATGTGTCTGAAAGCTGAAACTGCATTCAATCAGCAGGAGTGAATCACGGCTAATCGACCTTGGACTGTAACGCATTAGATGTTGTACTCTTGGGATCAGTGAGGACTCCCAAGGGCTTCATACAAGACCTTTCAGTGAGCACTTCCTCTAGAGATAGGGTTTTTCACCAAGAGTTTGCAATTAGCTCTTAGATTGCAAAACATTTGAAAAATTGTTGAGAGATCCAAGTAGAGTACAGGATAGAGTATAGTAGACATTTGAATTTGGAGCTGCCAATCCCATCCAAAACCTACAGTTCTGGGCGTGTGACTCCAGCTCGTCCAATCAGAGTTCTTCCCTACCATTTAGTGTACAAACATAGAAGCCCTAGACTGGGATGAGGTAGATTTGAAGTTCCTGTAAGTCATCTTGCTCATCATTTGGAGAAGTTTAAGGCAGAAGATGCTGTCCTAGGCACACTAGGTGAAGTTCATCCCTGCCTTATAGGAGCTGATGGTGAAGTTGAAGCAATAATACTGATTCAAGAACGCGCGGGCGTGTGACTGAGTTCTGTGCAAGTTGGCAGTACAATGTCAACTGTACCTGTGACCAAATTGATTTCTCACCTTATCCCGCTATGAAGTAGTTGACTCTGTGTCATTCCTGTCTAACCCCCTGTGCCCACACACACAATTGCATGCCCTCCAAGCGCCACCCTAAGGTCTGGGATTAGCCAATCAATTTTAATGCGTATTTAAAAGATTTTTCAAAGGGTGCAAGTCAGTGCGTAAGATGATAGATCATGTAATAATTAAAGCATTAAAAGAACCCAATTGAGGATTCTCTTTCTGCCAGCAGATATCTTTAGGTCAAGAAGGTCTATAAAAACCGGCAGATCATTTTCATTCCTTTAAGACAGGCAAAAATGACTTTGAATGTAATTAGATGTTCTTACCAATTTTCCTCTGCTAAAGCTCCACATCTTGTTCCCACGAAGCTCGCAAAAAGTTTAGAACTGTTGGTACGCTGAGCTGCAAATTGATGGTGTGATATTGCTTTGAAGACACAGAAGCACATGATATTGCTTGAATCATTTTTTTCTGTTAAATTAGAAATGATAAGCCAGAGTCATTGCTAAGAGAAACGTAAGCTTTCCCTTCTAATAGGCAGATGGCCCATCCTGGCACTGTGGAGGTCTGGGCTGCTGTTAGAACTCTGTCCCCAGCTTCTCATCCCATCTCTTGTGGTTCCTGCAGATTCTGAAGTCGTGAGTTTGGAATAAGAAACATACCTAATGTAGTGAATCAGCATTTCTCTTTGATACCCCTATCGAAGTTTTGCTCTATTACTCTCCTCTCAAAAAATCTAT
This sequence comes from Papio anubis, assembly GCF_008728515.1. Taxonomy (NCBI): domain Eukaryota; kingdom Metazoa; phylum Chordata; class Mammalia; order Primates; family Cercopithecidae; genus Papio; species Papio anubis. Next base: position 80,530,581 of record NC_044977.1, read on the forward strand.
CTATCAGGACACTTTTTAAATTTTAAGGTGGGAGATCTTGTATGTGGTTAATTTTAATTTCTTTAATCCGTTTGAAGAAAAAGACTCAATTGAAAGTAAAAGTAGTACAACAATGTAAAAGAAAAACATTTTCGGCAAAACCTAGTAACTCTTGGTTCTGGGTAAGACTTTATGATACTGCAGTTAAAAATACAACTTATATAGAATATTATACATCAGCTGTTGACTGTGACTCTTAAAATATATATCTGTACCCTCAAACTCACCCAAGGTCATACAAGAGAACGAACACATTAAAATAGAAAATGGGTTAAAATTACAATCCTTTTAAATGGGAAGCCAGATCATGCTTCTCTTCTACACTTTGGAGAGTCAGCCAGGGCCTGATTTCATGAGGCCTTGCACACTACAGTAAAGGACTTAGAATCAAGCCCAGTCTCATCTCCCTTGGCAACCCCTCAGGCTCTCAGTTCCAGCCTTCCCGATACCTTGCTGTTACTGAATCACATCAAACATGGCCCATCTCAGGGCCCTCGCACTTCTAGTCCCCATCTGCCTAGAGCACCCTCCCTTCTTTCCTTCTTCCATTCAGGATTTGACTGAAATGTCACCTGCTCAGAAAGGCCTTCCTTAAGTGTCCAGTCTACAATAGTGCTTTTTTTCCTTCTATGCTTTAACCAGTGTCTTCCGTCAGTGGGGGTCTCCAGTGGGAGGGAAGAAAGCAGGTCCCTGCCTGTAGTTCTTGTCTCCTGGACCATCTGGCTGTGCTTTAGAGAACGGACTAGCCTCCTAGCCCTCTTGCAGGGCATACAGATATGGCTCTTCATATACTCAAAGGTCTCTTTTGGGAAAAAATGAACCTCAGGTCCCCAAAGTAAGCAATCAACTAACTCTTCTATCACTGGGCTTCGTATCCCTCCTTGGAAAAATTAGAGACTTTGAGTCTCTTAGGGTTGGAAAGGAGTTTAAAGAGCACATGGTTCAACCTATTGCTTTGCAAAGAAACAAACTATAGCCCAGAGACGGTATAAAACTTGCCTAGACACACAGAATGACAAAGCCTAGAAACAACACAGCTTAAAACCAGACCTTTCATATTTTCAGTCTCTTACTTAACACATAGAGACAAGTCCATACAGATTCACCTGTTGATGCTTCCATACAGGATATTTAGAAGGTATTTGCATATGTGCATATCTGTCTTGCCGCAATACACATTTTATTCTAAGACTGGAGTCTCAGGAAAAGCAAGGTCATGTGAGATACTCTCTGTTCTTACTAGCTTTCAACTGTGTTTTCTTGCCAGGTTTCAACCCGTGATCTTTTGGTCCCAAGTAGAACTTGAACATAATTCAGGTTAGCCTATGTGTGAGAAACTGAAGTAGACTATAACTTATTTGAACATCAATTTCATACTTAAAATATAATATTGAAGGTTTCATCTTTTTGTTTTTATAAAACGTCCTGTTCCAGGTAATAGACTTTTATCCATTAGCCTACAGATTTTCTCAGATGGTAGTATGAGCCTATATAAAAGGCAAAAGAACAAAGTTATACCAATTCAGTACCTTTAAATGGTGGAAAAGAAAAAAAATAATAACCCCATTAGGCTGTTAAGTGTGTCAAACCCCGACAAATTCTCAGTGTGACAATCCTTGAGTATATGTCTATAATAATTCAGCAAATAAGCCTTTTATTCAGCTACAGAGTTGTACACACTCCAAACGCAAGTGCCATTAATTAAATAACACACTCAGCAAACTCACAGAGTCATTAATTATCAAAGGTAGCCTGGTCCATGCTTGGCTCTAAATTCGATTATAAAAGGAGAGTGCAACTTACAACTAAGGAATATGCTGGAGGAAGGTCACCCTCAAAAACACGGTAAGAAGCAGCTGTCAGAGAAAGTCAATGACAAAGCATGTATGTCTTTTAGGTTTGCTTTTGCCCCTTCAGAGGGTTTGAAGGAAGGGAAAGTGTTTCACATCGTAGGGACTTTCTTTCTCAAAATTAGTTTTTCTCACCAAAAACGCAAGTAAATATAAAGTAATCCTTTTTCATTTCAACTGTGTTGTAGAGAAGAGTAATATCAGCTGAAGATTTAGAGACAAATAAAGCCCGTCTTTCATAAGCCCCGTCAGGAGGAGAAAGTTGTTGAGGGGGGCGTCCTGGCTATGCACAGGCACAGGGAAGTGGATGTAAATAGAGCAAACACAGAAGACAGAAGCCTCACCGGCTTCAAGTGGGCAGCAAAGGAATGCCCCAGTGGTAGTGGAAGTTTTCCAAGGGTGGGTTTGCCTGGTTCTGCACCAAAGTATAAGCAGTTTCATTTGCCAGGAGGTGGTAAGCCCTGCAGGCTGTGGTCACTCATTCCCAAGCACAAGCTTTGGGATCATCTTTCTTGCGTTTACTGTTCCTCCTGTTGAGTTTATCCCTTCAAAGGGAAAACTGACAAGGCCGAGTCTGTGGTCGCTCTATAAACCACAGCTACCAGTGAACCCCCACCTCACCGCAGAACAGATGTCTGTCTGCACCTCTCCTCCTGCGGGGACTGACCACATGGTGTTCAAGGCTGTTTTCTCCCTCCTCTGCCCTCAAGGAGGCAAGCACAGTGGATTGGAAAACAGACCCTGCTTAATGGGAATTCACACTTTCTCGTTGCAGGAAGTTGTGTTATTCATGAGTATGTACAACATGCCGTGGAGGGATAGTTTTGAGTTACAAAGCTCACTGGGCAGTGGCTCTATTCTCCTGCAGTCCTGAGTCCAACTCCTGAGTCCAACTGCACACTGCTGGGTTTTGGGCCGCTGCACTTGGGGGTAACCCCTTCCTATCTCTAGATGGAAGTATAATTGCATCGCTTCAGAGATACTCATCAGAGTGGCTCTCCGATCCTTGCCATTTCTCCCTCAGCTTCCCTTTACCCATTTACTAGAAGAGATCGCCACCAGCAGCTTCTGTGGTCCAATTTCTGAGACTGGTTTATTAAGAAAAAGCTGAAAAGCAGAGGTCGGGGTGCCTGCCCTTGGAAAATTGCTCACCTTGTTTTTGGTGTGAGCAGAATGACTTTCTGTGGCTGCCTCAGCCTGTATCTCTAGCCTGCTAGGAATGAACAAGAAGTACTTTTAAAAGAAGAGAGTTGTTAAAGAGGAGTTTTATGTTTGTATCTCCAGACTGTTTTATTGGTGAGTGTGGTTACTTCATTTTAAAACCATGTCTGTGTCAATCCTTGCATGGAATCATAACAGGCCATTTTATTAATCTTCATGGGCAAGGAGCAACATCCTCAAAGGACAGTTGTCCTATTCACATGGTTCTCCTACGAGTACTAAAAACAGACAACCTTAGTAGAATTGAATATTTGCAACTGAAACCTGCTGCATCTGAATTGCTTTGGAGCACTTGGGGCATTGTATTGGGAGCATATTTTGTACCAGAGTCAAAGGGGAGGCAGGCTTGTAGCTCATCACCCTCACAGTCACTGATTCCCCTCCAGAGGCTCAGGCCACACTCCAGACCAGTTAGCTCAGAAGCTCTGGGGGCAGGATGGCAGCATGACATTTTGTTTTTTTACCTCCCCAGGTGATTCCAATGAGCAGCCAAGTTGAGAAACACCACCTTAAAGAAACAGGAGGAAGGCGAAGGCCTGCTGGGTTTTTGTGGTCTCAACCCTTCCTTTTTCACCCTATCAAGTTAGATTGACTATAGGCAGCTCCCACCCAGGTTCACCTGCAGAAGACACAGACATTCATCTATTTACTTAGCTTCAAAGCAGAAGAGGCTGTCCTCCTCTAGGTCTGAGGAAGTCTAGGGGAAAGGAGTAACAGGTGGGAGCCTCCTTCATCTACACACTTGGTAAAAAGGTGAGTGTTGCCTTGAATGCACACAGAGGTGGTGCAGAAAGATAAGATAGGGCCTGACGACACCCGCACATTCAAGGAAAAGTCAGTGTGGTTCACTTCGGACACAAGCTGGGATCCCTTTGGTACTTCTGCTTTCACTCTGCGCCCACTAAGTCACACAATAAAACATAAACCAACCTCAGAGATGTTCCTGTAGGTTTCAGGGAGAGATGGATGAGAAAGTTACAGCCCACAACCCGCAGCAAATCTTACACAAAAACTAAAGTTCCTCTAACAGACATTTTCATTTTTCTTCCAAATTCAAAGCTGCCCTCTCCAAAAATCTCCTCTACTGTCCACAGCAACAGAGCTCCCCTTCTGCCGTCATTCACCACTCTACAAAACAAACCCCCGATAGTGAGTGCTACCTATTATTTCTCAAGCATGCTTTTAGGGCTGGAGGTGGGGGTGGGGAGGCAGTTAATCTGCTACTATGTGGATTAGAAACTTAGAAATAATTGAAAATTGAAAAGCATATGTGTTCATAGAGATCAAACTTTTGGCAATCTGGGCTCCTGTCCTCTTTGTCCCCTGAACTCCAGAAGCCCACATATTCTAGACTGCTCACCTGACACCTGGTTATCTACCACCTTGCTTCACTCTGTGTGAAGCATTTCCCAAAATGGGTTGGAAGCACCTTGAGGAAACAGCCATTCGCCTGTTTGCAGGGCCCTCTTTGTACCTTCTCAGAGCCTTAATTGCATTTTAGTAAATCCTTTTGTTGCTATGCCTGAATAACATTGAACTGCACCACTGTCTCTTCTAAAGGTGATTTGGAAGGAAACTAGCTATATGAAGAGGGATACATTGTGTGAGGAAATCATCTAGAAGATGGGAAGACACATGCACCCTCTCCAGTAATGTGGCAGAATCCCACAGTGTCGCTGAGTACTGACTTTTCACTTGCTTTGACACTCATGAGTCTTGCTGGCAATGCAACACGAAGAATCAGTGATGATAATGATAATAACAGAGGCTGTCATTGAGTGAGCATAATAATGGTTTAGACAGGGCCTTAAGTGCTGTATGTGTATTAACCCATCTAGTTCTCTCCACAGCCCCCACAAGGTGTGTTCACATTGCCTAGAGACACACAGCTGGTAAATGATGCAGTGGACTTCAGACTCAAACCGTCACTCCTCAAAGTCTGCCATGCTCACCCAGTACACTTGAGCATGAAAGGCAGACTCTGTTTCCCATAATCTTCCAGGTTGGTTGGGAAAATGAAACGGCTGAAGACAGAGCTTTAAGAAACCAGGCCAAAGCTGTGACAGAGAGGAGCCACAGAAGCATTGCAAGTAGACTGACAGAGGCCTCCTCAGGTACAGATAGAGGCATCTGCAGAGATTCAGAAATTACAGGGTTAGTGCCGGACAGAGTCAGGGTGGGAAGGAACACAGGGCCACAGTGTTCAGAAGACCAAAAATAGAACTGAGAGAAACTTCTCCTAAGACATAAATCTGCCCAAGACAAGTGAGACAGAGGAAAAGAAAGGGAACATCCATTTTCAGGCCTGCGCAGGTGCTTCTGACTCAAAGTCAATAACTGTTCAAGGACAAGGGCCATGATGAATGATCAGAAGATGACCTGTATCTACAGACAAGGTGGGTGGTGCTGGCACAATAGTGGATCATCCCAATGCCATATAGGAATGAGACAGGTCCCCTTGTCCAGGTCGGCAAACTGTACTGAGTGGGGTACACATACCCCACTCTCCAGCCCTCACTTACAGACCTCAGTGGATCTGCAGGGAAGGGATCCTGAGCTCAGATGTGAGGCCTTCTGATGCAGGTTAGAAGCAGAAGTGATTCGGCCTCTGTATTCTGGATCCCAGAAGGAATAAGCTAGAATTCCAAAGGGATCCCCTGCCTTTTGACCTCTGACTTTGTTACTAATTTGTAAGAAGAGTGTAATACTAGACACAGAAAAATCTCCATGTACCATAGGCTGAAGTGGGTACTGGTGTCCTCACCAAGTTGGGGTTGAATGGGCTCACCTTGGGTTCTGAACAGAAAGCAGCAGGGAGCTGGGTCTTCTCAGCTCAGTTTCCCAGTTCTGTGCCTGTAGCACTGCACTCAAAGCTGCAAACAGCAAACAGTAAGTGAAAAGCAATTTAAATCTTTACTGAAATCTCTTGAAAACGATGTAGGGGAAGTCCATTTGTGTTTCTCAACAATGTTTCTCAAAAATCTCCTCATGTATCGCACCCATGGTAGTGTTAACAAGAAGAGTCAAACTCTGTAAAATATTAAAAAAGATTTATTCTGAGCCAGATATGAGTGACCATGGCCCAAGACATAGCCTTCAGGAGGCCCTGAGAATATATGCCCAAGGTGGTTGGGGTGTAGCTTGGTTGTATACATTTTAGGGAGGTATGAGACATCAATCAAAATACATTTGAGAAATAGATTCGTTTGGTTCAAAAAGGCGGTACAATTGGCGAGGGGGATGAGGGGGGAAGCTTCCAGGCTACAGGTAAATTTATACATTTTCTGGTTGACAACTGGTTGAGTTTGTCTAAAGACCTGGGAATAAAAGAAAGGAAATGTTAAAGTGAAGATAAAAGATTGTGGAGACTGAGTCTCATAGTGGCTGCCCTTAGAGAGAATAGATGACAAATGTTCCTATTCAGACCTTTAAAATGTGCTAGACTCTCAGTTAATCTCCTCAGGATTGGGAGGGCCTGAAAGAAAAAGATCTAGCTATGTTAATAGAGATTCTTTACAGATGCACATTTTCCCTGACAAAGGACGGCCTACAGGGCCATTTCAAGACATGGCAAAGAAACATGTTTTGGGGTAAAATATTTTGATTTTCTTCTTTATCACCTAATGTTATGCCAGAGTCATATTGGAAAGTAAGTCACAATATATAGGATTAAAGTAAACCCATCTGATGAGAATTTGTGGTTTGTAGGGCATGACTCGCCAGACCCCTTAGATAGGAATTTGGGCAAGATTGTAAAAGTCAGAGCTTAGTCCTCAGTAGCTACCCCAAACATCTCCTAGCACCCTTTTTGCAATCTTTCCCAAACTTTATAAAATATAACTCAGGAAGTCCTCATTTGTATTTCCCTCTTATTTAATTTTCTCTTTCCTGTTATATTCTGCTTTCAATGTCCTCCAAACTAGCAGTCCCAGCTAGCCCAGTTCCTCCCACACTCATTTTACTGATACCAATAATTAAGGCCCGGAAGCTAAGGCTCCAACAGAGGGGGTGGGGGCAGTGCCCTGAGATGCATTCCCATGCTCTCCTGGATGCGGAGCTGGGCCACTATACCACTATAACACCAAGGAATTTCCTCATTTTCTTGCCAAGTAAGATTAAAGGACTTTCTCCCTATGTTCCCATTTTATAAGTGGAAACTGTTTTAGGCCTGGCCTGAGATACTTGACCTTAAGGTATCTTGGCCTTGAAGCAAAGTTCATTCTGCCTCCTGCACAGTACCTCAACAATTCCTCAAATCCGGGCTTGAGAAACTCAGATGTGGAGAACCTGCTAAGAAACTCAGATTCCTGGGCCTTTATCCAGACCTGCTAAGTCACCATGTAGGAGACAGAGCCCAGAAATCTGTGTTTTTAACAAGTGGTCAGCAGGTAATTCTGACAATAACTGTTTGGGAACATATTCTCACCTAATTAATACAGACCTGAATTGGCTTGTTTCTAGGTAAGCTTTGTGTCTATAACAGACACTCTTAAGAGACCATGCCACTGACCTCTGGTGACAAGGGCAGTAGGCAGAGACTACAGAAAATGTGACAACCCAGAGTGACTGCAGGTATCAGCAGAGCTGCAATCCATCTATTTTATGTAATTCATCCCTGTCAACAGGGCCTCTTGTAAAATGTTAATGGCAATCTAACAGATTAGCAGTAAACAAACTTATATTTTGTTTATTGCCATGACTCAAAAGATACTATTGGTTCTAACTAAATGTCTGTTTTTATGTTCCATCATTTCCAGGCATGAAAGTAACTTGAACAAATCCCAAGGCATAAGGAAATGGGTCTCGTTCTCTAGGACTCTGCGGCATTGGAAATGAAGCTAAGCAGACTTTATTACTTCCTGCAATTCTGCAACTTTTTGCAAAGCGTTTTATTACACTTGTGGAAGCCATTGGGGCTATGTTTCAATCATGATGACTGACAGGCTAACTTCAAAACAATGGCATCAACAGCCTTTCCACACTTTCTTGGCTATGTACTTGGAATAGAACCTTTCCTAAATTGTCCCTTAGCCTGGATGGAAATAAAATGGTAGTTAAAATATTTAGCCCATGCTAACCTAAAAATTGATATCTTACAGCCTCTGAAAGCCTTAACTCAGGAAGTCGATCTCTTAGAACTAGTGTGCTTCCTCTAAACTGAAGGTTTGTTGAGGCTAAGATTTAGAGTTTCCATTTTGGTAGGTAACATGATAGAACAAGAAATGTACAACCTTTCCTCGGTTATATTCTCCTCCAGCCTTCAGTGCAGAGAAGCAAAGCTCAGAGAGCTTAAAATGGCAAAATTAGCTTCAGGAACAAAACAAGCATGTAATGCAGTGATAGGACCTTTCCGACTGAGCTGTTTGAGTGGCAGAAGTGTAAGGAGTGTTAGCAAGCCCGCCCCTTGCCAACAATAGTCCATTTCTTTAAGGAAAGACGACGGTAGTGGGCTCCTTCTTTCCTCTGTTATATTAATAAATGTGGGGATTAGAGTTTACACAGGAAAATAAAACACATCTATAGAACTGTTACAAAGGACAAAACCAGGATTTTTCTTTTTCACACACAGACTCTTTGAGAATCTCTTTAGGCTTATGGGCCACTCATACCATAAGGACCTATGTACCATCACCAACACGGACCCCAGTACCATCACCAACACGTGGTGTATCAGTTTCCTGTGTTTGCTATAGCAAATGACCACAAATGGAAGTTTATTCTCTCACAGTTTTGGAGACCAGAAATCCAAAATCCAGCAAGCTCACGTTCCCTCCAGAGGTTCTGGGGCAGCACCCATTCCATGCCTGTTTCCTGGCTGCTGCTGGTGGCTGATGATCCTTGGCGTTCCTTGGAATCTTGCTGGTCTCTGTCTGATCTCACTTTCCTCCTCCTCGCTCTGTGTCTCTCTCCTCTGGGTGACTCTTATAAGAACACTTGTCATCGGATCCAGGGCCTGCTTGAATAATCCAGGCTGATGATCTCAATATCTTTAACTTCACTACATCTGCAAACTCCCTTTTTCCAAATAACGTCGCATTCACAGATTTCAGGGATTTGACGCAGACATATCATTTTTTGGGAGCCAACATTGAACCAGCGACTTCCGGCATTTGACATTTGATGGTTTTGATCTGGTATAAGACAACAACTGAGTAGAACTCAATGGCATCTTGTTTAAAATCTTATTAAATGCCTTTGCCAAAGCCCTGTTTAGTGGGAATGATTGTTGCTGCTTCCTTGAGACTGGAAAGCCTTCTAGTTCCCAAACCTGGTCTAGGATGTTTCTCTCTTAGCTGAAGGTAAAAAGCACTGCAGTCTGAACAGGATGTGCTCAGTAGAGAAAATGCCAGTGAGAGAAGATGGCAAGTACTGGTAATCTTCCCTCCGCTAGAGGGTTACTGATTTGTGATCCAGAGAACAGCCCTAAAAGTAACAATTATTCTTATACCCAGGATGTCAAACACTGATCCTGTCTCAGGTTGTCATGGCAAACGTCACCAGAATGCCTGACCCCCTCCTCCAGGGCTAATTCCACATTTCACTGTTTGACTTTGAATTGAAGAAATGAATAAACGCTTGGTCACATGGAACAGTTAGTTGAGTCATACTGCAAGCCTACTTGCAGTTTTTTTTTTTCCATTTTGTCTATGCAACTAAAACCTGGGAGAGTTTCATTCCTACCTATCAATCCATGCGTTTTCTCATTTCAGGCTCTTCCTGTAATTCTGGCATGGTTTGGAGACTGTGGAGGCTGCAGGTGGGGAAGACCAGCCTGAAGCACTCTATTTCCATGCTGGCCCGGTGAGGCCATTGTAAACACGAACTGTTTCCAGAGCCTTTTAGGAGATGTTTTTTCAGAGGTGTGTGAACCAGAGCAACTCCATCTTGAGTAGGAGCTCATTATTATATCAGGTAAAATGAGGTTGAAACCTACTGGGCTGCATTCCCAGATGGTTAAGACACTCTAAGTTACCGGATGAGACTGGAGGTCGGCACAAGATACAGGTTATAAAGATCTTGCTGATAAACACAGCTTGCAGGAAAGAAGCTGGCTAAAACCCACCAAAACCAAGATGGTGACAAGGGTGACCTCTGGTTGTCCTCACTGCTACACTCCCACCAGTGCCATGACAATTTACAAATGCATGGCAAAGTCAGGAAAGTACCCTGTAAGGCCTAAAGAGGAGGCAGGAATAATTCACCCCTTGTTTAGCACATCATCAAGAAATAACCATAAAAATGGGCAACCAGCAGTCCTCGGGGCTGCTCTGGGGAGTAACCATTCTTTATTCCTTTACTTTCCTAATAAACTTGCTTTCACTTTATGGATTTGCCGTGAATTCTTTCTTGTGTGAGATCCAAGAACCCTCTCTTGGGGTCTGGATGGGGACCCTTTTCCTGTAGCAGTTTCAAGAATTAAACAAAGCCTAATAATACCAATATGGGAAAAGCCAACTATGACTCTATTTGCTAAAGTGGGTCTGTTCTGCATGGAGAAAATACCAAAAGCAATGAAAACCAATGCTTAATTCAGAACAATGTCCCTGGCAGAATCCTTCTTCTCTCTGATTTCTTCTTGGGCACAAATACCCACAACCCTGTTTCTCTTTTGCACAAGGGCTGCAGAGTTGCTAATTTTATGGTGAGCAATGGGTAACTGGATGTGTGCATGAACATCCCTTTCCATTATCACATGTCTGTTGTGCTAGTCAGACAGAAACAGCACGGCAGCTACTCCATCCTTGTACTGACAACATTCCAAAGAAGATTCTCCCATTATCTTTGAGTTCTCACTTTTCCAACTCTCAGCTCATTCCTATCTTTATTGTTATACCTGTCACCAAAATCCACATGGTGGAAAAGAATCATCCTCCATTTTTGGCAGGGAGGTTTAAAGGATCTTCCCCCCATGATTGCTTTCACCACAGTTGACCCAAAGCTATAGAACAATACGTTCAAATCCCCACCAATTCTTTCAGATGATGACCAGGAGCCGTATGTCTTACTGAACAGAAACCTCTCCCATTCATCCTTCCCTGAATCCAACCTCCAGACTAAGGTCTGGACATGAACCTACTTCTTCTGGGAGTCTCCATCTGTTGACTGTACTTGCTCAACACGCTGCTAAGAAGGAAATGAACTTTTGTTGAATATTTGTTGTAGATGTATCTGTAAATGTTATTTAATTTATACAAGATCCCCATACAATGTACATGGAAATTTATGCCTAGAAAGATTCAGTAACTTGCTCAAGGTCATAAAGTTGGTAATGGGTGGATCTGAGATTTGAACTCAGGTGTAACCCCCAAAACCCATGTTCTTTGGAGAGGAATTGGTAACCGTGGACTCTCAGCAAGTTTACCATTCCCAATTTCTCTCCTGAGTCTACTGAGTCGGCAAGTCACTCCTTTGTGCTGTTGTACATAGACACAGGGGGAGGAATGGTTAAAGAAAAGCAAGGGATATCCAAATATTCTCAAGGTGAAAACATCCCTTAGTTATGTAAGTAAATGCAAATAATGGCATTTGTATAAGTTAATAACAGAAGGTTGGGGGGGGGAGATGTTTCTAAAAATGTTTACTTTTACCCTAAAGCAAATGTGTTAATCAAAGGTTAATGATTACCTAACCTGGAAATAAAACTATGTAAAATAATTAACATGTAATTTCTTAGTTATCGGAATAAAATCTGGGTCATTCCCACTTGGAGCGACTATGACTACGACCAACAACCCTCAATCATGGTCACATCCATGTAGTTCACTTAGGCCCTGAAAATATCTTTATTACCTACTATGGAACAGCAGCGAGGTGGCCCTTAAGGCATAACTGGAAAGTAGAGAGACTGCTAAGGTCTATTTGTCTCCCCTCCGTGATTCCTATGTTAAAACTTAATCACCAATGAGAGTGTTAAGAGGAGCAAGGGCCTATGGGAGGTGATAAGACTGTGATGGCAGAGTCTCTTATAAAAGAGGCCCCAGCAAGTGGCCTTGCCCCTTCCACCATGTGAGGACACAGTGAGAAGGCACCATCTATGAACCAGGAAACAGGTGCTCACCAGATATGTAATCTGCCAGCACCACGATCCTGGGCTTCCCAGCCTCCAGAACTGTAAGAAATAATTTTCTGTTGTTTATAAGCCACCCAGTTTACGGTATTTTGTTATAGCAGCCTGAACAGATTAAGAGAGTAACCATGGAGGAATGGGAAGAGCAGGCCTAGTTTCAGTAAGAATATAGAGTCAATTCTAGGCACTGAGAAGATTTTTTTCTAAATCTATTCTTCCTCATCACATTGGATCCTCCTCATCATCAGAATACTGGATACTACTATAGAATATCTGTGTACCAGTCATTATACTAAGGATTTTCAAAGCATTATTTTAAATAAGTCTTTAAAAAATTGACGTTTCCTTCCTTTCTTCCTCCCTTTAAAATTTTTTTATTTAACAAATATTTATGCAACACCTATTGTATGCCAAATACTATATGTACTAGGATACTCAGTGCTGAGCAAAATTATCTGTAAGTAACTGTTGTTCTCCTTCTATAGATAAGAAACTAAAGCTTAAAGAGTATTTAACTTGCTTCAGGTCAGACACTAAGAAGAATGCCTGTCTATATATGAACGCCTTGCCCTTTTCCCTATGCCAAGCTGTTTCTCAGAAGGCAGGAAGGGTGAGAACAGTAGATATCCTGTGGGCTAACTCTTGTTTTTCCCTACAGACGAGGCCCAATAAACATACCTACTTTCTCAGATCAGAATTAGGAGGGGAAACTCTGTTTAGGCCACTAAGTCTCAATCTTTGTCATTTCAATGAGCATTTACTGGATACCTTCTGTGTGCCCATCTCAGGGAAGGCCTCGGAGAGCTAAAGGGACTTTCCTGGACTCTTTAGTTCACCCTGCAAATGTCCCACTGTCCTCTCATTTTCTGACAGCACAGCAGCATTTTGCTCACTCTCTGAGTGTTTTGTCTTGTCACCCTGGCTTGGGGTGCACACCTCCCTTTGGCATGCCTGCTTCCTAAGGAAGGAATTCAAACAGTGCTCCCAGATTCTAAAGGAGTCCCGTGCTGCTGGTCCAGGGTCACACTTCAGTAAATGAACTTCCCATCCAGGTTGCTCAGGTCTCCCACTTTTCTAATTTTCTTTCTTGCCCCTCACTCTTTTTCTTTTTTTCTCCTTTATTCTTTTTCTTCTCACTGCCAGAGAGAAAAAAATAAGTCCATAACTTTACGAGACAGTCTAAAGCAGTGGTTCTCATGTCTTCGCCTCCATCAGTATCACCAAGATACTGATATTTAAATACTTGTTAAAACTGATTGCAAGGCCCTACTTCCAGAGCTTCAGATTCAGTAGGTCTGTAGTGGGTCCACGGACTGACAAGTTCCCAGGTAACACGGATACTGGTAGGTCAGGGCCCACACTTTGAAAACCACTGGCCTAAAGGAGTTTTTTTTTTGAAGTAAATAAAATGTACTTAATTGTTCTTAATGCAGAATTCAGCTTGTTTTTCAGGCCCTGTATTTAACATGTCTTAGTCTAGAAGTAATGAACTGCAAGTTAAATCCAATCAGGCCACTCAAGCATCTCCAGTATGTTTTTAGAGTTATTTAACACTGCAGAAGCCTTCTTGTCTGGGCTAATTAAGTGATTAGTTTAGATCGATAGATGAACAATAGGGAAGTGGGGCAGCTACAGCTCACTACCAACTTAATAAAATGGTGCTCACTTTAGCCAAGAGAAGTAGCATGGGTTTAAAATTGGTCTTAGCTGCTAAAGACTTTAACGTGTCTATCTTCAGGGAAAAGGAGCTCACCCACGCTCCAGCTGGAATATGGTTATGGTTGCTGGGCTTGATTGGTCAATGAACTTCCTTATAAGCCAGAAGTGCCATTTTGAACCACTGACATTCATGTCTGCCTCCCACAACTGGATATCAAGTATCGCCAGAAACTCCATGCATGGGTGTGTATAGGTGCATCTTAACTCATAAACACCATTGTGGTGGTGCTTCATTCACAATTCAGTAAGGTTCAAAGGCTAAAGACCCATAGCTTTGGAAGTCTGCATCACCTTACAAGTTTCACATTTTTAGGGGAAGTGAATGGTAGGGAGCTGGCATTTATTGTGCATTAGCCTCATGTACCAATGACATTTTGAGGCAGGTAGTACCAGCCTGATATTACCAACAAGGAACATGAGACTCGGACAGAATGTCACCCAAGGTGGTGGTGGTGGTGGTGGTGGTGGTGGTGGTAGATGATGATGAAGACAATGACAATAATAGCACCTAATATTTATTGAGCACTACCCATGAGATTATGTTCTAGACATTTTTTCTAAGTAGTCTATATTAACAACTTATTCAATCTTCACAACAACCCTCTAAGTAAATTCTATTATCCCATTTTACAGATAGGAAAATTACAGCACAAAAGATGTGTAACTTTCCCTTGGTTACCCAGTTAGTAGATGTCAGAGCTTTCATTTGAATCCAGATGATGTAATTCCAGAGTCCACAATGGTACCTTTCTGGCTGAGATGCAAACCCAAGTCAACCAAACTCTAAAGCCCCATCTCCCTGCTGCCCTTAACTTCCTCCTGGGGAGAGAACCTAGTGGGCCTCCTTCTCTCATAAAGCTAACTAAAGACTGAAGACTAAAGCTAAAATGTTCCCTAGCACTCTCTTTATCCCAGTGGAGAGCTTATCTTTGTACATTCATAGAGAATCTCACAAACTAATGCATCCAGACATCTGGCTTCAAGGGAAGGTAGATCTACTTTGGAAGTAAGCTGTAAAGGGGAAAGGTTTGTCATTGTACCAAGGGCAGTTTTCCCAAACTTTAGTCCTCCTGAATCTTCCCAACCTTCAATACTTTTGCCATATCTACATAATACCTATGTTATTTACTTATTATTTTTTCTTTTAATTTTTGTTTTTCTTACATTGTTCAGTGAAAAGGAAACTCACAATTACTGCAGCAAATAGAAAACCAGTATCCCTTGCTATAAATATAGAAGCTAAGTGTAAGGATGAATACCATGAAAAAAGTTATTACATTCTAGCTGGGTACCGTTGCCTGCCGAAAGCCCTGTTCAGATCTTGCCTTCTCACTTTATTACAAAGGGACATTAGTAAGTGTTAGAGAGGCGTTAAAATACCCTAGCACCAGACAGAGTCCTGCTCTTGAGGCTGGAGGGAGAAGTGGAAAGGGAATAACTTCTCACCTTGTGATCTGATGGTTTTTTGGATGCTTTGTCCATGGGCCTTCCCAAATCCTCCTGTGCCCCAGTAGTGATACGCCTCCCACCACGGGCAACACAGACCCAGCTGTGCATGGCCTGCCGATGCCCTGGCCATGCTCCAGGGCCATCACGAGCTTCCTCTGCTGCTTTCTGTGTATCAGACACATCTTGAAAAAGGGAAAACTATCTCATGTTCAGGTGCCTCAGGGATACAGGCAAAAATCAAGGAGAGAAAAGTGATTATGCTGTCAAAGAAGCAAAAGGAGCTTCCAACAGTAATAGTGATCATTGAGGAGTTTTTCTTTTGAACAGAAATGCCTTTGATAGTGCCTTCCTCTATCCTTCTGTTATTTTCTTGCAAGAATGAATAAGCAGGAAGAAACAAATGGGCACTTTTGTGTTTTAGGATCATCTGCTATAGAAAAAAAAGGGACTGCCCAATTTCAAGGGCGGTGAGTGATCACTATGTCTCCATCTCCATATCCATCTAATAAAGAAAAGAGAAGAGAAGGGGAGAGAAAGAAAGGAGACAAAGAGAAGGAAGAGAAATAAATCCAGCAAAGAGGGTTTCATAATGCACTCCTTGCCCTCAACTCCAAGGATCCTAGAATATTCATAGTCTTCAGTAACCTTAGAAAGGCATTAAAACCCCCTTCTTCCATTCTTCTAATCCAAGCTTCTCCTTTCTAGCTGGGTAGAGCCCCCTCTTTGGTGACGTAATTAGTGTACAGAGTAAGAAGTTTTACAACATATTGCACAGCCATTTTAAATGAGAAAAAAGACAAACCCAACTGAATTGTCATTTTGTAAAGTATAGGAAACACAGAGATTCCTCTGTTGACAAGGATCTATGTACACGATGAGGTGGTGGTGGTAGGGCACTCTCCATGGAGCAAACACTATGCCAGACACTTTATCTCCAATGAACACAGTGATATGAATCCTATTAGTCTTCCCATTTTATAGACTAGTAAACTGAGGCTGGAGAGGTTCAGTAACTTGCCCAAAATCATAGAACTAGTGACAGAGCCGGGCTCACACCCAAGTCTGTCTTGCACCAAAGGTCATCGTCTTAATTACCAAGCTCTGTTGAGACCCTGATGGAAATGCAATAAGTATTCATTATGCCTTCTGTGTAATTATATATAATTAAAGCCATTGGAGAAACTAATAGAAGCCAAACCTTTCCCCAAGGGCCTATTGACCCAATGTTGGCTTGCAAAAGATGTGAAAGCCTGCTGGCATTCTTATATTAAAATCTTATTTCTCCTCTCTGTGCATATCACAGATTAAGTACTAATAAGAACTAAGCAAATCGTAGTAGCTGATATTTATTGAGCACTTATTAGGTGCCAGACATTATGCTAAATGCCTCCCATGCACTCCCATGCATTCTCTCTTAATTTTCATCCACCACGTTGTGAGACAGGTGCTGCCTAGGAGAAAACTAAGGCTCAGACATGTTAAATAACTTGTTCAAGGTCACTCAGCTTGTAAGGGGCAGAGCAAGAATGATGACCCAGCTATCTCTCTGTAGACTACAGATCCCATGTTAGGATCTGGTGTAGCAGGAAGATTGATTGAGAAACACATGAATTTAGGGACATTGCACCTTCCCTTTCCCAGACTGGAATGATGGATGAAAGGAGCTCATGGAAATGTCCTGGGGCCTTAGTGTCTGCCAGGCTCTTTTCTCTAAGTAAATTATCCAGAGCAAAAGCCAGCTAGAGATGGGATTTTCAGAAGATTTCTATACTTTCTGCACTGTTGCATGAAAAAGAAAATACTGCCTCCTTTTAGGGTCTCAGGGAGGCTCTCTGCCTACAGCAGAATTCACCTGCAAGTCAGGATTGTCTGTGTATGTTACACAAGGAGCTTGGAGAGTAGGAGGATCCAACAGCCTTCCAGAGTCAGTGTTCTGATTTTTTTTTTAAGTATCTACCCTACATATTATATATTTCCTGATCTAGCTTCAGTGTATATCCTTAAATTACATTTTATTAATTGTGCAGAATGAGAGGCTGCTACACCTAAGACTGTTCTAAATGGAAGTGTGCACAAGATTTGGAGGGAACTTGCTAAAGAAATGCATAGCTCAAGGCCTTTTCCTGGGAATCACATTCTGTAGGTCTGAGATGAAGCCCAGGAAACTGCCTCAAGGCAACCAATCCCAGAAGGCTCTTCTGTAGGTGTTCAGAGGACACAGGTCAAAACATATTGCCTCAGACCTTTCTTTGGAGGCTATAGTTTCAAATTCAAACATTACCTTAGCCTGCAAATTTTTCTGACCACCCTCACCTAACTCTATACCTTCGTTATAAGATTTTATTGCCCTTGGGGCCTTCTACTCTTTTCCATCTATTCCAGGAGTGAGGGAGATATATATAGAGAGACAGAGAAGACAGAGAGAGACACTAAGTCCTGACAACATGGTTTGAGCTCCTGGATCCAGCTATACCTGACGACAATAGACCTCTGGATTTTTCAGTTGTGTGAGCTAATATATAAATTTTTTTTGAGTTTAATCTACTAAGCAATGATAGGAGAGAAAGGAATGAATCATTCTTTGCTTGTCTCAGTAAAGGAAAAAAAGATAAATGTGCCTAACACTATTGTTATGCAAAACAATCCACACCCAACCCTACTTACTCTGCCTGCCTGAGGCTGAGCTACGACACCAGCCTGCCTGGTCCTTTGCATTCTCATCAGCACCATTAACATTATTTCAACGTAATTCTGTCATTTAATTGCCTAGTGTTTTGTGCCCTGGGGAGCCATGAGCAGAGAGCTGATGACTGTGGTTCCTCTAGGATGATCATATCAGAAGTAAAGATATTAACAGCAATTGTGTCATGTCACCATCTTTGTGTTTCCACTGTCAGCAGCTGATTGACAGAGAAAGCACTACAGAAGTGAATTCTAAAGTGTCTCTCTGGTTTGCATTTTTATGCCAGAGGCTATGGGGAAAAAGGAAGTAAGTCAATGGAACCAGATGCCTTGTTGTAGCCCTGTAGCTTTTTACTGCAGACTGTACCTGGGAATCCAGCAGGGGTCTCTTTACAAGCGTAAAACAGTGAGGGACTCTTTGTGTCTCTTACCATCTCTAAAAAGCATTTAAAAAATGTCTTGGTTTCCTCCTTTGTGCCTTAATATTGGAGCTCATGTACCCTGGAATCTTAGGGGCCTGAATTTCCATTGTAAGCTCCTGACTTTGGTTGCCCGAGAGCTAGTTATTCTTATGGAGGCAGAAACAAGGACTGAACACTGAAGACTAAAGTTGACATCTGCATGGACCCAGAACCTTCCTCTGCCTGGTCTGGGGCTGTTCAACCACTGAAGACAGGACTAGGTTAATGCCCTCTTCCCAGAAGCAGGAGCATCCTTGTAAGACCACCTCTCAAGAGCCAAAGTTCACAATTCAACAGCTATCCCAATGCTAAGCCCTGTGTTTCACACTTCACACGTTTTTGCATTTGATGTTCACAACTACCATCTTAGGTTGGCCTTCTGCCCATTTCACAGATGGAAAAAAACAAGCTCCCAGAGGTTAAGAGATTTCTCCAACACAGCGCAGCAAGCAAGCGGCAGAGACTGAATGTGAGCCTGGCTCCGTCAGACTCCAAAGCCTGAGCTCTTCACCAAAGAGCCTGGGGAAGTAAAAAGGACAACCATTTAGGAACAGAGGTTGGCAAACTAGGGCCTGACAGCCATATCTGGCTACACACCCTTTTTGTAAATGTATTTTTAGTGGAACATGTTATTTGTATTTTCTCTGCAGCTGCCTTCCCTCTACAACAACAGAGGTGAGTTATTTCAACAAAGACCATAATGGCCAGCAGGGCCAAAAATGTGTGTTTTATGCCCTTCAGAGAAAAAGCTTGCCAGCTCTTCATTCAGAACACTAAACTTTGAAATCAATATGACTTAATAGTCACTTCCTCTTACCAGCTCTGTGCCTTCAATTTTTCTTATCTGCAATTCAGAAGTCCTAGGAACACTGGCCTCAGTAAGTCTCTTGCAAGGATTGAATGAGATATTGCATTCAAATGCCTAGCATAGTGGCTGGCACTTAGTAAGTGATATGGTTTGGTTATGTCTCCACCCAAATCTCATCTTGAATTGTAGATCCCATAATCCTCATGTGTCATAGGAGGGACCCAATGGGAGGAAATTGAATCATGGGGGCGGGTTTTCCTGTGCTGTTCTCATAATAGCAAGTCTTACGAGATCTGATGGTTTTATAAAGCGCAGTTCCCCTGCACTTGCTCTTTTGCCTGCCACCAAGTATGGCATGCCTTTGATTCTCTTTCACTTTACACCATGACTGTGGGGCCTGCCCAGGCATGTGGACCTGTGAGTCCATTAAACCTCTTTTTCTTTATAAATTACCCAGACTCGGTATTTGTTCACAGCAGTATGAAAATGGACGAATACAGTAAGTATTCAAGGAAAAGTAGCCTCTTACTCGACCCATCAAGACAATAAAACATCCCAAAGCAGCTGGAGCTTGTGTTAATTCCCAGTAGAGGACAAATAGGTACAACTGAAGCCTTGGTTGGGGGAGGGAGGAAGGGAGGCAAAAGGACTCACGCAGGCTATCAAACCAGCCTTTCTGCAAGGCTTGGGTCCCCATGTGGGCAGCTCAATTCCTTCTCTGTCAGACCCTCTTGGGTTCCCAGTCTCTGGAGCTGCGCTCTAAGGAAGAATGCCTAAGAATCAGGGTCAACCTAAGTTATTTTTATCAAGGACATTGCTTTTCTCCCCCTTCTTTTAGCCCAACATGAAAAGTAGCTATGAAAGAGAAATTAAATGGCTCACCCAGGAGTTTATTATTTCATTGATGTGTCAGGGATTTACATATAGCTTCTTTTAACACCAATGGGAGCAGAGCAAATAGATGATTTTCTTTATTGCAAAGGTCAAACATAAGTTTGTTTATCCTCTGTATTTTAAAGTTATCAGCGATGATTTAACTTAGGTACCGAGCTGAGTGAAACACACCAAATGCATTCTTATGTCAGCATCCTTTTCTTCTTAAAATATGAAGACTTTTAAAAAAGAAACAACAGGGCTCCAGTTGGCCTCATTGGAGCCCACACAGGGGCTTTTTCTGATTATGCTAATAAGTAATCACAACAATACTTCTTTTTTAACACATGCCCAGGGTTTTATCCCACTGAAAATTATCTCACATTAAAATAGTGCAAGCACAATGCAGCACTGAAGACATTCTAGAGTTACAGGGAAGAAACTCACTGTGTGAATGTTTTCTCTTCCCCAACACCATCACCCCTCAGTTTTCCACACCATGTTGTTCTAGCCAAGGGGAGAAATTGTGAGCTCGGTGATGTATTGAATGTGTAACCCAACTTCATTAACTAAAGCTAAATGCTAACACACACTGTATCAGCTTCCAGCACAAATTAGCATCTGTAATAAAGCATATAATTAACCATATACCCAAATGCTCTCTATGATGAATAAGCCTCTAAAAGACCCCGGGCTGCTCTTTGATTTTCCTGAGATGGGTCTGCAGTAGCAGCCTGGTTCCCACAAGCTTCTTGTCCATCAGCCAAATGATCATCTGACTGACAAGTTTCTGGACAAACTCATCCAAAGTCAATCATAGAAGGTCAAGGAGAGTTAGCTGCTTTTCTGCCCTGTGAAGGGTCCATGGGGAGTTCAGCTCAAAGTCAGGATAGAGGCAGAAATAAAATGCAAGGTTTTCCTGGTCGTCTGCCCAGGTCCTACTCAGTGAATACTGAGAACCCTTGGTAAAACCAATATAGACACTGATATCTCCAGAAATGTCCATCCTTATGACCCCTCCATCTGGGTGGCTGGCTGCTGCTCTGGTTTGAGTGTTTTTGCCCAAACTCACATTGAAATTTAATTGCCACTTAAATGGTATTAAGAGGTAGTACCTTTAAAGGTGATTAGGCAGCAAGGGCTCTGTCCTTTTGAATGAAGTTAATGCTGTTATCATGGGAGTGGGATCTTCATAAAAAGGTAAGTTTAGCCTGCTTCCCTCTCTGTCTCCTGTGCTTGCTTCCACCTTCTACCCTTCCTCCAAGGGATGACCCTCATCAGATGTTAGTACCATGCTGTTGGACTTCCCAGCCTTCAGAACCATGAGCCAAATAAATTTCTGTTCTTTATAAATTATCCAATTCTGTGATAGCTGCAGAAAATGGACTAAGACACCCACTTACAAAGGACTTGGAGGTCTGAAATCCCCTCCAGCCTTCACAGAGGTTAGGGATTTGTCCACAGGTGTATAAAGGGCAAAGGTGAAATTCAACCTAAACTCCAAATTTAGTTCACTTCTGAGAAAACTTTTGAGTATCTCTTCCATCCACTGTGCTAACATATAGGGATTCTTCCCACACCAAATCTACCATCTTCCTTTAGTATATCTCCAGATTCAGGAACTGTCCCTTTCTCTCTCCGTCCATGCCTCTGTTCTTGCTTCTCTAACACCACACTGGGTCAAATGACTATCATTTCTTGCTGGACTTTGGGAGCAGCCTCTTGGCTCCTTCTCTCATTTTTTATGCTTGTTTTCTTAAATTTGTCCTCTACACATTAGCCAGATTCTTACTGAAAGGTCTCAGCTAGAGTTCATTATTTTCTTACTTCAAACCTTTTAATGACTTTCTACTATATATTGAATAAAACCCACATGCCTGTCTATGGCATATAAGCATTTCTAGGACCTAGTGTCTGCTACTTCTTTAAGCCTCATTTTCTTCTTTCCTTGCCACATTTCCATTTTATTTGATGGCTCTTCCTTTTTAAGTCTCAAATACAATAAGCTCTTTCCTGTCCCAGTACCTTTACATTGGCTATTTTCCTCTGCCTGGAATGTTTCTGATTCTTGTCTTAGGTGGTTTTCCCTCAAGGCTTGGGTCTCAGCTGAAATTCTACCTCTTCCAAAAGGTTTCCTCTGTTCACTGAAGTGAGCCTTCTCCACAGCACTCTTGATGACTCTCATATTTATTCTATATCCCTAGACCTAGGAAAGGGGCATAGAGTAAATTCTGTGTAAGAATATGTACTAAATAAATAAGTGAAAAGCTCACAATCTAATAGCAGTATAGCATTCTTTTCCATTCTAACAGCAGTATACCATTCTTATCCATTATCCCACAGCTGCCTTCATACATTAAATAGGAGGCAGACTTTGAGCACAAGACTTTTCCTAAAGGACAGAACAATTGCAAGACTAAATTTTTAAAATGTCCTTAGAATAACAAGTATTCCCATGCCTTTTCCCCAGGACTGAAAATCAACTGATACTTTCAAACTAAGTAGTGCATCAATAAAGTGGACAAGCTCCTGGGCAATGGGAAGTATCCTATCTACCATTCTTCACTTGCTAAGAAAACCTCAAGGATTTCTAATGCAATCAGCATGCCAAAAAAAGGAGGCTGATGGACAGAGAATGTAAGGGTATAAAAAGACATGATATTTATGGTGAAGGTGGTTCTAAAATCTATTTGTAGGCTTGCCCAAAGGACAGGCTATGTGTGAATATCCAGATCTATTTCAAGGGGCATCCCAGAGGAACCATTCATTGACTCTTTGCTGAGCTCTTTGCTGAATGAAATTCTTTCTAGGCTAAGAAAAGGCTGAAGCCTGAAGAAAAGATTCCTCCTAATTTTCTTGCTCTGGCTGCATTGCTTTTTCATCAGCTGAGTGCATGAGCATGGAAATCTCATCAGTCCAGTCTTTGAACCCAGGTAGCTGACAACTCTTTACACTAAAACACAAAGCCAAATCCAGAGCTTTTTCTTCTGAACTTCTATTGGAGCCACGCTCATCAACAGAGTACATTTTGTCCAACTGAAAGGCTAACCCATCTTCCCATTCCCCACAACCCACCCTCCCATTCCCCACCCTTCGCACCACTTGAGTCAGTTTTGTGGGAACCACTTTGAAAAAAATTCCCCAAGTTCTAGGTAGGATGCCTTGTTTAGTTTTTGCTATGGTGAAACCTCTCTAGACTTTGACAAGCTTCCAAGAGGCAGTGGTTTTATTTAAGACTCCTCAGAGGGCCCTAACTTACTCATAGTTCATGGCAGAAATGAGGGAAGAAGAAAGAAGAAAGAAGAAGAATGAGAAAGAGGAGAAGGAGGAGAAGGGGAAGGAGGAGAAGAGGAAGGAGGAGAAGAGGGAGGAGGAGATGGAGGAGAAGGGGGAGAAGCAGACAGAGGAGAAAGAGGAGGGGGAGGAGGAGGGGCAGGAGAAGAATAATTAAGGCAAAAATAGTTTATTGCTCCAATAGTGGCAGGTGTTTGAACCCTGACCTAATAGTTTAAGTTCTAAGGTTTCCGGAAGAGTTTCTATACATCATAGTTATTGAATTAAATATATGTGTGCAATGTGCTGTGGCCTTTTTATAACATTATTTTGAGTCCACTTCCCTTCATGTTGCAAATAAATACACAAAATCAGTTTGTAAGCATCAGGAAAGATTCATGGACAATGAGTTCTTGATTTTGCTATGTATGGATGTTCTCTAGAACAAAGACAAAAACTAACCTCTGCTTTTTTGGAGATTTGCATATAGCCTTTTGGATAGCCCTGAATGCAAGAAGGTAAAATTATTTTTTCACAAAAAGACTTGACTACTATGCAATAAGAAGTAATTTAAAGCCCCCACGCCCCCTCTTGTAGTGAACTGATTTTTCATGGGTAGTTGGTCTCCTGGGTATCATGAGTAGGCCTGGGGAAATGCTGCATATATTCATTTAAAATTGTCTCTGTGCTGATGGCTAAGAAAGTTCCCTGGAACTGATGCACTAGAGTGGTCTGCATAATTGAACACTGTGTCTGCAAATAAGACTAATAACCACAGTTGTTCAAATGATTACCATATCATCATCTTAATAGTCTACCAGAAATGCTTCTGATGGTACTGCTTTTTTTATTTTTTTTCATGATCAGCTAACCTTACACAGGACAGTTATCCATACAATTGGATTAGCCACTCACTTCTCTCTTGGCCATTTGCCTACTCGCCTCTTTTCTGAATCTAATTTCTCTACCTATAAAATGTGGAAATTGGACTAGATGATCTCTGAGGTTCTTGAAAGATCTGACATTCTGGGTTTGGGATAATGAAAACATCCTCTTTCCGATACTCAATATGTATTGAAGGTCTGTGACCTGCCAAGGTTACGCAGTTTGTAAGAGGTAGAGCTGGTATTCTGAGAGTCTCCAAAGCCCTTAGTTTTAACCAGTGTGCTCTGTGGCAAAAGGAAAAATAGAGAGCAGAGCCACTCACTGGGAAAACCCTTTACACTAAAACACAAAGCCAAATCCAGAGCTTTTTCTTCTGGACTTCTGTTGGAGCCATACTCATCAACAGAGTACATCTTGTCCGACTGAAAGGCTCACTCACCTTCCCACCACCCAAAATGTTTAGAGAAATATGTGCATGTCCTGGTGTTAATTGTCCAAGTAGCATCCTGTTCTCAATAGAGCTGAATGGGGAGCTCAGGAAACCAATGCTACAGGTTTGGCTTTTGTGTTAGTTGATGAAATTCTCTGTGAAGGTTAGTTGTACAACCTTCTGACTACCATTTGATAAATAAAGATGAGTCTGCTAGAGCCCCAAGAAATAGGGGAGACAAAGCCAACAGCTTGGTATAACCCCCTCACGAACACCACCTTGCACACATGCACACACACACAGCGACAGCAGCAGCTTGGTATAGTATATCTGGGGGAGAGAATTATGTTTTATTTCAGCAAACTTAGTTAACACGTCTTCATGAAATGTGATGCCCAATGGGCACAAGTATAATATTTCAATGCTCAACACGGCACTGAAGGAAGTCTCCTGTCACCAAAGCTATTTCAGCAACCTCTCAGTCCACACCACTTCCTCATGGCTACAGGACCTGGAGGAGGTGGCGTGGAGAACTCTGCAGGCAGAACAAGCCACAGCCTGGACTCCAGTTTCCTCCAGACCGTGCCATCTGAGGCTGTGCTCCAGCTGCTCTTTCTGCTTAGCAGGGGCAAAGCTGAGTGATGAAAACCTTGAGTGTTGGTGTCTGGACCCAAATCAGGGCTTCACTATTTTCTTTGCTTAGGGGTGGTACTTGATCTCAGTTTTCTGCTTTATAAAAGGGGATGAATAATGGTAATAGTTTCAGTCAAAGGGCACTTATGAAGATGAATTGAGATTAACCATATCATAAGGGTTTAATTCTGTCCTTGGCAAATAATATGCACTATATTAGTTTCCTATGGCTGCTGTAACAAATTGCCACAAACTTAGTGACTTAACACTGTACAAATTTATTATCTTTCAGCTTCGGAGGTCAGATGTCTGAAATCAGTTTCACTGGGCTAAAGTCAAGGTAGCCCATCATTCCTTCTGGAAGTTCTAGGAAATAATCGGTTTCCTTGTCTTTTCCAGCTTTCAGAGGCCACCTTTGTTGTTTGGCTCATGGCCCCTCTTCTATCTTCAAAGCGCAGCACTCCAACCTCTGCTTCTGTCATCCCATCTCTGTCTTCCACCTTTGACTTTACTGCCTCCCTCTTATAATGCCCATGGTGTTTACATCAGGCCCACCTGGATCATACAGGCTAATCTCCCCACTTCAAGATTCTCAATCATAATCTCTAATGTTTCTTATGCCATGTAAGGCAACATATTTACAGGTTCCAGGGATGAGGATGTGGACATCTCTTAGGGGCCACTATTCAGCCTACCCCATGCATGGAAACATAAGTTTTACTATTACACTTATTCCTTTTCGCCCTTTTCATTTCATTTAGATAAAATGCACATGTGGTAAACAGACAAATCTTAAAGGTACAGTTTCTGAACGTTTACATTTTGAACCCCTTTAACCACCCCTCAAGTCAAGATGAGAACAATTGCAGCTCCTTACCCCTCCTCCCCATCAGTACCCTCCTCTACCCTGAAGTCATCACTAGCCTCATGCTTATTTTCATTCATTACTTTTGCTGTTCTTGGAGTCATAGAAACAGAATCATACTGTATTTGTATTGTATCGGGCTTCTTTCACTTGATATAATGTCTGTGACTCGATCAGGTTGTGAAGTGCAGTAGTTCGTTGTTTTCAGAACCGTCTGATATTACGTTTAGCCTTTCCGTGTCTTGTCTATACTTTCAGCCCTGACCATAAACATACTACTTTTTCATACAGTTTGGCTGTGCCCCCATCCTAATCTCATCTTGAACTGTAGCTCCCATAATCCCCATGTGTTGTAGGTACCTAGTGGGAGGTAACTGAATCATGGGAGCAGTTTTTTCCCATGCTGTTCTCATTCTGGTGAATACGTTTCAGGAGATCTGATGGTTTTATAAAAAGCAGTTTCCTTGCACACCCTGTCTTACCTGCTGCCATGTAAGATGTGCTTTTGCTCCTCCTTCATCTTTGCCATGATTGTGAGGCCTCCCCAGCCATGTGGAACTGTGAGTCCATTAAACCTCTTTTTCTTTAGAAATTACCCAGTCTTAGGTAACGTCTTTGAAGCAGGATGAAAATGGACTAATACACTATTTTTTCAAGAATCATTTCAAACATCATCTTTGTAAAGCATCCTCTGGTAGCAATATGTCCTCTCAGCCTGAAATAATATCTATGTCTGCCTCCTGCACCACTTGTATGTGACCCTTGGGACCCACTCATGACATGTCCTGTCTTACAAGTCAGGCCCTCATCTCATGCACTACATCCCCTGCTCCTGTGGGCAGGAACATTATGCTTTATCTATCTTTCTATTAACATCAGCCCTAGCACCGTGCCTCATGCACAGCCACTGAACTCAACAACATCTATTGCATTGCCTGCATGATAACCATTTTCCTCTGAAAAAAGATGCATTGCCATTGCTTGCCAATTGAAACCCACGTGTGCAAAGCATATCGGTTTCCTGCACGTATCATGAGACTGGCTAACAGAAGGTAGCCTGGAGAATGTCCCCCAGGATCTCTTTTCAACAGCAATCAGAAACAAATGATGGGAGGCAAGGTTGGTTTTGGGGAGGCAAGAGTTTGAACCCTTGGTTTCTATGGGTTTTCTCCCCAAACTGGAGTAAAAGGGTGTCAAGGGTTTGACTGTGTTTTGAGTTCTGACTGCTGATAGCTTCCAAGCCCTATTCTACTCTCAAGCCCCTTACCGACCTGCCCCCAATCTGGGCAAGTCAATGAGGAAGCCCAGATATGCTGTCCCTTTGTGCTTGCAGTGAAGTTCAAATCACTCAGACCCCAGCCTGTACATGGAAACCTGAGCCCCAACCCCAGCCTCTGAGCTCTGTAAAACCCGAAGCCCTAATGCTGCCTGCCCATGGCCCTCATTTCATGCTGAACAGAGCCTGAACCTTTCTCCTTAGGGAACCCTTTGCCTGTTTCCTGTGTGTTTAATAAACATGATTTCACATCCATCAGTGCCTGTGTGTCATTTATCTTGCCATCCATAAATTTCTGGGCAGGTCTGTCCAGCATTCAGTAGGGGCTGTTTGGTGCCCAAATAAGACAGAAGATTTAAATAAGAAGTTCCAGACCAGGCATGGTGGTTCACGCCTGTGATCCCAGCACTTTGGAGGCTGCGGTGGGTGGATCACGAAGTCAGGAGTTTGAGACCAGCCTGGCCAACATGGTAAAACCCCGTCTCTACTAAAACTACAAAGCAATTAGTGGATGTGGTGGCAGGCATCTGAAATCCCAGCTACTCGGGAGGCTGAGGCAGGAGAATTATTTGAACCCAGGAGGCAGAGGTTACAGTGAGCCAAGATCATGTCATTGCACTCCAGCCTGGGCGCAACAGAACGAGACTCCATCTTGGGGGGGCGGTGGAAAGCTCCATTCTCCAGAGTAACATTTAAAAAAAGCCAAACACCTCACTTGAGTGTAGATGTTGGTTATTTTTCCATTCCATGTATCCATCGCCCCCTCTTCTAGAAACGCAACCTTGATTTTCCTCAGGAACTACTTATCATTCTCCATCCACGTGTGTGAGATGGAGCTGATGCCTCCTCCAGTGCCCACAGCTCTGGGGTGGCCTTGACCTCAGCCTGGTCAATCATTGCCTTGTGTCTCCTGGGTATGGCGATTGGTTGGGGGATAGACCCATGACCTAAACTGATCCAGGAAAGACATCCTGACACTTTTGCTTGGATTTGGGAGAAGGAAGAGTTCTCTTTGCATGTGGCATGCTGGCTGTAAGCCTAATCTAAGCCCTGATTTGCCAGGCCCACTGTATTGAGAGGGCTTTCCTTGGAATGAGGCCAATGGGGAGAAAAGCAAAGAATAGGGAAAGGGTGATAGAGACCCCTGATCCTTAGGATTTTGTGGAATCCTGGATCTGGCCAAGTTCAGAGCTAGATCCACTCCAAGACTTTGTAGTTGCATGAACTAATGAATTCCCATTTCAGTTGAAGATACTTTTAATCAGTTTTCTATCATTTATGCCAAAAAGATAAATTTGAAAGATACAATTATAGGGGTTCCATACTCTGAGCTTTTTGTATCTCTGAACATAATGAGGCCAAACATGCAGTGGAAACCGCACAGTCTTTGTTGTCCAATAAACACTGAAACCTTCCTTTCTAAAAGGGAAAGCAGCAGATCCATTAGAAATGGCATGACTAATCTTGCCCTGAATTACCATTCTAAGAAGACCAGAAAACCCCTACATAAACAGTGCAAAGTCAAAAATTTGCTAGAAATATCACTAAATCAAAATGCTGAAGCTTCAACTCATTGGAACATCACTTATTCTGTGCATCAGCATAAGCCTATGTCAACAGGAGCTTGTGCTGTATCAGAGGAAGCAAAGACAAACTACAGAATGAGCACAGCTCCCCAGCTTCCACTCAGTGAAATTTATTTTTTTGTTTGTTAATTTCCATCCCAGTGCTGGAGCCAGGAAACTAAACTAAGGCAATATAAAAATCCTATTCCACATACCAGCTAAAATTCACTACACATTGTGGTAGGCACAATCTTCCCCACCCCAAACAAAGATATCCACATTCTAACCCCCTAACAAAGATATCCACATTCTAACCTCCAACCCATGCATATGTAATGCTACTTGACAGGAGAGAATTATGGTCACAGGTGGAACTGAAGTTGCTAATCAGCCAATCCTAAAGTAGGAAAGTGGGGAGAGGAGCCTGGATGATCCAGGTGGGCCTCGTGTGATCTCAAGAGTTCTTAAAAATGGAGAAAGAGTCCGAAGAGGTGGCCAGGGTGATCCTCTGTGTGAAGGATAGGACCTTCTGTTGCTGGCTTTGAAAGCGAAGGAAGAGGGCCATAAACCAAGTAGCATAAGCGGCCTCGAGAGGCTTGGAAAGGCAAGGAAACCATTCCCTCCCAAAGGTTCTACAATGCTTTCCTCCCATTGCCATTAGAAATGCCCATCAATGGTTGCTTGAACAGCAGAAACTTTTTCATCCACAGTAATGGGGGCCAGAAGTCCAGCATCAAAACATCAGCAGGGTTGCTTGTTGGTTTGCAGATAGCCGCCTTCTCCCTGTGTCCTCACATGGTCTTCCTCTGTGCGGGAGCATCCCTGGTGACTCTCTGAATGTCCACACTTTTTCTTCTTATACAGGTGCCAGTCAGATTGCATTGGGGCTCACGCTAAAGGCCTGCTTTTAACTTAATCACTCCTTTAAAGATATTATCTCCAAATACAGCCATATTGGGTGGTACTGGGGGTTAGAACTTCAATATATGAACTGTGAAGAACAGAAGTCAGCCCATAACAGCTTCCAAATGGGAATACAGCCCTGCCAATACCTTCATTCTAGCTCAATGAGACCCCTGTCAGACTTCTAACCTACAGAACTGTGAGGTGATAAATGTGTGTTGTTTTAAGCCACTACGTGTGTGGTAATTTATGTCAGTCATGGGAAATGAATACAAGCATTTTAAGCTAAGCTTTTTGCCATTATTAACTTAATTTTTACCCTACATCAGCCTTATGAGAAGGCATCATCGTTACCTCCATTTCACATTGCTAAAAATAGTGAGGCCTGAACTTAAACTCAGATGTGACTGATTCTAAAACCTGTGCTCCACCACCATCCTATTCCTCTGTAAAACATCCCAGATTTGGAAACGTTTAAACTTTTAATGCAGGATGAATATACAGAGTACCAGATTCACCAGATGCACAGGGTTGCCTGGTCCCAGCCTCTCATTTTGAAAATGAAGAAAGAGTACGGAGAGAAGTGGTCTCGGAGACCCAGAACAAGTTTTCTGGGGCCAAAGTAGAGTCTAGGTCTTCTGGCTCCTAGCCCAGCACAGTAGCTGCTCTTCCTCCTCTAACCATGTCAAGAGCCACCTCATATGTCTTACCCCATCTCTCCATAGCATCTTGCTGAATTACTTTGCGAAAAGGAAGCCAAGACCCAAAGTCCTGCAATTAGAAAGTGACAAAGCTTGGTTTCAGCCCCATGGTCACTCTTAAGACTCTTCCACTTTATCACATCTTTTACAGGAATATCCCGTTATGAGAATTCAAATTGCATGTAAAAATCTATCTTACATTCCTTGGTAGCAGTTCGGGGCCAGGCTATATAGCATGTTACCTCTCTTCAAATCAAACTGAAGGCAACCTCAGAAAGAAGAATAGCCTTTAAAATTCTGGTTTGAATCCCAAACTTTGGCCTGAAGTCTGGACAAATAAGGGTGCGAAATAGCTTCATTTCTATTAATTTATCTAGAAAAGTCAATAGTAGCTGAGATACCTCTGGGCAATAGACTGTTAGTCTGCGATAGGAAGTCAGACTAAGGCTCTGCAGGGCACATCACAAAGCTTCATGCCCCTATGGCTTCTCTGAAACACCCCAGGAGCTGGCTTTTATTTTCCTACTAAAAATTTTTATTTCATCTCCATTTATGGAATGCCCTGGCCACATGGCTGATGGATTTGCGAACGGGTGACTTCCTTACACATGATGGAATGTTGAAAGGCTGTAAATATGCCTAGCTAGTAACAATGCTTGATTCATATCACCATCCTCTCCTGATCAAGATGGAGAACTGCTGGGCCTTGCTCACCTGAGATGGGAGGAAATAGCCGTGTTTGTGAGTTGCTGAGCCTAAGAGGCCTATGGAGCATTTTTTGCTGAATTTTAGCAGTGCTGTCTCCCGTTATGACCTGGGGAATCTCTTGAGGGAAATTTTCAGTGGATGATAGGGGGCTAGCTGAGGATATTTGTGTGTTGTATGTTGGTTGCTCAAATATTGAGAGTGAATATCCCAGAAAGTTCAACTGCCTTTATCCACACATAGCAGTTTCCCATGATAATTGTTTTTGCTGAAACATAAAGGATATTATTTGGGGCTTTAAACATGAATGTAAAGCGCGGTAAAAACTGTCAGGTTGGATTTGCTTTAGGTAAGCATCCTTGGGCTTCCACTGCCTACTTAAAGTGACTAAACTAGGAAATCAGGGCCTCTATGAAGCTGATCAAAACCAAATTTTATTAATGTGAAATGAGAGCACACTTTCTTCAAGTTGATGGAATTTCACTTTTGCTTAAAATTTTAAGTGAGATATCAGTTCCAATAGATCGGAGAACACAGAAAGCATCAACTGGGGTGATTATCTGTGATGAAATTATAGTCAAACATAACAAAGTGAACTAACTTTAAATAAAAAAAGAGAAGTCATTACTGAATTTGGACTATCAATGTGTTACTTTGTTTTTTCTTTTTAAACAGCTTTTATTTTTATTTTTTAAAAATTTTCTCTGGAATAGTCTTCATTTTGTCATAATATTCCCCCACTGAAGGTTAGGAGAGGGGAGATTAAGAAAGGAACAGAGCCAAAGGTAATTAAACATTCTATTAATATTTAAAATGTTGCAATCACAAGCATCTTACTGTTAGTAGTCCTGTTACCACATTCATATCCCATAGGCTCAATTCTACTGTCAATGTGCTCACATCACTCACATGAAGCTGCAGAAGACAGCTTGCTATAATTTATTGGATGGTTTAACACTGTCAAGAGATTCTTTACCTGGTCCAAATCTCTCTGATTAAACAAATACACATACACAGATACATGCATAGATACATGCATACACACATACACACTTCTTAAAAGTTTTCTAAATCAATCTTGAGACAGTCACTTGTGAAAATTCCCTCTTGGATTAATTACACTTTTCATTAGGCCAGAGATTATAAGGGCACATATATGACATAGCTTGTCATGGTTTTAGTTGGTCAAAGATTAGAATAATCAATCATCTCCATTCTTAGAGAATGGCATAATCAAAAGAATTATAGAGGCAACTCAAGTCATTTTCGGAAATGAAATGACTGAAACGAAATAGCTGAACAATTACAGTGATTGTCAGTTGTTAACTGTGGATAAATATGTAATGATCCCAAGTGTTTGCCTAACAACATGGAAATTAAAATCATTACTCTTACTTGAGTCCTCTCCACTAAAAATAGGGTGGGATTTGCAGAAGACTAGCTTGGGCTTCCATTTGCTTTCATTCGATAGATTAATAAATACATACGTAAATAAAAAGTCCAAACCTAGAAAATACTGGTTTAATTAAAGAAGGCCATTAGCTCATACATTATACATCATCTACTGCACTGTAACTAGATGCTGCATGTAGGTGTTCAATTTACACTTGATTCCAAAGGTTAGGGTGCTTTTGTTTCATGTCACAGAGAAGAAAATGCCAACTTTCATTCTACTTCTATAGTTGGAATGACTTCCCTCTGACTTTGTAGGAACTTGGTAATTCCTAGTGAATGAGATTCCCTCTGGGATCCTTCTCCAGAGAGCAAGCTCAGGTCCTGCTTCAGCAGTCTACAGACAGAAAAGCATGTGGACTAAGACAGCAGGCAACTCAATACTATGCATTACCTCTTTTTGTTCCCCTAGTTTCTTAAAAAAGGCATCAAGACGACTGCCTTTATTTTAACAACTCTAAAAATATTTGCTTGGGACATAATGCCCAAATTTCCCTCCTGGACCGTTAGGACTTGTAACGAGGGAGATATGTTTTATTCATCTCTGTGTCCCTGGTATTCAGCACTATGTCTGCCAAGTAACAGGTGCTTGGTTTATTCAGCGAATAAATGAATAAATGAAAGACATCTGATATCTATAGCGCTTTAGTCACATTAATTTCTTCTTCTGTGGCCCTCTACTCCTCTGTTATCCAGCCTTTGCTTGAATCTCTCAAGCATTCTTGAAATTTAATTTTCAGGCATGTGTGACTTACCCTGAATACTGCTTTGTCCCCCACGCTTTCCCACTTTCCCTGATGGCCTGTCATTTGATGAAACACCACCATGTTTACTGTTGTTCTTAGATATCGACCAGATTTTCTCTCCATAGATACATCCCAGTCAACAATTTGTAAAGAACTTTCAAGAACACTCATTCTCTCCCCTTCCCTGTGAGGTCGTAAGTGGACTATAGGAAATGACCATTCCCACTTTACGGACCAGAAAACTGAGGCTCAGGTGCTAGGTGAGACCCTAAACATGAGAGTCCTTTCACTTAACCCACCCTGCACTGAAAATCATGCTTTATATGGAAGTTTTTATTCTGCAGCTGAAGAGATTGAGGTTAAATAGAAATAAATGAAAAACGGCAAGATATCTAAAACTGGGCTCGTGCGAGTGATGGTGAAACATGCAGAAATTGATTAGATGGGGGGGCCGGGCGTGGTGGCCCACACCTGTAATCCCAGCACTTTGGGAGGCTGAGGTGGGTGCATCACCTGAGGTCAAGACTGCAAGACCAGCCTGACCAACATGGTGAAACCCCGTCTCTAGTAAGAATACAAAAATCAGCTGGGCATGTTGGTGTGCACCTGTAGTCCCAGCTACACAGGAGGCTAAAGCAGGAGAATTGCTTGAACCCAGGAGGTAGAGGTTGCAGGAAGCTGAAATCGTGCCACTGCACTCCAGCCTGGGCAACAAGAGTGAAACTCTGTCTCAAAAAAAGAAAAAAAAAAAAGGAAAAGAAAATAAAAAGAAATTGATTAGATGGCCATTTGACCAAGGCTCTCAAAAGATTTTTCAGGATGAGCAGGTAGGGCCCCCATGGACCACCTCTGCCTTCTGTGGGGGATGGCAGTACTGAAGAGTGTTCCTTCCCCAGTCTCAGTCAGCCTCATCTGGAGGGTGGATTGAGCTGCTCCAGAGAATCTAAGAGAGGGCTGGGTGCTGTCCTATCAGTGAACATCATCGTCTTTTCTGCCTACACCCTTCACTGCCTCTTTGGTGACAATTCCTAGATTTCTTGTGGGGAATTACTCCACTTTCCAGTGGGCCTGTGACCTCATTGGGCCCATCAGCCTATCTCCAGGGTATCTTAGCCATGTACAATGTGGGCCAGATACACCCCAGTGGTGGCCCTTTTGCTAACACACTTCTCTACCTGCACCAGTCTGTCCCTTCTGAGGCCGGGTTGTTCATCCTTCTCAATACTGTGAGCTGTCTTTGTCTTCTTCCAGGCAGTACTTCTCTTTTTCATAGGCCAGCCAGATTTGGGATCTGTTGCTTATAACTAAATTTGACTTGACTGATGTAGAAGAGAGATGAAGGAAGAGATTTTCTGTGAGTTTGATGGGCCTGGTAGCTGTCACCCAGAGGGTAGACTTGTCTGGAGTCTGTGTGTACTCCATGTCAGCTCCTGCTGAGCTATGACCTGCATTGCCAGGAAAATGTCCTTGTCACTTCCCATTGTGGTAGCCAGGGAACAAGGTACTATTGTCAGAGAACTACCCGGGAAATGGATGAGGGCAAAACCTTTGATATTGTCAGTTCAGTTGGAGAAGAGGGAGCATCCTGATAGGCTAGCAAGAAATGTATGGGCCTTGGGTCTGATTTTTCTTTTTCAGTACAACTAAAAGATAATGGCAGGAGGTGACAACATTTGGTGTCAGTCATGCAGACACTGAAGTATAGAAGGAATCTCTGAAGTCATGTGATGAGGGGAAAGACATGTTCATTTCTGGAAAACAGGTGGCAAGTGGTAAAGCACGTGGGTAGAGCCAGTACTAGCGTGAAGAGGAGGTTTTCTATTTGAGACTGTATATGTGTGTGACGGGGTGAAGGGGGCCTCTGCTCAGCTCTCCCACAAACCCAGGGTCTGCTGAATATCTTTCAGGCCTGGGAGTGGCCATAAAGTTGGGGAAAGGAAGAAAACCCTGAAACTTGAGCGTCACTCTAGACAAAGTGGACATCAAAGTATCAGTGTTCCCTGACTTGGAGGGTTTAGATAATGAGGGAGGGATCAGACTCCTAATTGAGCTGCTCAATCCTCCTGCAACTCATTCTCCCCTTCTGGCAAAATAATATCACCAGATAAACCCACAATGACAACAACTTCCATTAATTAAACACTTAATATATTCCAGAGATTGTGCTAAATGCTTTATATTCATGATTTCATTTGATTTTCACACCAACCCATGGAGTTGGTACAGAGTTTCTGTTGGGCTGTAGACAGACAGGAAGAGATACACACACACACACACACACACACACACACCCTCACACACACGTTAGGAAGGAGGAGAGGTAAGTGTACCCCAAAGCCCAAAGCGACATGTAGCTGCCGATAATATTGTCCAGAGAAGATGAGGACTTGCTTAATCTCAGGAGCTCAATTCTTGCTATGCCATGACCCTCTGAAGTTTGCTCACCATTTCAGAGGAATATAACATTACTTTCTTATACACTTTCATAAAGTATCTTATATTACTTTTATACCATTTCAGAAAGCATATAAGAATCTCTGTTCACAGGAATGTTTATAAACATCAGACTCTGCTTGATCTTGAATGAAAGACAGTCTCAGAGAAGCCTCAGCCTCATTGCTGAATGAGATCTCTGCCTCTAGCTTTCTCCAAAATGCAGAAAAACTCATTTTACCACCATTGTTGTATGTTACTATTCACGTCTCAATGTAACAGGGTGAGAAAGAAGTAGAGCCAGGATTTGAACTTATAGTAGAAAAGCTGCCAAGACATTGTCTAGAGCCCTCTAGTGTCCCCATCAGAGTGGTGTCCATGTGTCCTGGTCCTGAGTGCCTGGCTGTCTTTGCCACATTGACAAGTACTGCCCTCAGTGGCCCTCTAAGGTATAGCCACCTACAGAGGCCCTGGCTAAGATGCCCTCTTGGCATGTGACCCGGGTCTGTGATTCAAAATCGGGTTTCTGCATGGTAGGGGGAAAGAAAGTTATCACGGGGAGACATTTGTACAGGATTCCTGGAGCCACACATCCAGGTTTTGGACTGGATTCTTGAAGGTTCTCCCAAATCACATCTCTCCCCCCTTCTCCAAACACCTAGCTCTAGAAACAGAACTCCCTTTCACTTGGCCAGCCCTGTAGGTTCTTGAGAGCAGGGTTCACACATCACCTCCCTTTCCCAATTCTATTGTTCAGGCCACCAGCCCCTCCCTTCACAGCTCTCCTCCATCAGGGTTTCATAGTCAGAGCCATCCAGGCCACTCTCCTATCCTAGCTGCAGATCTAGGGTGCAGTTCTGATACTTCAAAATATCTGTGTTACTACCTGCCCCCAGGCCATTTCAGCAACTAACATTCCTGTGACACAGCTTGCTGGGTAGTTCTAGGGATGTGACCTAATTTGATTTTCAGTGTCTTAAATAGTCATTATTGTCACCTTTATTGTCCAGGCAGGGATGGGGAGGTTAGTTTCTCAAATAAAAGAAACATTTTAGATTGCCAAAATACTATTACAAATTCCTTAAATACCCATGAGCGAGAAAAATGCATATTTATATCATCAACTATAAAAAGCAAATCTTATACTATAAATTATAGTTTAAGAATCACCTATGTAGTTCCTACGTTATTTACTCTATGTATAAACATAGGAACATAATCAGTGCCCATACACAGATGCGGGAGTTTTCAAATGATTTCACCTTTAAGATAACTATCGATTCCCCAGAGATGGATATGAGATGAACTAGAAAATTCTAGCTTTCTTGCTTGCTGCCATTTGCTACACTTTCTTGCTTGCTGCCATTTGATTTTAATAGAAATCCTCAATGACTATACTATATATTGTAGATGTATTTGTTACAAGGATTTAGACGGCAGAGCTGTATCTAATAAAATGGGGTCTGGGGTGCTTCGTATTCTAAAGATACTTAAAATGAAAACATCTGGATGATACGTTTTTAATGTACAATTGAGAAACCAAGGTTCCAGAGGGTAAGGGACCTCCCAAAGCTATACAGTGGCAGAATGGGGCTGGAGCCTGATTCCCCTAGTCCTAGGCTGGGTCTCTTGCTGTAGCATATCCATCCATTACTGTGAATCACTCCATGGGCATGGTTGAAACTATAGTTTAATTGGTTGGTATATAATGACTGTGAATATCACTGAACTGTATTTATTCCATAGGGATTCTTCACCCCATAAGTATATGGGAAACCATCTCAATGATACTTTATTTTTCTTGTTTTAGGAAGTCAGAGAAACAGTCTCATATATGTCTTGTGTTTGTCTCATATTTGTCTTATGTGACATCTGAGCTACCATCAATTTAGGTTCTGGAGGGGATTCATAAATTAGATGTTAAGGTTCCTTTGAACAAACACAACTATGATAATTGGGCCCTTGCCATGTGACAGGGATTTTGCCAAATGGTTTATATGCAATGTCATGTTTAATGTTTATTAATGAATCCATAACTTTTTAAAATCCCATTTTAGAGTTGTAGAAACTGAGTCTCAAAAAGGTCAACTAACTTGCCCAAGATCACACAGCTAAAAACCAGGAGAACCTGGATTCAAATCCAGATTTCTCTTGTTCCACAACTCTAAACTGCTGAAAATGCTGACTGTACCAAATCATCATCGTCTGGGTCATTAGTCTTGATGGAAAGATATAACCACAAGTGTCAGCAGGTCAGAACATAGAGCCACTTTCTAGTTCTTGAGGACAGGCACAATGAGTGCCCTTTTCCTCACAGCCTCCTCAGTGCACACTGACATGGTTTGGGTCTGTGTTCCCATTCAAATCTCACATTCTGTTGTAATTCCCAATGTTGGAAAAAGGGCTTCGTGGGGGGTGATTAGATCATGGGAGTAGTTTCTCATGAATGGTTCAACACCATCCCCCTTGGTAGTTGCCTGGTGATAGTGAGTGAGTTCTCACCAGATACAGTTGTTTAGAAGTGTTTAGTACCTCACACTCTCTTTCTTTCTTCTGTTCCCTCCCTGTGAGATGCCTAGCTCCCACTTCACCCTCTCCCATGACTGTAAGTTTCCTGAGGCCTCTCAAGAAGCTGAGCAGATGCCTGCATTATGCTTCCTATACAGCCTGAAGAACCACGAGCCAATTAAACCTCTTTCCTTGATAAATTACCTAGTCTTGGGTATTTCCTTATAGCAATGCGAGAATGGACTCATACATACACTGTCAGGTATGACAGTGATCAAATGCTATTGCCTTTACAAATGCACAGTGAGAGCAGCTCGTGAACCTGGCCATGGCCACATCCCCACACCTCCTATGTTTTAGGGTCCTCCTTCCTTTGTCTCAGACTTACATTGCCAGGGCATAGTCCCTTTAGGATTGCTTTTTAGTCTATAATATTCTAATGTATCAGACAGAATCCAGAGAAGTGACAACATACTGCCACACACTGAAGTGAGAATATTTCTTGCCAACGCGAATTATTTATGGTCCAACAGTTAACCAGTCACTCAACTTGAGGATTTTGGCGCCGTAGGGCTGTTTTATTACCCTCAGCATAAAGACGCCTTGTACATAAACAACATTTACTATGACAGTCTGCTAGCTGGTTTGTTAAAGCCATGCTGTGTTGGGACAAGATTGTTATAACTGAAGCAGAAAGCACTGTGCTGCTTTTGTTCACCTCTGTATCAGCACACCTGGCTCACCGTAAGTGCTCCAATATGTTGGTTAAAACATTCACCAGTTACTTATGGAGAGCCTACTATGTGTCAGGTTATTCTCTAGACGTTGGGGATACAAAGGAGAGAAAAGAGTTTCTGTTACTGTGAGGCTAACATTCTAATTGGAGGAAACAGACAATAAAGAAATAGATTAACACCAGTGCTTTGAATAAAAATAAAGCAGAGCAGGGAGGATTAGGAATGGTAAGAGCTGGCACTGTGGTCTAGGACAGCTTCTCTTGTTGGGCAACATGTGAGCAGATAGCCGAATGATGTGAGAGAATGGTGAGAAGAATATTCCAGAAAGAACACACAGTAAGAGCAAAGGGCCTCTGGCAGGTACATGCTCCATGTGTTTGAGGAACAGCTAGGAAGACAGTGTGCATTTGTAAAGTCAATAGTATTCAATTACTGCCCTATACCAGTCAGTGTGCACAGCGGAGGCTGTGAAGAAAAGGGCATGAGTAAGAAGGGGACAAGGGTAGAAGGCAAGGTAATAGAGTTAGTGGGGAGATTAGGGGAAATGGAGGGTAGAGGGAGTAGCCTGATTATACAGGGCTTCATAGGCCATGGTAAGGCCTTTGGATATTTATTGAACAGATGAATGGATGAATAAATAAATGAATGAGTGAATTACCAAATGGATAGAAAAGTACTAGTCCTGTGCCATGTGTTAGGACAAACAGAAGGAATCTTCTGCTTGTGGCCTTAGAACTAATCACAGCAGCCACCATTGACTGCATTCTTGCAATGTGCCAAGCTGTCTTCTAGGCATTTTGCAGATGTGATCTATTTTAATCCCCATAACTACCTAGTGAGGACATATGACCGTCTTCTATCTATGAGGACACGGAGGCACAGAGCGGTGAAGGACCTGCAGAAGGTCACAATGTGGTAAGTAATGGAGCCAGGGCACAAGCCCGGGTCTCCCTGAATGCAAGGCGTGTGTTCTAAGCTGCTTCTGCAATAGGGACCCCTGGGCAGGGAGGTCTGACTCAATAGGAAGAAAGAATTTTCAGAAGAGTAGAGCTATGTGGATATGAAATAGGCTGTCTAGAGAAGGAAGAAGCTCCTTTGGATGGAATGCATCCAAGTAGATCCTGGATATGGAAGTGGGGACTTCAACATCTGCTCAGGTGTGGGATAAGGTGATCTCTGAGACCTCAGCTAAATCAGAAAGTCTCTCAGAGTCAGTTTCTTCATCTGCATTTGAGCCTTTCTTTCTGATGGCCTAGGAAGAAATTCCAGGTAAAATGTAGTATTTCCAATTTTTATACTTTATAAAGAAACCCTATGTAATCACAGGTGGATATTGGCCCTTAAACAATGTCTAGAATATGTAAATAATTATGAAATGTATAAATGAGTTATTGTTTATATATTTAAATTTGAAGTAACCTTTTTAAATTACAAAAATAATATATGGCCAGGTGTGGTGGCTCACGCCGGTAATCCCAGCACTTTGGGAGGCTGAGGCAGGAGGATCACAAAGCTAGGAGTTTAAAACCAGCCTGGACAACATGGTAAAACCCCATTTCTATGAAAAGTACAAAAATTAGCTGGGCGTGGTGGCCCATGCCTATAATCCCAGCTACTCGGGATGCTGAGGCAAGAGAATTGCTTGAACGCAGGAGGTGGATGTTGCAGTGAGCTAAGATCACACCACGGCACTCCAGCCTGGGCAACAGAGCAAGACTCTGTCCCAGAAAAAAAAAAAAATGTGTGTATGTGTGTGTGTGTATATATATATATATATTTTTTTTTTTTTCACCAAATGAATTTAAAGAGTAGAGAAATATAACAAAAATTAATCAACACCCCCCTCTCCAATACACACCATTTCTAATCCCTTGAAGTAACCAATATCAACCACTGGTTGTGTTTTCTTCTTCTTTTAAATTTAATGTAACATGGTCACCTTTCCATATCAGTAACTATATTTCTTTCATACATACACACACACACATATAATTTTATTATTTATTTAATTTTTAATTTTAATTCTTCTCTTTTTTTGAGACAGGGTCTTACACTGTCACCCAGACTGGAATGCAGGAATGTGATCATAGCTCACTGTAACACTGAACTTCTGGGCTCAAGTGATCCTTCCACCTCAGCCTCCCAAGTAGTTAGGATTATAGGTATGTGCCACTATATCTGGCTTTTTTTTTTTTTTTTTTTGAGATAGAGTCTCACTCTGTTGCCCAGGCTGGAATGCAGTGGCACGATCTCAGCTCACTGCGATTTCCACCTCCTGAGTTCAAGCAATTCTCCTGCCTCAGCCTTCTGAGTAGCTGGGACTACAGGCATGTGCCACCACACCTAGCTAAATTTTTTGTATTTTTAGTAGAGACAGGGTTTCATCCTGTTGGCCAGGCTGGTCTCAAACTCCTGACCTCAGATAATCTGCCAGTCTTGGCCTCCCAAAGTGTTGGGATTAAAGGCATGAGCCATTGCACCTGGCCAGTAACTAAGTTTCTAACATATTATTTTTAATAGTTACATAATATTCCAAGGTACAGATAGGAGGATTTATGTAACTATTCCCCAAATGATGGGCATTCATGCTGTTTCTGGTTATTTTATTACTATCAACAATGCTACAATATAAAGGAAATCCAGTGTCCATTAGCAGTCATTCCTCATTCCTTCCTCCCCCAGCCCTTGGCATCCACTAATCTTCTGTCTCTATGGATTTATTTATACTGGATATTACATATCAATTAAATTATACAATACATGTGTCATTTTGTGTCTGACTTTTTTCACTATCATAATGCTTTCAAGATCAAGTTGTAGCATGTATCACTCCTTCATTTCTTTTTATGTCTGAATAATATTCCATTGTATGGATAACATAAACTTTGTTGTTTTAGAATTGGAGTCTATTTTTGTAAAAGGTGTGAGGTAGGGCTTTAATTTGGTAAAATCATAGACATTAAAGGGATATTTTATTTTCACTGTAGACATCAATGTTCACGAGGAAATTAAAATGAATTAGTATTCTCCAAATGCATTTATATTTCATCACCCACATTAACCAGAGACCTAAACACTTTCAACACATCCTGTAGTGACACTTGGCAGAGATAAAGCAGATATTACTTAAACAACGAATTACCAGCCTTTACCTTAGCCATCTAAGCAATCATACCGCTTCATGGGCCTCCTAATTGTTCCCCTCTGCCCTGGGCATTAGCAGGTTCATGAAGTGACATTTATTCAATTAATGTATTAGCATTATGTGGCTCCTCTTAAAAGACACTTAAAAGATACAGCATTCTGTTTCAAACCCATGTGGGCTGGAAGTTCAGAAATAGCATTGGTATTCCAGTTAATCTGTTTTCTAAATGTTCATTCCAGAGAGGTGGAAACTTTTGACCTTGATGCTGATTATGATTAGCATAGCAATCACTCTTCTATAATTAAAAGGCAGACAAAAATTTTCTTTGGCTTATTAATTCCCTTATGAATCTTTTTTTTCGGCAATGAAGACAAAGCGTTTTGTGAGAGTCACTAGGGAATGTGGGTACACTTACCCCAAAGATAGAGACCAAGACATTCCTTAAAGAATACCACTTCCTCCCGGGTGGCTCTAGGGAATATCATGACACTGAAAGCTCAGTGTGTGTTCTCAGCTCCTTCCCCTCCTCTCCCCTCCCCTCCCCTCCTCTCCCCTTCCCTCCTCTCCCCTCCTCTCCCTCCTTTGGTCTAGCAATAATTTGCAACCACATAGCCCTCATAATTAGCCATCAGAGTGACATTCATTTTATCTACTGATTTCCTGACAGCTCAGAAAGTGGAGGCCAAGACCATTTTGCAGGAGAGGCAAGTGTGGGACCAGCCATTTCCAAGTTTTGCCTCTTATGGATCTGACTCTGCAGGCTCAGATTCCCAGGACCCCTGCTCAACCCCAGACCTCTGCCTCTCCATGTAGAGCTTGAGTTACAGCTGTGAATAATGTTTTGGGTCACTATTTTAATAATGTCTATTATTTATCGATCACTTGATATGCACAGGCACTGTGCTAAGTGCTTTTCGTGCTTCATGTCATTTAATCCTCTCAATAGCATGAGGTGGGTATGATTACTGTTCCCAGTTTTTAGATGAGGAAACCATACCCTTGAGTGGCAAATAACTTGCCCAAGGTCATCCAACTAAGTGTGAGAAGTGGGGTCTGGGCACACTTTCTGACTCCAACACCCCTGCTTTAAGCCAATACTGTTCTGTCTCCCCAAGTCTTCTTCATACTGCCACTTGCCTCTTCTGGAACCAAAGCCACCACTGACTTCAGACATGGCCCTTGTAGTAATGATGCAGTGGTGGCAATGACAGTGATAGCAAACACATGTGCCAGGCTCTCTGCTACATGCTTTACATATATGTAGTCCACTAATAATCCTAGGACGCAGGTCCTATTATGATTTCCATTTTGCATGTGAGAAAACTGAGGCACAGAGAAGCCTCACAGCCGGAAAGCAGCAGAGGCAGATTGGAGCCAGGGCTGTTACTGACCTTTGCCACTGCAGTTGAGATGGCTCAGTGGTGCAATTTACTAAACTGGCTTTACAGTTCACTCCCAGGTAGAATGTGGGAATTCCTCTTGCATGACATCTTTCCAGATTGCTCCTCTGCTGTTCTTCATCTACACCTCTATTAAGATCATCTTTCAAGACTTCCCCACTGTGGGATATATATATTTTTTATAATAATGCTCTCAATGCTGGGGGCTCATTTCTGTGGCCCACTCAATAATTAGTGTTGCAACTGGGTCTTTGAGTCCTGCTCTGCTCCACTGATGTACTGCAAGCTCCCTGCTGCTTTTTATGTGGAATCCTTAGCTCTATCGTGAACAATCACCCTGTGGATCATTGTCCAAATCTTTGCACAGAGTCTAAGGCAGCTCTCTCCACTGAGTGAGGCTGGGGGTGGAGGAGGGGGGAGGAGATGAGAGCAAGAGAATAAGAATGGGTTTCACAGTTGGAAGAGATGATAACTGAGGCGCAGACAAGGGAGCTCCTTC
This sequence comes from Papio anubis, assembly GCF_008728515.1. Classification (NCBI taxonomy): domain Eukaryota; kingdom Metazoa; phylum Chordata; class Mammalia; order Primates; family Cercopithecidae; genus Papio; species Papio anubis. The sequence continues at coordinate 80,574,906 of NC_044977.1, forward strand.
ATGGGGCAAAAGATCCACTACCATTTCCTACTAATGCTACCTTGATTTGGACAGAATTATGGACTTCTAAGAACAGATATGAGAAGTAAATTTGTTGACCTTGGGATACTGAATTTTATGATTATCCTTTTGATATATTTCCAACGTGACCTCAAATAGAAACTAAATGCAATTTGCATTGTGTCTTGCTTTAAAGTCACTACATACCCGATGAGAGTAATAATGATAATGATGAAATTACAAAACGATATGTATTGATAACTTATTTGTGTGAGAGGCACTATGTTAAAAGCCTTGAATGTGTTAACTCTTTAATTCTAGGTAAGGAAGTGCTATTATTTCCCCCATCTGCATGTGGGTAAATCGAGAGATTAGATTAAGTGCCCCGGCTACACAGCTCAATGCAGAGCACACACCTTTATGCTGTTTGGTCTGCTGTCATCAAGAACTTCTAGAGACAGAGCTCACTGCCATGATGATGAAGATGTTTTTAAAGCGATAATTGCTAACATCTATTTCTTTGTGTCCTGCAGGTGACAGAGTCTTTTATATACATCATCTAATTTGGTCCTTACAATCATTTTCTGAAGAAAGTACTGTTATCATTTCACTTTAAGGGTGTAGAAACTGAAACTTAGAACAGTTAAGATAGTTGCCCAAGGTCAAATAGCTGGTGAATGGTAGGGTCAGCACTGGAACCCAAGCTGTATCTGATTTCAAATCTAGTTTTTTAAGGATATGTTATTTTTTGCTCTTTCACAGTATAGCATTGAGAGAAAAAGAGATGGTTAATTTTCAATTAAAAAAAATAAGTATCTTGTTAGGAGTCTAGATTAATGCCTTCTCCCCTATTACAACTTTATACCAAAGTCAATGCATAACTATAGCATTGACCTTGAGGGCTATTCAGACCTTCAATCCTATTGAGTAATATTATTTGGAAATCTAGAAATCTTGTACTTATTCAATTTTGCAGCTGGGCAGAGTGGCTCATGCCTGTAATCCCAGCACTTTGGGAGGCCGAGGCGGGCGGATCACCTGAGGTCAGGAGTTCAAGACCAGCCTAGCCAACATGGTGAAACCCCATTCTCTACTAAAAATACAATTTTGCCATTTGTGGAAAGCTTTCTGTTTTTCCTATCCTTCCTCTCAACGTACTTTTTGTCTGTGGACCATGTTTATCTCTATATCTAAGCATCTAATCCATTTTAGCTTTAACTCTTTACCCTTATTCCTTATCTCTAGGTCTAACCCAGCTCTCTCCCACAAGCTCCAAAACTCATTTTACCCATCTCCTGGGCACTGCTGATGCTCCATACTAGAGATTCATCCTGTCCGTGACCTGACAAATCAGGACCTTCCACTGACTTCCCAATTTCTGGTTATGACACACCTATTCCTAAACTAAAACTCCAGAATCTTCTTTGGTACTGCTTTCTTCTCTAAAATCTAATTAATTCATTCACTTATTCACCTGTTTACTATGAGTGAAGCAGTAGAGTACAATTAATATTCATTCATTCATTCATTTATCCACTCATCAAATCTCACACCTCTGCTACTGGACCATGGATGCTAGGCTAGATCAAACAAAAGAGCACGTAGAGAGCTTTGCGTATTAGTATATAACAGAGGGTAGATGATAAGTGCACAAAGTAAGGCAGGTATGAGTTTTCAGAAAGGGAAGAGATTATTTTTAGCTGAAGAGCAGCTAGTGACCATTCTCATATTCCCTCCTTTTCTTCCCTGCCCACAGCCATCACCAGATCTCAAGCATAAAGATATAAAGAAAAGTTCATTGTCTCACTCTGAAATCCAGGCTATTCCCAATGGCTCAGCAATTTCACATCATCTAGCCTGAGTCATCTCAGCTTTAGATTTTAGTCTATGATCAACAGGAAGCTTCTGGAAAACTTTAATCAGAGAAGAGCATCATTATCTTAGTGAGGACTTTAAAACATTTGTTCTGGGAACTATATAGAGGAGTAAGAGTGGAAGCTGGAAGGGAGCCTATTGAGGTGGTTCAGTCAAGAGGCTGACATTATTTTCTATGATCCAGACTGGGTATTGGCAAATTATGATACATGGACCAAATTTGGCCCACAGCCTGTTTTGTAAATAAAGCTTTACTGGAACACAGCCATGCCTATTTGTTTACATATTGTCTATAGCTGCTTTCATGCTATGACAGCAGAGTTGAGTAGTTGGGTTGCAACAGAGACCATCTGGCCTGCAAGGCTTAAAATATTTCTTATTTGGCCCTTTATAGAAAAAGTTTGCCAACCCCTGTTCTAAACACACGATCTCCTTTCAAGTTTTAGAGGATAAAAAATGTTTTTGCACCTTGGGGAATAGCACATGATATTCTATCTGCCCGAAGCATCTATCCTCGCTTTTGCATTGAATCTTTCTTGGCCTTCAGGTCTCAGATTAAAGGCCAGACAAGTCTTTGGAACTGAAAAGATGCCCTCTGTTCAATCTTTCCACCCTGTTTGAATCCTTCATGGAACTTTTGTAATTGATTGTAGTTTTCAATTACGTATATATTTGTTTATTGTCTAATGGTAACTGCCATGTGGATGGGGGCCATGTTTGTTTTATTCATCACTGTATATCTAATAGTTAAGGTCCTTTAAAGATAAGGTGCTAAATAGATGCTCTGCTCAAAGAATTGAAAATTAATGAAATTACATGGTTGTTGGAAGACATTTAATGGATTTTATATATTTTTAAAATACAGAAACTTAAAAAAATTTCTTCATCAATAAAACAAGCACAGCAAATGGTTGACTGCTTCTCATAAACTGGTAAGTAGAAGATAGGCCGGGCGCAGTGGCTCATGCCTATAATCCTAACATTTTGGGAGGCCAAGGCGGGTGGATCGCCTGAGCTCAGGAGTTTGAGACCAGCCTAGGCAACACGGTGAAACCTCGTCTCTACTAAAACACAAAAATTAGCTGGGTGTGGCAGCGTGAACCTGTAATCCCAGCTACTTGGGAGGCTGAGATAGGAGAATCGCTTGAACTCGCGAGGTGGAGGTTGCAGTGAGCCAAGTTTGCACCATTGCGCTCCAGCCTGGGCAACAGTGTAAGACTCTATCTAAAAAAAAAAAAAAAAAAAAAGGAAGAAGAAAGAAACCCAAATAAAAAAATAAGCAAATTACCTGATCAGCTAAGTGCCTACCAAAGAGGACATCCAAATAGCCAATAAACATATGAAGAGTTGCTGCAACTTCATTTTTTATCATGGAAATGCAAATTAAAGCAATGCAAATTGTAAATTAAAACAATACAAATCCACTAGAAGGGCTGAAACTTAAAAGGCAGAACATGTCAAATATCAGCAAGCCCATGGAGAAACAAACTTTCTTACACTACTGGTGGGAGCATGAATCAGTGCAATTGCATTGGAAACTTTTAGCAGTATCCACTAAAGCTGAACTCCTTCCTCTATTCTCTGAGACTCAGTAGAATTCCACACACGGGTTCACCCAAAGACCTACAGAGAATGTCAATAGTACTACTTGGAATAGCCCCAGATGAATACCCATGAATAGGATAAATACACTGTGATATATACGTACACACACACATTGGAATACTAAATCACAATGAACAATCTGTCACTCTACACAACAAAATGGATGAATCTTTCAAATGCAATATATATAGAGAGACACCAGATACAAGATGAGTTCATTAATGTGTGTTTTTTAAAAAACAGGTAAAACATAATTGTGCTGTTAGAGGTCAGGGTAATGGTTATCTTTGGGTGAGGGAAGGAACTGAAAAGGGGTCCCAAAGTATGCTTATGGAGAACTGTTAATGTTGTCTTTCTTGATCTGGGTGCTGGTTGTACCAGTATGTTAAGTTGCTTTTTTTTTTTTTTTCCTGAGATGGAGTCAAGCTTGCTCTGTTGCCCAGGCTGGAGTGCGGTGGCGTGATCTTGGCTCACTGTACCTTCCGCCTCCTGGGCTCAAACAATTCTCCTGCCTCCACCTCCCGAGTAGCTGGGATTACAGGTACGCACCACCACACCTAGCTAATTTTTGTATTTGTAGTAGAGATAGGGTTTCACCATGTTGGCCAGGCTGGTCTTGAACTCCTGATCTCATGATCTGCTCTCCTCAGCCTCCCAAAGTGCTGCGATTACAGGCGTGAGCCACCATGCCTGGCCACCAGTATGTTAAGTTTTAAAAGATTTCTCCAAAGTGTATTTTGAATACATGTACTTTTCTCTATATTAGACTTCAGTAGAAAATTAAACAGAAATTTTGAATGACTGAGTATTTTCTAGAGTCTCTAGTGTATTTGAGGCATAAGAAAGATAAAATATGCTTCCTGGAATATATACCCTTGGAGAAGGATATCTTTAAAAAAATATATAAGCCTGCTGCTCATCATAGAGAAGGACAGACCTTCATTGATCTGCACAATTATATTAGAACTAGACAAGCACATTTTGCATCATGGGCCATTAGTGGTTTATAGAACACATTAAGAGCAACATCCTTGAGCCTAGAGTGAAGATAAAGTAAAATATCAGTGATATTTTATAAGTTACAAAATACATTTCTTAAGAGTTCCAACGACATTCTCACACGTGACCTCGCTACAAGCTTTGTGGGCACAACAGTCTATCCACATAGTACAGATCAGGAAACTGAAGTCCAGGGAAGATTTGGTCACTAGAAATAGTGGCAGAGATGGGCTTCTAACCCTTGTCCCAGAGGTCTTTCAATATTCCAAGACTTCCTAGGTAATTTGTGTTTAAGAATACCCTTTTAATGAGGAAAACTTTCTGAAAACACTGCACAGAGTATAATAACCTTTTAATATCTATTAAGCATGTACATGAGGACCCAAAATCACTGAATTTAGTGATGTTTCAAAATGAATTTATATTTTACTAATCATAGCTATACATATGTATTTGAAAAGTGGCCATGTAAATAAGTCATTACATATATGTGTGTATATGTATATATTCATTATGAGGGTAATTTTTAATCCAAATAGTCTAGTGGTCAAAACGCTAAGTGTTGGGGATCAGAGAGCATGGTTTGAGAATCTCTGCAGAGCCTGTGGCTTCTAGTCTTTCTTCAGGTTTCCGGCAGAGACTCCTAGAGTTTGGATGTCATATTCCAGCATTCCATGGGGAGCATCAGCAAATGGGTGGCAGCCTTGCCTACTGCTTATTAGCCACCTGACTTGGTACAGCAGAGAGCTGGCACTCCCATCTGCCTCCTGTTTGTGTTTCCTTCTGCAAACAGCACCATGTTTCACTTTAAATAACCCCATTCCCCTCCTCTCAGTTCAGATCATGTGGTAGGGCTGACCTCACTCTACCCCAAGGCCTGCTAATCGGAACATTCCATTCCCAAACGACAGGTGCAGTGGGCAAAAGAAGCAGACAGGACCAAGTAATGGTCAGTCTTGTGAATTTGGGTAAAATAATTGGGAAACAGAAGATGTTTTCCTTTGGGGGTTGTTAAACTGGTAGGACATAGCCTGGAGCTATAGGGGCCATCTAGGCAGTATCTGGGAAGAATCTACTAGGGAAACAGTACAGACCAAATAGAGTGCAGAGATAGTGGTGAGTGTGACAATATCATTGGAGCACCTGGATCCATCTGTGCCTGAAGCTGGTACTACCCTTGGACATTATAGTTATACAAGTTAATACATTCCCATTTTTCCTTAATGTAGTTGGATTTGTGCTTCTGGCTTTGCAACCAAATGAGCCCTGTTACTATACTTGAGCAGATAAACTTTTTCTGCTTTAATTTCCTTGACTATAGAAGGGCAGTAATGATGATATCATACTCAGAGTGATTATAAGGATCAGATGAGGTAATGAGTGCAAAAGTACCTGGTGAGTTATAAACTGGTAGAAAAATGCTTATTAATGCATGTTTTTGCCTTAATTATGAACCCACAAGAGAGGACATTACAGAAGAACAACAGCTACATAATAAAGGCCTTGCCTCTTCTTTCTTCCAGCATAAAGAGATTATAGCAAAGCCTAATAAGAGCTGAACATATGACTGTTCTTATAATTCCTTTTCTAATTCAGATCTGAAGTTTTGAAAGTTCAATGGATCATGTGGAAGGAAGATTAGATTAAGCTCTGGGCTACAAAATGAATTGCTGCAGGAAGAAGCAGTGGCTGCCTCTTTAAAGAGATTTTCTCATTCTACCTGAATATTGAAGATATTAAAATCTAGATTTGGGCAACTGTGAAGGGATTATAGCAGAACAATAATTTATTTAAATCTCAAGAAGCCACATGCCAGTTATCAGACAATATATGCATGTGTTAAATATTGATGTCAAATGATCAGAGTACAAGGTCATCTTTTAGACTTGAAAAATATGCCTAGAACAAATGGAGGAATAAAAACCATTACCCCCAGCTCCCAAGTCCAGTTTCTAAAGGGTCCACTAAGTGCCTGCCTCCCCAGTAGTAGAGAGAAGGGGATTATTTCCACATTTCCTGGGGAAAAGCCTGGTCACTTCCTAGAGGAGGTCATCCACTCAGAATTCTGAAGATGGATCTGAAGTCCCGACTCTGTGCTGATGACAAGTAATGATAAAGATGGTTTCTAGAGCACTCACTCAGGAAGACCAACGCCAAATTTGACCAGAGGTAAGCATGTACCGCTTTTTGTTTTTTTTTTGTTTTTTTTTAAAGGAAATTATTTTATTTTCTTCTGGTATTAATATTTGCTTGTCAAAAAAGACATCTCGAAAAGCATAGAGAAGAAAGAAAAAAGTAGTAACATATCTTCTATATATTTTATCTAAATCTATTATTAAAAAGAGTAAGAAAGTTCTATTTATTTTTTAAAAATTGGAATAATATCACATTTGGCATAAGTTGCCTAACCTGCTTTTGTTACTTACCAGTATGACATGTAGTTTTTTTTTAATGTAATGAAAAAATTATTCAGTAATATAGGCCAATAGTTTCCTTTTTGCTATGTCATAATATCCATGCTAACAGATAGGAGCCTCCTCTTTAATTTTTAAAATTATTTTAATCAATGGGGCCAGATCCTATCTGTAGTTAAATAGATAGGCAAATCTTTAAGTTATCTCTCTCTCTCTCTCTCTCTATCTATCTATTTCTGACACAGGATCTTGCTCTGTTGCCCAGGCTGGAATGCAGTGGTGTGATCTTGACTCACTGCAGCCTTGACCTCCCAAGTTCAAACAATCCTCCCACTTCAGCCCCTGCAAGCAGCTAGGACTACAGGTGCACACCACCACACCTGGATAATTTTTATATTTTTTTGTAGAGATAGGCTTTCACCATGTTGCCCAAGCTGGTCTCAAACTCCTGAGCTCAAGTGATCTACCTGCCTCAACCTCCCAAAGTGCTGAGATTACAGGCGTGAGATACCACACCCAGCCCAAGATAAATATTTAAGTTAAAATTAAGATAAAGTTTAAATCTTGAAGCTAAAGTTTTATTTAAGAGACACTCCTAGAAGTGGTACTACCTTGTCACATGGAATTACAGATTATGGCATTTGATATGCACAGCTAAATCATTCCCCTTGGGGCTGTACCAATTTTACTTCTATTGGCATTATAGGGGGGTACATGTTATCCCATATCCCTAACGATACTTTATATTGTCCTTCTTTAGAATTTGTTGGTAATCTCTTAACCCTGGCATTATCAAAAGGATGACCATATAGACTGGCAAGGAAAGCACTGGGGATGGAAGAGTTGGGTGCAGAAGAACCTCAGAGAGGAAGAATAGTGCACACAGTGCAGGAAGGAACAGTCCACTTGGACTTCTCTGGGTCCCTGGTCAAGGCTAGAATTCTATGATGTGACTGAACCTGATAATAAATATACACAGATTATCAAGAAAAATACAGGTACTAGTTAAAACCATGCAGAGAATCAAAATATTTTAATTTACCTAATATAAAATGTTCATACCCTGACTGATATCAGACCCTTAGAGACTAGTCCAAGATGTCTCAAAAAAACCGTCTTGTGAAGGAACGAACAAGAGACATTTTGGAACTGGTCCAGCTCCTGTGGGAAGCTTCCTCAGGCTGTCTCTATCATTCACTATAAATCTCCATGAGTATACTTGCCTCTGGATGGATGGGAAATCAATAAGGACAAGAACTTTAGGAACTAAGTGTGACATCTATTGTCATGGGGAATCTTGAACCAGCTCTCTAAGCCAAGAGCAAACACCTCCAATAGGCTGATTCGGCACAGTCTGCCCTTTGGCAGTTGCTGAGGATCTGGGAGGCCCAAGGTTTCTGAGCACTTTCCTTTCCAGAAGCACACCAGTGCTGAGCTAACCTCTGCACTTGCTTTCTGTTCTATATGGAATAGCAATTCCTGCTCTCTAGCCCTGATGTAAATGCTACCTCAAAGCCTTCCTCAATGCCTCTTCCCACTCAGTGCTACAGCTTCCTCTAGCTCCTTTAGGACACAATGCAAACCTTGGACTCCATCACTGCACTCGGCTCATTGTGTGGCTACTATGTGTGTGTGTGTTGGTCTTCCCTCTGGACTGAGAACGAGAGCAATGTGTGTGTCCTACTTATTTCTAGTATCTCTTGCATCTGATTTCATGCCTGCCACAAATTAACTGCAAAGTAAGGATGTATACAACTGAATAGAAAGACAGCAGTCACTCATAAATGTTGGGTGAATGTTGATTGAATCTTTATTTACCTCTATTTTATTTCTTTTCCTAGAGCATTCAAGGCATAACAAATGCATCACCAAATGCCAAACAAGTCCATGAGGTCCCGTGATTGTCCACATTCTATGGATGAAGAAAACAATGGGTGAAAAAAACAGGGATTCAGTGAGATTCTTTAACCTGCCTAAGGTCCTACAATTAAGGAACAAATATATATTTGCATAAATTTAATCCATTTCTCGTTTGCCCGGAGAAAAGTGCACTGACAGCGAGCTACACTTTATAAATGGGAAATGGGTTAAGGAGTCCAAGTGCAGTTTTGTTACATGGATATATTGCCTAGTGGTGAAGTCTGGGATTTAGTGTAACCATCACCCAAGTAATGTGTCTTGTACCCATTAAATAATTTTTTATCCCTCACCCTCCTCCCACCCACCCACCTACCTTTCCACCCCTCCCTGTCTCCATTGTTAAACTTGGGCTGCTTGATTTCAAAGACTGTGCTCTTAAAAATGACATTATCCTGCTTCCAGGTCTCTGGCTACATTAGGAGCCTAAAACCTTCATATCTGAAATCTATTCTAAAACTCACTTCAAAACTGAGTGAGGCAGAAATGCACACAGCAAACTCATCCATTTTTACAACTGCCCTGATGACAATGGGTTGTCTTTGATAACTTACAAACAAAACAAAAGAAAAACCTATCAGGGAAATTATAAATGAGATGAACCATCCCAACCTGCCACATCTCTTTACACTCTTTCTGGAGAGGGGTGGGAATTATAGGTTTAAATGGATGATAAATACATCATGTTTTGAATGAAAACAAAAGTATCAACAAATCCTTTGATCATTAAATCAGCATACATGAAATTAAAATAAATTAGACTTGGAAATGATAAAGTTATGATTAAACAAATGCTAATTCAATTAATATTGACAGTGTTCTAGGCTGAAGTCAAAGGGAAGCTGGTCCCTGCTCCCTCCTCAGTGTTCCCTGGCAGAAGGTAAGGCCACCTCGAACAGAGTGACATTTGGGATGGGAACAGAAGGAGACAGATGTCTTCAGGTGACATGTGCCAAGACTGCCAAGTAGGCACCGACTGCCCTGGTACCCTTGCTATCGATGATGGACAGCCACACCTGCCCTGCTCAGAAACTCAGTGTTCTTATAGCCCCCTGAAGCCACCACATAGACTTTCTTACCCACCACCCCACTGTAGTGTCCAGGGCCAGACCTGAGCTTCCTGCATGGGCAGACCCTCCCTCTTATTGCAATCAAGGCCCTTTTCAATGCCTCCTTCACAAGAGAACTCCCTAGTCCTTCTGTCTGGAAGAGGATGCCCCCTCTTCCGAATCCGCAGCGTATTCAGTGTGTCTCACCCCATGCCTCTTTCAGTACCTCCGTATCTACCCAGCTGTCACTTACTAAGCTGTGTGCCCAGAAACCAGTAAGTGCTTACCATCTTCTCTAGTTATTGTCCATTTCATCATTTGAATCCCAGCTCAGTTATACTCCTTGGGGAAACTTTCTATAATCTCATGATCGGGTGAAATCCCTTCTTGAGGCACCACTTCTATCTTGTCCTCCCTTTTAAGGAATTTTTCATTATTTGCAAGTTTACTTGTATTTTAGAAATCATTTGATCATCATTTTCCCTCACAGGAGTGTGACCTTCATGAAGGTAGAACTGTGGCTATTTTTACACACTGTTAAACTCCAGACTCTAGCACAGTAGTCAGAATGTGATAGACTTAAACCTTGTTGAATGAATAAATGAGATTAATCAAGACAGCGTATTTAAAGCATCCTGTAAAATATCTTAACAGTAAACACTCAGTAATAGTTGTGACATTACTTTACTATTATTATTAATATTTCCAGTAGAGACCAGGAAACATATACGTAGGGGGTCAAAAATTCATGTCCCCTGACTAATTGCCTTTTTCTTCCCTTCTTTTTCTCCCTTTTCCATGGTTTTGTCCTGGCCTACAATAAACTCAAACTATGCAAAATAAGCTTCTCCATATTCAAGATTTCATAAGAAAGTAAGTCTAAAGGTGTCATAGACACCTGAGCAACCATTAAATAAGTAAGACATTATTGTGATTTTTCTCAGGTGCAAATCAGATAGCACTGGATACGCCCAGGTTAAGCTCCAAGATGGCTTTGGCACAGGACAATCTGTACAGAAGCACATGGCTTGAGCCTCAAGTCAGCTTTCATCTCCCAGACTCTCCTCAGTCTTTTCCCTAAGAGACTATTCATGGGCTAAATGATTAAGGCTAAGATGGATGTCCTGAGGCTCAGCAGGGGGAGCAAGGGGAGCAGTGGCAGCGGCAGGGAGGTCACCCTACTAGACCCTAGGTCTTCTTTCAAGACAGTCACATGTCATAGGCAATTAGATTGGGTGCTCAGAACTGGGAGTGCAATTCAATTGTCTATGAAAACAGAGCCCAATTGAGTTGCCCTGCTGGTTCCATGGGAAGCTTCATCACCCCAGGAGGAGTGACCCAGGACCCTTCCTTTACTTTTGACTGCCTTCAGCAATCCATTTGTTCTGGGACACTTGCCATCTGAAGACAAGCAAATATGCAGTGAGTGCCACTACCCAGCCACTGGGATAGTTAACATTGATTAACTTTTATTGGCTGGAATGGGCAGTACATCTCACACAGCAGTAACAAGCAGAAGAGTCAGTCCATCCCTGATTCAGAGGATGGTATTAGTGTGACACCCCCGACCCCCTCCTCCTTCTTGCTCATGATGAGGTCCACTGGATGAACACCAGATGAAGGGCCAGTTGCTACATAAAATCAAAATCCTAAAACCACCTTGGGATGGATAAAACACTTGGGGCATCCAGAAACCTCTCTTCTTACCCATTTGGAAACACCTAGAAACACCTGGAAACCTAGGGCTGACTATTATGACCAGCAAGTAAAATAGTAAATAATCTCCTGCTCTGTGCCTGATTCAATAGAAGGAATAAGGACAGACATGCTTCCCCAAACACAAATAACTCACATGTACAACGTTCCTGTTGACTTGAGCCCTTGATCTGAAGCACAGACTAATTGCTTTCAATCCATTTTTCTAGCCTCAGGATCCCCTGCCTCTGTCACTTTTTAAACACAGTTTCATGCCAGAGTCCAATGTCGTGCTGAATATAAAGATTGAGCTGTCCGATTAAAAAGATATGTTCTTGACCTCCTATCTCATCCTTATACCAGCCTCTGAGATTCCTCTTTGCAATATAAGGGGTCCTCAAAGGCTAGTTTGAAAACCATTGCATTGAATTGCCTTCTTAGGAATCTCTAAGCCTATACCACCAATGTGAGAACCCAGTCTTGTTCTTAATGGAGAATATGGGGCCTCAGGCCTTATCCTCAGTCAGTTCTATTGCACACATTTTTTGTAGAATCAGGGCTTTTGATGATTCAACCCCCAGGCTCAATGGCTGGCCACGCCTGGACAAGGGTGTCTGCTAAAATGGGGTTAAGGCTGAAGTCTCACACCTCCTCTGTCTGCCAAGTCATGGATCTTGTCGCAGGGCTTCCTGCAACTAAAGGCAGAGACACATTTTCTTAATGTGCCCGACGACACACAGCTGTGGCTCCAGCTCACACTTTGAGTTTTTTTTTCGTTGTTGTTGTTTGTTTTTCGCTATATGTATTCAGGAACATAGCTCCTTGATAAAGAACGAGGAAGCTCAAACACAGCAGAAAGTGGTGATGGCAGGAGGAATAGGTAGGAAGAAGCATTGAATGAGGGACTCAAGTCAGATTTGAGTCAAGGATCAAGTTTCAAAGTGTAGAAAACTTCTCCGTGAAACACGAGTTGTTCTTGTTATTTTTTAAACAAATATTTGATGGGCTCATTTTGTACACATACCTGGCACAGTATTACATAAGGGTTTTACATAAGTGGACGGAGAAATGAGTTAATCTGAATAAGAAGATAGGTTCATTTGAAGAGCCTGGCTCGGTGGAGTTGCAATTTCTTTCTCTGAGGTCTGCCACCTCCCAGGCCGCCAGGAGGGCTTGTCGGGGCCTGCATGAAGGCTGCCAAGTGTGCAACTGGACAAGCCCTGTGCGCCCAGGTGACCTCCTGTCTCCTCAGCTACACACTCAGGAGCAGCGCTGCTCGCTCACAAGGCAGGGCAGGACCCCGACTCGGCTCCAGGGAATTAACAGGCAGAGGTGACAAAATGATCCCCAGTGTTTTAATTATTATTTAATTATGCTCCATGTCATTACCTCAGCAACAACTCTTACAGGGCCTGTCGTGCTGCCAGGGGGAAAGCAAGAGGGGGAATTAAAAGATTTCTCTTCCCACTGTCTGCAGCCGCATTCGCATTCCAGGTTTGCAAAGCTTTCTAATCAGTCCAGTTGGGCATGAAAAGGCAGAACGTCCTTTCCTCAAAAGCCCATTGGAGCAGAGGCAGGAAGAGAAAGGGGACTTTGAATGTGATAAGTCAAAGAAAAATTCAATCCTGGCCTTTCAAATTCTCTTGGGCTCAAGAGTTCTTTTCTTTCCTCCAGCATCTGCCGCTTCTCCCTGAAGTTAGAAGAAAATGCCTCTTGGGGGCTGATTCTATGCCATGCAGCAGCCCTGGAAGCTTCTTTCTCAGGGAGTCTACATACCCAGCAGCAGCACCCTGAGAGAGCAGAGGGCCACATCTTCTGGAAATTAACGCTAAATTTGAGGGATGTGAAAAGGGAAGAGTCTTCGAATTCTTCTAGCCAATGATTTACAATTCTATCATGTCTGAAACATCTCATCCAGCCTCCGCTTCTCAGGGTGGGTGAAGGGCTCACAACCTTCCATGGTAGCCCACACACTGCTCAGTCCATGTTTTCCACAGCAGGCTCTTTTAATTTCAACAATCCATTTACTAAACAATTGCTTCAGAAGTAGGTTTGAATCCTAGCTGTGTCGCTTGCTAGTTGTGTGATCAGCAAGTAGGTTAATTTCTCTGAACCTCAATTTTCTCATCTGTAAAACAGGGATTAATAATGGTACTTATCTCTTTGGGTTTTTATGAAGTAAGATAATATGATTTAAGATCTTGATATAGGGCTTTGTGACATGTTAAACATGTTTCATTATATACCATATATGATATATAGGATGTAATATACTATATATTATAGGATATAACATACTATATATTATGGGCTGCAATATACCATATATTATGGGAAATTGTATGCCAAATGTTATATAATAGTGGCCTATTCACTGTGGATGAGGCATTCTAGAAGGTCTGCTAGACCATCTTCTTTGGAGTCCACAGGGACCATGTCTCCTTTTTTCCTGTTTACCTCTGTATTTCTAGAGCATAACATGAGGAATAGCACACAGTAGGTCCTCAGTAAATAGTCATTGAAAAATATGAATAAACAATTTGGGAGATGTAATGGACCATGGAAAATACAGTGATAGAGGGAAGCCCAGAGTGCTGTGGGAAGAAAGAGGAGGAACCGTACTTCTAACCACCCCTAATTGACAGCTAAATTAAGTCCCTGCCTGCCACCTGTAACAACCCAAAGTATCAGGTCTAAGGCCTCTTCCAATATCCCTCAAGGCATTCCTTACAGCAAGCTTGTCCAACCTGCAGCCCACAGGCCGCATGCAGCCCCAGGGCAACTTTGAATGTGGCCCAACACAAATTTGTAAACTTTCTTAAAACATGATGAGATTCTTCTTGCAATTTTTTTTTAGCTCATCAGCTATCATTAATACTAGTGTATTTTATGTGTGGCTCAAAACAATTCTTCTTCCAATATGGCCTAGGGGAGCCAAAAGATTGGACACCCCTGCCTCACAGGATACAAGGGTTTTTTTCCCCTCCCCTTCCTTAGCCACATTCATTACTCCCCTCTCATCTCCTAAGAAAAGCAGTGTCCCTACGACTGTGCTATTTAGAACTGGACAAAATATTCCCACTGTGGCCTGACCAGCACTATTTCCTGCAGACTCATTGGCTACAACCAATGACGCCAATAGTTCCATGGGTTCTCAGTGCCAACCCTATTCTTTGAGTCTACACGCAGCTTCTCTCTCTTTCACATTTGGTCAAGATATTTATGTGTAAACAGCAATTTAAATTAAACTGAACTAGCTTCATTGTATTTATTGATGTCAGGGACCACTGGGTAACTTGGGTTGCCCTGCCATTTCACAAAATTGGAGCTGGGATGGCCAATAGAGTGCTTCCATGAAACTGCAAGACTGAAGCATCAGTTCTTCATGAGCTAAAAGAAATTCCACCCCAGTCATGGCATTTTGGTTTACGTGTGGACCTTGAGACATCATTATATAATGGCTGAGTGGTTCAGAGATGTCTTTCTCCACATGCAGGCCAGATATCATCATTATCACATGAGATGTTTCCAGGTGGGGCTCATGTTCCTGTTCTAAAATGTTCACAGTTGAGTATTTCTTCTGATGTGTATGAGGTAAACCAAAACCAGTATTTCAAACTCATATTTTACACAGATATTATGGCTATTTACTCATATTAAAGTTTAAAGATAAGTCAACTTAAAGAAAGTACTGAGTACACAGAAGCACAGGTGGTACACAGATAGAACAGAACTCCAGGGTCAGTCTGGGCAAACCAGAAAAGGCAATCACAGCTCTCTCCCCAGGACCTGGGAGGCCTGATCTCATGGCTGTGATTGCACCAAGCCTTAGTTCCTTTATCTGTAAAATGGGAGTTGATCATTTTCAATCAGCCGCCAGCTGCAGATGGCTTGTGAGGATAAAGGGAAATAATATGAGCAGTCCCTGCCACTTACTCATTGTATTTATTAAATTTTAGCTTGCAGTTAAATTCTTGATACACTTTATCCAGTCAATCCTTATGGCAATCTTATGTGGTAGATGCAATAAATCTCATTTTATAGAGGAGGAAACTGAGACTCAGGAAGAGATGAAGCAACTTGACCAAGTCACATAGATAAGAGGAAAAGCCAGGATCTATACCTGTGTCTCCCAATTCTCAAATCCATGCCCTTCACCACTCCTGGGGTGTATGTAAGTGTGAGCTCTGCAGAGTCTGTTGAAGTGAACAGCATGAATGATATGGAAAATGAGCTGCATGAAGGTGGGGGCTTGGCTGCTCTGTTCATTGTTGTGCTCCCCAGAGCACTTGGGACAGCTCCTAACACACTGTGGATGCTCAGTAAATGTGTACATGAGAGATAGAAAAGAAGGCGAACAAGGGAAGGGAAAAATCCAAAAGAAAGGAAGAGAAGGAAGGTAGGATGGATGGATGGGAGGAAGGAAGGGAGAAAACAGTCTTTGGCAAGATGAAAGTTTGTGGGTTCTACCTATGAAAACAAAAGGTGAGAGAACCAGACTCACTGCTTGGAGGTCAGGAGCTGCCATCATTGCTGAAGAATAAACAAGAGAACCTCTTTTAACCACTGACAGGTTAGTTCATCTGTACACCGGCTTGTTCTGTGCTAGAGTAGCTAAACCATCAAGAGTGTCCGATGGCGGAATTAGAAGAAAGGGATGCAAAGAACAGTAAATTTTCACTGATAGAAAATCATCAGAGAAGATCGATAATAATGCATATTTGTCCAATTCTCTTTGAAAACAATTTTGACACCAAAATAATATATACATCAGTATATCTAAGCTTACCTTCTAATATTATAGAATCAAAAGTTGGGAAGTATCATTGAAAAATATTCTTGTTCTAAGCAAAAACTGAAAAAAGAAACATATAAAGATTAAAGATTTCTGTATAACAAAATATGTCATGAAGTTAAAAAAATAATAAAAGTGAGAAAAATTTATATAAGCTCTTCAAAAGACAAAGGACAGCATTAATATGCAGGATATATATAGTGTTCTCATGAATCAATAAGGTATAGACAAATGAAGTATTCAAAATCCTGAAGAGAATTTAAACAGATTTGCATAGAAAAGAATGCAAAAGTCCAGTAAATATTTGAAGAGCTCTCAAGCTCTCTAGAAGTTGGGAAATTGTAAATTAAAACAAGATTAGCAAAAAATGTTTGAAACATTGATAATGGTCTATTGGTTATTATGGCCTTTGAATATACAGTTGGTAAGAGCATAAATGGATGGAGCTTTCATAAAAGTTAATTTAGCAGTATTCGTCAAAGTTAAAAGTGGACAGGGCTTTTGACTCAGCAGTCCTTTTTCTTGGGCTCTTATCTTTGGAAACACTTGTACAGGTGGATAAAAATGGGATCCTACGGGCATTCATAGCAGCATTATAATAGTGAAAAACTGGAACCAGCTTAAATACTTATCATTTAGAAGAATGCTTGAATGAATCGTGGTACATTCATTCTATGAAGTCTGTTCAAAAGAATGAAGTGGACCTATACACACTGAAATAAAGATCTCCAAGATACACTATTGGTGGGAAAAAAGGCAGGTTACAGAATAGCACATATAATATGATGCCATTTATGTTAAAAATAAGATACCTATGTAATATCTAAATATGTGGTATACGTGCACAGAAAAGGGCTTGGAAATATGTACCCCAAAATAATGACAGAGATTACCTCTGGGGAACAGAATTGGAGCAGGAAAAGTTGAAGGAAAACTTTCATGGCTTGCTTTATATGTTTATGCATGGCCAGAATCAGAATATATTCATGTATTACTAATATACATTTTAAAAATAGCAAAAAAAGAAAGAATTTCAATTTCTCTGAGCCCTTCTGAACCTACATCATCCCCTAAACTGAGATGTGTTTGTGGATTTTTTGCCTTTTATTTAATTGCTTTTTTACTCTATCACAAGCTAACACCTGGATGCCCCTCGCACACATTCGGATGCCTACACACGCTAACACAATTCACTTGGCATCACAGAATCTTGGAAACAGCAAAGGCCTTGGGGATGATGTAACCCATTTCTCTCCTTTTAGAGATAATGCAGTGGAGAGTTTCAATGACTTGCTTATGGTCTCACAGCAAAAGAACCGACAGGGTAGGAACGAGGAGCTGGCTCTTTGGCTCCAAGTCCAAGTTCTTCCCATGGTACTCCATGGCAGGGGAAAGTCCATTGCAGGATGAGACCCCAGAGGCTTCTAGTGGTCTCACCAACTGCCTTTCACCTGCACCAGTGCTGCCCACTACCATCCACTGCGCAGGTGGAGTCTGAGGCTGCTGGGAGCAGAGACTTTTCCCAATGCATCATGATTCCCACAACACCTGTGCTAAGTCACTCTGAGCAGCTGTGGAAATCCTGCCCGTGTTCAACAGCCCTTGAAGTTTCTCATTTTTGTCTTAAAGTGAGTGCAATGTGGCAGAGAAGCTACTCATTACAGGACCAGGGACACGGTTCTAGACTCTTCTCAAGTCCATATGCTGCAAAGATTTTAAGGACTCCCTTCACGTCTCCAACTTTTTCTTTTTTTTTTTTTGAGACAGGGTCTCACTCTGTCACCCAGGCTGGAGTGCAGTGGCACGATCCCCACTTATTGAAGCCTCCATCTCCTGAGTTCAAGTGATCCTCCTGTCCCAGCCTCTTGAGTAGCTGGGACTATAGACACATGCCACTGCATCCGGCTAATGTTTTTCGTTTTTGTTTTTAGTAGAGACGGGGTCTTGCTGTGTTGCCTAAGCTGGTCTCTAACTCCTAAACTCAAGTGATCCTCCTTCCTCAGCTTCCCGGAGTGCTGGGATTGCAGGCCTGAGCCACTGTGCCTGCCTCCACTTTGTTCTTAAATGCATTATTTTTGCATAATCAAGGTGTTCAACACACATGCTTTGTAGTTACTGAACTTGATTTAAGCTGTTTTTCTTTTTGAGGTGACTTAGCAGTAATGCATGCTGCAGATGAGCTTTTATGTCTGTCTCATAGTAACTCCACTTTAAGTGTACCTCTCTCAGTGAAACACATTCACTCCTAAAGAGCATGGAAACTTCATCTTTTTAGCTTGAATTGTATTTTTTTTATTTATGTATTTGTTTGCTTCGAAACAAGATCTTGCTGTGTTGCCCAGGCAGAAGTGCAGTGGCACAGTCCAAGTTTACTGCAGCCTCAAACTCCTTGCTCAAGGAATCCTCCTGCCATCGTCTCCCAAAGCTCTGGGAGCACAGGTGTGATCCACTGTGTCTGGTCATGAATTGGATTTTATTTTCATTAATTAATTAATTATTTTTTGAGACAGAGTCTTGCTCTGTTGCCCAGGCTGGAGTGCAATGGTGCCATCTTAGCTCACTGCAACCTCTGCCTCCCAGGTTTAAGCGATTCTCCTGCCTCAGCCTCCTAAGTAGCTGGGATTACAGGCACTTGCCACCATGCCCAGGTAATTTTTGTATCTTCAGTAGAGACAGGGTTTCACCATGTTGGTCAGGCTGGTCTCGAACTCCTGACCTTAGGTGATCCACCCCCTGCCCCAGCCTCCCAAAGTGCTGAGATTACAGGCGTAAGTCACCACGCCCAGTCAGATTTTAAATGCTCTGATAGAATACTTGAGTTAGAAGGATCTTCTTATGAGTAATGTGAATACTTGATTTAGAAGGATCTTCTGAGTAATGTTTTAAATGCAATCAATCGGCTATTAAATATACACTGTCCCATATGGTACCCACTAGCCACAGGTGCCCATAGAGTGCTTAAGTGCAGCTTATCCCAACTGAGATGTTTTAGAATAAAATATGCACCAAAAAGTTTTCAAAATATGTCATGAATATTTTTTATGATGATAACACATTGAATAATGATATTTTGGATAAACTAGATAAAATATATTACTAAAATTAATTTTCAGTTTGTTTTCATCCTGTTTAGTGTAGCTACTAGAATATTTAAAATGTTACATGTAGTTTGCCACATATTTGGACAGCACTGAAAATAATTCGTTTTATAACCTTGGATTTTTCTCATGCCAATTTTCTTAAGGGGAAAATTCTCAGAACATAGCCATAACTTGCAACTGTGAATAAAAGGTGGGGTTTAAAAGGGATCACTTAATTTAACATTTGATCAGTTGAGTGTTTAATATATTCTGGATGCAGTACTCGATGGATTGACTCTTGACCCCAAAGAGTTCACAGTCAAGAAGAGGAATTAGACCATCATGCATATAATTAATTAAAAATGTCAGTCTTCTTCACTGTCCCCAAACCTGCAAAATAATAGAACTCTTCAAATGTCTAAAAATCTATTCTAGGTAAAAGCATTCTAAAACATCAAGTTCAGATCACAGATGTCTGTGTGATACCTAGAAGGTGCACAGGAATTGCCATGTAATGCATAGTCTCCCAAATCAAAAACAATAATAAAGTCACAAAACATTCTTCTAAAATTGTGTTTGCATAACTTTTTTAAGGAGAGGAAGAAGTCACTCTTTTTTATTGTCATGTGACTTGGATAGAGGCAAGGGACAGATTGTTCCAATGACCTCTTACTTCACCAAGTCCATACTAAAGAATGCATGTAACTAAATGGAATTGAAGTAT
Organism: Papio anubis; assembly: GCF_008728515.1. NCBI lineage: Eukaryota > Metazoa > Chordata > Mammalia > Primates > Cercopithecidae > Papio > Papio anubis. The sequence continues at coordinate 80,595,059 of NC_044977.1, forward strand.
GCATTCATGAAGGCCTATTGATATTAATCTGACCTTCTAAAAATTGGCAAGTTTTGACAAGTGAGTTGCGCAATTTCTATTCCTATCTAGCTAAAGGATGAAATAAATTACACACACACACACACACACATCACCCCTGGCTTGGGTCCCTGGAAGCTAAGCTTATGCTACATGATGTCTCTCCTGGACTCCAGATGATTGAGCTGAGCTGCAGAACTATCTCATTCTTTTAAATAACTACATGATCTCTCACTGCATGTATGTACCATACTTTATTTAACCAGCACCATATTAAAGGATATTTAAAGTCTTTACAGACATTTTTTTTTTCAATATAAACAGTGCTGCAATGAACACCTTTGAACACATGAACACGCATGTTAGATACATTTCTGGAATAGGAGTGCTTGAGTTAAATGGTGCATGTGCTTTTAATTTTGCCACATATTGGCAAAATACCCACATGAGAAGGCTTACAATTTGTGTTCTCATCAACAATGTATGGAAGAAGAAAGGCATTTTAAGGTACATGTATTTGTGCCAGATGAAGAGATAGTTTTACATAAAGCATAAATAACCTATAGAAAAATCCTGCAAGGCTACATTAAATAAAAAGAGGCTAAATTTAGTGTAACTATTTCACTCATCTGTTAAATTTTGTAATAAGGAATTTAAAACTATACAATAAATACCACTAAACATAAAAAACCCTCTTATTTAAGGGAAAATATCAAAATGTTAAGAAGGAAGAAAAAGCATATATAGTAAAAGAGGGAGACAGAAAAAGGAAAGAGATCTATAGAAAGATGTCATACAATGAGTTTGACACCAGTAAATCTCAGTGAAAATGAGGAGACTAGTTTTTCTACCAAGGAACACTCACTTTCTGGGCCTTTCGTGAATTATGCATTTGTGCTGTTCTGTATCCTCAGGTGTGGCAGGTTGCCATATTGGACTTAATTCTTCAACTCTCTCTTTATCTGTACCTTTCACATAGCCTTATCATGGGCAGAGTCTACTTCCCTGTCCCTTGACTTTGGATTGGCTATATGACTTGCTTTAGCCAATGGCATGCGTGCATAGGTACCATTGGGACAGTTCTGAGCTTAGGCCATGAGAGTCTTCATATGGGCTATTTGTTCTCTTGTGCCCCCACCATCACTTTGAGAAAAACAAGCCCCTGAGTACCCTTCTGGTCCAAGGAAGATGGCAGACTCAGGAAGGGGACCTGAAGCCATATCAGCTGAGCCCAGGCTAAATCAGCCAACCCCCAACTGACCTGCAGATGCGTGAGCTAGCCCAGCCAAGATCAGCAGAGCCACCCCAGCTGAGCCCAGCCTAGATGAGTCAACTTTCATCCAACCTGCAGACTACATGAACAATGAGAAATGATTGTTATTTAAAGCCACTGAGTTTTGGGGCAGTTTGTTACAGCTCATTAATATATCAGACAATCAAAAGGATGGGTTTGACCAAAGTTTTCAAGGTCCTCCCTTCATTCAACAAATATTTATTAAGTACCCACTATGTGCAGGCACTAAGCTAGGTTCTGGGGATGCAGTGAAGAACAAGATAGACTAGGTCTTTGCTTTTATAGACTTGAGCCAAGTAAAGAGAAGACAACATAGATAAGCATGATATGATTAATATATATGACTGGCTGCCGCTTTCGGTTACTTGTACGGTGAAGTTTTCTTAGAAAAAGTGACATTTCAATCCAGATTTGCCTGACAAGGAGGAGCCAGTTCTAAGTTCCAGGGGTGGAATGCTCCAGAAAGATAGAACAATTAGAGCAAGGGCCCTGAGTGGGGAAGAACTTAGTGCATTCAAGATACAGGAAGGAGGCCAGTGTGGCTAATCATGGTGAGCCTGCCCTTGAAATACTGTCTTGCTCCTTTTAGATAGTTAGTGCCTCTTTGTATTTGGGAAAAATGTGCTTGCTTCAGTTGGCAAGAAGTCTGTGTCAATTGTAACTTCACTATTCTAAACTTGGCTTGGACTTCAAATAAAAATGAAAACCCAGCCTCACTCTATTCTCATTTAAAACACATCTACTGCTCACTCCAATCTTTAGTAATAAATGAGCACAAATGAAGTAAAGCAACTAACAGTTGAGGTAATAGCCAAGAGAGGATGCAGACAAGGCTTCAATCACCAGGTTCAACACTCAGAGAAGCAATAGCAGATTGATAGAGTGAGAGAGAAAGAGAGAGAGAGAAAGAGACAGGAAGAGGGAGAGAGGGGAGAGAGAGAGAGAGAGAGAGAGAAAAGAGAAAGAAAGAAAGAAAGAAAGAAAGAAAGAAAGAAAGAAAGAAAGAAAGAAAGAAAGAAAGAAAGAAAGAGAGAGAAGGAAATAAAAAGATGCATTGTGACATTCCCCCCTCTCCAAACCCCCAGAAATTAGCTCCATTTAGATACTGGAAAAGAGGACAGTTCACCTGGCAGCTCTCTGTTTATTATTCTGTGACCTTGGGTAGATTATCTAGCTTCCATGTGCTTTAGATTTATTTATGAAATGACAGTGGTAATAACTAACCAATCACAGGTTGCTATGAAGGGTTAAATACAATAATATGGTTCTAAGTCTTTATAAACCATGAAGGGCCACTTAATTGTGAAGCACCCTAATTATTTATTAAAGATGCCAAGTCCTTCCCCGGGCTGGATTGCTTTCTATCCCTAATGGGCAGAAAACCTGGAGTATAATATTTTGATACATAACATTTAAAAATATATAAGCCACATGCTATTATTGTCCAAGTGATAACACCATTTTATGATTATTAATCCAACAATAAATTCTCCAAAGACTCCTAGGGATATAACTTTGTCTTTCTCATGACTTTTCTGTGGATATCCATGGAAGCACAGCAAAGAGTTTTCGCCTCTAAATATTCTTATATGGAAATTGTGATTACATTCCATTACATATCAGCAATGAGAAGTCTAAAATACACAAAATACACACCATTTATCTTTGGACTATATTAATATTTTATTTAGGCGATGGTCTGACATCTGAGCCCAGAATAAATATTTTAGAAATCTCTTTAATGTCTCAAAAATCCTTTAATTGATCCTTCTTTTGGCTAGTCTCTTTCTTCAGTGTTAAACTTTGAACTCCTGAGTTACAATTAGCAGCATACACTGCCGTCCTTATAAACAGAGGGAGGTAAGTTTCATATACCCAAATGTTCAGTCTAGCAGCATCCACCACAGTACTGGCTGCTGCTAGGACCCAGAGGTTGTGATTAAGAGTTCATTCATGCTGTCAGTGGCACCACTGGAACTGAATTGCATCTCCTGGCCTTTGGCTTTCAGATTTATAAAACTACGAAAGCCATATTCATTTCCTTCATTGGCTTGCCCTAAGAAGCTAACACGAGTGTTGCCGGCCCATTCAAAAATGCATAACATAAATGTCAAAGCCCCATTCTGAATGATGTTTTTCTTGTAGAAATTGTTTTTCCTAAGCTGATTCTAATAACGCAGCCAACTATCTGGCACATCTAGGGTAAACAGAGAGAAGAGGACCCAGTATTTAGATTTATCAATAAGTAAATGTAAGACTAATGATGTTTCACATTATGTGAGTACTTCCTACTTTGTCAGGAGATCTGTCACAGGATTCCTGTAGCGAGCTTTCCTGAAGCATTTGAAATGTGATTTGATTTATGGAAAATATTGTGTAGGGAAGATACCTGATAAATACATTTTGGATGATAGGATGAATAAATAAACAAGCGGATGGTTGGATGGGTAGGTGAGAAGATAGACGAATCAATGAATGAATTAGCAAATGAAATAAATGAATTGGACTTTTGGAAGATTTTCTAAATTGTCAGAAGGGAAAGGGGACGTTTACTAGCTATGAGTTCATTCATGCCTAAGTGAGGCCCTTGCCTAGTCTGTGGCATTCCAAAATGCAAGCATGAATATGGAATCAAATAAATATTTTTCAAATGTCAGTGTACCTGGGGTGAAGAGACAAAGAGATGATGGCTGTCAAGGTAACAAATTTACATATTTATTTCAGACTGTATTAAATTAAAAAGCGATGTCCATCAAAATTACCTAAGCCAAAGTTATTGTTGATCCTCTCCACATTGTTAAATTCTGTAGTCATTCTGACACCCCACACCATTTACCCAGCAGTAGCATTTAGGGTGGATGACAACTTGCACCTTTTTTTTTTTTTTTTTTGAGATGAGGTCTCACGCTGTACCACTCAGGCTGAAGTCCAGTGGCATGATCACAGCTCACTGCAGCCTTGACCTCCTGGGCTCAGGTGATCCTCTGATCTCAGCCTCCCAAGTAGCTGGGACTACAGGTGTATGCCATTACACAAGGCTAATTTTTGTATATTTTGTAGAGATGGGCTTTGCCATGTTGTCCAGGCTGGTCTCCAACCCCTGGGTTTAAGCAATCTGCCTGTCTCAGCCTCACAAAGTGCTGGGATTATAGGCATGGGCCATCATGCCCGGCTGCACCTTCTTGATACACGGTCCTCCCTTGGCTTCCAGAAGTCTTTTTTTTTTTTTTTTTCATTTATAATTTTAATAAATTAAAAATGGAGATTGAATTATGTCACATGTCTTTTCAGCATCCATAGACATAATTATATAATTGTATTCTTTTGTTGTTGTTATCTGCTATTTTATCTTTTTTTTTAATTTATTTATTATTATTATACTGTAAGTTGTAGGGTACATGTGCATAACGTGCAGGTTTGTTACATATGTATACTTGTGCCTTATTGGTGTGCTGCACCCATCAACTCGTCATTTACATCAGGTATAACTCCCAATGCAATCCCTCCCCCCTCCCCCCTCCCCATGATAGGCCCCAGTGTGTGATGTTCCCCTTCCTGAGTCCAAGTGATCTCATTGTTCAGTTCCCACCTATGAGTGAGAACATGCGGTGTTTGGTTTTCTGTTCTTGTGATAGTTTGCTAAGAATGATGGATTCCAGCTGCATCCATGTCCCTACAAAGGACACAAACTCATCCTTTTTTATGGCTGCATAGTATTCCATGGTGTATATGTGCCACATTTTCTTAATCCAATCTGTCACTGATGGACATTTGGGTTGATTCCAAGTCTTTGCTATTGTCAGAAGTCTTAATTGTCATGGTTTCATGAGAAAGTTTGCTTCTTCCAAGAACTCCCATCAACAGAGGCATGTGCTTTCACTCCAGCCATATTAGACTCCTCACTGTGCCCAGAGATTCTTTGCTATTCCCAACTGTAGTGCCTTTGCTTCTACTAATTATTCTGCTCAGAGTGATCTCCACATTCCTTTCTTCCTAGTGAAACTGCGTTCATGCTTTGAGACCTGAAATTGCTAGTTCTTTATCCCAAAGCCTTTTAGGAATTCTCTTCCCATCCTCCAGGCTCTGTCCTCTACTTGGTTTCTGCCTCTATGTAGCAGCAGTGATAACAGGAGTGATCTGAACAATTATAGGAGGGATGGGAACAGTAAGAGGAGTAATAAAATGGGGAGGAAGAGAAGCAGATAGGTTTAGTGAACATTTACTATTACTAGATGCTGGGCTAATTCTTTCAGATTCATTATTTTACTGAATCCTCACAAGGGCAGTTATTATCGTCACTTTATAGAGGACACACCTGAGGCTTTGAGAGGGTGTTTGGATTACCTGAGATTATCCAGTTAAAGTGTGGAGGTGAGTTGTGAAACCCAGGCCTAACTCTGTCCAAAGTCAAAATGCAAAACCACCAGCATTTGGTATGGATGATCACTTGCAACTTTTTTTTTTTTCAAAGTCTCACCCTGTCACTCAGGCTAGAGTGCAGTGGTCATTCTGATACCCCACACTATTTACCCACCAGCAGCATTTGGTGTGATCACCGCGTGATGCTGCCCCATAACACTGTGTTAGATTTGTTGGTGTCTCTATATCCCCCATCTCCTCACTGAGGGCAAGGAAGTGTCTCTATAGTTCCAATGTTTGGTTAGTACTGAGTGTTTAGGGCATGTTTTTTAACTAAATGAAAGAAGGTGGCATATTTTCTAGAGTAAGAATGGACTTGTGATGATCTCTGCTGAGCCTTTGTACACAATCATGGAGGTAGCCAGTAAAAGCCTGGTGGGCTCTGTCTTAACTGGACCTACCCGTCCCAAAATGGGGATGGGAATTGGGTGGGAGTCATTTTAGTGTGAAATCAGACTGCTTCCATGGTCAAGAGGCCCTTCCACGCTGGGTATTTCACAATTTCTTGGCCTTACTTCTGGCTGCCTGATATACTTAGTTGGATGTTTACATAGCAGAGTTTACTCTAGCAGAGAATGAATGAGTATGTCCTCTCTGTGGCAAGCAGTTGAACTTATTAAGACTGACACCAGTCAGATTTGATCTCAGTGGCTCTTTCACCTCGTGGTAGCCCCTTGAAAAATCTTATTTACTCAAGATGAGCCCTGGCTTTCAACTGTTATTGGAGGACATCCTTCAATTCACTCTCAATGAACAGTGGGGATAGCTCAGTCCTTGCTCACATTCCTGCCCCCTTTCCCTACTTGTCCTCATCAAAGCCCACTCAAGACTGCCACCACCATATTTTCATTGCATTTATTGCTCCTATATGCTCCCTCAGATCTCCCCGTCTCTTTATAGCCAAGTAATGTATGCCCTTTGGTTAGGTCACACTCTAAATAAGGACAACACCATTAAGTCAGAACGTTGTACACTTGTAGAGTGCCTTGTGACTTATCAAATGTCTTTTTACCCATTATGTTAATTGCAGTTTTCTAGTATGGGTGCACCACACTTTCTCTTGGAGCAAAACTCTTAAGTCAGCTTAATTTTTTTCAAATTCAGAAGATGAGAAGCATGCAGGATATTATTAAAATAAATCTTTCATTTTATGTTTTACCAAAGGTACTTGGTATCTATTAAATAGCGGTAAGTTGACTCAGCACAAGGACTACAGAGACAACTGTAATAGTATCCCTGCTCCCAGGTGCCCCTGCTTTGGAGCCCAGATAAAAATAAATAAACAAACACTTGCAAAGGCTGGGGAAAGTGGAAACACACGAGAAAACACAGGAATGGGGAAACATCGCTGCTAGGGTTGACCAAGAGGATGTAAATCATTAAGAAGGAGTATTCCATACACAAATACCAGAAAGAGGTCCTTTTTAAATTACAGCAATACATGTTCAATGCCTACCACATTTCAGGCACGGAGGATATGACAGTGGGTATGACAAACGTCCTTGCTCTCAAGGAGATCATAGTCTAGTGGAAAGACAAGCAAACAGATCAATCCAGTAGAAGCTTTAGAAAGCTGTGATCCTTTTAGACTTGTGCCACTGAACCATGACACCCTCCCACTCCAGGCTGACCTTGTCACTGCCATGTACTTGTCTTCTGGTCACTCCTTCTCATCCATCAGAGATGTGGGCATCTGACTCATGGACTGCCTCTTCAATCGAGATAATGCTTTTTATGTGGCAATCTATCTGCATCCCTGCCTCTCAGATTCTGACATCCTCATCTCCAGTAAGCACCTCTTCTATTTGCTCTCTGTCCCCTACTGGGAGGTTACATCCTGGACTCTGATCACTCAACACTTCTCCATGGCCATAAGCCTGAATTTTAGCCTTAGGTTCTGACTATGGACTCCTCTCCTACTATTTTCTTTGACTACATCCTCTAAGACTCTTCATTGACTTCCCAGGGACCGCTGATCCCTTGAGCAGAAGTGGGATGTATTCTGCCTCCCCAAATACTCAAGGGCAAAAGACTTTGCCACCATTTCCTGTCAAAGTGCTTAATGTAGTAGGTGTTCATTCGAAATTCATCCAGTTTTGTTGATGTTTACAGAGTACCTGCTAAGTGCCTGGCACAGGTGGACCAGGCAGGCAAGGCAACTGTAGTCACTTTTACAGCCTGCTGGTGACTACACTTCTGAATCCATTGTCCAGAGGTCATCTCTGAAAAAACTAATAAGAAACTGTTCTTAAAAGTTTTTAGAAGCTCAATCTTCTTGGCCAATTCTCCCCAGGCTCCAAAGAGAAAAATCAGGATCCATCCTATAATAATTCCACAATTGTTTGATTCTTTTCTACTAAGAACCACTAGGATGAACTAGCTGAGAAATGCCTTTGCCAGCACCATCTATTTTAGGTAGATCTTCTTTGCTCTGCTTGTAGCAGTTTTTTATACTTGATACTTTGCTCAAAACTCCTCAAATTCCCACTGGAATTAGAGGACTTACCCCACCTCCAGGGGCCTTTCAAATGATAATGGAAGTCAAATGTATTTCTGAAGCTAGGCCAGGAAAACCCAGCAGCTTTGAAAGCATAAGCACATGGTCTTTATAGTGACTGAGTAATATTAGGGCACCAAATAATTATTTCAAAATAAGGGGAAAAGTAGTACGTTTTTATGCCATTCTTTTAGAAGAGGATCCATGATGAAGAAATAGGTCTGAGTATGAGTTTCCATTGTCAGGATACTACAGCAGCCAGAGTGGTCTGTTCAAAGTTTCAAAACCCAGTGACTCAGACCTCTACCCTTATGGTCAAATCCAGTCTTGAATGAGGCCAGGGAGGGTCTGTATGATCTGACCCAGAGTGGCCTCCCTCCTGCTCATCACACATTAGCCATGATGGTAGCTTCCTGGTTTCTTTCACAGGGCCAAGCTGACTTTTGTTTTCAGGGCCTTTGAACTTGCTCTTTTCGTGCTTGGAACCCTCTTCCTCCAGATTCTTCTATTACTGGCTTCTTCCTGCCAAATGGGCCTCATCACCCAATATAGTTACTCCTAGCCTTAATAATTCTCTATGCATGGTCCAGTTTGTGTGAATGCTTAGCATACAACTTGAAATTATCTGTTGGCTTATTTATTTCCGTTATTATTTCCAGCCCCCTTTAGAGTGTAAGCCCCTTGAGAGCAGAGAGCAGACTTGGTCATTACTGTATAATCAGAGTATAGAACAGTCCCTGGACATAGTTGACACATGGTACATATGTTTTGAGTAAATGATTTGAAAACATTGAATAATTTTTCCATCAAAGGGCCTTCCCAAGCCACAGCATTTAATCCATACATAAATGTGGTGTATGAAGCAATTAATCAAAAACTTTGCTTATCATGCACCACCAATGGCCAATATGGAATGCTCACAACTCTAAGGAACATTAGTCTTCCCAGGCACCGTCCAGACACTCTTTTGGCACAGGTGATTCTGGGGTGCAATTAGTCGGCAAGAACAGCACCAGCTACCCTGCAGTCTCCACTTACAAACAAGCACAGTGCTGGCGGGGTTCCTGGGAGGGCAGAGGCTGGCAAAGAGCCTACTCTTTGGACTGCATACTGATCATTAGAAAATTGGGTAAATGAGGATGTTCCCTGTAGAAAACAGAGATGGTGGTGAAGGGGCAATGGAGGATAATTTCGCTGATAATAGACTGAAGAACTGTTGATATTGGCAGAAAGAAAACAACACGTTTTTACAGTTTGAAACATTCAGTCTTTAGCCAAATATCCAGGCAGATTATGATTTATATGGACATGGTTGTGCAAACCCCAGAGGGAAATGCATTGTATGAAAATATATGTATACATTTCAACAATGTACTTGAGGCACCACATGCATGCACCTTGCTGAAATTTTATGTGCATACTCTGCTGCGTGGCTGGAAAAAAAAAAAAAAAACAACCCCGCCCTTGCAAACGTACCGTGTGCATTTTACATCTTTTCTAGTGGCTAATGTAAACACACCTTAAGTGATCATAAACGCTTGGATTAACATCAGTCAAGATATCTTGAGCACATATGAATTTAAATGGCTCTGTTGATTACATTTCCACTTAGAGTTGGGAACCTGACATATTAAAAGAGACCAGAATTCAGAAAAGCAAGATTTTTTTCCTGCGTGTCCCAAGAATCTGGTTACAATGTCTAAAAAATAATATCTGAATTTTAAAAGTAATTACTAGCACTTATGGAGGAGAGGACTTACTATACACAAGGCATTTTGTATACATAATGTTGTTTTATCTTCACAATAACCCTCTGAAGGGTTTTATAAATGAGGACAGAGTCATCTTGGGTGAAGTCACAGATTTCACCCAAGATCACACAGCTAGTGAGGTTGGAACTGATTCCAGCCCAGGCAGTCTGACTCACGAGCCCACATTCTTAGTTATTCCATCCCACTGCCTCTTCAAATCCTAGACTACCTTTAGCTACTTGAAGATTCACAAACACCTGCACACTCTGTGTCTCAGATTGTTAATAGTGCCTTGTTTCAAAAGCTAAAGCAACATCATTACTAACACTTGTCTTTGCAAAAACTCAGAGCAGGCTCAAGCTTAGGTTTGTAATGATATAATTCTCATTCTTAGGCAGAAAAGCAGAACGTCCATGAAATGACAGCTCAAGGGCATGGAGCATTTCTCCATTTATTTATTCATTCACTTGTTCAGTCAACAAAAGCCTAATACGTGTAATTTACTAAATGCTGAGGATATAAAGGTAATGAAGCGAGTTTACATTTTAACATCAAATATGTGTTAACCCATCAACAAATTAAAATCTTAAGAGGGTAATAAAAGGCATAAAGGGAAATGCATGGTACTAGGGGATTCCTGGTCCTGTTTAGGGGGCATGGAAAACCTCCCTGCGGATGACAGGGGAGCTAAGAGCTGAAGGCAAAGGTGGAGTTGAGGGTTGGGGAAGGGAACAGCCCCAGGAAAGGTCCTTGAGCAGGAGAAATCCCAGCCTGTTGCAAAACCTTAAGGAAAGTAGGAGTGGCCAAAGTGCAGGGAGACAGGTCAAGTGAGGGCAAGGCAAGGCTGGGAAGAAGTGGGCAGCCAGCATCCCAGTGCCAGCACTTTCCCTAGAGTCGCTTATCTGAGGCTTCCAACTACCCTTCAAGGTAGGTACTATTATGCTTTTTTTTTTTTTCTTTTTTTCAGAGAAGAAACATGCCATTTAGAGTGAGGAACTCAATTTTACCTATGGTCACACAGTCAGTAAATGAAGGATTCGAAACCAGACACTCTAGCTCTGAGCCTCCACTACTGACAACTGGGCTACACTGCCAGGACACAAGGAACTCAAGACATTGCAGAAGTTTGTCTTCAGAGCCTGGGCTGCTAATCACGGTCCTGTGTTGCCTCATGGCTAATTCTAGGTGCCATGTAGGAATGTGTTGCTCCTCACTGGGAAGAGGATGTACTGACTTGGCTAAGGGAGCCTTGCCCTCATTGGGGTTTGAAAGACACGAAAGACATGCTGCTGACACAGTGCCTGGAGAATAAATGACTTCAGAGGTCTTTGCACACTCTGCTCACCCTCTGACCCTGATGCCAATGTCATAGGAAGATCAATCAGACATGAGCAGAGTGACTGTGACTTTCCCTGGTCCTTGGCAAGTTACCTTGTGTGCATGGAGCAGTTCTCATTATCCCTATTTTTCTGGTAGGAGGAGCAACATCTCAGATGTTTTCCAATTGGAAACCAGATTCAAACAGAAAGATTATTCCAAACATAAACAATATGGCTCAACTGGGGATTTTTTTTTCCCTCAAGAAGTATGTGTTTTTCCCAAATCTTTTTTCACTATGTGGCCTGCCAACATTTTGCTTGTATAACAAGGAAACTGGGTCCCTGCTTAGAGTCTGATGCTTGAGATGACAGTGACTTCTGCCAACCACCTTTGCCAAAGATATTCTATTAGTCTTGGTTGTTTATGGTCTAAGGGAGAGCTCCCTTCATGGGCATCTGGCAAGGGAGAGGGGTAAGAAACAAACAAAAATTAGAGCATGCTACTTTTGCTGTCATCTGGCACCCAGAACCTATCATGTAGGCAGCCCCTGGCATCATATTTGGGCAGAGATTGGCATCCCATTGGCTAGAGGGCTGGAAGCCAATGCCTCTCTTCCATCACCATCTCATTCTTCTCTCTCTCCCTTCTCTCTTTCTCTCTCTCTCTCTTTTTTTTTTTTTTTTTTTTTTTTGGTACCAGTAGACCACCAGCTGGACTTTCAGGCCAGTGCTTAAATTTCTTCTTTTGTTTCTGCAGATAAGAAATACATATATATTTTCACATGAGTGGCCTCTGGCTCTTTCTGGTAGGAAGCTTCCTCCGGCTACAGACACCTCAAAGCACCTGGCCCAGAGTCTCATGCTAAGCTGAGCCTCCTTTTTAGCACTTAGCAGAAACATTCTTGAACTTGCCTCTTGGACTTTGGAGCATCTAACTGCTGTTGGCCTGTTTCTATGACGCTCCCTGGTGAGAAGAGTTTGTCTTTTCCTTTGCACCACCAAGCCCCTGCCTGGGCTAAAATGGTGCAGAGTTATGGTGCTTTCCTCTGCTGCATGTTACAGCAGAGGCCCTCACCCCTTCCTTTGGCCAGGGCTGTCATTGGGGACCTCAAAGCCTCAGCTTTGTTTCTCATGTCTGCTGATCTGACAATATTCAGAAGTGTAGATGCTCTCTACTTCGGTGGTAAGACTACATCACCTTAAATGGATAAAGTTAACTTTAAAAAAATTCCTTGTTTTTCTCTTCCTCCCATTTCTGACCATTTCTTCTCTAGGTACAAAGGGGTTAAGAGTGGGGATGAGGGGTACTGGCAAGGACAAAACTGTTCCAATGTCCTTTTCCTCCCCCTTCCAGGCTTCTGAGTCTCCCTGTTCTTCCTTAAAAATTTCCCAGAGGGGGCTGAGCCCATTGCCTCTTATCAAAGTAAGGAGGGGAGAATTCCTGCTTGATAGTTAACTCAGTTTAAGAGATGCTCCCTTGCAATTCCGAAACATGTATTCAAGTAAACATGAAGCTCTGTCCAAATATAGGCCATATTTTGGGATCGGGATATCGTCCCTGCTGTCTGGTTATTTAGACTTCAATCGTGTTAGAAATATATCTAATTGGGTCACTTTACTCTCACCTTCCACTGCTGAACCAAGGGAATAAGGCAGATCTTGGAAGACATTGTATGGCTCTGTGGTGAGTTTAATTCTGGGTCTAATCAGTTTAGGTTAATACTTAGTATAACAAAATATTTGCAAGAGCAAATACCTCTTGCTCCCAGGAAGCTAATGGAGTACAGAATTAAGATTCTGTCAAGTTACACACTTCTTTGGCTGACAAGTTTCCTGCCCTTTAATGCTAAGGGGTAGACATTACATTGCAGGGTACAAATAAGTTGTTACAAAGCTGATTCTGGCACTTGAACTAAGGAATCACATTCATAATTTTAAGTCATGCTTGTCTATGTGTGTTTGTAACTTTTAATTAAAAATAAAGCTAAATAAAGTGAAAAGACAACCTATAGAATGGGAAAAAATATGTGCAATTGGAAACCAAATTAGAACATATTTCTAATGCCTGGTTAAGAGTTTAATATCCAGAATAAAGAACTCCTGTAACTCAACAATAAGAAGACAATCTAATTAAAAAATGGGCAAAAGACTTAAACAGGTATTTACCCAAAGAACATAGACAAATGGCCAAAAAACACACAAGATAGTATAACATCATTATTACTCATTAGGGAAATGCAAATCAAAATTCCAATGAGACACCACTTTACACCTACTAGGATAGCTAAAATTAAAAAAAAAAAAAAAGGAGATGTTGACTAGAATGTGGAAAAATTGGAACCACTGTGCATTACTGGTGGGAATGTAAAAGAGTGCAGCCACTGTGGAAAAGAGTTTGATGATTCTTCAGAAAGCTAAACAAAGAATTACATTATGACACAGACATGTTATTACTGGGCATATATTTAAAATAACTAAAAGTAGGGACTCAGATATTTGTGCGCCAATGTTCATTGCAGCATTATATACAATTGCCAAAAATTGAAAACAACCCAAGTGTCCATCAACAGATGAGTGGATAAACAAAATGTGGCATGTCTATACAATGGAATATTATTCAGCTGTAAAAAGAAACAAAGTTCTGAAACATGCTAAAACAAGGATAAGCCTTGAAAACATTATGCTAAGTGAAATACACCAGACACAAAAGAACAAATGTTAGATGACTCCTAGATATTTATAAGAAATATCTAGACTGGTAAATTCATAGAGACATAAAATAAAATAGAGGTTATCAGGGACTGTGGGGAGGAATAAATGGTGAGTTATTGCTTAATGGATTCAGAGATTCTATTTGGGTGGATGAGAAAGTTTTGGAAATAGAAAGTGCTGAAGGTAGTACAACATTGTGAATGTACCTAATACCACTGAATTGTATGCTTAAAAATGATTAAAATGGGCTGGGTGTGGTGGCTCACACCTGTAATCTCAGCACTTTGGGAGGTAGAGGCAGGTAGATCACGAAGTCAAAAGATCAAGACCATCCTAGCCAACACAGGGAAACCCTATCTCTACTAAAAATACAAAAATTAGCTGGGCATAGTGGCGTGCACCTGTAGTCCCAGCTACTCGGGAGGCTGAGGCAGGAGAATTGCTTGAACCAGGGAAGTGGAGGTTGCAGTGAGCCGAGATCACGCCACTGCACTCCAGCCTGGCAACAGAGTGAGACTCAATCTCAAAAAAAAAAAAAGAGATTAAAATGGTAAATTGTGTTATATATATTTTGCTGTAATGAAAAACATCATGAGAAAAAAAATAAGACAAAATAAAGCTGAGCAAATATTTTCACAATTAAACATCCCCTGTAGTTCCTTCAGCTAAATAACAGAGAATTCAAAACCAGATCATCTAACTTTTAGTTCTGTGCTAAACCCATGACAATAGTTAGCCTGATTTCTCAGTGACATTAAATTACACATTCATTGATTCATGCAAATCATCTTTTTCATTCTTCAGACATTTATAGAATGCCTAGTAAGTGCTCAGTGATCAAAAAGTGGTGGTGAGGGGTGGATGGAAGGAACAGATGTCAACATGTGGTCTATCTATGTCAGGTTCTGTGCTCAAAGGCTTTTTATGGGCTGTATGAATTAAGCTTCCCTTCAATGTTATGAATCATGATCATCCCCATTTTAGGGCTGAGGACCCGAGGCTAAGGCAGGTTAGGTGGACTTGCCCACAGTGCCTCTAGCAAGCAGCAGAATTGGGATTGGAGCCTAGATCTGACGGAATCAAAGTTTTCCATGCCTCATGCTGTTTTTACTTTCTCTTTCTCTCAAATTTCCTTGGATTCTTGGCTCTCCCCATTGTTGTTGGGAACCACAGAAAGCTTCCAAAAGGAAAAGAAGCCCCTTGCTGGTGGCTCTGGAGTTCAGGGTCGATCAAGGTTGCCTGTGTTCTGGGTGAGAGTGAGGATCAGATCTTGCAGTGATTGCACTACAGCTGGAGGAGCCCCCTGACCCACCATGGGGGGTTTGTGTGCAAGAATTACAACTTGTTGGTGCCAGGCGCAGCTAATAAAAAGGCATCTGTAACAGGCAAGGGGAGCTGCAGGCCCCCAAGGCCAGGATCCAAGCAAGCAGCAGGTGTGCCCTCCGCTTTCCACAGGTTGCCAGACAAGACAGCAGTAGGTTCTGCCAAAGGGTTGGCTCTGTGTATTCATTAGCAGCACATTCCTGAACCTTTGCAAGCTCCTTCTGGGCTGGGAAATGATCAAGGGACCACAGAGGGACCTTGCAGGCCAGGCCCAGCCAATTGCAGGCCTTCTTTGCTACAATGGGTAGAGAGGTTGAGGAGAGTAGGGAGCAGGATGGGATAAGGAAAAGTAGTGGTGATTCAGACCCATGCCAAGGGCCAAGAGCATGTCTCTTCTTGGCTTCTGCCCAGCTGTGCCACCTTAAATTCTACCTCTCTACTGCTTCTTCTGAGACTGCATTGAAGAATTCTGCTTTTCCCCTGCAAGTGCACAAGACTTGTTCCTGCATTCGTAAGAGCCTTATTATGTCTGCATTTTGGGAATCAGTATATTTCCAGATCAGCAAGAGAAGATGAGTAACTCAGGAAAAGAACATTTCCACTTACCACTGAATCTTCAGTTCATTACAAAACAGTGTGCCCTGCCTTCATTTACTCCATCACACGAGGCTGTAATGCACCACACAGTCTCCTGCTCATTAATACTGCTACGGAGCATTTACAAAGTATTTAAAGTCAGCCCGCTCCCTCTTTCTCTCTGCTCATTCCCTGTGGTGCAGTCCAGTTTCTGGGATAAAGCTGGATCAATAAACATGTTCTCTCTGTCTGTTGAGACTTACTGTCTTCCAATTAGAAGAGAGCAGCAAAATATGCCGCTTTATTATATAGAGACAGCAGTCAATTTTGGCTCGATGCTGAGTGGGAAATGCTGATTTTTCAGATGTTTTGTAACAGAAACAAACAAAGCATCACTTGGAAAGCAACAGGATTTTTCTTAGCCAAACTATACACAAATGGGTTCTTTCAGCAGCCCAAGGAAGGAGGAAGTAAGCAGGAATGCAGCCTTACGGGACTTCAGCTGGCCACTCATTCACGCTTGTGTGTGTGACCCAATGTGAAGCGGCAGCACAGAAACCTGTCAGAAGGCCTCCTGTCTCCTGGTTATTAAAATCTCTGCTTGGCCCAGGCGAGTTCTCAAATCCCCATGCAGTCTGGATCTTTGGCACTCGGGAGGCAAAGTGCCGAGATCCATATACCACCATACGGGCTGCTACTCATGAGCCTTTGCTCTAAAAGCTGAAAATGTAAGTCCTCTGGGGTCTTCACATTTTTGAACACCACACACAGGCCTTCTTGTTTCCTGGCAGACACTGCTTTGGACTCTTTGGGACTAAAAACTTATCGACTAAAAGCTTGAAGGTGGTTCAGGAACATCTTATGCTTGCGGTTCACTGCTAACATCAATATATTGAGAAAGAGAATAGGGTGGTGAGAGAGGAGGAGGAGCAAGAGAAAGGGGAAGAGAGAAGGGAAGAAAGAATGGGAGGGAGTGACGGAGGAAGGGAAGAGAAAACACACTAGCCTGAGAGTCAGAAGACTTAGATTTTACAGCTCTGCTCATTGTTAACCTCAATAACATAGGTCAAGACTCTCCCTTTTTTGGATGGATAATAATTTAAAAATCTGATGAAGTTTTATCAGAGATGTGTTAACATGGAGGTCAAATTAGAAGATGAGTATGAAGGCACTGTGTCGCCAATGTAACCCAAATAAAACAGGGCCACCTTGAGGCTAGCCTCAGCACAAAGCTATTAAACACACACACACACACACGCACGCACACACTCTCCAAAGTGTCTTGAATAGCAATGTATGAATGGGTGCCCTGTCTCACATCTATAACCCCAACACTTTGGGAGGCCAAGGTTGGAAGATGGCTTGAGACCAGGAGTTCCAGACCAGCTTGGGCAACAAAGCAAGACCCTATCTTTACAATAATAATAATAATAATAATAATAATAAGCTGGGCATGGTGGTGTGTGCACCACCACATGGTAGTCTCAGCTACTTCAGTGGCTGAGGTGGGAGGATAGCTTGAGCCCAGGAGTTTGAGGCTACAGTGAGCTATGATCATGCCACTGCACTCTAGTCTGAGTGACAGAGTAAGACCCTGTCTCAAAAAAAAAAAAAAAAAACCCCGAGAAACAAAACATAACCCAAAAAACTCCCCCCCAAAAAACAAAACAAAAGCAATGTACATATTTTACTGAATGCCCCTTCAAGAGGTAACAAGGAAGATTAACACTACACAACATAGTGATTTCCTTAAAGAGCTTTATAGACACATTTCCCTTGTCCCAAGGTCTCTTTGTTCATGGTAGTTGTTCAATTCTCTCTCCTATCTTCAAGAAGTTCAGCCCATACTTACCACATCTTTCACTTTCTGCTTCTCTTTAATCTCTTCCTCCAGCTTTCTAAATACTTTTATCCCCAAGTAGATTGGTTCATATGCTTACTTGTACAGAGGAATCTACTTTTCCTTCCCTTACTTTCTTCAACTCAGCCTTCCTACTCATTACCCTGATCTGTACAACAAAGATCCAATAACTGAGCTGTGACCATGTGGTATTCTCCTCAAAAGCTTGCAGCATGGAAAAATTGTAGTTCCACATATTTTGTTGTTGTAACTGGTTAAACCTTTAGTAAGGGATTGCCATCTAACCAAATCTGATTATACAGTGTCTCAATAGCACAAAATCAGTATCATCGTTCTCCAAGTTTATTTGATCATTTTAAAATAAATTATCATGGGTAAGACACTCTATAAAGAGGATGCTACGGCCTTAGAGTTATAGACCTCTGGAGGCATGGAAAACTAAATTAAAGGTATCACCCTGGACCCTCAAGAAACAGATTCCAAGAGTTATCCTGAACCGTCAAGAAATAGATCTTTAGAGTTCCCATGAGTCTTAGCCTCATATGTTTCTACGGCTTCACAATTCCATTAGTATCACTCAGCATGTAAAGAAAAGAGACTAAGGACAGTTGGATGAACTTATCCACATCCTCATAGTAAGTGGCAGAGTTGAGAGTTGAATCTAGATATTAGACTTCAAAACCTTGATGCCTCATTGGTGTTTAAATTATAGCCCCTACGTTTTGTCTCTGTCTCTCTGTATCTACTTCTTCAAGAGGCAGTCCTGCATCTAATCCCGTATCCACTACAGGCCTTCCATGAAGATGGATTTGGCTCTAGGGACTGATTTGATGGGCTGCCCTAGCTACAGTTGAGCTCCTTGTAAACTACAAAAGCCCCTGAAATGACCATAACTCATGTCTTTCCATTGGGTTAGGCAGGATCATAAAACACAAAGAACTCTTGCCCAACTTTTCACGCAGGCATTGCCAACTGATCATAGCCGGCTTTCCTGCCAAGCTCAGGCAAGGCACTGGGATCCTTTTCATCAGAGTACTCTAGGGAGCCACTGCCAATGATATGAGATGGCAGTTGAGAGGAAACCTGTTGGCCTAGAGCTAAGACACTGACTGCCCAGTGAAAATGCACATAAGTTACCTGGCAAGAAGAACTTATTTTGATATGGTTAATGACTCCATTTTTAGGCATCCTTCCTTCTCTTGTCTTCTGAGACATCACATTTGCAATGTTTTCCTCTTACTGTCTGTCTCAGACTCCTCTGCTGGTTCTTCCTTTTTGCAGTGTTGGTACCTCAGGATGAGGCTCCTTTTACCTCTCTATGTAAATTCCTCCCATCCCCCCAGTGATCTCACCAGGTCCTGTACTTTAAATATCTATGTCAATAGCTCTCATATTCTATATTTCCAAATCTAGATTTACTCCTTAAGCCCAGATTTGGAAGTCCATATATATCTCAATCTTAATATGACTTTGAAAAGCCTTCTTGGTTTTTCTTTCCCAACTTATACCTTCCTCATTTCAGTGAAAAGCACTATTATCTTTTCAGTGTTTCAAGTCAAATTTTCTTTCACTTATCCACACAACCACATCAAATCCAGAAACAATTCCCATTCAATTTACTCCATGATCTATTCCAAATCCATCCACTGTCTCTTCAACCACTATTTTAGCGCAAATCAGGAGCATCTTCTACCTGGACCCTATAATAACATCCTAACTGACCTCCCTACTAGAATTCTTGCCCCTCTCATTCCAAACTCCTTAGAGCTGCCAGAGTAAGCTTTTAAAAATGTAAAGTGTAGGCCAGGCACGGTGGCTCACGCCTGTAATCCCAGCACTTTGGGAGGCTAAAGTGGGTGGATCATGAGGTCAGGAGTTCGAGATCAGCCTGATCAACATGGTGAAACTCCATCTATACTAAAAATACAAAAATTAGCCGGGCATGGCGGCAGGCACCTGTAATCCCAGCTCCTCAGGAGGCTGAGGCAGGAGAGTCACTTGAATCCAGGAGGTGGAAATTGCAGTGAGCCGAGATTGTGTCACTGTACTCCAGCCTGGGTGACAGAGTGAGACTTTGTCTCAGAAAAGAAAAAAAAAAAAATGTACAGTGTACACATCAACCCCTTCCATGAATCCTTCAATGGAACCCCTTCACACTTAGAATAAAATCTAAACTCCTTACCCTGGCTTTTTGAAATTTTTATATATTTTTCTTTCCTGTACCTTTGACTTCAACCTCCCATATAAGTCTCTTCCTTTCACATTATATTCTTACCACACTAATTTTCCTTCTTAGACAAGCCAAGTTTGTTCCTGCCTCAGGGTCTTTGCACCATCTGTTCCCTCTACCTGCAGTATTCTTCCCCTGGATCTTCATAAGGAGGTTCCCTCTTATCATTCATGCATCAGCTTCAGCATTACTGCATCTGAGAACGTTTTCCTGACCATTTAGTCTAAAGTAGCCATATGTATTAATTTCCTGGTGCTGCTATAACAAATTAGCAGAAGATGGGTGGCTTAAACAAAGAAATTTATTCTCTCACAATTCTAGAGACCAGAAATGAGATCCCAAAGTGTCAGCAGTGCCACACTCTTTCAGCATTTTGAATATATCATCCCATTCTGTCCTGGGCTGCAAAGTTTCTGCTGAAAAAGCTGCTCTTAATCTAATAGGGATTCCCTTGTATGTGGCTCAAAGCTTTCCTTTTGTAGCTTTTAGAATTCTCTCTTTTGACTTTTGATAAATTAATTATAATATGCCTCAGAGAGTTTTTTTTTTTTTTTAACTGAATCTAATTGAGGACTTCTGATCCTGCTGGATCTGGATGTTCATATCTCTCTCAAGACTGGTAAATTTTCAGCTATTATTCTGTTAAATAGGTTTTTGGCTTTTCTTAATCCTTATCTCCCTCTGACACCCTTATAATGTAAGTATTTGTTTGCTTGATAGTGTCCCACAAGTCCTGTATGCTTTCTTTATTCTTTTTCTTATTTCCTTATTCCACTCTGACTAGTTTGCTTCAAAAGACCTGTCTTTAGGTTCAGAAAGTCTTTCTTCTGATGGATCTAGTCTTTTGTTGAAGTTCTCAATTGTATTTTTTATTTCATTCACTGAATTCTTCAGCTCCAAGATTTCTGTTTGGTTCTTTCTTATAATATCTCTGTTGCATTTCTCATTCAGATCATAATTTTTATTTCATTGAATTTATCTGTATTCTTTTCTATCTCATGAGTTTTCTTAAGATCACTATTTTGAGTTTCTTATGAAGCATTTTGTAAATACTTTCTTTGGAGTCTACTACTGGAGATTTATTGTGTTCCTTTGGAGGTGGCATGTTTCCTTGCTTTTTCATGTTTCTTTTATCCCTACATGGATGTCTGCACATCTTGTGGAAAACTTGCTTTTTACAATTATATGGAGTAGTTTTGTAGGGAGAGACTTTTTTCGGTAGACAGATTCTTGATGACAGTTGGATATGGAACATGGGCTTTGGTTCTGGGTGGCTCAGTAGCATGGTCTTTGTGTAGTTTCTTCAGCTGTAATCTTCATCAGCAACGTCTGTGACTGCCTCAGTGCCAAAGGCTGTGGGAGTTTGCGATGGCAGTGGCATGGTCTTACTGAGGGCAGGGACACTGGTTTAGTTTTCAAGTCAGGCATGTTGAGGCATGGCAGGCAGGCTGGCTGGCTGTGCAGCAATGTCTCTGGGGAGACGGGACCACCACTGAGATGGGTGTCAGGCTTTGCACAGGAACATATGGGCAGGGCAGGATGGCCAGCTGTTCAGTGGCTTCCCCACTGTGCAGATCTGCCAGTTTTCTGCGGGAATTGTGCTACATAGGTTTGGACACCAGGATCTTGGTCATTCCATTGGGCCTAGGCTTCACATAACCAGGATTGTGGTGATGTAGGCACCGGTGTGAATATGATGAAATGATGGCAGAGCCTCAAGAATGGAGAGAGCAGTGATACTGGCCCCCAGGTCAGGACACATTGTAGCAGTGGGTCTGGTTTCAAGATGGTACCATGCTATAACAGCTTAGGTCATGGGATTTGTAGGTGGTGATGCATGACTTGGGTTCCTACTCTGGGGCAATGCAGCTGCATGAACTAGCGACTATCTTAACTGGATTCAGAGCCCATGAAGACTGAGGGATGCTCCTATAGCAAAGACCACTGGCATCTATAGTGGCTATAGGAACTGCCAGAGGTCTCCAGCTTATCTTTTCCCTGGAAGAAGAAATCCACCATGTCTCCATGCTTATCCTAGTCGGGGAGAAAGTGTGGTAGATACAAGATGATTTGCTCTTTCTTTTATGGCGTTATTTTGGGCATCCATGCTCCACTAGGATTTTGCCACTCCTTAGGTACTTTCCAACATACTTCCTCAGTCACTCTAGTCAAAATATAGTTGTTTATTGTTTTGGTCTTTTTTGTGGGAATGACAAACAACAGGCAACTCTAGTCAGCCATCTTGCCAATGTGAGCTCTCAGATCTGCCCCTGTCTTGAAAGGATGCATGTGATTTCATTTAGGGCCTGCCAGTACAATCTGGGATAATCTCCTTCCTCCAAGATTCTTAATTACATCCTGTTGCCATATAAGGTAATATGCACAGATTCCAGGGGTCAGGATTTAGATATCCTTTTGGAGATCATCATTCAGCTTTACCATGCAGGACATATTGCCTGATTTTAACTTTCTCTTTAACACATACCATTACTGTTCTCATTTATCTCTATATCAACTTGTTAGTTTAATTCCTTTCTCTCCACTTGAATATGACAGCCATGAAGGCAAGGACTTTCCTTGCCTTGAAATCCCTGATATTGAGAATAAGCATAGAGCAGGCACCAAAAAGCATTTCTCAATGACTAAGTTGTGGATTACATTAAGCCAGTAGTTAAGTTTATTTATTCACTTGTTTGCTTCACAAAACCCTTTGTTTGAATCTAGTGCAGGAACCAGACTGGTAGACGAAGGTCAGTTAGAGGCTGAGCTCTTCCGTTTAAAGTGGGGGTGGGAAGCTGGGAGCCCTGGGCCTCTGGTCTGGTCTTCCTTCTCACAATGAGCACCAGAGACTGGAGGAATTGCCTGGAAAACACTTTTGATGTCTTAGCTCAAACTGGTTGCTCAGGAGAACCAGAGTACAGAGGAAATTGGAGGAAATGGGACACTGAACAAACATTGATAGGTGAGCTGGTACAGGTAGCAAAGGTAGTGGTGTTCTGTGCATGCCAGGGGTGGCCTATAATTGGCCGGGGAGGAGGCGCTATAGATGTTAGAGGACTGAAAATTATCTTTGTCTGACTCTCCATTTGTCCATGGATACCCAATATTAGATGGTTATCTTTCCCAAAATCTATCCCTCTGCTCTGAAAAGAGTGAAGCTGAGTTTAGGGTTTCATTTGACCCTCAGCGAAGACTGGGGGAGGTTAAAGAGGGTAGTGCTTTAAAGCACAGGCCCTGGAATCAGACAGACCCAGGAACCAGTCCAGGATCTGCTGCTGCTTTGGCTGCATCATCTTGAACTCCTGCTTACCTTCACCAAACCTTATTTTCCCCATCTGTAAAATAGGGATATTAATAATGCCTACCTTACAGGTATTGAGTATCGTGAGATAATTCACATTAAGTGCTTAGTACACCATCAATACATAGGCATAGCTTGCGACAAATTGCAGTGATTACCATTTATTAAGTATTCATATTATTTGAGTATTTGGGTTTGCAGATGTAAATCTCAGGTTGTTCTTGAGTAGTTTGTCGTTTCCATTTCCTGAACCAAGAGTATTTGCTAGAGCAAAATGACCTTTGAACCAGGCCAGAGAGTAATCAATTCTTTCATTTATTCGCTCATTCATCCAATTAATCAGAAAATATTTAATAAGTAGCTACAATGACTCAGAAATTATTATAGCTGGAAAGGATAAATAAGTATACAAGGCAAATTTCCTGTGAGGTCTTCTCTGTTGCTACAAGGGTCTGCCACCAATAAAGGCCGCCAACATTGTATAGCTGTCATCCTAGCCTACTATGATTTCTTAATGGTAATAATATATTAAAGGCTCATTGCCACATGGGCTTTTATGATGTCATGGTGATGATGTTGTTGTTGATGATGATGACAATGATGATACTATTAGAAGAAACTACCAGTTGTAGAATCCTTTTTTTTTTTTTTTTGAGATGGAGTCTCGCTCTGTACCCCAGGCAGGAGTGCAGTGGCGTGATCTTGGCTCACTGCAAGCTCTGCCTCCCAGGTTCATGCCATTCTCCTGCCTCAGCCTCCTGAGTAGTTGGGACTACAGGCACCTGCCACCAAGCCTGGCTAATTTTTTGTTATTTTTAGTAGAGATGGGGTTTCACCTCGTTAGCCAGGATGGTCTCAATTTCTTGACCTCATGATCCGCCCGCCTTGGCCTCCCAAAGTGCTGGGATTACAGGCATGAGCCACCATGCCCAGCCTTGTAGAATCCTTTCTAGGTTCACCATGCATGTTATTTTGTACTGACCACTTTATTTAAATTATCTCATGAACCTATTAGCTAAGTTCTGTTATGATTCTCCTTGGGAGATAAAGAAAATGAAACTCAGAGATATGATAAAACATATGCCAAGATATTGCTCCAGAGTGGCTCAGCTGGGATTTGATTTGAGTCCAGAGTCCCTGGTCTCAATCCCATGCTCTGCTCTCTGCTCTGTGGGTTCCCATGAGCCCTTCAATAATTATATGTGTGACTCCTGCTGGGGCTGCAAGGAGGACTGTGCTATGTAGCCAAGCTGGTCTGCCAATGACTGGCTGATGCCCATGAGGCAGGACCTCCTGACCTGAGCGTGGCACTGCTGTGCCCAGGCTGACTGGCTGCTGACTTTACTTTCTTTTAGAGGATTGTTTCCTCAGGATTTTTCATGAGAATAAGAACCTGCTCCCCTGCCATCAAGGCTATAGAGCCTCTAGGGAAAGGAAATGATTTTACAATGTATTAGTTGTGAGATCTTGGGCATGTAATTTTGCTTCTCTGAGCCTCACATTCCTCATCTGTGAAAGGGCACTAATAATAAAACCTACTGCATGGGTGGTTGGAAGGACTAATGGAGGAAAGCGTTTGGCACAATGCCTGACATGCAAAGAGAACCAAAATGCTGGGTAGAAAGGAAAGGAGGGAAGGAAAGAAGGGAGGGAGGGAGGAACTTAAAATCCAGGCTGATTATCATCTGTCCTTCACTAAGCTCCTTCTCTCTGGACCTCAGTATCCCCATTCATCAAATGTTGGAACTTCTAAAAAGTACTGACCTCTCAAATTCTTCAAGCCCTAATCTGCCTCCTGCCATCCCTGCCTTTGGAAGTCTCTGGGTCTCTGTAGAACAAAAAAATCCCATTAAATGAGCACAGATGAGTCCCTCCTGACTGCCATTGCCAAGTCTGTATCTCAGAGTCAGTAACTCCAGGATGATTTCTGGATGCAAAGAAGCTCCATGAAATCAAATATCTTTCGAGAAAAAGAGAGATGACTGAAAGGATAGCTTTCCTGAGAGGGTGCTGGGATGCTGTGTTAAGGGCTTGGCACCACACATCCCCAACCCCACCTGCAGCATGATCCTCAGAGCTTCTGTCGAAAGCCCCTTAGAATAGCTGGCTGGCTCCTCCTGAACCCCACCAGCTGCCTTTCCCAGATGGACTCGCATTGCAGGTCTGCTCAGATCCTGACTTTCATTATCAGAGGAAAAGGGTTTGCCCATGAATGCCCACGCTGGGCCTGCTCCTTATTTCAGATGGATCAGAAAAGTCCCACTATTGCAATGATACAGGCTGGCTCTCCCTATAAGACAGTTGGGAATAATGAACCCTCTGTGCCCGCTTGGGGATGCTTGCCAGCCTGTCCAGGCAGGCACCTTTTGTTGCAAATGAAAAATTATTTAAAAGCAGGACTAAAAGGCTTACACACCTGGAAGTAAAAGTAAAAAAGGCAGAGGTATCCATTTGTCCTCAGAGTATGCTTCTTGTTTCCATTCCCCTCAGATCCAGGAAATAAGCTTTTCTCTTAGTTCTCTTTCTAAGGCTTTCTACAAACATTCACACATCACTTGCTCTGTTCTGATCTGCTCACACTGGTCCAACAGATACCAGGCTTCACCAGAGCTGGGTGTGGTGTTCCTGCTCTTGAGGAGCTGTGATTCCTGGAGAATGAGGAGAAGGTAATGAGAGCACAGTGAAGGCATACTGAGCACCTGCTGTATGCTGCCAGCCCTGTACGAGGATTCCATCATTTTCTCCTTCCTCAGCCTGTGGAATAGGCACCATATTCATCTGCGACAAATGAGGCCCCTTTGCCCAAGATCATACCACTGATACATTGTAAAGCCAACATCAAACACAAAAGGGTGAGAATCCAGACAGGAGGACAACTCTTGGAAAAAATATAATGTGGTACAACTTTTTTAAAAGGGCCATTTGATGAGAGTATTAAGGGGCTCACAAATGACAAAAATCTTCAACAGAGTAATTCCAATTTGGGACTGCATCCCAAGGTAATAATCAGATGAGGGTACTGAGCCTAAGTGTGTTGATTATGATGATGTTTATAATTGTGAACCATGGTGTACATCCTGCACATTGATTAATGGGAACTACTATATTGTCTTTAATAATAATGTGAATGTGTATTTACTCACCTAGAAATAAGTTTCTGATATACTCAATAAGGGAAAATAAATGGGCTACCAAACTCTATGTATCATGTGATCTGATTATGTGCAAACATATAAAGATTCCCATGTGTCATTTACATAGAACATGTCTAAAAGTTTATACAAGGTGATTTTTTAACAGTGGTCATTTCCAGATGAAATTATGCATGATTTACAAATTTCTTTTCTTCCTTAAACATTTTTACTTACAAAATACACATGACATGCACCATATTTTCTTTTTTTTGAGACAGGGTCTCACTCTGTCACCCAGGCTGGAGTTCAGTGGCGTGATCTTGGCTCGCTGAAACCTCTACTTCCTGGGTTCAAACGATTTCCCTGTCTCAGCATCCTGAGTAGCTGGGACTACAGGCGTATGCCACTATGCCCAGCTAATTTTTGTATTTTTTAACAGAGATGGGGTTTCACCATGTTGGCCAGGCTGGTCTTGAACTCCTGGCCTCAAGTGATCCACCTGCCTTGGCCTCCCAAAGTGCTGGGATTACAAGTGTGAGCCACTGCGCCTGGCCCACCATATTAACCATTTTGAAGTGCAGAGTACAGCAATCTCAAGTCCAGTTATGTGTCATAACATGGGGATACATTCTCAGAAATGTGTTGTTAGGAGATTTCATCATTGTATGACCATCAGAGTGCACTTACACAAGTCTAGATGGTATAACCTACTACACACCTATGCTAGATGGGATGGTTTACTGCTCCTGGGCTACAAACCTCTATGACATGTTGCTATACTGAATCCTACAGGCAACTGTAACACAATGGCATTTGTGTTTCTCAGCATGTCTAAATATAGAAAACGTATACAGTATTATAATCTTATGAGATCACCTTTGTATATGCAGTTCGTTGCTGACTGCAACACTGTTATGTAGTTTGTGACGGTACATTCACATTATTCTGCACCCAATCTCCAGAACTCCTTTCATCTTGCAAAACTAAAACTCTACACCCGTTAGATAACTCCTTGTCTTCACCTCCCTGCAACCACTGGGAACCACCTGTTTTTAATGAATTTGTCTATTCTAGTTTCTCAAAGGGAATCATAAAGTATCTTCTTGTGACTGGTTTATTTCACTCAGCATAATTTCCTCAAAGTTCATCCATGTTGTAGCATGTGTTGGAATTATTTTTTAAGGCAGAATAATATTGCATTGTATGTGTACAACACAATTTAACCAATTATTCCTCAATGGACAACTGCATCACTTCCACAGTTTTAGCTATTGTGACTTTATTTTTTACCTTTACTTTCTAGTTTTTCTATAGGAAATCAGTCTACTCACATTTTCAATGTTAGAACCAAGACAGAAGTATGCATAGTGTACATAGGTCTCTGCAAATGATGAGAGATTTCTAGGAAAACAATATAAAGTGGTGATCAAGAAGCCCTTCTTTGGAATTACACAAACCTGGACTTGAATTTCCATGCCACTACGCACTAGTTGTGTGGCTGTGGAAAAATTACTTAGCTTCTTAAAATCTGTTTTTTGTTTGTTTGTTTGTTTGAAAATCTGAAATTCTGGCAAGCTTTATCATGAGATTGTAAAGTCCAAGGCCTGGGCCAGCACTGTCAGCATCATAAACGGAGAGGGGAGGAGATTGGTTGCTTTTGAATTCTTCATATATTCAGGTACCCTCCTTCCTATCCCGGAAAATTTTCATAGGCTGCTCTCTCTGTTTCAGACACTCTTTCCTCTCCTCTTTACTGAATTAACCCCTTTCTGCCTTCATACTTCTGCTCAATTCCATGTGCCCCCTCAAGAAGATATCCCTGGTCTCCTTGACTGTGTTAACCCTGTCCCCCATTATGTGTGCTCATCATAAGCTAGACTTGCCTTCCTAACAGCTGAGATTCCACCTGTCCCCTTATTTCTGTTTCCTACTCCCAAATTGTATCTGGCATGAAGGAAATAAAGCAAAAATATTTTTACAAGTGGATGCATGAATGAATGAACACTCCAGGAAATTAAAGATGATCTCAGTTCTCAAAGTGGGGCTGTGGCATTTGCCTGGGCAGCTGATGCTGTCCCACCCTCCTCTTCCTCTCCTGCCTTTCTCCATCTCTCCATCCCAGCATCGCACCTTCTGTACCCCTGGCCCCAGCATCCACTCAGCCCTCAATCTTCCATGTGGAGCCTGCAGAGAAAGTACGAGGAAGGAAACTACAAGCGCTGCTAGAGTTTAAAAAAGTGCTCACCCGAAATTGCACAATTCATCCCGTGGGCTCAGCAGGAATGCGGCATTTGGAGAAATTACACCTCTGAGCTGCCAGGATATATTCAAACAGCCGAGAACAGAAGTTGGCCCAACTGGGACACATTTGCAGAGCAGCAAATATGCACAGTGAACTCGCTGGCAAAGCGTTCTTATTTCTCAGGGGAATGTCCAAGAATCTTTGCCTATCTATGGGTTCCTTGTTCTCTTTGGTTCTAGGGTAATTTTTATCCAAGAGTTTCCAAAGCCAGTACCAGGGATGGGAGAAAGGAAAAGAGCTATAGATGATAATCAAAGCTTTGAATTCTAATATTCCAAAAGTTGCTAGTTGTTTTTTTGTGGGGAAGAGGAAGATAAGAACATGAGTTCTGGAATTTGCCTATCAAATCCCAGCTCTGACGCTTACTAGTTGCATAACCACGGGCAAGTTTCCTCACCTCTCTGTGCCTCATTTTGCTCATCTGTAAAATGGGGTGATAATCTACCCTTCTTCACAGGGTTAGCCTGAAGATCCAAAAAGCACATGAAAGTACTTAGACAAGTCTTATATGTAATAAGTGCTCAATAAATATAAGCTTCCTTTGATAAGGACAGAATTGGCAGGACATTTGGCTGGAGCAGTGGCTCTTGGATGTTTAAATTTCAGTCTCATAAAGTTAAAAAGTTCCTTCCTTCTTATATTGAGCATTTTGTTTTGCATATGAAAGGCACTAGAACCATCAACTATAACATCTTAATCTAAAAATAAAGCCTATCTGAAAGCCTCAAATGTAGGATGGACATGAACTTTTTTTTTTTTTTTTGAAACATGTTTAGCTCTATGATGAACTAAAAATGAACAGTAAAGACGTTGCTGTTTGTTGAAGTTATACTGATCATGAGCAAGATAAATTAAGCTGTCTGGAAGCTCCTGCCTCCTCAGTGGCTACTCCCTGTTATCCCCTGTTCCCACAACCCTCTCTATGCCATTTCAGCACTGGTCACTTTGCAATGTCATTGCCTCTTCACTTCTTTGCCTCACTCCTCTTCTCCCCACATATATATCAACTCCTAACCAGAGGGTAACTTCCTTGAGGGCAGGGCGTGTGGGTTATCATAGCTATATCTCCAGCACTTTGCACAAAATAATTGTTCAAAGTATTTGAGAAATGAAGAAATAACCCACAGACCTCATTTTCAGTTGGAAACCACACATCATATGCTGCACACAGATAGCCTGTCACATATTTGCAGGCACTGTTCCCCTCGTCCAGTATTCGTCATCCTCCATAGTGCCTGCGGCTTGGATCCCTACATTCCTTCTGGTCTCATTTACCCCCTCAGCAGGGAGGTCTCTCCTGACCACAGTATTTAGAAAGCCTCTTCCTCCCAAACTTGATCAGTCTCTCTCACACCCTACAATCACCAGCAGTCTGCTGCATATTTCTTTGCTCACTTGTATATTTTCAGTCTCTCCACTGGAATGTAAACCTCAGGTGGGTAGGGACTTTGTCTGACTTGTTCTCTGTTGCAGTTCCAGCTCCTGGCAGTCATGCAAGCAAGATGGCCAACCTCAGATACACAAGGCTGGCTTGAGCAATGTTCACTGGGGAAAATTCATGGACAGGGGAGCAGAAACAGGTACAAATACTCATTGTCCATTGCATTCTGGAGCAGCACTCAGAGTCACAGCAATTTAGAGCTCAGACTCCAGTAGGAGGACCCTGACTTACAGGCTATGTGACTTTTAAGCTGCTGTGGTCTTGTGATATAATAAGAAATACGTATTTGATTCCTGTCCCAGTTCCTAAGAAACAGCTCCTAAAACCTTCATATATAGGGATACCAGAAGAACCTTTTGTTCTGGTATTGGGTCTTTGACCCCAGTTCCTGATGCAGAGCTCCTAAGACCACTTTTGTAATTTTCAGAGTGATAGGAAGCATCTAATACAGAGCTCCTAAATCCCTTGGAATTTTCTGGGTTATGGGAGCATCTTTTGTTTTGATGAGATGACTCTTGGTTGGCTCCTGGACAACCTCAGATTGGGGGCTGGTTGCCAGGGAAACCAACCACGTTATTAGAGGGTTGGAATTTTCAGCCCCAACCCCTGACCTCTGGGGAGGGTAAAGGATTGAAAGTTGAGCTGATCACCAATGGCCAATGGTTTGATCAATCATGCCTACTTAACAAAGTCTCAATGAAAACCCAAAAGAACAAGGAGCTTCCAGAAAGCTGAGCACGTGGAAGTTCCTGGAGAGCAGTTTATATAGAGTCGGCATGAAAGCTCCAGGCCCCTTCCCATATACTTTGCCCTATATATCTCTTCCATCTGGCTATTCATATCTATATCCTTTTCTCTGTCATTAATAAGCCAGTAAACCCAAGTTAAGTGTTTCCCTGAGTTCACTACGCCATCCCAACAAATCAGTTGAACCGAAGGAGGGGGTCATGAGAACCCCTGATTTATAGCTGGTCAGTCAGAAGTTTAAGTGACAGCCTAGTACTTGCTATTGGCATCTGAAGTGGGGGACAGTCTTGTGGGACTGAGCCCACAACCTGTGGAATCTGAGGATATCTCCTGGTAGAAAATGTCAGAATTGAGTTATAGGACACATGGTTGGTGTCTACTGGAGAACTACCTGGTGTGTGGGGAGCCCCCCAACCCTCCCTTCCCCCCACCCCTCACAAAACACACACATGATATCAGAAGTGTTGTGCTGAGTAATGTGTGAAAATGGAGAGAGAAAGAAAGTTTGTTTTTTCATTTAAAGCCAAATAGTTAGGGAAGCACTCACCCCTCCCCTGTCATAACCTGGGGCCAGGATATAGTAGCAGTATGTAAGTTGGAGTCTCAGCACCTGTCCCTCCAACTGGCTCAGTGTTTGTAGCCCCTTCCCTGATCTGGAAGCTTAGTTTCAAGCCTTACAGTTGTGGATGTATGATAAGAAAAGTTTGAGACAGAATGTGTCACCTCATAGTTCCTGGTTGAAGAAGAAACAGTCTCTTGCCTGGCATAATGGGTGGCAATGGTGGTGGCAGTGGCAGCAAGGGTTGCTATCCAAGACTTGGGATGCAGCAGGGTTGCTTCTTAAAGCACTTGAAAGTGGCCAGTTTCTATAGAGTATTGGCACTGCCATGATTTGAATGTGTTCCCCAAATTTTACTTGTTGGAAACTTAATCCCCAAAGCAACAATGTTGAGAGGTGAGACCTTTAAGTGCTGATTAGGTCTGAGGGCTCTGCTCTCATCAATGGATTAATACCATTATTGCAAAGTGAGTTAGTTATTGCTGCAGTGGGTTAGTTATTACTGGAGTAGATTAGTTATTACAGGAGTGGGTTAGTTACTGCTGAAGCAGGCTCCTTATAAAAGGATGCATTTGGTTCCCTTTGGCCTTTCATCGTCTCTTTGCCCTTCCAACATGATATGATGCAGCAAGAAGGGCCTCACCAGATGCAACCCCTTGATCTTGAACTTCCTAGCCTCCAGAATCATGAGCCAAAAAAAAAAAAAAATCTGTTGTTTTTAAATTACCCAGTTTTTGGTATTCTGTTATAGCAACATAAAACAGATTAAGACAGAGGCCAAGTCTCTTTTTGGAAGGTCAGCCTATGGGGATTGGTCTGAGACAAGTTAATGGTTACCAATCACTAGCATATAATAGGTATTCAATAAACGTGTTTAATGAACATATGAATGACTTTTGCCCATTAACTGCAAGATTGAATAATCATTAGAAAAAAACAATTGACTTTCATTGAGCATTAACCAAAGAGAAACTCAGCTCTATTTCTCTGGCTTCCTTTTGTCTGTGCACATATCATGTTTGTTCTTGCCTGCCTGTCTTCCTCTCTTGTCTCTTTTTTTCTAGAAGAAAACCCCCCTACCCCAATGTCTCGTATACTGCAACAACTCCATGAACATTGGTCATTATTCTGTTATTGTTATTGGTGTTCTTTATTGGCCAAAGCTCAGTGGGAGGCCTACTACCTAACACAACTGCCCTGTAGGACAGAAAGAACAAGAGTGCTGGAGCTTTTCTGCATCTGGGCCATTTTTTCATTTGACATATGAAGAATCTAAGAACCTGCAAGGTGGAAGTGACCTGTTCAAATAGCAGCAAAGTCAAAAGTAGACTTAGCTCTCTACCTCTGAGCCTCTAATAAAATTAATCTAAATAGTTGTCAATTAGCAGTTCACAGCTATTTTTGTTTAATATACCTAGTTTTGGTCCCTACTAATTATTTTTTTCTGGAGAATTAGTTGCCCCTTCTAGCAGGGCCAGGAACATTCCAATTTTCCACAGCCTACTCCACATCTTACTCCATCTCACATTGGCCTGCTTCCCTCCCTCACGTATCTGCCTGGCACCTGAGGCAGAGTATTTAAACCACAGCTATATGCCTGTGCTTAGAAATTCAATTAGCACAAGACTAGTCCTTGAAGGCTGACCTCCAAGCTAAAGAGTCAGTCCCCTTCAAAATTCCAAGGAAACTGGTCTTTGCCTAGTGCTTAAGGTAACTGATCTGAGTG
Organism: Papio anubis; assembly: GCF_008728515.1. Lineage (NCBI taxonomy): Eukaryota > Metazoa > Chordata > Mammalia > Primates > Cercopithecidae > Papio > Papio anubis. The sequence continues at coordinate 80,628,269 of NC_044977.1, forward strand.
ATCCCCAGTCCTCGGCCAGATTTTATACATATACTCTCATCATGCTGGTTTTTAAATGTACCACTTCATATGTAATAATTGTTATTTTCTTTAGTAGATTCTAGGGCCCTAAGATGAGGTTATGCTCTTACATCTCTTTGTATTTTGCATATCACCTGGCTTTCTAAGAATCATACTTCTGCACCCTCAAAAGCACAATGAAGGACAAATTCCCAGGAATCATCTACTGAATTTGGGTTTTGGCTGTCCTGGGCAGGGACTAGGAACGACATATGGTCATTTTGTACAATTCTGCCACTGTAGATCCAGAAACTGAACTTTGAAAAACACAAGGTGCTGGAGCTCTAGAAGAGGCTCAATCAAGACATGAGGACTGATTTGTCGCTACCCGAACATCAGTCTGGGGAGACTGATGTCTAACTCCACCCTGCAGATGTGTTTCTTTTTGCCTACTCAGTGTGTTTAAGAAAGGAAATTGAATTATCACCAATATTTCAAAGACAGGAAGATGTCATAAGCCAGATTTCAGACTCCTTTTGAAAAGATCAGATCATGTAAAGGCCCTGGGCATGTGCTTATTCCTGGGAAAAACCATCTGGAATCTGCATCTGCTGTCCTCTCACCCTCACCCGGGGTCACAACAGTCTCCCAGGTCCTGTGACAATAGGCCCCACCCCATTTCTTATGGCCGCTGTTGACATGTGCTTTTGTAACCCCCTTTTTTTCTGAAACTTTACATCTCTTTGACGAGCTCATCATCAACCAGGGCATCAGCCCTTTCTGTTTGAGATCTGTATGACAATGCCACCTGCTTGGTGGGTACAGGCACAGCCTACCACCTTCTAGCTAAATAGAGAGGTTAGGGGAATAAGCCCCACACTATGGTGATCTTAAAACTTGTGCGGACGTTCAGATGAATAGATTCAGGTATTCATGAACCCTGGAATGAGGTTTTTGAAACTGGGCCTCAACCTAAAAACTTGGGATCACTTTTAAGAGTATATTGAGATGATGTCAGTCCCGATGAAAGTAGAGGACCAAGAAGTAGATTAACTCACATGCCCTGAGAGACGTGGCAATCGGACTGAGAAACTGCTGAGTGATGGAAGAAGTCAGATCAAGTAAGTGACAACCTGTCACAGCCAAAAGAGAGTGGCGGTTAACAGGAAATCTTCTTTCTCAGTGGGAGAGGTCAGGCAAAGAGCCTGGTGGTCAACTGAGAGTGTATGAAATATCACTGGAAGAGCAGCTCAAACATCCCTGCCTAGGTGTATTGGTAGGATTGTTTGGGAACTCTTTGGTTACAGAAGTCTGGGCCATCACAACATTTTTGAGCTGCAACAGGGCCTTGGAGCTCAGCTAACAGAATGTCCACATTCTAAAAATTTGGAATGGACTAAGAGAGGAAATCTGCCATCCATTTGGACTCAGTTCCTAGAGAACAATTTTTAGAGTAAAAAACAAAACTTTATAGACTAGTATATACGAGCAACTTCAGAATCTTGTTAAAGTACAGATTCTGATTCAGGAGATCTGGGGTACAACCTGAGATAATCAGCAAATTCCCAAGTGATGCCAAGACTGCTGGTCTAATGACTGTAATTCTCTAAAAGCACAGTGGAAGTTTAGGTGGAATGTAGTAAACTGGGAGGGAATAGTAAAGCTAACCTCTTCTGGGTCAGCAGGAATAAGTCCTTGGGGAGCCCAGAGAGAGGGCCTGACTCCTGGAACACTTTAAAACTAAACTATATTGATGATTAAAAAAAGATGCTTAAAAAAAGATTCCCCTCTTCAATGCATTTTAAATGAGCCAGCAAAGAATTTCAAAGGTCACCTGTCTTTTACGGTTGATTCTTGCAAAATCATGAACTATATTTTCTAATGAGTCCAGTTAGAACATTTCTTCTATGGAGGATTCCCATGGGGGCAGGTGAGAGCAAGGGGAATGAAAATAACTTTGCCATGAGTGGTTGAGTTTCCAAACCCAGGTCCCCTATGATGGCTCAGACAAAATACTAGAAACTCTCTGCCGATTTTATCCAGAAGCCAAGTCTAAGGTCATTTGGTGGAACCTTGCTCTTTGCACCAGAAAACACAGAAGTAGGGTGGCTCAGCTGGCCAGCTGGGAATCAGACTAGCCACAGCTTAAAAATTGCCTCTCAAGTTTTATATCTGGTTATCAGATGCTGCCATCCTAAGGGAGAAACAGAACCATAAGGTACCCTCAGCCCTGTCCTTTCAGTAGTGTGTCTGCTCACAAAGGCACATGCCAAAGCCTGGCCTCTGCTAATTACAATTCCCTTTGCTGTGGGCAGTATCTCTGGCTCGCCTATATTGAGCCCCAGAAACGTGCTGTCTGATCAGCACCAGAACTGTGAGACATATTATCTGCAGAGCAGGGCTTCTCAGGCTCGGCAATCATCACATTTTGGGTTGATAATTCTTGATTATGGGGCTCACGATAGAGTAGCATCCCTCACCTCTACCCACTAGAAGGCAGTAGCAGTACCCCTCCAAGTCACAACAATTTAAAATCTCTCCAGACATGGCCAAATGTCTTGTGGGATAGGCGGACAAATTGCCCTTGGTTGAGAACCACAATCTATAGTTGAACTGCAGGGATTCAAATTTAAGCTCTTGTGCTCCTTAGCCATGAGAACTCGGGCACAACACTTACCTCTCAGATATTAGTTTCCTCATCTGCAAAAAAGTAAGGTGATGTAACAATAGCATCAATCATAACACCATCACCTCGTAAGGCCATTGGGAGGGTTAAATGAATTAATGCACGCATAGATCTCAGAACAGTGACTGAAACAGAGGAAGGGCCAAAGAAGCATCTGCTGTATTACCAGCTTAGGTTCCTTCACTGTCGTCACCAAACCTGATGGAGAACCATCACTCAAACCACAAACCTCGTGGGGCCAGTTTGCCAATTTTACAAACCTTGACATTTAAGCACCTTAGCTCTCTCTCTCTTCATTATCTGAGAGCAAGGGAAGTGAACGGCATAGGAATTTTTTTTCCTCAAGTTCAAAAGAAACAGTGAGAAAGAAAGTAGAGAAGAGTGAGAATTGAATTCCCAAGGAGTCTACATGTGAAAGGTTGTTTTTATGCCTAAGGATTTTATATTCAGTTTCCCGAGAAAGGAAGACAGATAAACTCTCCTGGCACAAGCTGAAGCCACATTCCCTGCATCCAGCCTCCCCAGCCCCCATCTGTCTGTCTCTTTCTTTCACACACACACATGCACACACACACACGCATGCTTAGGAGAAACAGGAACAAGAGGAGATTCAGGCATTTATTTTGCTTTGGCAAATCTACCACTGATCTAAGAAGCCAGGACTTCTGTTTGTTTGCTTTAGAGTCTCAGATGGGAAAAGGCACCCTAAGTTATTTATTTGTTTTTTTCATGAATTCTTTTTTATTCTGTACTTAGAGTCAGTCAGGGATGGCAGGCATGTGGTATCGGTCTGTAGGGCAGCTGTGTATATCTGGGAGACATTCGTAGTGTGAGCACCGACTCTGTCATTCCCCAGCTTAGAAGGAGCAATGTAGTTGGCACTTCTGTGCCCCTGTAAGCAGCCCAAATTCCAGAAATTCCATGGGAAGAAGGGACATGGCTGGCTGGGCACACTGTGATTCCCAGCACAGCTGAGTGCAGGGATCCTGGGGTGAAAAATGAGACTGTAAACATCACCCTGGCAGCCTTTTCATCAGATGAAGAGATGGAGGGCCTGCAGGATCTCAAGGAAGCCTGGGAAAATCAACACAATGCCTGGGTATATTTTCTAGATGGGCAAAATAAAAACAAACCAAAAAAGAGGTTTAAGGAAGACGATGATGCAAGAAAGCACATCAGCACAATAAACAAAAGATTGCCAAGCTACAATTGCAGGTTGGAGGTTAGGCAAATTCTCATACATAACAAACAAGCAATTTAAATGACTCCGGACAGTCTCGGAGGCATCATTTGAAGTACCACCTTCAATTTATTTTGCAGCAGTTGCCATGCCAACGGGAAGACTGTATTCCAAAAGGTAAATGGACACTCCACCCCCACGCTGCCTTGCACCTGATGCTTCAACCAAGCTGGGTTTCTCACTGCTCCGTAGGCCTGTCACACCTCCTCTCACCCCCGAAACACCTTCGAAAGTTATCTCCGAGGTGCAGTCTTGTGTATATGCAATCTCTCCCTCTCCTTTGAACATTCTATCCACACTCCTTGCAATGCTGCCTGCTGCCTCTGGCCAGACCATGAGCCCCTCATCCCTGACATGGCAGGAAGTGCCTTCAGTCCATCCTTGAGCCTAGCCCAGTGCCTGAAATACAAAAGAAGCTGTGAGAAGTTGAGCTGGTGAAGGCTCAGACATCACACCTACTGCATGGTGTGGTTTACAGGTGATTGTCGTCATTATTTTTTTAAGCAACACATAAAGCACCAAGGAAAACATCTCATGTCAGAGTGGATGCTTAATGAATATTTGTTGAATGGCTAAACAAAAGAATAAACAAATGGATGTCAGATGAATTGGGTTTTTAAAAATAACTCTCTCTTTACTTATGTATAAAGTTTGCCTATTGAAGATCAGGCACCATTTCACAGCAGAATTAGTTACATGAATCACAATTGCTAGTTACTGAATGTTAACTATCCACCAGGTCTTGTTTGTTTGTATTGAGACAGAGTCTCACTCTGTGCAATGGCATGATCTCAGCTCACTGCAACCTCTGCCTCCTGGGTTCAAGCAATTCTCCTGCTTCAGCCTCCTGACTATCTGGGGCTACAGGCATATGTCACCACACCCTAATTTTTGTATTTTTAGTAGAGACGGGATTTTACCATGTTGTCCAGGCTGGTCTCGAACTCCTGACCTCGTGATCCGCCCACCTCGGGCTCCCAAAGTGCTGGGATTACAGACGTGAGCCACCGCACCTGGCCCAGGTCTTGTTTTAAGCTCCTTGCTCATATTCTTTCCCATTGTCACAATATGCTACAAGGTTGGTTCTATTTCAGTGAAGGGAAGTGAGGCTCAAGGGAAAGTAAATCACCACCACTACCACACTATAGTAATATAGGAGGCAACAGAGGGGACTTTGAATTTGAATCCGAGTCTGTGTGGTCTCCAGGCCCTTTTCTCAGCCCTTGCAGAAAGGTTAAGTGCCCAGGGCCCAGAATTGGACAGACCTGGGCTCAAATTCCAGCCTTGCCTTGTGCCAGATCCATAACATTGGGCAAATAGCTTGAGCCATCTCACCCTTAGCATTCTGTAATGTAAAATGATCACCACCTTCCTAAAGGTGTTGATGGGGAGAGTGAATGGGATCACGTACTCAGAGCATTTACTGCATGCCTGGCACAAAAAAAGATGTTGATGAATGGGAAAACAATCATTTTTGGTGATCTTATGGCATGCATAAACAGAACTTACTTTCCATTTTTGGAAATGTAGGCTGTAGACCACTCGAAGACAAGCATCAGCCTATATTTCCATGATTCCAAACACCCACATGGACATTTAAAGAGTGGGCACTCCTGTTTGCAAATGCCTCTCCCTCTTTCTCTCTGGAGACAAAAGGAATTAATGCTATTACATGTGTACATGCTAAGTTACACACACACACACATACCTGTTTATTTCTGTTTGGCTTATTTTTTTTTTTCATTTTCTAGAATCTTTATTTTTCAGCCATTGATGAACAGAAGGATCTCTTTTCTATCTTTAGCGTACCTTCCTGTCTTGCTTCATCTGAGCTTCTGTTTGCATCACAGACATGTATCAACACTATTTCTGACTTCTCTCGTAATTAGTAGCCTAGTTTGAAGCAGAGGCAAGGAAGTTATCTTGGTAGGTGGAGACAGGAAGAAAGAGAAAATAGGGAGAGAGAACCAGAATCCTTGAACCACCTCCCAGTTTCTGCCATTTGTTCATGAGGTATTTGTGAATTTGGGCTTGCTTTGGAATTATGGGGTAAGGGGAAGTTTTAGGACCATCCAGTACTGAAAAATTTCTTCCACTGTATCTAGGACTCCAAGACTCCAACATTGAATACTTTTGTAATGATCCGCTTGGAAAACAATAGTGCTTAACAGCCCTCGAAATTTCTCATTTTGGACCTATCTCAGGTGAATCAGCTGACAGCACACATGGCAACACAAAATTTTGATAGGAGACTCCTCAAAGGCTCTGTAACTAAATGTAATTGTGCAACCAGTAAGGACCTCCTGGCTGGAGGTACCTGCTGCTTGATTTCTGCCTCATCATTTAACTCCCTTACAAAGCACTGAGTGGGAGGAGAAGCACATGAATTCTTCAAGGGAGATTTAGGAGATGAGTACAAGACACTTGAGAAAGAGGGTCTGGGCCTTGGAGCAAGTGAAGCCAACCAGGATCAGCTGAGTGCAGCATGTTTGGCAAGTCAGTCTTCCAACTGCAGAAGTGGACTTGCTTCCAACTGCAGAAGTGGACCACACATGGACACTTGATTACATAAGCACCCTTGTAAACAGAACGGATTCCTGGGAGTCAGAGGCCACTTTGTATACTTCTCAGGTGAGTTCCCTGAGAAATTTCCTGTGATTACCCAGCACAGCACAGTGAACATAGTAGTTGGTGAATAACTATTGCCTGGAATATCTGATGTTATTTGAAGTGAAGGTTTCACCTCCATATAAACAGCTGGAGACAATACAGTAGAGAAGGTATCACAATGAAGAGGTCAGAAAGAATCAGAAAGGTCGCCTTCAAATCTCCACCATACCACTTACTAATTATACAACCTCGATATTTCCATCTACAAAATGGGGATAACATGAGGACCTACTTTGCATAGGGGAGCAAGGATTGAAATATGAATAAAATACATTGTATAGTGCCTGGTACATAGTGGTGCTCAAAAAATGCTAACTATAGCTAGTGATTATAGTGAAAAATAATCGTTTTTTTTGTCAATTGCAATCAATTGCTCTGATTTGCCTACAGAAAAACCATTACCATGTTTATTAGGTAGAAGATGTGTCCAGTTTTTCATTTTGACTAGGGAACGAGTCAATTTGTCTTTTGCAAAGACAGTTTTAAGGTGGATATAACGATAAACACATGTTATACAGTAAATGTCTTTATCAGAGAAGAGAATGGTCAATGGTGTGTTAGTAAATGTTCAACAATTGACTCCCCCAAAATATGCATTTATACAAATATAAGTTTATTACAAATTTTACTGATACAAAGGACATATATCATGTAAGTTATAAATAATAAAATATACAGTATTCTGTAAGTTCCACTTGATTTTCTCAGAATGCTTTCTTTTTTTGCTGAACTCATTGTAATTTCTTAGCCATTCAACTTTGATTTAAAATACAGTTTTAGTATAGTAGCTACAGATGCAACACACTTTAAGTGCATTATTAACACTGTGATAGACAACAAAGAATCAAGCCCTAATTTGAGGCCCTTGCCAATTTCCTGGTGTAAATACTCCCACCTCAGCCAGTTTCAGGTTACCAATAGAATGTCAATAAATGTGGGAGTGAGAAGATATGGGCAGGGCATGCTGTTATGTGGTGTTTTACTATACAGATAGGATAGATTTAAATAACTTCATAAGCAGAGATAATAGTGAAATGTAGTAATTAAGGAATGATGGATATTCAGTTATAACCTTTGTTTCTAATGTAATTTATTTAATTATAAGTTTAATTTAATTTTTAATTATGGCAATGTTTAACAATAGGCTCATAACATTTCCGAAAATTAAAGAATCGGCTCTGCCAGCAGAAGCTGGTGGCAGCAGGCCACTTTGCAAGAGAAGCAGCTGTCTGACCCCCAGCTCCACTATTTCTATGCCTAATGGAACTTTTCAATTAATTGTATTCTGTTTCAAAATATCACCTCACCCATTTGATTCCTTTCCATTCTTCCCTCCTTGTCTAATGAGGTTCCATTTTCTGTTCTTCTTCCTTACTCCTTTTGTCACCTTCCTAGTCAAAGCCCACCTACTCAGACCACTGTGGGACCCTCCTGTTTCCTGTCTGCTGTCTTCCTCTGTATCATCTAGATAATCTTCTCAGATTCATTTTAGCCACACGCTTCTTTAGGCCAGGTTCCTTCTCCACAACCTCCAGTGGTCCTTTAAAAGCTTCCTGGATAGAGTTTGAAATCTTTGGAAGTTCTGGAGATGGATGGTGGTGATAGCTGCAGAAAAATGTGAATGTACTTACATCACAGAACTGTATAATTTAAAAATCATTAAATTAACTTTTATGTTATACGTATTTTACTACAATAAAAAATTCTTAATCAAGGCCCTAATCAATCTGCCTTTGCTTAGAGCTTTAACAACTTATCTTTCATTTCTATTATTGCTGCTAACTTATGCTCACTGCCATAAACTAAATGCTTGCCCCATCCCACCGATTCATATGTTGAAACCTAATCTCCAATGTGATGGTATTTGGAGGTAGGAACTTTGGGAGGTGATTGGTCATGCAGAAAGAGCCCTCAGAGCCCTCGTTAATGGAATTATTCCTTAATTCCCTTAAAAGCCCTAGAGAGCTACCTTGACCCTTCTGTCATATAAGGAGACAGTAAGACAATGCCATCTATGAACAAGGAAGTGGGTCCTCTCCTGACACTGAATCTGCTGGTGCCTTGATCTTGGACTTCCAGCCTCTGGAATTATAAGAATATACATTTCTGTTGTTTATAAGCCACCCAGTATATGGTAGTTTGCTATTGCAATCTGAATGGAATAAGACACTTACTGAGCCAATGTGCTGGGCATTGTGCTGAGCAGTCTACAATTAATCCTCAATACAACCCTATAAAGTAAGTATTTTTACTGCCACCATCTCGTGGTGGGAAAACCAAGAGTTAAACACCCTGATGAAGATCATACATCCCGGAATGTTGTTATGATGATTGTATAACTAGCTATGCAAGTGTAACAGCTCAGAAATCACCATTTCTCTGTGATATCTTCCCATCTCAGGGCTAGGAACAGGGTGACGTAAGTGAGGCACTCCTCTTGGGCACAAAATTTAAGGGAGTAGTCAAGATAAATGATATTTTTTAAGGCAATGATTTAAAAAATCAAAAGCAATGCAAAAATCCAACAATGAACAAAATATCAAATTTTAAATAAGGACAGTACAGTTGGCTCTCCATGCATTGAACATATTCAGAAAAAAAACAGTAACCGAAAGAAAAAAATTATAAAAATTGCAATCTAACCACTCTTTACATAGAATTTACATTGTATTAGGTATTATAAGTAATCTCGAGATGATTTAAAGTATATACAAGAATGTGCGTAGGTTGTGTGCAAATACTATGCCGTTTTATGTAGGGAATTTGAGCATCAGAGGATTTTGGTATCTGTGGGGGTCCTGGAACCAATCCCCAGAAGATAATAAGGGACAACTGTTATGCCTCATTGACCCTGCATTTGGACAACTCTGCCTCATTCACCTCACCATGATCTGGTCCTGGTTCCTATAAAATCTTATTTACCCAAGCAGGTGACAGTCCATGGCTCATAGTTTGCCAATTTGATTTTTTTAAATACTGCTTTATTAATTTTAAATTTATTTTTATTAATACTATTTAACTGACAAATCGTAATTGTATTACATTTATAAAGCACAATGTGATGTTTTTATATATGTATACCTTATGGAATGATTGAATCAAGTGAATTAACATATTTTTAATATTACTTTAAAATACTATAATAATTACTAAGCATCCTAGACTTGCCTTGCATTTTGTGCCCAAGACAAGGATCCCATTTGCTTTACCCTAGTCCTGGCCCTATTGTACTATCAGCTAGACAAAAGACCTAAACCAATCTTTCTTTCTCTACCTGCCTTACTCCCTCCCACACCATCTCTTAGGTTCCAACTCTTGACCTTCATGCTAGTTCTACCATAGGGAAATGTGACTATTTCAGGTCATGGGGAATTTTTATTAAGAGAGGGAAAAAGTTTGGATTATTTCATTTTTGTTACAACAGAATGCTTCTAGACCCCAAATTATATTTCTATAGATTAAGGACTGTAAAAACACCTGGATATCACCTCATCAATAAGAAAGGGGTTAAGCCCTTCTTGTCAAAGTTTTCATAACAATTTCACAATTTATACATCACCTAGGATACTCTCTGAAAACATTAGGCCAGCAGTGAGATGATTTATTTATTGCTGAAAACACCATCACTGGCTTGGAGTGCTGATTAAATTAGGGGTAAAATAACTTTTTAAATTCTTTTAGATGTTGAGATCATCTGGAGCTGGTTTGCAGAAAGAAATACCTTCCAGTTTATCCTTCAGGTAAAAAGGCATCCTTGTGAGAAATTGCTTTTTGTATTTTTAAATGATCAAACATCTAGGGTTTTTCCACAAAATAAACCTAGAATTCAAGACAACTCATTAAATAAAATGGGAAGCATCACTTTGATGTTGCTTCACCAAAAGGTCCAGAGTTGTGATCAAGGCGTTAAATTGGTTCTTGTCTCAGTGCTTTGAGTGGGCAATTTTGCTGAGTTATAGCCAGGCAGGCCCAAGTGATATACAGTAGTGAGAAGTGCTCTCTAAGAAAAGATGCTTAGGTCAACCCAGTGCACTGAACCGATCCACCTGTTAAAAACACAAGGAATGGAAGGCTGAAATGTAAAAACAACAAAACAAGTACATACATAGTAGAGCTTGCAAGGGAGAGGTAATCCCCAGATGTCTAGAAACAAAGAGGGCCACAAAATCTAAATAGATATGATGCCATGGTGACCTTTTGGATAATGAGAGGCTGGAAACTAGAAGTAAGCCCATAACAAAAATACTGGAGCCTTCAAATATTCTTCTTTCTATGAGTAAAAGACAAGAAAAATTCCCCTGTTGGCCTAATATTGCATCATATAAAACTATAAGGGAGTTACAAGTGGAGAAATAGTTATACACAGAGAGGAAAACCCACAGACTAAATTCCATGATCAGGTGTGGGGTCTGAATTAACCTATGGAATGAGAATCTCAAGCTGAGAAATGAATACAAATATAGAAAAGTATAGGAGAATCAAGTGTTTAAGTGGTCCACAGGAATATTTTTATAATCCAGGACATACAGAACTTGCAAAGAAGTTCCCACCCCCCATTTCCAATGATAAGCCCAATTTTTTAAAAATAAGATGATCTGCCCAGGAAAACACAGAACCATGAGGGAGAACCAGCTGTATAACAGGAAAATTAGTATCTCAAGAACTAGAGATAATCGTTTAATTGAAAGTATAAAATCAATGTGTAGGCCGGGCGCGGTGGCTCAAGCCTGTAATCCCAGCACTTTGGGAGGCCGAGGCGGGCGGATCACGAGGTCAGGAGATCGAGACCATCCTGGCTAACATGGTGAAACCCCGTCTCTACTAAAAATACAAAAAAACTAGCCGGGCGTGGTGGCGGGCGCCTGTAGTCCCAGCTACTCGGAGGCTGAGGCAGGAGAATGGCCTGAACCTGGGAGGCGGAGCTTGCAGTGAGCCGAGATCGTGCCACTGCACTCCAGCCTGGGTGACACAGCGCGAGACTCCGTCTCAAAAAATAAAAATAAATAAAAAAAATAAAAATAAAAAATAAAATAAAATCAATGTGTTCAAAAGCATCAAAGGTAAAGATGTCATAGAAACCCTAGTGAAAGAAGAGGACATTATTTTTTAAAGATCATAAACATTGAAAAGAGAACCAAATAATTGGCAATAGGTTATGTACAGTTGACCCTTGAACAACATGAGTTTGAATTGCATAGTTCCAGTGATAGGCAGATTTTTTTGCAACCCAATGCAGATAGAAAATGCAGTGTTGGTGAGATGAGAAATCCACTTATATGGCAGACTGATTTTTGTGCATGCAGCTTCCAAAGGGCCAACTGTGGGATTTGAGTATGCATGAAATTTGGTATACAAGAGAGTCCTGGAACCAATCCCCTGTGTATACTAAGAGATGACCATAGTCATTAAATTTAAGACCCCAGTCAGCATGTTGAACAACATATCAGATACACCTAAAAAAAAAATTGGCTAACTGAATTTGAGGAAACCATTCAGAATGCAAAACAGCTAAAGACACAACTGGGACAGATGGGAAAGCCCAGATCTGTATTTCACAGAAGCATCAACAAAGAATGTAGGGGAAAGCAATTTTCAAAAAGATAAGGCTTATAGTTTTCTAGAATTGAAGAAATATGAGCACTCAATTTGAAAATGTACTTCAAGTTAATCCGAGCTAAATAAATAAAAATTTTGCTTAGCAGATTTTTTTGTCTTAATTACTAAAAGAAAATGTTTTTCTTTTTTTTTTTTTTTTTTTTTTACAGTGGCTGGAGTTCCTAAGACTCAACCCAAGGTTACTGTCTTAGTTTTCTGCTGCTCTAGCACAGTACCACAGATTGGGTAATTTACAAGAAAAGACACTGATTTCTCACAGTTTTGGAGGCTGTGGAGTCCAACAGCATGGCATGAGCATCTAGTGAGGCCTTTCTTACTGCATCAAAACATAACAGAAGGGCAAGCAAGCACAGGAGGCAGAGAAAGGAAATTGGGCTGAACTCATCCTTTTTATCAGAAACCCATTCCATGGTAACAGCATTAATCCATTAATGAAAGCAGAGCCCTCACGGCCTAATCACCTCTTAAATACTGTTACATTGGCAATTAAATTTCAACATGAGTTTTACAGGGGCATTCAAACCATAGCACTTAATATCTATAGCAGTGGCCATCTTTCTTTAGAATGTCATAACTGCCCGGTTGGTCGGGACCCTGGAGGAAATAGGATTGGTTACAGTCAATCTATTTTGGAATAGGCTAAGACATCTAGCTTAGGTAATTCATCGTAGTATTAAAATGACATTTAAAGAAAAACAATATTAATGTGGACACCAATTGCTTTTCATATGCTGTTCAGGATAGCAGCTTTGTAAAATGGGAAGCTATTTATAAATGTCAGTAATGTTATCTAATCACTGGTTTAGCAAATAATAATTATTAGCAAGTCCAGTCCTGTGCTAAGCCCTCTACAAGCATTTTCTCATGAATCCCTACAATAACTTTTAATGTAGGTGTGTGTATACATATATATTTCAGTATAAATTTTAAATATGGATGAGTAAGCTAAGACTCAGAAAAGTTTCTTGCCCAGGGTTTCAGAGAATGGAATAGGGACTCATCTCAGATCTGCCTGATGATTTTAACTATTCTTCAATGTGCAGAACACAGAGAAGGCAGATTAACACCAATGAAAAAGTAAACATGACTGTTCATTGGAAATATGCAAGCTTCAAGAATTTTCTTGGGTTAACTCTGAAATATTGCTGTTCTGAATCCAGCAGGTCACCAGCAGAAGGTCGCCTACCTGATGGCTGGTGACTCCTGAGCCTGGGCAGTAAGGGTGGGACTCTGGGAGCCATGGACACAGTTCTTTCAAAAGAACAAAGGAGTTACACAGCAAGGACTAGCGTGCTGGCAGTGGTAAATGCATTAGCAATCTCCTCCTGGAGGTTCATAAATATTGTGTGGGGAAAGGGAAAAACAGCTTGTTTATTTTGAGCGTGGAGTGCGTTACATTCATTTTTTAAAATGTCAGGCGTATGCATGTAAGATGTGCCTGTTCTCCAGCAATATGCTTTTCCCATAGAATGTGGAATTAAAAATAAATTGCTAATGGAGGCACAAGTAAATGAATGAGAAACAGATTCAAAGGAAAATACCAACACTGCCTCTAGGTGAGCATATCTCCAAGGTATTTTTCGTTTGTTTGTTTGTTTGTTTGTTTGTTTTTTCCAGAAGATGCTGGCAGCTTAATGTAAGCCAAAGTGGGCTTCTCGGGAAAGGTGGCACGAGCACTGTTTTTTCAATATGCTTTCTCTAAATGTACGATAAGCACTATTTTGAAGTCAGTGCTTTTAGCAAGGCTTCTATTTTTCACCGCAAAGAAACTCAATTTATTCTTTGTTCAAAGAAAAAGTGGAATCACAGCCATCTCTGAGGGAACTGATGAAAACATTGGCAGAACTTTCAGATAAAAGAGATCAAATTGTTTACCAAGAAAAAATATATAAATATATATTCCATTTTCTTTTCTCTCACAGTCATTTGGAAAGAAGGAGCAGAGGTTGAGTCGGGACAAGGCTCTGACATTCTTTCTTTCAGTGGAAAAACCTTTTAAAAAAGCAATTCAGCATTTTAATCATTACACCAGGTCATTGGGAAAAAGTACTTAACTTTCACCTTGATTTTCATTTCTTTCACGGTTCCAAGATGGTAGTCCCTGTGCTGACAGAAACAGATTTTAGCCCTCCCCAAAACCAGCTGCTGGCTTTCTCTTTTTTGGGGGGGTAACATCATCAATTTTTTATAAGTTCTTTCTCTTATTCTGAGGTACCTATATGCTTGGGTGAAGATTATAGGTTAAACTTTACTGAAAGTAATTGGATTAGTTTGCCCTTACATTTCTGGGCAATACCCCTGTCTGTGGATAGACTCAGGCTTTCTACTGGAAATTCTATTTTCTTAATGCTACTTCAAGACTCAGCTGTGTATTCAGATATAAGGGCAATCAATTGCCAGTTTGGAGGTAAACGGGAACAGAGAAACATTGAAATGTTACTTTTTTAGTTTTTCCAACTTAAAATTTTGAATAAATGTCAAGGGGTACTCCCAATTATCATCATCCAAATTTTTCACAATTCAGCATAACCGCTGTTTCTTTGTCAAGGAAGGTTTTTGTATACAGTGCTCAGAATTTTTAACTGCTTAGAATTTTTTACTAGTATCTGATTGTAGCAAAATAACACAGGCTGGTGAATAAGATGGAAAGGAGATGGAAATGTTCCTTCAGTGCCCAGAGCTAGTGGAATTCTGTTGCTCTTTTCTAACTTTTTAAAAATCCAATTTAAAAAAATAGATATTTTTCTAGAGACAAAGCCTTTCTATGTTGCCCAGGCTGGAGGGCAGTGGCTATTCATAGGCACCATCACAGCACACTACAACCTCGAACTCCTGCCCTCAAGCCATCCTCTCACCTTGGCTTCCCAAATAGCTGGGACTACAGGTGCATGCCACTACGTCAGACTTCTTAAGGCTTTTATGGGCAGGACAGCCATGAGGAAAATGGAGCACAGCTCCATCCCATGAGGATAACCAGCCTAAAGCCACCTGAAAGCCACAAAGACTTGACCCAGTTACATTCAAATACATAGTACATGTGACTTAACTCCCAATCATGAACTCATGGTAGACATGATTCATCAGTCACTGCACTATTTTCCAGTAAGTACAGATTGGGCCTCATGATCCTTCTCTGCAGAACTCTCAAGGCAACTCCTCTTCATAGCATTTACAACTCTCCCGCCAGTCCTGATTTAATCACCTTTTTTTGCTAGTATCTTCACCGTATAAGGGCAGAAGCTATAGTGGCAAAGATTGTGAATGAAAAGATGGAAGGACCAGGTCCATGCCTCCACTCTGTTATCAACAAGTTCTGTGCCCTTGGCCAAGTCACCTGTCCTCTTTAAAGTCCAATCTTCTAATCTAGAACAAGTAGTTTGGGTTTGATCAGAAGATGTCGATCATGACCCAAGGACCCCTGGTGGGCGGGGGGCAGGCATAATAATTAATTGCAAGAAGCTTCAAACCCATAACATTCTACATACTGTTTAAATATTAAATGAATGACATGGTAACTAACTTCCCAAGCAGATAGAGACTGTTGGAATGAATGAAATACAAATTCATCTACGATCACTAAAATTTATAGCACTTTGTTACCATGTATTTCTTGATCAATAAATATGTACCCAAAATAAAGTGGTTATTCTTTAACACTTAAAGTATCAATATCCCCATTTGTTAATAACATAAAAAAAGAAAGCTTATCTCATGAAATTTTTGTGAAGATTAAATGAAATAATGCAGGAAAGGGCTCCGTACAGTCCCTGCCGAACCCATGGTAAGTGTTCTATCAGGCACAGAGAAAGGAGATGGGCTGTGCGGGATTCAGGATGAGAAAAATATTACTCAACCTGGTGGCAGACTCTCCCTTCACCCTTGTATAGTGAGGCTAAGTGGGAGTCAAGAAGTAGGAGAGTGTGGTTTCTTTAAATAGTCCCTTAAATTTAAGAAAGTACTTACATCTTTCTGGGACATAGTTTGAAAGCTGGTGATATAAGGCCTGGGGCAATGATTTTGCAAAAATCCCACTGTTTTTGTAACTCTTAACAGGTTGATAATTGCTGCAACTCCCTCAGCCCTGTGCGTCAGACTGTTTTCATAATCTCAGCAGGTTAAATTGAAAATTTAATCTAATTCCACAGAGGCTATGTGTTTAGCATCTTTCTTCCAGCCCGTATCTCATTTAAATGAAGCAGATAGACAGTTTTATTACCATGATATGGAGGGGTAGACTTCACTGTTACAGAGGGGTCCCACATTTCTGAAAAATTGGGAACCAATGAAGCAAACCCTCTAGAAGTTTCTAGTTCTATAACATGATGGATTTTAGAGTTAAATGAAGCCATTATGTAACAGGCATTTTATTTTTATTTTTTTAATATAATTTATTTTTCAAGCCCATTCTTGCTTCAGGAATAAAAGATACTTTAAAGTGATGGGTCTGGAAACAGAAATGCGTCAGTGCTAAACGGGATGGTCCTGTTCAGTCCCTGTTATCACCAACCTTCCATGATCAGGAAAAAAAACTGTGGGCGTGCAAAGTCAACACAGAATTAGAGTGGGAAGAGAGATCTGCATTCCATTCCCAATAGTGCCAATGAGGCCAAAGTCTACCAGTTTCTCAGCCTGGAAACCTGAGAATTATTTCTGAGTTCTCCATCTTCTTGCTCTAATGTCCAATCTATCATTCAGTTCTATCACTCCTCTTCTCAAATCCACCCCTCTTCCGTCATCTTCATGGCTCAGCTCATGTCCTAGATTACAGCATTGCCACCTGCCTTTCACTTTTCGACCATAGCAGCCTCCTAACTGTTGTCCCTACTCTCTCTCCTGCCCCTCTCCAAGTCACTCTCCATTTTGCAGTCAGAGTAAACTTTCATATCATATCTGATTGATGTCATTCTTCTTGAAATCCTCCCAAGACCTTCTGATATACTGGAAATAGAGTCAGTATGATTGACTCCTGCCCAGCCTATCAACATGATCTTGTTCCTCTCTCCTTTCACCCACTCTGTTCCAGCCACACTGGCCTTAATTTAGTTCCTCAAACACATTAAGCTCTTTCCCACCTGAGGTTTCTTGCTATGATGTTCCCTCTGCCTAAAACAATCCTTCTCAACCATTTCTCCAACTGAAGCCTCCATCCCACCTCCTTGGGTAGATATTCCCTGACTTCTCCCTTGAAAGAAGCTCAATCTCCCTCTCAACATTCCCTGTGCTTCCTTGAAAACACTGATTATTATTTATAACCATGCCTTTATTTGCTTCTTACTTCTTATTTCTACACATTATATTATAAACTCCTTTAAATCAAGGGCCTTGCCAGTTTTTATTACTATTATTATTGTTGTTTTTTTTTTTTTTTACACAGATAGCTCCATAGTTTAGAGCAGGGCCTGGTGCTTAGAAAGTCCACAGTAAATACTTGTTGAATGGACAGATCAACATGATTTTTTTTTTTTTTTTTTTTTGAGACAGAGTCTCGCTCTGTTGCCCAGGCTGCAGTGCAGTGGCACAATCTCGGCTCACTGCAAGCTCCACCTCCTGGGTTCACGCCATTCTCCTGTCTCAGCCTCCTGAGTAGCTGGGACTACAGGTACCCGCCACCTAATGCCAATTTGTCACTGTTATATAAGAATAAACTTCAGTGCAGGTTGTCAAAAAGCTGCAGAATCTTCTGTACTAAAGAGCCTGTAGTGCTGTGTTATCCAGTATGGTAGCCACTAGCTACGTATGTCTTCTATGTCACAGGGCCTGTTCATCATTGCAGAAAGTTCTATTGGACAGCACCTCTCTAGGTGTTGGGTTGAGTTGGGCCAACTCTTTCTAGAGGAATTGATGTGAGGCACTGACTCCTTAGTTGCTTCTTAGTTTTAACAAGAACTAGTTCCCATCTGAGGCCTTACATGGTTATATTTCAACATGAAACTATGTCATTTATAATCCTCAGTCAGCTTAGTTTGCTACAAATGAAAAATGTGATTGACAAGAGTGAGCCTCTTACTAAGAAATAAGTAAACCATGAGGAACTTCTGCAGCTCCATTCAAAGGACTTCTTTTCACGTCAGCTACAAAGGCCCTGTGGAAAATGCTAGTCTTTTCTTCCAAGACTACTGTTTGCTATTTATCCAGCACCAAAACCTATGCTGAGAGCACAACCTGGAGCTTAAGTTGGTCTCTCACTTTTGGGACTTACCATTTAATTAGACAGATAGGGAAAAATACCCAAGTGTGCTTCCCAATCCTATTTATGAATAATAAGCTGGATTGCAGCTTCTGGCAGGATGTCACACTGACAGGAGGATGCAGCACGCGGCACATCTTACTGTGCTGTGCAATGACCCCCGGCACCTCTGCTCTCTGCTGCTAGCAGAACTCGAAAGCTACTTGTATTACAACTGTCTCTGGCTTACACTCAATTTGGACTTTCGACTCCTGGTGAGACCCTCTTGCCTTGGGACTGTGCCACCTGTGATCCAGTTTTCTTTCCTTTTTGGTGCTATTAATGCCTCCCCTCCCCACCCTGTGAGACTGGTCTGATCTAGTTTTATTTTGTTCACTCTCCCTTTAGCTGGAGCATCTGTCTCAGCACATACAAGGACACATATCCAGATATGAACAGGGCAAACTGGTGGGAACTGTGGTCACATCTTTGTCAGGGGATGAAGGATGCTCCTGTAACCATGAGGAACAGAGTCCATAGTTCAGCTTTCCAGTCCCCATGCCCCCACTTTATTACCTTTCTGGGAGGCTTCAAAACTTATATCCCTACCTTTTTTCCAAAGAGGTCTTCCAGTAGCATCCAGCAAAAGGTACACTCCTTTTTTCATCTTAACAGCTTGAAATAGAACTTATATTCCATAAAATTCATCTATTATTTTAAGTGCACATTTCAGCTTTTGTTATAGTTACAGAGTTGTCCAACTATCACCCCGTTCTGATTCTAGAATATTTCTATTATCCCAGAAAGAAACCTCAGTGCACATTATTAATTACTCCCCTTTTCCACCCTGACATTAGACAAGGTTGGGATTTGGATTCTTGTCGAGACCCTCTTGCTTTGGGACTGATTTTCTGTCTCTGTGGATTTGCCTGTTTTGGACATTCCATATAAATGGAATCATATGTTATTTTTGGTCGGGCTTCTTCCACTTAGCATGTTTTTGAGGCTCATTCATGTTGTAGCACATATCAGTACTGTGTTTCTTTTTGTCACAAGATACTATTCCATCATACGGATATACCATATTTTGTGTATCAATTCACACTCCTTTTACACAAAAATAGAAATCCTTTCAAGGCTCCCGCTCAGAAATGTATTGCCTTTTATTCATTTGAATCAAGCACAGAAAGCTACTTCCTTAATAACAGTTTCCTCAAGTTTCTTCATTCTAAAAGTAAACCCTCTCCTTAGTATGTGCACATGCTTGTGCATCTCTCAGAATCACTTAAAAGCAAACAAATCCATCCGTGTCCAGTGTTTGCCAATGGATGCCGATTATTTCCTCGGGAGAGATGATGTCACATGCTGATAGGAATGATCATTGGTGATATAACCAAATAATGTCAATCTCCACAAACACCTCACTGTAGCTGAGGTCAATGGCAAAACTGGCAACAATAAAACATTTAGATTAGCAGTGAGGGTATAAAATATGGTACCTTCTCTGTATGCAGCCATATAAAATATTTATGATGATACAGGTTATTTATATTTAATAGCCTGTGTGTTCCCCATGTCTCCTGCTTCCAGCTTGAGCAGATGGATGCTGCTTGGTTGCCCGCATTGGCTCTTTGTTCTAGTAGTGCCAGTGATTCCCACTTCACAGAAGATCGTGCTGTGAGGCAGCAGGTGGAGGCTGGATGTCTCCGGAGACTCACCTCCACCTTTGTGGTAGCTGCTGACTTTCAGATGTCTGCCAAGTGGTTTCTATTCTTCTCTTCCCTTCTGACCTATCCCAGTGGTTGGAATCCGTCCTCCTCCCCAGTTCGCATTACTCAGAGCTGGAAGTACCGTATCTTTATTGTCTCTCTTGTTCTCATTTATTTTTCCCTATCCACATTCTCAGTTTGGTTGGAAAAAAAAAAAAAACCAACCTACCCATACACAGTTCTTTTCATTGGCCTCAAATCTTTTATTTTCTCTTATCCTTTCATGTAATGGATTAACTTGTAAATATTTAGGAGATAATGATGTTCACTTCTAAAATGCAACTCTAGAGAATTATCCACATAGATACTTAAATAGTTGCCATAATATTAAGCACCTTAAGACACAGTCTAAAATTGTAGGTTCTTCCTCTGTTTCAGTTCATCAGTAGATTCTGACTTGAAAGACAGCTATTTTAGTTCTAATTCCCTGTTGGTTTTCATTACAATTAACATGGATTGATAAATGCAGTTAATTGAATGGCAACTCTGCCAGATTCTGTACTAAGTGCTTGACACACACTCTCTCTCAGCCTGACAAAGCTGGCAGTATTTTCTCCACATTATACATGTGAAATCTGAGACTCAGAGGTTAAACGACTCTGCCGAGGTCCCAAAGCTAGTGAATGTGGAGTTGTTTGAGTCCAAGTTCACTCTGATTCTGAAGTCCATGCTCTTCCCATGACTGACCCCCAGCTTTCAGTGGCCTGAGGTTCAGTTATGTCACTTATTTAGAGTTAGAGGTCCAAAACCTTTCACCATCAGCTAAGAGATTTGATAAGGTTCAGCCAGATTGGCTGCATGACCTGGACAAATCATTCCACCTCTTGATGGATACCCCACCACCTGAAGGTTGGGCATAGAAAGAAGAATCCTAGAAACTCGCAAGGAAAATGTTCCACCATTTTCAGAGGTCAATGTTCAGTTTCTGCAACTCCTCAAAACCCCACCATTAGCTGAGAATACTTTCTGCAACATCTACCAGCAGGGTATTCCTTCCACTGTGACATTCTTTAGAAGTCAACTCCCCACTTGCTTCTCTGCTGCCTCTAAGGCTTTAAGTGCCGTCCAGTTAAAGGCCAATACATGATTGTAAACCTTGACGAGGAAGGTCTCTCATCTCCTTTGCCTCCCCTGGGTACTCTGTGAAACTACTTGTACCTTTTGTGTCTGCTGTAAATCAAAACACCCAGGCAGAGAGCTGACCAGTGCTTGTGGTCACGGACTCTTTTGTGGGCCTGGCAGGCCTGAGTGATGCAGCTGCTCTTACAGTCTCTGCTATTTGCTGTTTTGCTTCCCATTGTCACCTTCCACACTAAAAATCCTTGGGGTCAGGCCCTCTGCTGATGGTCACACTGAGCTGGCTCAACCAGACTTACTGAGTTCTAATGACGCACTTGATGTGATATGATGTCATCATTGCTATTTATCTAGGGCACTCAGTGTACTTGGAACCACTTAGAAAGGCAATGTCCGGCCGGGCGCGGTGGCTCAAGCCTGTAATCCCAGCACTTTGGGAGGCCGAGATGGGCGGATCACGAGGTCAAGAGATCGAGACCATCCTGGCTAACACGGTGAAACCCCGTCTCTACTAAAAAATACAAAAAAAAAAACTAGCCGGGCGAGGTGGCGGGCGCCTGTAGTCCCAGCTGCTCGGGAGGCTGAGGCAGGAAAATGGCACAAACCCGGGAGGCGGAGCTTGCAGTGAGCCGAGATCCGGCCACTGCAC
Organism: Papio anubis; assembly: GCF_008728515.1. Taxonomy (NCBI): domain Eukaryota; kingdom Metazoa; phylum Chordata; class Mammalia; order Primates; family Cercopithecidae; genus Papio; species Papio anubis. The sequence continues at coordinate 80,650,142 of NC_044977.1, forward strand.
TCTAGCCTAGGCGACAGAGCGAGACTCCGTCTCAAAAAAAAAAAAAAAAAAAAAAAAAAAAAGAAAGGCAATGTCCTCAGCCTCTTTTTCCTTCATTGCTGCAAAGAATTTGACCCTGTGGGACTTAACTTGCTCCGAGATATGTCATTGCTGACTTTCATAACCTTGGAGCTCTGTCCCCTGCAGGTGTCCAAGGACTGTCTGGGTGGTGTCACCTTCTGACACTATCACAATTATTAATGTGACCTTAAGCACAGACCTCCTACCACCCCGATTTAGCCCAAACAGGCACCAACCAGCTGGCCCCGTGGAAACATCACCGACCCAGGGTTTCTTTTCCTGCTTCTGCCCTTGGCATTTGCAGTCTGAGCTCAGGAGTCTAGCTTCCTGCCTATTTGTGAGAAGTCACATGCCCAGTGCCATCCTTTGTACCCAGAGGCCCTCACACTCTGAGGTCTTCTCAGGCATTGTTTCTTTAAAACTCCAGGCAAGTTTCACTGGGGCTGGCTTTTAAAAGTTTGTTGGCCAACTTGCTTGACACTCTGTCGAAGCCAAAGCTGAAGCCGCCTTTCTACCTCGGACACCTAAGGTGAACCCTGCTCTAATCACCTTCTCGGCTGCTCAACTGCCTCCCACTTTCAGCAGCTTCTTGCTTTTAATAGCTTTTTTAAGGCCCCTCAAATGGGCTGTCGGGCTCCAAAGGAGGGATGGTGCTAGAAACAGTGGAGAGCTAAAAATAAACACCTTCACAGACAGGGACAGACACTCTGTACAAATAGATTACCTGGCCACCCTCCAGACCTGATTGCATTGCAGACCTCGTTGTTTCTTATTAGGAGACGGTAAAGTGTTTGCATAGGTAGCTCTGCAATTCACAGGTGCTAGAAACCATTTTTAAATCGTCCATCAGCTGGGCAGTGACAGGCAGAAATCTATTGTTTGCAGAATGGGTACAACCTGTCCAAATGGGCTTCCTGCAAGGTAGTCACCATCAAGGACAAAACATCCTATTCTTAAAATAAGTACTAAAGTGTGACTTAAATAATATATCTTCTGATGTTTCTAACTTTTATTAAATACAATTAAGTAAGTAATGTTTGCCTGTGCAAAAGTTCAGAGGCTTGGAAATCAACAAATATATTTGTCTGAGCACACCAATGCAGTTATTCAATCCAGAGGACTATCTTTATTCTATTTCTAGGACAAAGTTTATCAAATAGTTGTTGTAATAATATGAGCAGACACCTGTGAGCACCCTCTGTTGCATGATGCTGCTCATTCATGATTTCAGGCACGTACCATGTCCTAGGCATCCTATATCTGTTACCTCTGTTTCTTACATAAGTCCCACAAGGTTATTTTTGTAATAAAGATAGTGAGATGTTTAAGCAGGTAAGTAACTCGTCCCAGCCTAGTAGCAAAATGATGGTGCCTGTAAAAGATTAACCACTTGGAGACTGTCGATTTTGTGGCAGGTGTTGTGCTATGGGCCCTATGGATGGAATCATGGAGCAGGAAGCAGTTGTAACTCAGGGCTCAACCACCCTTGGAATATGGCCAGCTCCTCCTTTCTCCATTTTGTTCAGTCAGGTATGCTAGCCAGGTGGAGCGGGGACCGGCGATCCTCAGTGCCTTTGCTGGGAGAATCAGAGGGGATGCATCAGGGTTGGTACTGGGTGACATAAGCCTCATTCCAGATTGAGCTGTCCACATGCTACGCTGTTTTTGTAGACAGGTTGGGGCTTACAGAATTCTGATAGGGAAAATCGTGTTGAGAACCCTGACTCCAAGTAAGGCTGATAAATGGATTTTGCTGTAGTAAGAAAAAGTTGTTGCACAGCATAGATAGTTCTGGGTGGTAAAGTTGTAACCAGCTGCAGGAAAGACAGTGACTAGCATGTAACCTGTGAGGAAAATGGGCTAGCTCTCCCACCTGGACCTGATTTCATACCTTCACTGCAATTTCCACCATGAAAATGGATTAATTCCAAGGTGCTTTCAATTCTGATTAAACATTTTCTCTCTGTGGTGGTGTCAGGATCGTAAAACACCTAATAGAGTAGTTAATTATAATGCCATGAACTGCTTTAACATTTACAATTATCTGGGTTTTCAGAGGCTGACCCCCCTCCCGGCTCTTACTTACAGGTTAGTAATGCTCAGAGCAGGGCAGGGCATGGACCGACCACCAAATAAAAACAGGAAAGATTGAAGAGGTCAGAGACCAGAGTGATCTCCAGAGCATGGGTGAGGCACAGCAGGCAGGTCTCTTCTTGTTTTAATGACCAATTCTGCAGCCACTAAATGGCTCTCCTAAAGACCACAGAATGCTCCTAGCTTCTTAGAGAGAGCCATAGGAGATGTATTATTGTAGCCTAAAAAGAAAAAAAAAGAGGTAGTTGCATTTTCCTCTTTCTCTTCATCGCGTTTACCACTTTTTTGGTAGGCGTGAGGGTGGGGGAGGGATCTGGTAGCAGTGACAAGAGCAACTATCGGTTACTGCGCTAAAGGATTTACTAGGTGGAGGTTGTCTAACCTAGCCTTCCCACATGTGTGAAGCTGCTAATAGTATTTGATAGAAGAGGAGCTGAGTAACGTAACAGGACATTGCTAGATGATACTCCAGTACTAACATTTTTTTCCAGGGTGGCAGCCTACAGAAGTATTTATTTCCCCTATATTACTAAAGAGGGAAGCACCCCTTGGCAACAGCATTTTCTACCTTGATCTGTACTTCACCGTCTTGATTTTTTTTTTTTTTTTTTTTTGAGATGAAGTCTCGCTCTCTCACCCAGGCTGAAGTGCAGTGGTGCAATCTTGACTCACTGCAACCTCCACCTCCCAGGTTCAAGTGATTCTCCTGCCTCAGTTTCCCTAGTAGCTGGGACTACAGGTTCCTGCCACCAAGCCCAGCAAATTTTTATTTTATTTTATTTTTTATCTTTTTTTTTTTTTTTTTTTTTTAGTAGAGACAGGGTTCACCGTGTTGGCCAGGCTGGTCTCAAACTCCTGACCTCAAGTGATCCACTTACCTCAGTCTCCTGGTTACTTTACCTTCTATTTTTTTTTTTTTTTCCTTTGGGTCATCTTGACATGGCCATTTGTAAGAAACAGAAAAACTACATTCACAGAGTGGCTTGTTAGTAGTTGACTCTTTCCTTCATCCTTCTGATGAGTACCTGAGCACCTGACCTAAAACTTGTATCATTTCCTCTGAGTGGCAGGTAAGTTAGTTCATGAATGAACTGCACACCCTCGGTTGGTCCCTTACCCATCTCTTTTGATCTCCTAGTTTTAGAAAGAATTCAGTTGACAACAACCAAATTGATTAACTGTAGGTCCTGATTAAATAAGAGCATGGGCTCTTAGCCTTCTCGTGCTTGAGGACCACATTTTTTTAACACTGATTTTGAAAAACAATTCATCAGAAATGCCTTTAAATAATACTTAATCTTGAAAGGCTGCATGGTCTACAGGTGAATTCCCAGGTATTGGTGTCAACCTATCCTTTATTTAACATCCATATAAACTTAGACCAGTTCCTTAATCTCTCTGGGTCTCACCTCTTTATCTATAAAATGAGCATAAAAATAATGGCTATGTCAATGGGTTATTGTAAGGATCAGACGAATGAACCTAGTTTAGAGTTTAATATGGTACCTCCTGCTATGTAATACTAATAATTACTATTAAAATACACAGGCAAGATATATATACTTTTTCGACTATTAAGATAATGTTTGGTGAATACCAGCGTTTTCAAACTGCAGCAGTAACTCCAAGATCCCCAGTAATCCATGACTTGGGGATCACCAAGGGAGAGTGGATATCCACTTCAACACCTGTCTCTCAAACACACACACCCATACGTCTAGACGTCTCTCGGCCAACCAAATAACTTTCATGTTTGAGTTGCAAGTGATATTTGGTTGGCTGGGTTTTTAAAATACATTTGAAAACTGTAAATAGAACCCACTCTTTCCCATGACAAGAAAATGCATATTCCAAAGACTTTGTCTGAAATAATAAATCAGAAAATCAAACTTGTTTCTTATTAGATGTGAGTATTTTCAGGTAGGGATTGAAATGAAAATTTGCATTTAAATGGAAAGATTAATGACTAACACACAAAGCCCATATTTAATCACCATTTCCTTAACACAAATAATTTATTTTTTATACAGATCATCCACCTTAAGTCAACAATCGAAAATGATAGGTATAGTATTTTATAAAACAATTCTTGTGCCACCAATCATGCATCTCTGTTATAAATACTTTTGAGCTGCTGGTTTCACACTGTTACTTGGGAAAGATCTAAATGTTGGTACAGTAATTTGGGTGTAAATATATATAAGAATGTGTGACTCTCACCTCATGGAAATATCTCAAGCTGAAGAGAAAGAATCGTTTGGAAATTACTTACTGTGCATGGTCTACCCATTTGCTCTTTCCTCTCAAATCTGGGCTAAGCAGGATTTGCTTCCCATTTCCATTTTAAATAGTTGCTTTAAAAAAATAAGAACCATGTCATATCCTTTTCAGGGACATGGATGCAACTGGAGGCCACTATCCCTAGCAAACTAACAAGGGAACAGAAAACCAAATACCGCATGTTCTCACTTGTAAGCGGAAGTTAAACGGTGAGAACACATGGACATATGGAGGGGTACAAAACACACTGGGGCTGATCGGGGCTGGAGGGTGGGAGGAGGGAGAGGATCAGGAGAAACAACTGATAGGAACTAGGCTTAATACCTGGGTGATGAATTAATCTGTACAACAAACCTACATGACACAAGTTTACCCATGTAATGAACCTGCACTTGTCACTTGTACCCCTGAATTTAAAAGTTAAAAAAAAAAAAATCTGACTATGCCTCCTCAGGGTAATCTAGTAGTGAAAACATAACAAAGATGCATTTTCCTGCAAATTAAAATATGAAGGATTGTTCTGAAAATACCAGTGCCCCTCCCACTTGCCCCAGTGGCCCCTCCCTTCATATATTTCCCCACAGGGATAGTGCACTTTGGCCTATGGACTGGAAGACCAGGAATCATCTCGCTTATTCTATACGGTTTTCCTCAGAACCAAACCATCTCCCCCACCCCCAGTATCATTTATTCCACATCCAGGGCACATGATACGAATATAGAGAATGCTCAATGGATCTGGGACCTCTTTCCTAAGGCCTGACCTATACAGCAGCAAAATTGAATGACTTTGTCCTGGGAAAGAAATCTGATTGAGGAGAAATTACCCCAGGCATAAAATGGTATCTTTTCTCTGTCTGTATCTTTGGGTGCAATGTTGAGCACGTGTTGAAATTTTATTTATGTTAAGCTGGAGAGTTACAGTGAAATGACAAATTTACATTAAATAATCTTCCTCAGTGGGGACCAGCCAATAACAGAGTCAGCAGTACAGACATTGCCAACAATTTAAAGTTACTCATTGGTATTATGTCATCCTCTGGGCCCTGATAATTCATGCAGCTTTTTATACTTTCCTTCTCTCCCCCTTCCACCTCTTCTTTACCCCTCTCCCATCCTTCCCCCATCCTTCTCTGAAAGCAGCCAGAGCAACTTACATTTAGAAAACAAGACAATGATAAAATATGGGAAACTGGAAAGAATAAAGAGTTATTAGACCTGGTTTGTCCATTCTTTGCCCTTAAAGCCTCAATTTAATTCTGGAGTTTGGCAGGCTGTTTAAAAATAACACCTCCCCTACAAATTGGCACCTCTGTTCGCTATTGATCTCTTCCGATTGCTGACCAGTAAAATTAGCACCACATCCTTTGCCATTAAGAGGATAGAGTGAGAGGCAGGGAAAAGTATAAGCACTTTAATTGGAAAAGCATGCCAACAGCCAGTCCTACTGGCATAGCGCTTTTTAGCTTCCATGGTCCCCGATTTCTGCCAGTGATGAGTATATCACAAAAGGTAGATGGATTTTGCGCATAGTAGTGGTTAGAAGAAAGGGAGATTCCTTCTGATGGGAGTTTGGGCTGGATCCCTGAGAGAAAACTATGCTGGACTGGACAAGCCTAGTTCTAAAACCTCTTTGCAGTACTAACCAGAGCCATGTCACCCCTGAAGAAAAAAATCTAGCCACATTACATTCGTTAAGTCAAAGCTGACCTGTATGAAAAAAGCTGGCATCCAGTTAAGGTTAATTAAAAACATATATAATGACTCGTTTCTGAAAGTCGTGACTTTACTTGATTGGAGAGAAAAAAGTCTTAAGAATCAGTGTCTAATGGGCCTTCTAGTCTCAGCCAGTGGCTGCATTCACTGCCACTCTAGGTAATGATCCCTGATGTATAATAGAAAAAGATGTGGTCCACTGGCTAATGAAACCAGATCAGTACAGAGAACACATACACTTTAATTCATGGTCCCTCTGTTGCATTCAGATTTTTATCCAAAAGACCTTTTAATTAGAGTCATCTCAGGTGGGAATGTGTCCACCTTTTCAATGACACATGGACAGTAGGAAAAAGGCAAACAACCTCTTTGTTTCTCACCAGCACTCAATCCACTAATCATCTTTCCCAAATTCAGCTCAGGCTTCTGCCTGAGTTCATTTCATCTTCATCAGCATTGCCATTTTCTATCTCATATTTCAAAGAGCAATTGGAAAGCAGATATTTAATCAGAAAAGTTTGGGATTCATTTTTTTGGACACCCAATCTGTCCTTAGAGGCTTTGAGACAGACAAAATTGCTGTTGACTACAAAAACAACTACAGTCAGTGTCCTTGAGAAATGCTAAAGTCCAGTGAAAACTGAATGGGCTTTAGAGGTGGTCAGATCTGGTTCAAATCCCAGCTCCACCATTTATTATATGTTTGACCTTGGATAACTTGCCTAACTTCCCAGAACCTCTGTTTTTTCGTCTGTAAAATGGAGACAACTCTCTAAAATGTCTATTTGTTAAGGTTGCAGTAGGCATTGGTCCTAATGTAAGAGAGAAAACCTAACTTGAGATAACTTAGGCTATAGAGAGTTTCTCTTACATGACTAAAATTGAAGTCCCATAGAAATAGGGTGTCTGTGGACTTTCAACTGGTGAAAGGGGGAGCACCATTATAATTAAACTGGACAAACCAGATCATGCTGTCATTACACATGGAAACAAAGACCAAGAATGCAGCCAAGCCTCAGGAAAGGTTGCAACTAGGCACTGGATGCTGCCAAGAACCCAGCACTCTCTCCCCGTTCTTTGTCTCTCTTTCTTTATGAACCCACATCATTCCCTGCTCTCCCTGTAGGTTGCCTGACTTTGTCCCAGGCTTCACCAGGATTCCTGAGTGTAGCCATTACCTGTCCAGACACATGGAGATAATCTCCCTGATCATCTGTTGATCTCAATTCCAAATTTAGAAGGAAGGAATTCTGATTGGTCCAGCTGATAGGATGTCACTCAAGCTTGATCTAATGTGATTGAGGCTGGGCACAGGCTCACATTTTACAGAACGGCTCCTGGGGAAGGGGATGGGTTACATTTTGATAGTGAAGTCAGTAAAAGTGGGCGACTGGTGACTTGGAAAAATACCCGAAATGTATTCATTATGTGAGGAACAAAACACGTGGGGAGCTAAAACAGTGGCGCTAAGGAGCAGGCATTGAGTAAAAGACAGTTAGAATGTCCCAATCAATGAGAAAGCTTTGGGAGGTAGATTAAAAGTGGCCTTCCATTTTTCATCCACATTAGCCACTGCTTTCTGAATAGGGATAATGCAATTGGTAAATGAGAATGCCAAACTTTTCACCACTGAAATCTTGACACTCATAAAATCTATTCATCAGCTCCAGTCTGGAGAGTTGCAGTGTGGGTGTCTGCTACGCTTTCTCGACTAGGAACCACAGGTACACGTAACTCCTCATCACTGCCCTGGATGAGACTGGGGCAGGTTCATGGTCCGTTCTGGGACCAGATTGAAATTATCCCAATAGATATCTCATTTCAGACACAAATGACTAAGCTTCACCTGCATGGTTTCCTAAGAGAGGCCCCCACATTTTATGCCTATAAAGGGAAAAAACTAAAAATCCAGAAGCAAAACGACAGTGCTTTCCAGTGGCAGAGTTGATTATCAGGCCTGGCATAAGCCTTCTGTTCTTCAATGAGCTGGTTTATAATGTAAGACAAATAGAGCCGTTTGGGGATGGAGGGAACTAATGATCTGTCTGACCACTAAGGAATCCACAGTTCAGTTGTGTTCTCACAAACCTAAAGTTTCTTTCGTAAACTGTATGTTCTCAGGAATCACTGAGCTGCTTCCCTGAAACCAAAATAGCAGCCCTGGGATAGAGACAAAGACTCTAACTGGGCATATTTCCTTGATCAATTATGACTTCAAACCAGAGCAGTGACCCATCTTCTCAACAAGTGTTTCTCAGATGCTCCATTGAAAGTCTACATTTTTCATGATTTCTCTCTTCTGTTTCATTTCTTGTCCTCCTTTAGACTCATCCTAAATTCTGCCAGTGAATTCCCCTCTGCCCTATCTCTCCATCAATATCCATTTTTCATTATCAAGGAGCACAGAGGACATTCCTTTCTTTTCTGTCTGGTTCTCCCAAACGCCCGGCAGTGTGTTACCAAATCTACGTAGCAGAATGTTACATTGGAAGTTTTAGTTGAGGTACGAAGATTCAAGACAGACCAGATTCCATAGGAGGTAACATGAGCAAAATTTTCAAAGAACTTGTCTAGAACGTGGTTTCCTGACTTTTAAATCCCTTGCCTCTAATGAGGCTATAAAAAGACTGAGTGGTTAGGAAATTGGGAGAGGGTGTTTTTGGAGAGAGCTGTTGGCGTGCTACAAGTCCTAACCCACCTTCCATGAAGAAGGACTAAGGCTTGGGTCTAGCAGCACGTCAAAGGAGGACCTGATGTGTATTTTCTATAGCCAACGACCTGATAGACTAGCATCTGACTCTTGCTTGAGCAATTGAGTAGATGGGAGTTAAATAGAGATGGCAGCATGGGGATTGTTCTCCATTTCCAGAATATGTCGAGGTAACAAAAGTGTGAGTCTTTACAAGGAATAAGATGTGGATTATGTGGGGCTGAGGGTGGAAGGCTGACCTAGAGCCATTTTAACTCCTTCCCAGTAGCCTACCAGAAATGGCTAAGGAAATCAAAGCGAGAGGTCATATAGACAGGATTGCAAAAACCTGAGGGCTGAAGGTGAAGTGACAGCCTGAGGAATAAAGTGCATTGCTCATGGCTTAAGGAGCTGCTTTAGACTGAATGTTTGTGTCTCTGGAAAATGCATATGTTGAAACCTAATTCCCAATGTGATGGTATTTGGAAATAGGTCTTTCAGAAGTGATTAGGGGGCTGGGCACAGTGGCTCATGCCTGCAATTCCAGCACTTTGGGAGGCTGAGGTGGGCAGATCACCTGAAGTCAGGAGTTCAAGACCCGCCTGGCCAACACGGTGAAACCCCATCTCTACTAAAAATACACACACACACACACACACACACACACAGCCGGGTGTGGTGGCCCCTACTTGTAATCCTAGCTACTTGGGAGGCTGGGAGGCTGAGGCAGGAGAATAGCTTGAACCTGGGAGGCAGAGGTTGCAATGAGAATAGCTTGAACCTGGGAGGCAGAGGTTGCAATGAGAATAGCTTGAACCTGGGAGGCAGAAGTTGCACTCCACCCTGGGCGACAGAGTGAAACTCCGTCTCAGGAAAAAAAAAAAAAAAAAGTGGGCAAAGGATATGAACAGACATTTCTCAAAAGAAGACATTCATACAGCCAACAGACACATGAAAAAATGCTCATCATCACTGGCCATCAGAGAAATGCAAATCAAAACCACAATGAGATACCATCTCACACCAGTTAGAATGGCAATCATTAAAAAGTCAGGAAACAACAGGTGCTGGAGAGGATGTGGAGAAATAGGAACACTTTTACACTGTTGGTGGGATTGTAAACTAGTTCAACCATTATGGAAAACAGTATGGCGATTCCTCAAGGATCTAGAACTAGATGTACCATATGACCCAGCCATCCCATTACTGGGTATATACCCAAAGGATTATAAATTATGCTGCTATAAAGACACATGCACACGTATGTTTATTGCAGCACTATTCACAATAGCAAAGACTTGGAATCAACCCAAATGTCCATCAGTGACAGATTGGATTAAGAAAATGTGGCACATATACACCATGGAATACTATGCAGCCATAAACAAGGATGAGTTTGTGTCCTTTGTAGGGACATGGATGCAGCTGGAAACCATCATTCTTAGCAAACTATCACAAGAAATGAAAACCAAACACCACATGTTCTCACTCATAGGTGGGAACTGAACAATGAGATCACTTGGACTCGGGAAGGGGAACATCACACACCAGGGCCTATCATGGTGGGGGGGAGGGGGGAGGGATTGCATTGGGAGTTATACCTGATGTAAATGACGAGTTGATGGGTGCAGCACACCAACATGGCACAAGTATACATATGTAACAAACCTGCACGTTATGCACATGTACCCTACAACTTAAAGTATAATAATAATAAATAAATTTAAAAAAAAAAAAAAAAAAGGTGATTAGGACATGAGGGAAGAGCCCTCATCAATGGGATTAGTGCCCTTATAAAGTGTACCTGAGGCTGCTCTTGCCCTTGCACCCCTGGAGACACACAAGAACCAGGAAGCAGGCCCTCATCAGACACCACACCTGCTGGGTGCTCTCTCATGCCTGGGAGCAGGGTACACAGTGAATACATCTCTTCTGCTATGTTCTTGCTAGCCCTTTATTTCTCCTTTTCTTGAAGAAGGGCATCAGCTTTACCTTGCACTGCTGTAATTCAGAGCTTTTTAGTGGTCCCTTACATGGTGGGTGCCTGCAAGATACTGACTGATTGGATGAATAAATAGAGAATTTGTAGAATGGCAATGTTTTGCTTCAATTATCATTCCTCCCGCACAGGAAATCACAAGGGCACTGTTCAGTGCTGCTAATTCCCTTTAAAGAAATGGCTTTACACTATAAAGAAAGCGTTTGACCACGAACTCTCATCTAGGACTTAAGTAGGCAAACCCTGCCAGATTTGAGAGTCTTAGCTTGGCAACTCTCTCCCAAGATAGTAATTTCCTGCGAATGCCAGACCATCGTAGAACACATTTGTTTCCTTCCGACTTGAGACTGCAACCATAGGCTGCTTTCACATAATTTCAGCTTGAAGGTATATCATTGCCCTTTCCTTCCACATTGCCAGTCTCAATGGCAGGAGCAATCAGGTCTTGATGTTGAAGGTCACTTGCATCAACCCCTGTCTATTTCCACTGACCTGTGAGTTCAGGCTTCCTGCCTGAAGCCTGACCTAGAATCTTAATGAGTTGGATTTAAGCTGAACTTGCTTCTCTGGTTGATGCTTTGGCCATCTGTTGACCCTCTACAGCTCAGTCAAGAGTTTTTAGCTCTGACAGCATAGATAAAAGAGACATGGGTATATCTGCCAACTGTCTTGTATTTTTTGCACTACACTTTTCGCTTCCCAAATCTGTGAGAAGCAAGTTTAAGCTGCATAAAACATTCATCATGTGCATATATGGTGCATGTAGCTATTTCTCCCTCTAGACTGTCGGGTCTAGGTAATCTGGGTTTCACTGGAGCCTGCTCAACAAAGTTGGAATAAATGAAATAATCAATGAGTGGCTAAATGGTATTCAGATGATTTCAAGATAGTTCTGCAGCCATGATTAATAATGAAATCATAAGGATTATACCTTATATACATGAATGTACCAACACTGATGCTATGGTCTGATTAAACTTAGCTGCTCTGAAGACAGTACCATGAGCCACATTACTAGGACAACTTTGAGTTCTTCCAATTAGCAGTAAGAAAGCCAGGCAACACATAACCAATATTATAGTAATTAGCATATATTATAATAATTAGCCTATAAACGCTTTCTGATCACTGTTAAGACCAGTATCACATTTGCATAATAATGGCCTCTGTCCCAGCATGATGCTTTGAACTCTAGCTCCTCTCCTCAACAAACCCCTAGCCCCTTCCCCTGGCAGCTTTCTCCAGGTCCCCAGTGTCATTTTTTTAAGTAAGGCCTGAGCCCTCTCTCCTTGTTCAGCCTTGTTTTGAACCTGTTCCTGTGCTCACACAATGCTCCTATGCTCTGCTTGGACAATGTGCATGGCTTCTCCATACCTGCTGTATTAGTCCCTTTCCAGGCTGCTAATAAAGACATACCCGAGCCTGCACAATTTACAAATGAAAGAGGTCTATTAGACTTACAGTTCCACATGACTGGGGAGGCTTGGCAATCATGGCAGAAGACAAGGAGGAGCAAGTCACATCTTACGTGGATGGCAGCAGGCAAATAGAGAACCTGTGCAGGGAAATTCCCATTTTTAAAACCATCAGATCTTGTGAGATCCATTCACTATCATGAGAACAGCATGGGAAAGACCGCCCTCGCCCCAACCACCGAACAATGATTCCATCATCTCCCACTGGGTCCCTCCCACAACACATAGAAATTATGGGAGCAACAAGATGAGATTTGAGTGGGGACACAGCTAAACCACATCACCTGCCCCTTAGCTTTGCTCTCTCTTCTTTAGGTAAGAGGAGCAAAGTAATTACTACCCAGCCCTTCAAGTCAGTATTTCAGAGCTTGGTCTGTCTCTTGAAGAGGAGGATCCAACAGACCAGCACCCAAGGGGAAGGGTGTTCTCTGTGTGTGATGCAGAGAATAAAACACATATACTTGAGCCTGTAACCTGAGCGTATCAGTTACAGGGAGCTATCGGGCAAACAACAGCACCAGCTCTTAAGCCATTTATGTTACAGCATTCCTGGGACTCTTCTTTAAGAAAAAAATTGTTGCCTGATGTGCAGTAAAATTTTGTACAACAATAACTATCGCAATTATTAAGAGCTAACATACTGAGCACCTTCTGTGTCCTAAGCTCTCAATTAATCCTCATGAAACCTGGGCCTGGTAACTTCTGTTATATTAGTTTAAGAGATGTAAGTGAGGTTCAAGGGGATTATGTAACTTGACCAGCGTCACAAAACTAGTGAGCAGAGGAGCCAAGATCTGGATCTAATTTGGTGTCCTTAACCACTATTTCCACTCTCCTCCCACAAAGAAATGAGTCTCTCTGGGCAATTATAGCTTCACATTTATAAAATGAGAAATAGCATTTCAGGTTCTCAGGAAGACTGCAAATATCAGGAAATGCAATTGTTGTCAAGTACTTTGCATATAGGAAATGCTAAATCAAGTTAAATTAAATTCAACAGAGTTCTAGACAGTTAACAAGCCTTTATTAAACCCCTGCTGTGTTGGGCACCCAGCCGTGACTCGGGTTAAACCTAATATTACTTAATTTATGAAAATGCTGTTATAATTATTCTGTTTCTTAAATTTACGTGCCCTCAAGAAGAAAGCACAATTTACAATTAAATAGAAATTATTTATTCCAATTCCTTGTCTTTCTTTCTACTCAGCACACCTTTATGAGGTACCTTGTTGTAGTAGACACTCCTTGGAAGGTCTGCCTAGCTCATGATTATTTCCCTCCTCCCACAATCACCCCTCCTTCCACACCCATGGAGGTGGGTGACGTACAGCCATGTTGGACCATCTGGCCCAAGCAGGGCCAAACAGCTTCTTTCTTCCATGAATTTGGAATCAAAATGTGCTCATCAGTCCCTATAAGTGTCTGGCAGTGGCATGTGAACTTGGAGAGAGTAGAGCATCCTTGCATCATTTGGATAGAGGATGAGAGGTCCAGATGACAGAAAGGGAGGAGAGGGAACAGATGTGCAGGAGAGAAGCAAAGGAGCTAGACAGAGAGACACACAGACAGACAAATACAAAGCAGAGAGTTCAGAACCCTGGTGAGAAATGTGGATTTGAAAGCAGAACGTCTCCGCAGAACCCCTACGTGATGGTTAAGCTGCCGCTCTTATTCCTACGTTGTGTGGAGTGAGGACTTTGCCCTGACAGATTTTATTGACAGAATGCATAAATGAGGATGATTTTAAAATATAAAACTGGCAAAATGATATTGTGAGGGATGGAGGAAACCTGTACTTTATTATTCTTTTCTATTCTGGGAGACCTAGTAATTTTAAACCATACCATTTGAAGAAATTCCCAGCTACTGTTGCATTTCTTATTTAGCATCATTGCCAATAACATCCTAACCATAAAAACACAGAGAAGCTTTCAGAACTGCCCCTCAGGGAATAGTACATAGTGCCCAATCTGCAAACACTCCATGAAGCATACCTCACTCTCCCCTCCATCCACAGTCCTAAGAGACTTCTTTACTATTCCAAGTCCTCAGAAAAGATCAAAGCGGGGAAACGTTGGTGTTTCTTTTCATGTGGTAAAAGGATATGGCCTTCTCTAAGTTTAATTAATAATGGACCTTTGGAAACACACTGTCAATAAAACACTGTTGTATACTAGCAGGAAAATAAATGAGATGAAAAAAATATGCCTGTCTCATTATTCATTTGTATTGATCTAGATGTACAACCTTATGCATCACAATGTGACAAAAGGTTAAATATTAACAGAAGAATCATTAATCTAACAAAACAAATTAACACAACAATGGCTCCCCTGGTTAGCTTTACCTATACCAGGGGGCTCTGGATGCTTTAAGGAACCTTTCAAACTGATGTTCAGTACCTCTCCTTACAGACCCAGCAATGAACTGGACTGGACCGTAAGATAAATAGTAGGAGGTTGTCTCTATGGATTGCAAACATCTTATTATACAAGTGGAGGACTCTTGCTATAAAGTTTCTGCCATATAAAATACAGAGGCCTCTTATCAAAGAAAACATCTGAGACATTATCTAACATGGAGCTTGGCACAAATACATTTTTTGAAATTATTTAAAAAATATTTTAGGCACTATAGTTCCTTTCAGGGAAAGAAACATTTCTATGAATTTTATCAGTTTTTCCAGTTTTACTTCAGTTCATTCTTCTGTTGAATTAATTTCATTATTTAATAAAACCATTTTCTTTTGTATGTCCTTCTGCCTTTCCTGTAAACCAGGTTTCAATCCATGAATCCATCCATGTACCCAACCCTGCACCCCATCAATGCACTCACCCATCCAACCACCCATGCACCCAACCATGTATCAGTCCACACACCCAAATATGCATCTGTCCACATGCCCAACCGTGCATCGATTCATATATCACCCATGCACCCACCTATTCATTTATCTGTCCATTGGCATTTGGGGAAATAAGAGGGGAGAGATTTGTTAGATTTTGGGCAGAAGGGGAGGTGAACCACAGAGATGTTAAATGATTTATCCAAGTCACTCAACAAAAGTTAGGTCTAGAATTAGAAAGTTTTATTCAATCTTTCAGTGGTTCCTGTTGTGCTTCTTATTTTTAGCTTATAAACTGCTAACATAATGAGTATTTACTAAAGATCAAAAGATTTTGATAACTAATGAGTTTGCCCTGAGAATTGAAAGAGAAATAAAAGTCAGAATTTCAAATATAATTAGGAAGACCAGACCACTATAAAAATTATAGTCTGAAAGTTTATAGTAAAAGAGAATGTGGTCATTTTCAATAAATTTTTTTATTATGGTCCTAATTTGGTCCTAAGAGTAGGTCCTAAGAGTAGGTCCATGTCTCTTCTAAAATACAAAAATTAGCTGAGCGTGGTGGCACATGCCTATGATCCTGGCTACTCGGAGGCAGGAGAATCGCTTGAAACCGGGAGGTCGAGGTTGCAGTGAGCTGAGATTGTGCTGCTCTTCAGCCTGGGTGATAGAGTGAGACTGCATCTCAAAAAAAAAAAAAAAAAAAACAAATAAAAAAAAAAAAAGATAACCAAATCCATTTGTCTGAAGAAAAGAGAGATGACATTTTACCTTTACCAAGTCATGCAAAATAGTCCTAATCAATCCCAAAGACATTTCACTGTGCAAATCCATTACATTTTTCAGTGATACTATGGATCTTGTTTTACATCATTCTTAAAATTATTGCCCATATCAACCACAACTCTATATTCCACATGTAAAAGTACAAATATATGCACATCAACTTTCAGAAGAGGAGATTAGATTATTTAAAGAATAAGTGGGTGGCCAAAGTTAAAGGGTGACTTCTAATACAGATCTGGCAGTGTATTTGTGTAGTATCTCTTCCAGTAATACCTGAGTGATTTGAAAGTATTTTGTTTAGCAACACAGAATCCTTGTGAAGTTGGTGGTAGCTCATTTGTCATTTAAGCAATTCCTGAAAATTCCCTTCTTCTACAAAGTCTTCTAAGGGAGGGAAGATGGTTTTCTCTGACTTCATCTTTCCTGGATCTGAAACATACCCATGGCTAATCTTTTTTCTCTATGTTGTTAAAAATGCACTGACCTTCCATGTGAAGTGCTGCTCAGTGGCTCTCTATAATCCGTGACCGGGGTCCAAGTTTATTTACATCCATTTATTAGCATCCTAAAGTCTCCAGGACAGGGACTAAATCAACAACATGCAGATTATGGAATTCTGGTAAATTTGTAATGAAGCAAAAGTTATCACCTTCATTTAAAAATCAGGAATAAAGAAATGGAGGTAATGTGGGCAGGGGACGCCCGAGTAATTACAATCCACTACAAAGGAGGCGTTAACATTCTTTGAGGTATATCCGAGGAGAAAACCAGTTCAATTTCAAGCCCTGTATATTGGAGGGGAAAGTTTTGTCAGAATCTTGGTGTTCTAATAGGTATTTTCCAATCTCTAATCTATAGAGGCCCATTTTTGCTTGCCTTTTTACTCTATGTAGCCCTGGCCAACTTCAAAGATTGATGAAATCTGAGAGTAGTATTAGATTTAACACCATTTCAAGATGGGCTTTAAGCTGAGTGAGAATGAGTCAGACAGGAAAAGAAATAGAAAGAGAAAGGTTCTGCATGAAACTCTTGGCCTTATAGCTAATTGAAATATTATTATTGCAATCCCCTCCAGAAATCTCTAGGGTAGTCCATGCTTCTCTAAGATCATGCTGCTTCCCATGGTGGCATCTGAATAAAGATATCATGAAGTGAAATGGATTGCAATGTATGTGCTGCCCAATCAAAATGAGAAACTCCCTAAAATCAGTGCCATTTTGGAGACAGCTCCCTGTTTGCCATGCATGAAATATTTGGGATGTGCTAAGCAGAGAACTCAGTTACATTGGGTCAGCATCTCAGAAGTTATTTTCTTCAAGAAGCTTAGCTCCATGGTATAAGGGATCAGTTATAGAATACTAATAACAGTTTAATGGTTTCTTACTTTGCCTTCAGGGGCATCATCAAAATCTTGTTCTGATTCTATCAGAAACCAAAATTTTAAGTATGTAGCTAAACAAAATTTCCATAAAATAAGAGATGCAAAATAAGATTGAAAGTGATAAAATGTTTAGAAGCAGTGCTTGACAATTTTCAAAGCACAGAATAAGAGTTCAAAAATATGACATCTCTACTGAGCCAAAAATTAATGCCCAATATAAATTCTGTCTGATATGCTGATGATTAGATGCCAATACCATTTGGCTAATACTAAATCCCACACCATTCTTTTTAGCTTTATGTCTGAACTGTAACAAAAGATTTATTAACACAACCTTTTTAAGTTCCCAAATGATAGCATTAAGGTTACAACATAGGCTTCTTAATACACATTTTAAAGTTAATTTTTTATACAATGTAGTTAAAAATTATGAGCTATGAAGTCCATAGGCCCGGGTTAGCCCATTGACTCAGCTATGTATTAATTAAGTATCTTGTGAAATTTTCTTAACCTGTTAGTTCTTCTATTTCCTTAACTGTAAAATGGGGATCATATTTATTATTTCACATCACTGTCATAAAGATTAGAGATAATATATTGAAGGTTCTTATTATAGTACCAGATACGTGGTAGGCTTTCCATGCATAATAGCTATTGCTATCATTGCCATGAGTTGAATCCTCAAATCTTCCCTACATTTTCTTATCATCCGACCAATTGTTTAAGAAATTTCAGGAGTTTTAAGGCAATTCTTAAATTCTTCTACTATTTTTCCAATATAAATGCAAGGTGAGGAAGGCATTCTAGTTGAGATATTTTTCCCTCCAATCATTTTTTCCCCTTACTTTGTATTTGTTGAAGAACCTGTGCCATCCATGTAGAGTTTCCTGCCGTCTGGATTTTACTGGTTGCACACACAGACAATTCAACACGAGCCTCTTTCCTTGGTATTTCTTGCAAACTGACAACTGGATCAAGAGGCTTAATTACACTCAAGTTTGATGTTTTTGGCAAGACTAATGGTGGTAGTGGGTTGTTTTACCTGGAGACACACCATGTCTTGTTTTTCACTCTTTTTTGATGTTAGTAGTCATCAATGCTCAATGTCTAAATACATCACGAATTCGTAATGATATTTTTAATTCAAATTTGGGAGTTTACGAATTTTACTTTAATTTTCCTACATTACCCTTGTATACATACACGAGTCTTGGAATAACAACACTAAAGCCATCAATAATGATTCCCGATTAGAGAACATTTTTTTACAAATGCTCTCCCATCTTTCTCCTCATTTTATTGTGGTACTATGTCTGCATTCTCAAATCATACAAACATTACTTACCAGAATCTTTCTCTTCTTAGTCATAGACACACAAGTATTGTAACAATACATTTAAGTGCTTACTGCCAGTTCTAATATTGAGGTCTCTAGTCATTTTGGTAATCTGAAGATGATTCTCTACTAGATTCCTTGACCAAAAAAAAGAAAGAAACAAAGAAAAAAAGAGATAATGGGAAAGGTAACCCCTGAAATCTTACATTTCTATTTATTTTTTCCTTTTTCTTAATTTTTTAAATTGCGGTAAAATACACACATAACATTTACCACTGTTGCCTTTTTTTTGTTTTTGATTTTTAGAGACAGAATCTTGCTCTGTTGCCCAGGCTGGAGTGCAGTGGTTCAGGCTTGTCTCAAATTCCTGAGCTCAAGCTATCCACTTGCCTCTGCCTCCCATTAGTGCTGGGATTATAGGTATGAGCCACCATGTCTGGCCTGTCACAATTTTGAAGTGTAAAGTTTGGTGGTAATAAATACATTTATATCCTTATTTTTTTTCTCTTTCATCTCCCCACTTCCCTCTATCTTTCCTAGCATCTGATAAGCACCAATCTAATCTCTACCTTCATAAAACCCACTTTTTAAGTGTCCACATACTAATGAGAATAGGCAATATTTGTTTTCCTGTGCTTGGCTTATCATGGTCTCTGGTTCGATCCATGTTGCCACAAATGACAGGATTTTATTACTTTTTATGTCAGAATAAGATTCCATCGTGTATATATACCACATTCTCTTCATTCATTTGTCCACTGATGGGCTCTTACGTAGGTTGATTTTGTCTATTTTGAATAGTGCTGTAACATGGGAGTGCAGATGGCACTTCAATATATTGATTTCTTGGCCAGGTGCAGTGGCTCATGCCTGTAATCCCAGAACTTTGGGAAGCCGAGGTGGATGGATCATCTAAGGTCAGGAGTTCGAGACCAGCCTGGCCAACATGGCGAAACCCCGTCTCTACTAAAAATACAAAAAATTAGCTGAGCGTGGTTGCAGGTGCCTGTAATCCCAGCTGCTTGGGAGGCTGAGGCAGGAGAATCGCTTGAACCCAGGGGGACAGAGGTTGCAGTGAGCTGAGATGGTACCACTTCACTCTAGCCTGAGCTAAAGGGCAAGACTCTGTCTCAAAAAAAAAAAAAAGTGTGTGTGTGTATATATATATGTTATGTGTGTGTGTATATATACACATATATACATATATACACACATATATATATATATTTTTTTCTTTTTCTCTAGCAGTGGAATTGCTGGATCATATGGTAGCTCTATGTTCGGTTTTTTGAGGAACCTCCACTCTGTTCTCTACAATGGCTGTACTTACTGTTTTACACTCCCAACAATGGTGTATGAGGGTAACCCTTTCTCCACATCCTCACCAGCATCTGTTACTGTCTGTCTTCTTGACACAAGTTATTTTAACTGGGATGAGATGAGATCTCATTGTGGTTTTGATTTGCATTTCTTTGACAACTAGCAATGAACATTTTTTTCGCATACCCGTTGGCCATTTATATGTATTTTTTTGATAAATGTCTGTTCATATCTTTTTCTCATTTTTAAGTTAGATTGTTCCTTTTGCTATTGAGTTGTTTGAACTCCTCTGGTCATTAATCCCTGTTGGATGCACAGTTTGCAAATACTTGCTCCCTTGTCTCTTTTCTTTGTTGATTGTTTCCTTTGCTGTGTAGAAGCTTTTTAGCTTGAGGTGATCCCACTTATTTTTTCTTTGGTTGCCTGTGCTGTTGAGGTCTTACGCAAAAAATCTTTGCCCAGACCAGTGTCCTGGAACATTTCTCCAATGTTTACTTCCAGTACTTTCATAGTTTCAGGGCTTAGATTTAAGTCTTTCATCTATGGATTAGATTTTCATTTACGATATATAGTTTCCTTCTGCATAATAGTTATTCAGTTTTTCTACCCCTATTTATTGAAAAGACTGCCCTTTCTCCATTATATGTTCCTGGTGCCTTTGTCAAAGATGAGTTGGCTGTAAATGTGTAGATTTATATATAGGTTCTCTATCCTGTTGCATTGGTCTATGTGTCTCTTTTTACGCTAGTACCATGCTGTTTGGTTACTATAGCTTTATGGTAAATTTCGATGTCGGGTATTATGATACCCACAGCTTTGCTCTTTTTGCTCAGGGTTGCCTTGGCTCTTCAGAGTCTTTTATGGTTCCGTATAAATTTTAGGATTTTTTTCCCCCATATCTGTGAAGAATGTCATTGATATTAAAATGGGGATTGCAGTGAATATGTAAATTGCTTTTAGTATATCCTTATTTTAACAATATTAATTTTTTCAATCCATGAGCATGGAATATCTTTCCACTTTTTTGTATCCTCTTCAATTTCTTTCACCAGAGTTTTGTACTTTTCCTTTTATAGGTATTTCACTTCCTTGATTAGCTTGATTCCTAGTTATTTTATATTTTTGTAGCTATTGTAAACGGGATTTCTTTCTTGACTTTTATTTTCAGATTGTTTGCTATTGTCATATATAAATGTTACTGATTTTTGTATGTTGATTTTGTATCCTGCAACTTAATTGAATTTGTTTTTCAGTTCTAACAGGTTTTTTTGGTGGACTCTTTAGTTTTTTCTAGGTATAAGACCATGTCATCTGCAAACAAGGTTAATGTCACTTTTCTTTCCAATTTGGATACTGATGACTCTCTATGCCCTTTACACTAGAAGGTCAATTTTGGTAGATGATGACTTTCCTCATGCCTTCTTTATTCCATTTTCTTCTGAAGTAAAATGTTGCTGTCAAATAGTCTGATGAAATCTGATATTCTTTCCTTTGTAAGTCAAGGGTTCTCTTTGTTAGGATTCCCAAATGTGATTTTCCATTTAAAAAAAAAGAAGTTCAGACATTTTATTGGGATATATCTTGCTATTGGTTGATATTGAAAAATCTCTTTCACAATATGCACTTTAAAATTTTTTAACTCCAGAATAAAATTCTTAATTATATTTTCAGTATTTGCTCTGCTTCCTTGCTTCAGATTGCTTTCTCACAAACTCCCATTATCTATACACTGGATCTTCTTTGCCTCTTCAATATTTGTCAATTTCAAGTGAATCCTTTTTATCTCTTCATTTCTTTTTGATTTTTAAAAATTCCCTCCTTTTATCTTCTATTTTTCTTAAGGCGTTACCTTGTGTTTACTCCTTTGTTCCTTCTAGTTTAGCCACTATTTTTTAATGACTTTTTCTTTTTCTTTTAATTCCTCCTTGAGCTTCATCACCTAATTTGAATATTTCTAATTTTGATTTGTTGTTTTTTTCATATCTTTTATCATTTACTCAATGTATTTTAGACTTTTTTTTTTTAATAAAATGTCCCAATTTTTTATCTTTGTTTTTTGAGTATCTATCTCTGGCATGTTTTCATCATGTGCAAGGATATCTTCTACTATTTATTCTCTTTGTTATAACAATTTTGTGTGGGATTTGACCTGGATATTTTCTTTTGCTCATATCTACGTAAAATTACTCTCCTTGAACTTTTAGAAGAAAGCTTGGTTCAGAGAAGATTTATTTTACTTAATAGAACTCTCTTTTCAGTTGTCTTCATGTAGTATTAAAAATACGGTGGCCTGTTTTTGAGATTCTTTGTATCTGTTCCTCTCTCCTATTTTTATCCGGATCTTGTTCTTTGGTTGTCTCTATTGTCCCTGTCCTGTTAAATTTTGATTCAACTCCCAACAGTTTCTCGTTGGTGCAGAGTCCTGTCCTGAATGGACCCTGGGAAGTCAGAGTGGAGAGTTCATGCAGATAAGACTGCCCTAGCTCCTTAAGACCTGACAGGCACTCATCTGTTATGGGATGCAGCAAAACCCCTCCCCATTTTTGCTGCTACTTTAAAATCGGCCTGCTGTGCATTCCAGCTAGTGTCTGTTGGCTCTTTTGGGGTTCTCCTGTTCTTCGGTCGGCCAGATGCCCACTGCTTTCCTCTGTTTTCTGACAAATGCTGACACTGGGTTGCATTTGGAGGCTTGCGGTATACCCTGTCATGTTGCTTTGTTCTGAAACCATGAGCTTTGGTTTTACTGAGTAGTCTTTCTGTCTGATTCTATGTGAAGATTCGGGAAGATGCAAACATTTTGCTGCCACTGCTTCTACTATCCCCAAACCTCCTGATTTAATAGTTTTAACAAGTAGAAATGATTATCTGATTTGATTTACCAGAAAGAAGGTTTTTGAAAGAAAATAAATCTGAAAGAACGAATTTGGGTTTTTGCCTGCGCACTTTGAATCTCTTTTCCAGGAAGGCAGTATGAGCCTCTGAGTTCGAAAGTTATCAAAACTGTTTTGGGAGACCACAGGTGTACAATCAATACAAAAAAAATTAGGGAAATATTATTCATTATGCAGTGATATTTGCAATTGATCCCCTAGGCCTCTTTGTTGCCTCAACTCTATTTTCCACCTTAAACCTCAATGGATGGAATGTTGTAAGGAAGGCACTTAGAATGCTGAGTCTGATCTCTGATGATCTGATTCTAAACGGGTCACAGGCGGGAAATTACCAACCCAGGGCACAACCTGTTGCTAGTATTTATGTTCTGGGCACTCTGCTCATTTTTAGCCAAGGCAGAAGCTTTCTTAAATGTCTTTCTGCAATCTTTCTGAAACTCTGCATTGACTTACAAAGCACAGATCAAGCGAACTACTTTATTGAAGACAAAAAATTATCTTGGGGGAAAATAAATATTAATACTGCCAGATATCCCTGTCTATTCCATTATAAGGTAAAATCTGATCCCCATGAAGGGTGGTACTGAGATAAACACATCTTATTTCAAAGTAATAAATTCGTATTATTTCTAAGTATAGTTTCGAAAATTTCAGCTATTACTGTTCAGGCTCCTAAAATAAACATGTTATAATATGTAGGTAATAAGTATCAACTAACTGAGATATTGTCAATAATTTTCCATAGCTCTGTGTGGCTAAATCACAAGAATTCATTTTACTAGGTCTTTGAAGTTGGACATCAGCTTCCAGGATGTAATGTCTCTTCGATTTCACCTGAGAATGTCTATGCCATGCTACTGGCAAGGTGATGGGACATGCTTTGTCTTTTTCTTTTTCTTTCTTTTTTTTTTTTTCTTTTTTTTTGAGATGGAGTCTCACTCTGTAGCCCAGGCTAGAGTGCAGTGGTGTGATCTTGGCTCACTGAAACCTCCGGCCTCTTTTTCTTTATGACAACCCTACCAGAACTGCTTGTCATCTAGCCAGAAGATTGAATGTTGCCCATCAAGGAACTGAATTTTGACGGTGCCAAAAAGAAGGAAAACTAAATTATTCAAAATAATTTTCATTTATTTTTTAGGAGATAGAGTTTTACTCCTGTCACCCAGGCTGGAGTGCAATGGTGTGATCTTGGCTCACTGCAACCTCTGCCTCCCAGGTTCAAGCGATTCTCCTGCCTCAGCCTCCCAAGTAGCTGGACCTACAGATGCCTGCCACCACACTCAGCTAATTTTTTTTTATTTTTAGTAGAGACAGGCTTTCACCACGTTGGCCAGGCTCGTCTCGAACTCCTGACCTAAGGTGACCCACCCGCCTTGGCCTCCCAAAGTGCTGGGATTACAGGCTTGAGCCACTGCGCTTGGCCACTTTTATTTGTTTGCTTGTTTGTTTTTGAGACAGAGTCTTGCTCTGTCACCCAGGCTAGAGTCCAGTGGCATGATCTCAGCTCACTGCAACCTCTGCCTCCTGGGATCAAGCAATTCTCCTGCCTCAGCCTCCTGAGTCGCTGGGATTACAGGTATGTGCCACCACGCCTGGCTAATTTTTATATTTTTAGTAGAGACAGGGTTTCACCATGTTGGTCAGGCTGGTCTTGAACTCCTGACCTCATGATCCACCCGCCTTGGCCTCCCAAAGTGCTGGGATTATAGGCATGAGCCACCGTACCTGGCCCACATTTCTTTAAAAATAAGTTCTATCATGATAATAACTAAATCTTAATACTTAGGGATGATAATAATATTTGTGTATATTGTCTTCTAATCCAAGATTCCTTGAGTTGAAAGCAAAATTTCTGTGCGTGTGTGTATGTGTGTGTGTGTAGAGAGGCACTTATAGAGATGGATTTAGACACAGAGACGTAGACATCATTTAGGTCTAGATATCAACCTATAACAAACCAGTTTTTACAATGTAAGTATCATTTACCAAGAATCTGAGATCAATCTGGAGCTATGTTCAGTTTCAAGAGAGAAATTAATAATTGTAAAAAGCTTCTGTCTTGAGACCACATCTTATGAGAACTTCCTTTAACATAAAGCACCTCTAGGAAGAGACCTTCTTCCTGCCACCCGTCCCTTGGTTTGGTCAGAACACAAAAGACAGGAATATATTGAAATTAAGGTGTCCAAACCACACCAAATATGAGATAATAAAAATCAGTTAAACAGGTTTCTATCCTATACACATTATCTTCTGAATGATTCTGGCTTGAGCTCATTTGAACTTTTCAACAAGACCCTGCACATTTCCATATTTCAACTTCTGCAAAAGTCAAAACCTGCCCTCGTCTCCCTCCAGCATCTGCTCTGCTGCCATTTCTGCTTTTCCCTGACGAGTGAATGAGGCATGCCAAGGAACCATGATGGAGAGGTCACTTAATTTTTGTTTGTAAAGCCAAATCTCCTGTGCTCCCCATAATTACCAATCAATTTTACATAAATAGCAAAATTAAGTCCCATTATTCTCATTTACCACAAAATTAGAGGAATTAATTAAACATGGAAAAAGTGCTGATGCCTGCCAAATCACTACTTCCAGTAGATAGAAACAAATTCAGAAATTACACACAGGCAGGAAGAAAACTCAGCACAGCATTCAGAAACACAGCAAAGTGTTGCAACTGAAAATATTGTTTAAATAATCCAGGTATCTATGCACTAAAACGTTCCTGAGTTTCTCTCCTAAAGCTAGGACAAGGAAGACACATTCTTCCCTTAGAGATGGGATATAGTTTGGCTGTGTCCCCACCCAAATCTCATCTTGCATGTTAGCTCCCATAATTCTCCTGTGTTTTGGGGGGGACCCAGGGTGGTAATAATTGAATCATGGGGGCAGTTCCCCCCATACTGTTCTCATGTTAGTGAATAAGTCTCGGGAGACCTGATGATTTTATAAAGGGTTTTCCCTTTTGCTTGGCTCTCATTCTCTCTTGCCTGCCGCCATGTAAGACATGCCTTTAGCCTTCCTCCATGATTGTGAGGCCTCCCCACCCACATTGAACTGTGAGTCCATTAACCCTCTTTATCTTTATAAATTACCTAGTCTCAGATATGTCTTTAACAGCCGCGTGAAAACAGACTAAGACAGCATCTGGCATCTTGACAATGCAAGGTGTCGGGTTCCTTTTCTGTTGTTATTTCAGGAAGGTGTTTGTTTGGTTTGAGTTTGAATAACCTATAAACCCAGAAGAGAAAGAAAACTGAAGACATGCTTTCCAACCTAAGTTTGTCAGAGGAACTTGCATTCATGTGACTGTTGCTAATGAGTTCAGTTAAACTCCAGAAATCACACCACAGAAGCGTCCATACTCTATATGAAAGATCATGTTGTGCTTAAGACCAAATTCCTGAAATAAATGAGGAGCAGATGGAGAAGAAGGGGTAAAGGCGGGTGTTAGGACTTTCGCAATTTTGGGTATTGGGCTTAACAATGCTCAGATCTGTTAGAAAGTTTAGAAATGATGAGGCTAAAGATGGTGAAGTAGTTTCATAAACTAGAAAAGATTCAAACAGAAAATAAAAATGTTCTTCAAGGATTGTCTAAGAGTCCCTTGCAATTACTTCCATTATGAAACAATGAAATATATACTATTCCTTAAATAAACCCACCAAAATGATACTCCCTTTTAATGGTTGGGCTACAGTAAAACAATCTCCATATCTTCCTTAATGAGATTTTTATTGCTTGTGTATATTTGTCTTGCACTGAATTTTTGCCTCGGGAACCCTGAATTACGTTACCTCAAGTTGTTCCTGGTAAGCATGCAAGCATCCACCCAATTTTTGCTGCGAAAATGGCTCCTTCCGGCAAAGTGAAAGCAATTGGAACTCAGTTTAATTAGCTGCCTTCTGTAAATATGCCATTATTCTTCTAGCTCTGTGCTGGAGTTATATTTACAAAGGGAACAGATAGTAATAATTATTTGGGGTTGTAGTTAGTCAGTATTAGTTAATGCCTGAGCATAATTGAGAGGAAATTAAGACAAGTGTAGATTATGGCTACAAAACGGGATAAATAAGCATCTATCAGAACATAAATTTTACCTATATTTTTGGGCATGGATGAGGAACTCTACTGCACAGAGAAGCAACAAGTTCTTTACCTGAAATCTATTTAACAAGAAGCGTATGCAATCTGTATCATCTGATTTTGAATAATTCACATTCTGGGCTTTCTGTTATAGATGTTCACTCTCAGACTAACTTTTCTTGGTGATACAATATGCTTCTGAGCTACCTCTGTTTCCTTTGACTCAGGGGAACCCACAGAAGGCAAACTCAATCTAGTCACTGAGAGCCAACAAAATAGTCTGTCATTTCCAAAATACTCAATGCATCCCAAAGTCAAATATAAAATGGGAATGAGTTAGGTATGTTTCTGGCTTCCATTCAATTATTGCAAGTTGACTTGTTTTTAAAGTTTCAGCTTTAATATTTTTAACAGTCATTAGTGTAGGTAAATATGACTCATAAAGGTTTTACAGCCTCTCCCCATAGAAATTCTGGGGAACAGGTCATTTTGGGCAGGGCAGCCTTTGCTAGAGTTCAGATGCTAGAAGAGAACACCCAGCCCCACATCAGTTCTGTAGTTTATAGGGAGGAGAGCAAAATCACACAGTGGGTGAAGAACATGGACTTTGGAGTCAGATGTGTCTGGACAACTGTTTAGGTTCCACTTCTTGCTAAATGTGAGATCTTGAACACATTAGTTAACTTTCTGGTTTCTTCATCTGAAAGATGGGGATGACATAGAACTTAATGATTAGAAGTACTGAAGGAGATAAATCACATAAAACACTCAGCACTGAGCCAGATACGAAAAGTGCTCACTTGGTTGGAACAGCTACAACTTCTGGTAATATTTCTACTCTACCATCATCTCCTGAGAGCTGTTTAAATTCACTAATATGCAGAACAGGTTTTTGTTTCATATACAGCGACAAAGAAAAATCTGGGTTGAGGGAAGCACTAAGGGATGAAGTAGAAAGTGTTAGGTTTGTCTCTCAGCAGGCACCATGCACTGAGTTTGAGACTGTACAGTCATAGGGGTGACAGGCAGACAGAATCCTTGTGTCTTTTTTCTGTTTCATTTTGATTTATTTGTGTCTCTATTTTTTTTACGTGTGAAGCTTGGCAACATTTTAGCTCAAAGCAGAATCGCAGTTCCTAGGATAAATGGGGAGACTTCGGGCATGAACAGGGTGGCCTTGAGGTCCAAGAGACAAAATATGACAGGCTATGGAGAAGAGGCTCTTTTCACCATTGCATGGTGCCCCCTATACTCTGGCACCCCTGCTGCTGAGAGCCTTAGGAGCACACAGAAGCAGCCTTGTTGGAGTTCTCAAGGTGGGTCCTGAAGACTGGAAGTTTCCACCCAATGGTTGGGCACTAAGTGCTGGGAGAGCTGGGTGATGGGTGAGGCAGGTGGGCACAGCAGTTCACAGGTCACAGGTCTGTCAGGGTGCGAGTCAGAGGCATCATTGGGGGAAATACCTAGATGGCCAATTTCTAATTAAGGGGCAACAAATGATCATAGAATTTGATCACTTACTTTGTAGCATGCCTTTGAGTCATTATCATGGGCTCTGGGGATCTATGAATGCCAGGTTGGAGTTCATATACCTTGTACTAAGGTTAGCATTCATAAAAACATGCAGACCTTGTTAGGTGAAGCAAAAATACTTCTCAACTTTCACCAAAGCAGTGTTGTGCTATCTTTGCCTTTATGCATCTACTTTCAGCCAGAATTCCCCACATCTGGCCATCAACTCCTCTAAAGGGAGAAAAGGCTAAGATCCCCAACCAAGGACCTGTTCAGGATGCCTGGCTTTTCATCCAGCTCTGGGGAGTGGCCTCATGGAGCACTGGGACCCCTGGGCTAAGGAGACCAGGGCAAATATCCAACTCAATTTCTGCAGGTCTTAGTTTTGGGATATATTTTTGCATGTTTTACATCTCAGAGATGAAACTCATCTCTAAACAACTACCCCCTTGGATAATATCTGATGTATTTTCAAACTTACAGAAAAATGTGACAAATAAATACAAAAGAAAAACCCCATGTATTCTTCACCCAGATTCATGAATTTTTAAAGAATTTATCTTGTGGATACATATTAGTATTTTTTAGGAATCACTTAGAGTAGGTTGCATACTTTATGTCCCTTAACCTCGTAATACTTCAGGGTATGCATCCCAACAATAAAGGTATTCTCTTACATTACCACAGTGCAGTTATCATATTCAGGGAACTTAACTCTGAGGTACTATTTTTATGTAACCTACAGTGCATTCTCTAATTTTGACAATTGTTGGGATAATGCCCTTTGGCCAATATTTTCCCTTTAGTCAAGGTTCCAGTCTAGGATAATTCACTGCATTTTGTTCTTATGTCTAGAATGGCTTTTGAGAGACTTACAATCTCTGTTCATTTCCTAAAATCCTGACTCAAGGTGTGATTGGAGGCTTTAATCTGTGTATCAAACATTCTGGTCCATTTGGCATAGAGGTACACCTCCTGCATTCTTCCCTGGGCTGCCATGCTCATGCCGGTGGCCTTGTGTCTAGGGATCCTGGATGGGCTTCACATCAGTGCAGAATCTCTGTATTTACCTCACTGTAGGACGACAGAGACAAGATGCAGAGTCCTACAGTTTCTCTATCAGGGCAGTCGTAGGAAAGGTCAGGTTAACAATCGTCACGAGGTAGTAACATCCACTGTCCCAAGATGCTGAGCTAAGATGCTAGCGGCCTCCTCCAACCCAATCCCCAAACCTACTGCTTCTAAAAAGACCTTAAACTAGACTGTTACCTTTGACCTTTTGTAGCCCTATTATAGCGGGGCTGTTTTTTTCATGAAAGATTTGCAGGGAGGCAAGAAGTATCTGGTCCGCAGGGCCTGAAGTGGTATGAGGACAGAGAGGCATGGGCAGGGCCATACAAAGGAAGTCATGGTGTCTGATATTCAATCCCAGTAATGTCCTGAGTGTCAGTCCTGCCCCGCTCTGGGAGGAACACCATGGCATGGTGCTGGCAGTGCCAGACTGGCACCATGGAGGTTTCCCAGCTTTGGGGATCAGTCTCATTAGAAGAGCTGCAACTGGGCACACATGGAGACCATGATGCTGGTGGAAGAGCTCAGAAGCTCCGCCAAAATGGGAACTCTCAGAAGATACGGCCAGTCCCAAAAGCTACCCTGAGGGCAAGTGACAAGGACTCACAGAGTGAACTTGTGGACCCCTAGGAAAAATATGGAGTGTGGGGACCCAAGCCCACATTGAGAACTGCACAAGAGAGAGTAATGGGTTGTTGACATAGGGGCCTGGTCTTGCCTGGGCATGCTCATTCCAACGGCAGTGGCGCACAGCACAGCCACATTTGGTTGTCTCCCTTCTTAAGGGCTGAGCTGGGTGTTTGACAAACAGGTACTTTTCTGCCTTTGGACAAGAACTGGCACTTACAACTATATCTCAAGTGTGGAGTTTCCAAAAGTGTGTTCCACAGATGACCAGCCCCATGACATGGTCTGCCAGAAGAGACTCCTTGGCCTAAAAAACTGTAGAAAACACTCCAAGCTGCAACCCTTTTTTAGAATTAAGACCTCTGAGAGAAAACAGTTTAATCCAATGTTCCTGGGGCTTGCTTAGCCAGGGAACCATTTTATATCCTGGTTGTAGCAGTGTGACTGTGTGTGTGTGTGTATGTGAGAGAGAGAGAGAGAGAGAGAAAAGAGAAAGAAAAAGAGGGAGAGAGAGTGCAGATGTGCACGTGTGCCTATGTACATGTGGTAGCCGATAATATCCCACAGACTCCACTCTGAAAACGTTCTCCTGATAAATTGACTGCAAGAAGCCTCCAGCCCATTCTGCCTCAAGGCTCCCCAAGCCCCGAAATGCATTCTGCAGCTGGTACTACCCTCTGAGTACTGATGGTAGCTCCTGACTTGGAGGGTAGCCCCTAAAACAAGATGCCTTTCTGGGCACAGAACATTCTTACTCTGGCGCAGAAAGGAAGGATGGATGTGGTCCACATGAGCCTTGAGAATTGAGACTTTCGGGAACTAGGATGTGAAGGCAGAGCACGGGAAACCCAGATACCAGCCACAGTCCCATTTGTAAAGGCAACAGGATTTCTAACCAGGCCTCAGGCACTGTTACTTGAATTGTTAAGAGACAGCTGTCTTCACCTGATAGAGGTTTTCAGGAGGCCTGGAAATAAGCCCTTCTGTCAAAAATCCATCCTACATACCCAGGAGGCGCTTCCAAAATCCAAATGTTATAAAGAAAGTTTGACAGCACACAGGAAGCTGATATGTACACCTAACCTGTATTTTCTCATCCAAATGGGGTACCTAAAAGTGTCTGGAAATAGAGTGCACAAGAGAGGAAGGAAAGTGGAGTAGGGACAAAGGGAAGAGGGAAGAAGGGGAGAGAACAACAGAGAGAGATCTACAGTAAGGCTTCAGAACTGTGACACTCCGGCCAGTGCTGGCCATGAGACACCTGCCGAGGAAGGAAGCAAAGTGCCCTTTGCTTCTTTTTATTTTATTTTTAATTGATAAATAATAATTGTACATACTTATGGGGTCCATCGTGAAGTTACAATATGTACGATGTATAGAGGTCAAATCAAGATAAGTCACATCCATCAACTCAAACATCAATCATTTCTTTGTGTTGGGGATATTCAAAAGCCTCTCTTCTAGCTATCCAAAATATATAATAAATTACTGTTAGCTATAGTCATCCTACAGCACCCTTTGCTTCTGAGCCAGAGAAAAGAGACACACTCAAAAAAGACGTAAAATAACTCTGCTGAGACGAACATCTTGCATGCCCATTTGCTCTGCCAAACAGTCAAATCCCTCCAATAATTTAGAAATACGGGGTTATCTTGGGATATGGAGTGTGTTCCTAACACCAATCTGGACTCACCAACTGGGACTGTATTTTTGGTTTGGAATTAACATGGACACAAGCTTGGAGGCAAAACTCACCCAAAAAAAAAAAAAAAAAAAATCCCATAGAGGCAAAGAATGGAACATCAAGAAAACGCTCTTACAAG
The DNA here is from genome assembly GCF_008728515.1 of Papio anubis. NCBI lineage: Eukaryota > Metazoa > Chordata > Mammalia > Primates > Cercopithecidae > Papio > Papio anubis. The sequence goes on from NC_044977.1 coordinate 80,682,139, forward strand.
CAGAATCTCAGACTAATGATGAGGCTGCCATGAAACCGAGGAATATACAGTAGGAAATTCATTCAGAAAATTAAGACACGAAGGCCATTAACTTAGTTACAGATTCCCAGCCCTAGGGTTAACTGCTATTTGCTAACTGTGTGACTTTAGAAGCACTGCCGAACCTCTCTGGGCTTTATTTCCCTCATCAGTAAAGTGGTGATTAAAAGTTCCTACCCAGTAATGCTGCTGTGAGGTTTTAAGATTTTCTTAGAATAGCACCTGGCATATAGTAAGCGCTGAATAAATGATAGTTGTTACTGTTGTTGCTGTTATTATTAATTTAATATATAGTATGTTCCGCTAACCAGGACATAGGAAAATAGTAGCAGAATTAAATTCTAAGCAAAATGGACAGGTTGGCATGTTTTTATTTGAGAGGAGAAATCCTGCTGTGAGTTAACTCTTGGTGGCTTTCGTCTGGTGATGCTGAGTTACTTCTGGAACAATAAGCACGAGGCTGCTGCTATAGTCTCAAGATTCAACAGTAAATCACTGTGTATCCCTGCATCGGGTTGTTATTATTCTATGGATTAAACAAGATAATGCATGTGAAATGCTTAGCCCATAGTGGCATTTAATAAATAGCAGCTATCATTTCTGTTATTCTCATTATCAATATCATTACAATAATATTGTCACATACTAGCACCGAGTGATCCCATTTACAATCTGACAGCCATGCAGATGGAGGACTCAGCTGCAGCCTACCTGTTTTCCAAAAGGGGGTTAAAACTGGTTTTCATCTTTTCCCTTTTTACGGTAAGATAATGAATGTAAAAGTGTTTTGTAAATTCTAATGTATATTTCATCTTTTGTCTGAAAAATTAAAAAAAATTAAAAGGCTCTCCCAATTTGTGGTCTCCAAGGTATTTTGCCAGCTACATTTTCTATTCAAAATGTTACCAGTGCTTATTCTCCCTGGTCCTCGGCAGTGGAAGTGCTAAAGCCAATTGAAAGCCTCTGGCTGGAACACAGGAGAAATTCCGCCATCTCCTGGCCGCTCCGGAGAACTGCTCGGGAGAAGCTGCCCACAGACAGGTAACTACCGGGGATGGTAAAGGTGCAGGGCGGCTGACAGTCACCTGCTCGGTGGTTTGAGATCCAAGGGGCATGGAAGACCCAGCCATCATTGTGGTCTCTGGAGGGTCACAGCTTGAATCCGTCTGCCATGCTGCTGCATGTGTGGCATCTGGCTCTGCCTGTATCTCAGGACAACACCTGCCTTTGCAACTCCAGAAGCAGGTGATAATTCAGATAGATAGAGCAGGCCTGAGGTGTCAATCACTCTGTTCCTTGGCATTTTGCCCCATTCCTGGTCTGGCGGCACATCAAAGCCTGTTGCTTTCTGGCCTCTGCTGGAGACTCAGGCGACCACAGGCTCCAGGTCTCCTTGGCCAGGTCCTTTCCTCTCCCCAGGGCCTCTGCCACGTGTGTGACAATGCAGCCCACCAGGAATAGAGGCAGGGGCCACCCCCACTGAGCTGGATGAACAGAGATGCTGTCCAGCCCCAGGGTTCACTGCGCCAGGTTCCATCTCTTCTGGGAAGTGAGCAGCTCTGGTCAAGTCCTTATTTTAAACACACATTTCTACACAGAGAAGGCTTCACATACAACAGAAGGCTCTCAGCACCTAGGAAGAGGACTCTAGGAGACTGTTTCTGAGCCAAATGCATGAATGTGTGGACAATACAGAAGCTGACCCACGTTAAGCACCTACCATGTGCCAGGTATTGTCACATGTGTTTTCATGGATTAGGCATTTAATCCTTACAACTCTCTGAGGAAGATACTATTACTATCCTTATTTTACAGGTGAGAAAACTGAGGCACAGACAGTCCCAGCAGCTTACACAAGGATTTCTAGCTTGCCACTGGTAGAGCTGGGACTTGAACCCAGGCTGCCTGGCTCCAGAATTCACATTTCCAATCCCTATGTTTGATCTAAATACTTAACATTGAAAGACCAAACGCATTAGTACTCCTTATGCACAATTTTGCTTTCATGGTTCCAGTTACCCAAAGTCAAGTGGGGGTCAGAAGATATTAAATGGAGAATTCCAGAAATAAACAACTCATCAATTTTAAATTGCGTGCTCTCTGATTGTGATGAAATCTCACGTCATCCTGCTCTGTCCTGCCTGGCATGTGAATCCTCCCTTTGTCCAGTATATCTGCACTGTCCACCCTCCCTGCCCACTAGTCACTTGGCAGTGAGCTTGTTTATCAGATCGACTGCCAAGGTACTGTGTGCTTGTGTTCAAGGAACTTGTATTTTGTTTATTAAAAGCTCCAAAGCGTAGGAGTAGTGATGCTGAGATATTGTTGTGAATTGTTCTATTTTTAATGTTGTTGTCATTAATTTCTTACTGTGCCTAATTTATAAATTAAACTTTATCATAGACATGTATGTATAGGGAAAAAAAATAGTATATATAGGTATACAGGGTTTTGTACTATTCGTGGTCTCAGGCATCCTCTGGGGGTCTTGGAATGGTCACCTGAAGATAAGGGTGCATAATGCAACAGCATGAGAGGTCATTGACATGATGGAGTCTTATGATCACAAGCAGAGGCTCCCCGGTACTGACAATGGGGACCCAACTTGAGAGATCACAGATGAGTGATGGCTAGAGTGAAAGAAGGAGGTCCTGGGAAACAGAGGAACCCAGGGAGAATCAGGGATGGGTCAGTACAGTCATATGAGAACATGACAGAGATAGAGCCCAACAGGAAAACAAAGACCAAGGGGCAAAAGACTTATGTATTTAGTCTTCATATTTATTTATGTTTATTACTGAAACTGAATAAGCTTAGCTCAACCATAGACCCAAGCAGCTGGTGGAGCTGAGGAGGGGCACTGCTGATAAATAGCATGAAATAGTTCAATTGCCAGCCTGGGGGTTGGCCTTGGTGTTAAACCACTGCCCAACATGGCAGAACTGGTGGACCATTTTCCATGCCCTCTGGTGTGGTGGATTGCTCACACCTACCCATCCCCACCACCAACAGGCCCTGTGAATGGCACTGTTACTGTCACAGGTCTACAGGAGGCCAGGCACTGAGGGTGCTGGGGAGACCAGGAGACTGCATTACATACTACATGTACCCCACCTCATGGAGCTTACATTCTGGTGGGGACAAGGGAAGGGTACAGAATGCAAACAGGTAAAGTAAGTAAAATAGTTACAAATTGGAAGATACGCTTTAAAGGAAATGAACAGGGTACTGTGCTGAAGAACAATGGGGAAAAAGACCCACTGAGCACAGAGAAGAAGAACCAGGGGTGTTTGGCCAGGCCTCTCATTTCAAAGGGTCTCCCATTCCCAATGCTGTGGGGACTTACAAAGGTGCAGGGGGCAACTTACAGACTGAAAGATGTCACACTTGTAGCTCTGATGGGTCCTGTGCCAGAACGTCCCCACCACACCGCAGGACTCAGCTTCTATGCTACATGTTCTGTTCATGAATTCTCCATCTTCTTGTGTGTCAGTGAATTTGAGTCCCATTGTATCTTTTATTGTGATAGACAAATGATGTAATTTTAAATATTCTGCAACTTTGGGCCCTTGATTTGGCTTTTCATTTTGGGGGGTGCCTGGGAGCCTCATAAACAGGTGTGTCTAACTGCTGGTGCTGAAGGAAGGCCTCCAGGAGTGGAGGGGTGGGGGGGTGGCCTTCAAGTTGAGAGCTGCAAGAAGAGCTGGGGGAAAGAAGGGCACTTCCAGCTGTATCACGAAGCTACTGCCCGTTTGTGGGACAAAAGCCACCTTTCAAGGACTTACATTAAAAAGAAAATTTAAATACAGTTAGGAAATAAAAGATCTCGGTAAGCTCCAGTAGAAGGGCTTAGAATAAGTCCAAGACAAACCGATTCTAATTTAACCAAAAGTGGGAAGAACAAAGACCTTATGTACAACTTAACACTATCCTTAAGCTTGATTTCCTAAGATTCACAGGGAGAGATTTTGAAATGAATCAGTGAATTGTAAGCAGCTAGGTCAACTGGCAGATTGTGTATCTCAGATTCATCCTGCTTCTGAAAATAGGCATTAAAACTGCAGCAACCTGGAAAAAATAAAAGCCGAGGTGGAATTTTAAATGACAGCCATAAGGACATGCCTTGTGGTGAAAGATGGTGGTTGGACAAGGAAGGGCTTCTCAGTTGTCTACTAGGGGCTGTGGTCTCTGGTTTGTTCCTCAAGAGTTTCCATAGGCTGTACAGGAAAACCAGCTTTCTCATTTAGGCTGAAGTTGAGGACACTTAACGTTTTGTTTTTTCCACAGCTACCTGCACTTTGAGGGCAATAAAGTGAGACTGACGCATGAGAGATGGTCCTGTTTGGACCAGAGGCAAAGCAACAACCAGCCCATCTGGAGAAAACTTGTCTCTAGGAGAACAGTGTTTGTGTATTGATAATATAAAATTAGATGACAGCATCCCCTTGTTCTCCTTCCTACTACCAAGGAGGAACTGAACCTTCAGAAATCCACTGGTTTTTTTGTTTGTTTGTTTGAGACGGAGTCTCACTCTGTAGCCCAGGCTGGAGTGCAGTGGTGCAATTTTGGCTCACTGCAACATGTGCTTTCCAGGTTCAAGCGATTCTTTGGCCTTAGCCTACCAAGTAGCTGGGACTACAGATGCATGCCACCACGCCCAGTTAATTTCTGTATTTTTAGTAGAGATGGGGTTTCACCATATAGGCCAGGCTGGTCTCGAACTCCTGACCTCTTGATCCACCTGCCTTGGCCTCCCAAAGTGCTGGGATTACAGGTGTGAACCATCACGCCCGGCCTGCCACAATTCGCTGTTTAAATTTCTCTTTCACAAGTGATGCTCTGGTTAAAACCCTTCATCACATTTTGCATCTCTTCTCCTCTAGATGAGTTTCCCAAGAGAAGTGCTCAATCAGTCTCCCTCCTTGGTTACTCAACCAATGTCTAAAACATCACTGGTCTCACTGTTTATTAAATGACTGAATTGCCAGATTATCAAAATCCATACATACTACCAGAGAAGTCTCTCTGGCTGTTATGAAAAGATTAGTTTTTCCTAAATCAACAGTCACTGAGAACCAACCATTCATTGAATAACCCATTCACTTCACCACTGTATATCTAGCAAGGATCTTAGTAAGGCCAGACCCCTTGCAAGGTTTTCCAGACACAGCAGCAAATAACACAGACAAGTTTCTGGCTCCCAGGGAGTTGATAGCGGGTAAGACCAGGGATCATCACACATTTCTATAAAGAGCCAGAGCATAAATATTTAAGGCTCTGCAGGCCACATGCAGTCTCTGAAGCATATTTTCTTGGTATTTTTTGTATACTTGTTTTTAATAACCCTAAAAACTATAAAAAACATTCTGCTATCAAGGGTCTTTCAAAAATAGACCACAGGCCAAATTTGGCCCATTAGCCATAGTTCGTCAACCCTTGTGTAAGACAGACATTAAACAAAAGTCCTTAGGCTGACGTCAGTACAGGTGAGATAAGCATGTAGGAGAGTGAGACAGGGAAAAAAGGCTGCATATGGCTGTGATTTTGGAGAGGTCAGGGAAGGCCTCCCAGAAGAAGCATTCAACGTGTGATGTGGTGGAGGAGAAGGGCTAACTCAGCAAAGAATGAGGAGGGCGAGGGAGGAGGGCGAGGGGGCTGAATGAAGGTAGAGGGGCTACAGGTAAAGACTTTGAGCAGCATAGCTGAGCGGGATCCAGATAAAAAAAAGCCTTGTCAACCACATCAGGAACTGGGATTTTACCTTAGGTACAAAGGAAGCCTTGTAGGGGTGGGTTTTAAGGAGAGGAGTGCCTGGATCTCCATGAAATTGAAGGAACTCTCCTGGCTGCTTGGCAGGTTCTACTTTGAGAAAGTAAGAGGCTAGTCCACTGTAGCCTTGTGCTATGGGTTCAATTGTGTCCTCTCCTCCCCTGCCAAAATGTGTTGAAGCCCTAACCACCTATTCCTTGGAATGTGACCTTATTTGGAAATAGGGTCATTGTAGATATAACTTGTTAAGATGAGGTCACTGGAGTAGGGTCCAACAAATGCCTGGTGTCCTTATAAAAAGGCAGGCATGTGAAGACAGGCACACAGGGACAACCCCAGATGACATAAAGGCAGAGTGTGGTGTGCTGCAGCTGCAAGGCAAGTAAGGCCAAGAATACTAGAGACCACCAGAAGCTAGGAAGAGGCAACGAAAGATTCCCCTGCAGGTTTCAGAAGGAGCCTGGCCCTAGTGACACTTTGATTTTCAGATATCTAGCCTCCAGAATGGTGAGATAATATACTCCTGTTGCTTTAAGTTACCCAGTTTGAGGTCCTTTGTTCCAGTAGCCCTAGGAAATAAATACACCTAATGGGTGACAATGGCTAGGAAAGAAGGAAAGAAAGGTACTGCTTTGAAAAACATTTTAAAGATAGAATTCAAGAGCTTTGAGATGGGTTGGATGTAGGAAAGTGGGCAAAAGGAAATGTGTAGGCTGGCAATGCACACCCAGCTACTGCCCTTGGTTACCTGCGGAAGGGCAGCAGTGATTAGTGGGAAGGAAGAAACAATGAGCATTTCCTTATAAAATACACCGCTCCATCCTTTGTCTTCTTAAAAAAGGGAGTCGGACTTTCATAATGAAAACAATAGAGTAGAAAAGTAAACAGGAAAAGGAAGGAAAAACTGCAGGGCTCCTGGGGCTGGCCTGAAAACCCTGTGGATAGAGAAAGCCTGACTGTGCTTGTGAAACTAAAGCAGCGGTGAAGGTTGGGGTAAGGACAGACCCAGATTTCAGCTTGGGGCATAAGGCTGAGATGCAGCAAGGGTATTGCATGATGGGAAGCTTGCCTTGCTTTGAGAGGTCTTCTGAGTTTTAACCAAAAGAAAGCAGAAAAGGATGTGATAAACAGACATAGAGATATTTGTGGGAGACAGAAACGTGTGGCTTTAGGGAACAGCTTCCTAAGTCAGCCCATCGTGGACACACATTCTGCATCGGTCTTCCCACGTCTGTCTGGTGCAGGACGGGGTAGCCCTTCAAAGCATTATGTTAGCTTTGGGCACCTCCTTCACAGGAATCACACCATGAAAGAAATAAAAAAGGCTGAATGTTATTTTAATTGAATTTGTTTTCAATTTATTTTCAGTTGTCTAGGGAAAAACCTTTTACACTCACATCATTTGATTCCTTTTTACTTTGTGTCCATTATCCTCATAATGAGCTTTTAACGCATTAACGCAGCCCTGTTTGCTAAAGAGTGATTCACGTTGGTCAAATCAATAAGTAGCAAAAGCACAAAAATGTACCAGATTGAGACACTGAACCAGTGTATAAATGGAAACCTTGGTCTTCCACTTCCTTAAAAGTGGAGGCTGCATTCTGGTGACCTTCTAATGCTACAGTATCAAGGTGAATATGCAGAAATTCCTCTAGTTCCTAAATTCCAATTCTCAAATGTCCATCGAACAACCAGAGCTAAATGTTGGAGCCGGCAGAAAGCTCCCCTGCCTGTCAGTGGCATTTAGCCTCAGCCTTCCCCTCTGCAGTTTTATTCCCAGCAGCATGCGGTAGTTGAAGCAATATCTTGTTATAAAAGTATTTACGATGAAAAGAGGGAAATAATAATGCAAACTTCTCTGGATTTTAAGGTTCAAAGGAGGTAAAGAAGAGTAGGAACTTTTGCCGTCTACCTCTATGGTTCATGTCCTTAAACATCCATATAGATGACATCTATTGCTCATTGTGTAGTGCCACCTTAGGCTTACAGAAAGTAAAACAGCTCTTCATACTGTAACATAGCAACTCCTTTTGAGGGTTTAGCATACTGCTTAATCCCAGCAAGAAGGAAGATTTGCTCTGGTATCCTCTCCACAATGGTAGCAGAGAGAGGATGCCTTGGGATTCAACTAATCCAGAGCTTCTCCCATGCCTGTCTCTGCCAGGATCTTAGCCTACACCAACTAAGAAGCTCATAATCATCAAGTAGAGAGCTTATATATACCTTTCTCCTATGAGTGGGAAGGAAGAAACAATGAGCATTTCCTTATAAAATACACCGCTCCATCCTTTGTCTTCTTAAAAGAGAGAGTGGGACTTTCATAATGAAAACAATAGAGTACGAAAGTACGAAACAGGAAAAAGAAGGAAAAACTGCATGACTCCTGGGGCTGGCCTGAAAATCCCTGTGGATAGAGGAAGCCTGACTGTGCTTGTGAAACTAAAGCAGCAGCAAATGTTGGGGTAAGGATAGACCCAGATTTCAGCTTGGGGCATAAGGCTGAGATGCCTACCTCTGCCAGGATCTTAGCCTACACCAGCTGAGAAGCTCATAATCATCAAGTAGAGAGCTTATATATACCTTTCTCTTATGAGTTCTGTCCCTCTAAAGAACCCTAATACAGAAGTATGAAACAGCTAGAAAAAGAGGAGTCCAGAGTCCAGATAATATTTGAGTCATCAAACCTCCCCAGCTTCCTTGATCCTTGCCTTTCTGAGACTTGGCTGCTCACCATGTCCAGACAGGTGTGTTTCCCCCAGCATTCTTTCAGGAAGTACTGGGGAGCTCATAATGATCGAGTGGAGATCCCAGACTGTGTTCAAGTCAACAGTGCTTCTCTGAAATTTGATCAGACATTGCAAGAAAAATGCATTTGCTTCAGGAACTTTGGGAATCCCTGCATACTCAATTGGTCTCTATGATACTCCAAAGTGCATCAGCAACAAGTTCTGCAGCAAAGAATTCTACTTATTTTGGTTTAACTTGACATTTACCATACTTGTTTGACTGAGAAAGCTTAAAAAAAATTAAAATATTTTAATAAAAAACATCAATTCACATGGTGGAATACAAGGAAAGTATTTAACCTAAGAATCATTTTAAGAAAACTTAGTGTTATCACTGGACATTAGAGAAATGCAAATCAAAACCACAATGGGATACCATGTCATGCCAGTTAGAATGGCAATTATTTAAAAGTCAGGAAACAATAGATGCTGAGGAGGCTGTGGAGAAATAGGAATGTTTTTACACTGTTGGTGGGAGTATAAATTAGTTCAACCATTGTGGAAGACAGTGTGGTGATTCCTCAAGGATCTAAAATCAGAAATACCATTTGACCCAGCAATCCCATTACTGGGTATATACCCAAAGGATTATAAATCATTCTACTGTAAAGACACATGTACACATGTTTATTGTAGCACTATTTACAACAGCAAAGACTTGGAACCAACCCAAAGGCCCATCAGAGATAGACTGGATACAGAAAATGTGGCACATTTATACTATGGATACTGTGCAGCCATAAAAAAGAATGAGATCATGTTCTTTGCAGGGACATGAATGAAGCTGGAAGCCATCATCCTCAGCAAACTAACACAGGAACAAAAAACCAAACACCGCATGCTCTCACTCATAAGTGGGAGTTGACCAGTGAGAACACATGGACACGGGGAGGGGAACATCACACACTGGGGCCTGTCAGGGGGTGGGGGGCAAGGGGAGGGACAGCATTAGGACACTTAATGCATGCGGGGCTTAAAACCTAGATGACAGATTGACAGGTGCAGCAAAGCATCATGGCACATGTATAACTATGTAACAAAACTGCGCGTTCTGCACATGTATCCCAGAACTTAAAGTAAAAGAAAGAAAGAAAGAAAGAAAGAAAGAAAGAAAGAAAGAAAGAAAGAAAGAAAGAAAGAAAGGAAAGAAAGAAAGAAAAGAAAGAAAGAAAAGAAAGAAAGAAAGAAAACTTAGTGTATCACAACTGAAACTGGGTTTTCATGTTTTGACAAATGTTTTCATGTCACATCATCCTCCTAACCAAACTATGCCACTGTTGTCTCTTTCAGTCTCCCCCGCAAAGCATCAGATCCTTTAGGGCAAATGTGAGGCCTTATGCATTTGTAATGTAGGTATTCATTACCTACTCAGTGACTCATTAGGCAAGTGAGCGTGAAAGAAGAAAAGCTATTTAGGACTCATTTCTTTGCCAATGACAAAAACCTAGATCAGACAGCCTGAGAAGGTTAAGTACTTACTGAAAGAATGCCGGGAGGAGCACACAGGTTTGGACTTGCTGAGCAGCCACGTCTCAGAAAGGAAAGGATCAGGGAAGCTGCAGAGACTTGATGATTTAAATATTATCTGGACTCTGGACTCCTCTTTATCTAGCTATTTCTTACTTGTATTCTCTATTAGGGTTCTTTAGAGGGACAAAACTAATAGGATAGATGTATATAAAAAGGGGAGTTTATTAAGGAGTATTGACTCACATGATCACAAGGTGAAGCCCCACAATAGGCCATCTGCAAGCTGAGGAGCAAGGAAGCCAGTCCGAGTTCTAAAACCTCCAAAGTAGGGAAGCTGACAGTGCAGCCTTCAGTCTGTGGCCAAAGGCCTGAGAGCCCCTGGCAAACCACTGGTGTAAGTGGAAGAGCACCAAAGCTGAAAAACTTGGAGTCTGATGTTCGAGGGCAGAGAGCATCCAGCATAGGAGAAAGATGTAGGTTGGGAGACTAAGCCAGTCGAATCTTTCCATGTTCTTCTGCCTGCTTTCATCCTGGCTTTGCTGGCAGCTGATTAGACGGTGCCCACCCAGATTGAGCATGGGTCTGCCTTTCCCAGTCCACTGACTCAAATGTTAATCTCCTTTGGCAACACCCTCACAGACACACCCATGAACGATACTTTGCATTCTTCAATCCAACCAAGTTGACGTTCAATATTTACCATCACATGTTCCTTTCTGCAAGTTGGCTTTGTTCTCCCAAATAGCCAATCCTCACAGCTATACAACTAAAGAAAAAAAGTGACACCCTCTTAAAAATGTCCTGAGAAGAATTCTAATTGACTTGACTCATGGCCTGGGCCTACTATGATTGGCCTGCTTGAATCTTGTGCCCATTCCTGAGAGCAGGTACTGTGTTTAGCAGCCCTTATGAGAATCACGTAGTTGGAGTAGGGAGAAAATGACCCCCTAAAGAAGCAGGAGAGATGAGTTTCACACAAAAGGAAGGTGTTCAGGTTGACATATTGTGCTTATCAATACAGATATGAAGAAAGGACTACTGGTTCTGGCGAAAGAACCATAACCATTCTACCCCTTCCTTCATGCTCTCTAAAATCACCCAAACCACATACATGTTGTTATGGACAAAGCAGCCCATGTAGCTCAGGTGCTGCCCTTGCATTCTGCGTGGAACCTGTCTCTGCTTCTCCCAGGAGGAAAGCACACGGGGCTAATTGCTTTAGCAGGTGCAGTACTTTGTTGGTGATTCTCTGCCTAATCTGCTCATTATGCAGCTTATGTCATTCTGTAAGTGGGGAGAAATAGTGTTATCACAGGAGAAATGAGCTCTCTTGTTTCTTGAGAAATTCTCTTAAGCCTAGACAAAGGGGTTTTAAGTTTATCAGCCTCCCCTTTGTGATACCTCATTCTAAATGATGTATTAATCATTTGTTGATTATACAGATCAATTAAACATGTTTTACAGGTTAGGTTAATTAAATCTTTGGTAGAACTTCCTATTTATTTAGACCTTCTGCTTTGCAATTATAAAACACCACCTAACCAGCATGTTGACTTTTAATAAGTTGCAAACAAGGGTCGTAAAAGAACATATTCCCCTCATTGTACTCCTTATAAAGTGTTCTTTTTTCTACCATATCTCTCTGCATAGTTACATCCACCTGCTAATCGATCCCATCCAGCCAGCCATCTGTCAGTCAGCCTGTCTGCCTATCTTGGTATGGTTTGCGCTACCAAAACTCATGTTGAAATTTGATCCCTAATGTGGCAGTGTTGGCAGTGAGGGCATAGTGGGAGGTGTCTGGGTCATGGAGGTGGAACCCTTGTGAATAAATTAATGCCTTCCCAGGAGCTAAATGAGTTCTTAGTAATAGATTAGTTCCCAGGAGAGTGGGTTGTTACAAAGAGTCTGGCTTCCCTGGTTTTTCTCTCTCACTGTGTGATCTCTTTGCACACTTTCTGCCATGAGTTGAAGCAGCCTGAGGCCCTCACCAGATGTAGCTGCCAAATCTTGAACTTCCAGCCTCCAGAATTGTGAGCCAAATAAACCTCTTCTCTTCATAAATTATGTAGCCTCAGGTATTCTGCTATGGCAATAAAAAACAAACTAAGACATCTACCTATTAACAAAGGTTTTTAAATCTGGTAGCCTTGTCCAAGTAGATGCTTATCATCAGTATCATGCAGAGGCATGTGATTGTTCAGAGTTAGAAAATGGCAACCCCACCTCCTACTTGAGGAATTTGGGTAGATCCAGGCTCAGTGTTCCCTAACTGCCTTACTCTCTGGACTAATCACAAGAGGTGATGCTCTGGTAGCAGAAACAGACAATTCAAATGCACATCAATGTACTATATACCAAGAATCACTCCTTTAGAGCCATTGGAATGAAAACTATTACCAACACCAGTTTATCCGCCCAGCAGACCAACCACAACTACACAGACTCACTCATCAACCATAAGGTCTGTAGGATGTTTTTTTTACCTCCCAACCCCTGCCTTCTTCAACTCCACTGGCTCTCAGATCTTAACATCTCTCCAAACTCCATCTCCAGAATCAGGTTATGTTTGCAGCAGAGAACAGCAAGGAAAAGGTTGGGCTCCCTAATGAACAATCTCTTGAGGAAGTATCTTTAAAAATAAAACCCTGTTCTCATGCACACCCACAGCGCACAGAGCTCGCCTGGGACCACAGAATCCAGCACGCTCTCATTCACCACTTGCTCCTCCTCACCTCGCACTCCTAGCCAAACTCTCCTGGTGCTCACGGTCACTTTTTTGTCTGGTTTTAAATATTTACGTCTCAATGAAAAATTTGTGATTTTATGCACACTCAGAACAGACAGACCCATGACCCATGTTTAATGATATATGTAGCTCATTTCATGTATTTTCGAGGGTTCCAGTTTTTTCCAATGCTGCATTTTTCCTCCCATGAAATATAATATTTTGTATCCAAAAGAGCCTTTGGTTTTAGGATAAGGTCTTTTGTTCCCATGTCTGGGCACTGTTTTCTTTTGTCTTCAAGATGAAAAACCAACATTCAGCAGCAAATGTTCAAGGGGCATCTACCATGTGCTAGAAACTGCTTTGCAAGGCATGGGGGACCTGGTGATCAGTATAGTCTACTGGGGAACAGTTGCCTGTCAACTGAAGTGCAGCCTTATACAGAACTGCAGGAGGCAGGACAGGGTGGTGCTGTGAGCCAGAGGACTCATTCCCAGCATATAATCAGGTGGTCTGGGAAAGCTTCCTAGACAAAGTGACTCCACACTGAGGTCCCAATAATGAGTTGAATTAGGCAAGTAAATGAGGGGAGAGGGCAGAGAATGACTGGTTGCTGAGTGGTGCAGGTTGGAGGTGGAGCTTCCATGCAGAAAAACAGCCTTTTAAATTAAAACAGAGACAGACAGAGAAAGAAATTGGACAAGACGGAAGAAATGCATCTTGATAGGAACACAGTGAGAGACAGATGGATGCTATTGCTGGAAGAACTTTGTAGGCCACATTCAGGCTGATCTTGCAGTGAGCAACCCTCTTAAAAACCTTCTAGTGGGCTTGGCTCCCTCTGGCCACCTACAGGGACTGGATTGGAGAGCGAAGGGCAAGACAGGAGTCAAAGCAGCCTGCATGGCAGCTGAGGCAGTGATGAGCAGTGTGAACCAGGGCAGAGGCAGGGTTTGGGAAGTAGTGCAGCACTTGGTGACTTGGCTGGAACCTGGGGAGGTGGCCAGGATTATCCCAGGTTCCTTGAGTAAGGGATGTCATTCACAGGGCTGGTCACACAGGAAAAGGAGGCAACCTGGAGGAAGACCATGGACCAGGGGAAAGTTGACTGTATATATATGTGTGAATGTATGGAGCCTGCCCACCATGTCAAGTCACTCAGGGCAGGCCAGATCACGCTGTGGTGACAGCCAGAATAAGCCTGGTAACAAACGTGGCTCACACTGTATGTCCATCGGCAGTGGGCTATGGCTCTGTCCATATCACCTTCACTCTGGGATCCAGGCTAAGAGGCAGCCTCTGACCAGAACACTTGCCTGTCTCATGGCAGAGGAAAAGACTCTGAAGTGACACACTTCACTTTAACCTACTCATATAGTTTGGATATGTGTTCCTTCCCAAATCTCTTGTTCAAATTTAATCGCCAATGTTGGAGGTAGGGACCCTGTGGGAGGTGATTGGATAATGTGAGCGGATTTCTCATGAATGGTTTAGCACCATCCCCTTGGTGCTCTCCTCATGATAGTGAGTTCTCATGAGCTCTGGTTGTTTAAAAGTGTGTCACACCTTCCTGCTCTCTTTCTTGCTCCTGCCCTTGCCATATGATAGGTCTGTTCCCTCTTTACCTTCTGCCATGATTAGAAACTTCCTGAGACCTCCTCAGAAGCAGATGGTGCAATGCTTCCTGTACAGCCTGCACAACTGTGAACCAATGAAATCTCTTTTCTTATAAATTACCCATTCTCACGTATTGCCTTATAGCAATGCAAGAATAGCCTAATATACTCACATTGCATTGGCCAAAAACAAGTCACACAGATTACCTAAGTGGGACAGAGGTGTATAAATCTCTCAGAGGGAAGGTCACTGGGAGATTTGATGGAATAGCTAACACACTGTACCACACACAGGAGAGGTGGCTAGAGACCCATTTACAACATCTACTCAAAACAAAACACTAGCTTCTCCCCTTCCCAGTTGGTGGAGCTGCTTATGCAGCAGCACTTTGGGATACTTAAGAGAAGCAAATGGACAGGTGAAAAGGGCATACGACACCTTCATCCATGCAGCCTCGTGTAAGTCCACTGCCTGTCTAAATTTGAGTTTCCTCATCTGCCACATTAGGGTACTAAATATAGAGGCTCTTCAAAAGTTCCTTCCAGTCCTAAGATTCAGTGGATCTGACCTCTACTCTGCTTCTGTGGTCTGAGCACCTGATTCTCAGGCCTTTTGCCTTTCACTTTCAAAGGCAAGGATCTCTCTAAGTGCCACATGGTTACGTCACAGGAGTCAAGATTCAGAGGGGTACCTAAGCCTCTGTGATTCTTGGCTCATTTCTCACTGCTCTGAGAGGGTCTGCCTTCTCTGCCAGGTCCTGTCTGCTGCACTGCATTAGGGACTAACACCTTACACTTGGCCTACTTCTTAATTCTTTCCTCAGAAGGCCTCGTGGCACCTTTAGCCATGGCTTGTCATCCCATCCAACTGTGAGGAGGCCAGAGGCTGAGCACTTGGACCCTCCCCCTTCTACCCCAAGTTGTTGACTTCACTTGATCATCCTTCATCTTGGCTGATTTCAGGGCCAAGACTGCCACCGTCCCCTGCTTCTGCTTTAATTTCTGTCCCCTGATGTTCATCTAGTGAACAATGATGCATTACAATGTCTAGGTGCCCAGGGCTGCAAATCCTTTCAAGATATAATCAGTTGAAAGGAAGGATTTTTGCATTCAAGGCTGATGCCAACCTGACTATACACTTATTACCAAGCCTGTATAATTAAAATGAACATTTCATATACACACAAAACTGTCACCTTGATGCAGAAAAATATGAGATGAAAAAATTCAAGGAGGCACAGAATAGAAAGAAAATGGCACAGGAAGTGGGGTCAGCAGAGAGAGGAAAGAGAAGACTGGGGAGGCCTTCCGCTGAGAACCACAACGGCTACATTAGCCTTGTTAGTTAAAGTCCACCATGCAGAATGCAACTCGGTTTACTGGTTAATCTGTTTAATTAAGGAAATGGCATTTTGCTGGATTCCCTTGGTCTGTGTTCATGTAAATGTAGAAGTACTTCCAACAGCAGCCACTCAAAAAGTCTGTTGCAAAGCATCCCTTGGAGGGAAGGTATTGTGCAGTGTTCCACTCCCAAACACTGTAGAACTCAGTCGTGGGCACTTCTGATGGACATACCCTAAGATGGCCCCAGTGAACCCTGCCTTCTGGTATTAATGCATTTGTGTAATTCCCTCCCAGTTAGTCCTAGATAGGACTTGCTTCTAATCAACAGAATATGGCAAAGGTGATAGGACGCCACTTCCATAATTATGCTACATAAGATTTTAACTCCCATCGTGCTGGTAGACTCTTCCCCTTGCATGCATGAATGAAGCAAGCTTCTGCATTGTGAACTCCCCTATGTAGAGGGTCACAGGTCAAGAAACTGAGGGCCACCTCTGGCTGACAGCTAGCAATGAGACCCTCTGTCAATCACTGAGATTGAATTTTACTAAGATGCTGAGTGAACTTGAAAGCAGATCCTTCCCCAGTTGAGTTTTCTGCTGAGACTTTACTCCTGGCCAACACCTCAATTGCAATGTTCTGAGAAACCTAATAAATGGGTGTTAACAGCAAAGACTGGAATGACACAGTCGAGATGCAGGCTCAGCTGTGCAGTGGGGAGCAGGATCACAAACACATGGACCCCTTTCCAGAGTTGATTCCCAGTACTGCAGACTCTAGAGTCAGACCTATGAATCATCTTGCCCCTTGTTTCTCACTCACTGGGAGAACATAAGGTTACTTAGCAACTCTGAGTCGTACATTATTCTACTTCATCTATAGTGTATTTCAACACTGACATCACAGGGTTGCATCACAGAAGACAGTTGCCTTACAGAACCCAGCACAATGCCTTGCCGAAGCGTATGTTTCAATCCCTCACCATCTCTTTTTTCCTGTGGTTCGAGGTCCTGCCTGAGGAGCCTAGAAATCCCATGCTCATTTTGGACAGGCTCACACAGTTCATGGCTTCAGCACTCTCCTGGAGGGCAAACCAAACCTGATAGGACTCTGACTTCTCTATCATTCCAAGATTCAAATATCCCCATGTTCAGTGTTTGGCCCTTTTATGATGTTAGCAGAGTTGATGTCTCCCTTCTCCTTTTCTCTAGGGAGGGAAGATAGGGTATCATTTAGAACATAAGCAAAGAAGTCTGACTCTTAGGTTGAAATCCTAGCTGAGTCACCTAACATCTCTTATCTGAGCAAATCTCACTTCCCTGAGCTTCAGTTTCCTCTTCTGTAAAATAAGGATAATAGCATTTATTTCATAGGATTGTTTTGGTAATTAAAAAAAAAAAAAAGGATAATCCATGAAAATACTTAGTATGCAATCTCAATATCTGGTTCATAGTAAGAATTCAATAAACAATGACTGACGCTACTGCTGCTATTATTACTCCTTCTATACTGCTGCAACTATTGACTAATCTCACTGCTATTAGTATTGCTAGTGGAGAGCCCATAGAGTACAGTGATGAGAAGTATCAGCTCTGGGATCAGTTTCTGGTTTTGCCCATTATTAGGTGTGTGCTCTTGGGACAATTTTACCTGCCTGGTATGAATTCCCTTCTTCCCAATTCTGCTCCTCAAATCCGGCATCTTCTGGACATTGCTTTCGAAGTACAAAGTAATTGCTTTCACTATCTGTTAAAATGATTAGGCTCTTCTCATCGAGATAATTGTGGGCAAATAATGAAATCCCAGTAAATATTTGGATAGTAATCATAAAAATGTAAAGTGGCTTTGACACACAATGGCACCTAGAATGTGAGGAGAGACCTCCTCTGTTTGAAAGTGGATTGGACTTCATAGTGGCCAGGAAACTCATCACATGGAAGCCTTGATTTTTGTCTTTGCCCAGACCCAGGCATCTTGCACAAATCCAAGAATATACTATGTTTTAATCTGAATTATTTTCTTAGCCATATTCCTTACTTTACTGCTAGAGCAGATTCAAGAGAATCTGGGAAGTAAACACTCATCTTTCTGTGGAAGGAAAAGCATTAATAATTAAGTTTGGTTAGGAATTTCTATTCTTTTGTAACCTCTATTGAAAATTAACATGGTTTTCCACTTGCAACCTATATCCTCTCCCCAGGAGCTGGCTTCCTAGGGAAAATAGCTAATATTTTGCAGCAGCTATTGAAAGCAAGAACCAGGCTGTTGTAAAATGTGCATGCTTCTACATTCCTGTTTCCCTTTGCACAAAAAGCACGGCATCAGTTGGATGAAATTATAGCTATTCAATTGGTCATTCCCTTATGACTGCAAGCCATTTGGAGCTCAGTCATGCTTACGAAAGCCAGTATCGACTATGTGTAGAAATATCTGGAATGCGATGCTTTGCCACTGACATCTTTCATTCATAATTACTGCAAAGTCTGCCTGCATAGGCCTAGTCAATGGTCAGTCAATATTCCCATTATAAGTTGGAGCAGGGTGAATGGCCAGGGCAGAAATACAAAGCAGACATATACTCAATGGGGCCCACAGACCCAGACATCAGAGTTGGTTGGAGAGGGTCTCATGAACCACTGAGCTCAGAGGGATAGGCAGGCATGATTTGATGTCTTCTGGAATCTGTGTTTTATAGGGTTGGAAATTAAGTCTCTTCACAACAACACAACGTAGAAGAACATCATGTAAGGCATCATCTTTTATACAGAAGTGGATCATTCTTTTGTTGAGTTGCTTGTTGCAGTTGCTTTTGCATTGTGATGGTGCTGAAGGTCTTGTCATAGGAGAACACATTTTAAATGGGCATGAGTAACATGGTTACACCCAATTGATAAATAATTTAAATTAGAAAGCATGAGCAAGTACTTCTCTTCCCAAAAAAGATACCTCACTCTGTGGCATTGGGGTAAAAACCCTACTCTGCAACAGCAAGGAGTTGATGATCAGGGATTATCACAAAGTAGCTTAGGAATGTTAGAAAGTGATTTGGCTTTATATGGGTTGCTTGCATTGTACTCCAATTTGGTGATTTCTACTTTGCCAGCATGAAGTCATTCTGAACCTTAATTCAGAATCTTCTCATGAACCCTGTAAGTCAGCCAATGTTAAATGTTGTATGTGCTTGGCACCTGCTACCAAGGGGGACTTTTCTTTTAAGCCACTATTTTGTAAAGACTCGTCCACTGCAAATAACTGAATAAGGACATCAGAGTTTTTGGGTTTATGAATGTCCCTCACACAGAGAGTTTCAGAGAAAATCCTTTTAGGTACCATTATTCTTGGCCATGATGGATATCAATACCCAAATCTAATTTAGCTAATTTTCCTGTCTTTCTCGTGTACTAGCACAGAAATGAGTATTAATTTACCATTAATTTAGTGTGCTAACCCTTAATTAGCAACAAGCCTGTTCTGAAATAGCTGATATTGAAAGCTCAGCAAACTTTTATTCAAAATAAAGTCACCATTGCATGTGTGTGTGTAAATACAGGCACACATACTTTCACTTCTCCATCCAATAAATTTTAGGGATCCACCACATAGATATTTGCTTTAGTAAACTTAAATATTACCATAATAGTGTGGCTTATCTAAGAAAAAAGCAAACTTGGACATGAATAGCTGCATGAAGAGGTCTTCAGAAATAGTTCACAGAGCCTCTCAGGTTCAGAGAACCTGGGGAAGCTCCCAGTGAAACTACATGTCTATAACAATGGAGTCAACAGAGTGTCCTATAAAACAGATATTTTTTCATTTAATGTCTTCATCATGACCTCTGAAGATGGTCTTTATTAATTCCTTTTACTGCTGAGGAATCCAGGGTTCTGAGAAGTTCATTTATTCATCCGTCCATTTATCCATTCAACTAATATTGAATGCCTACTATAGGAAAGGGCTCTCCTAGTGGATGGGGCTACAGCAGGGATAAAACTCCTCTGCTGTCAGAGGAGTTTACATTTTAGAGACAGTAAATAACTAACCCAAAGTCACACATTCAAATAGGGTCAGGGCCAGAATTCCAAGTCATGACTTCTTGATTTCTGTGCTATGTTCTTAACCGGAACACTATGCTCCCCTCTGTGACAGGAGGATATTAGGAGCAACTAACAAGTCTTGCCTAGTATTTAATGTTGCTTTCTCCTAAAGAGATACTGGGTGTTGCTATGCCATAATAGCTCCTCTGTTAAACCAGGCCACATGCAATGTCTTCTTTCTCTCTCTCTCTCTCCCCTCCTCCCTCTCCTATTTTTAAGACTTTAGACAGGCAGACAGCAATTCTTAATGCCAAACTATGGAGACACTGCTCACTCAATATCTATCCTCCCTTCTTTCCTTACTACCAGAAGCACAACTTTGCTTGGGGGAAGAACTATCTAAAAAACAGTTTCCCAGGCTCGTTTGTACGAGGGATGCTCACGTGACTGAATTCCAGCAAATGAGGTGTTAGAGGAAGCGCACTGGCTGGAGCTTCTAGGAAAGCAGTGTTTGCCTGGTGAAAAAGGACTGACTTTGTTGGCCCAGGTCTTCCAGGAAGCAGGGGTGTGATTCCAGAAAGGGTGGGAGGATCTTGAGACTGTGAGGATAAGGATCTTTTGCTAAGGATGGCAGAACAAGAAGCTGGAAGGAGCTTGAATGGTTGAGGATTTACTCATCAGCCATACAAGCCCAAGGATGTCTCTCCCTGGACATGAGAAAAATACACCAACATTAAGCCATTGAATTTGGCTTTTTGTATATGCAACTGATTTACAATACCATTCTTACACACACACAAAATGTACTATTGATAAACTCAATGTTGAATAACCACCACCTCTACACCATCGCCATTTATAGTACTTTGCCCTGCACAAGGCACCATGCTGTTTCACTCCATTGTATCATTTATTCATCATAGGAAACTTATGAGGGAGGTATCATTATCTTATTTTAGAGATGAGAAAACTGAAGCTCAGGGCAGTTAAGCAACTTGTGCAAGTTAGAATGAGTCAGAATACAGTGGAACTGGTATGAAATCTGGCTCCAAAGCCTAACCTTAAGCACCTGATTTGATCTTTATAAAAATCACATAAGCAGCCATTGGTGGTATCTGAAAAATACTATTATCTTGATATTTAGCTAAGATAAATCTGCATCTCTAATTTCTTCATAATTGTTTCAATAAAATGTTCTTTCCCGACATTATTAAAGCCTAACAATTTCCAATTCCTTTCTCTCTTCAAACAACATAACAAAGTGTGCAAAACGTACCTCCATGTTCTCTGCATATTCAGATAGAAAATAAAGCCTATTTGCCCACCAACTTTATATGAAAGATTTCCAAGAAATCCAATATTTTGAGTCACTAATATCCCAATCTTCAGTCTCTCTCCCCCTTTGACTTATTCTGACCATAGCAGGATGGAGATTGTGTTGAAAAACATCATTAAAGGAGAAAGTTTAAGAAGGATGAACAAGCTCAGAGATGTCAATGCAGACGACAGCGGAGAAATGCTGAGAGAGGACACCCTTGGCTTCTGCTTCCAGCCTTTGCTTCTCTCTTTCCTCTGCCTAGGTGTCTTCCTTCACACTCTCAAACTTTTCCCTCCAGATCCCAAATGCCCTGGGTCTAGTTTTTTGTTGTTTTTGTTGTTCTCCTTTGCAGGCTAATCTTCCATCTATTACCCGTTTGGGATTTCTTTTAAACTGTTTGATATTTCATCAGAGAGGGTCTGACTTTTTTTCTTTAGTTTGTTCAGGATTAAACACATATTTCGCACACACATTCTCACACACACACACACACCCCTCCTGAGCTATGCTTCACCCAGTCTTTAATTTATGTACATCATGCCTGGTTGAGTCACCTACATGAAAACACAAAAATTCTATCAGAAAGCTCCTGGGAGATGTGTTCACGGGGCCAATTTAAGTGGTTACCTGCCCAAAACATTAGAAGGACTTTGGTACTCATTCTCCTCATTCACTCACCCCTACCATGTAATTAAAAATTAAATCAATACCAGAGCATAAAGTAAACATAAACCCAACTCTGAGTTTTCTGATTATGATTGTTTGCATTCTTTCAACTTGAAATCTCTTGTTTAAAACTGTCTATGTATATACACACATATATACGTGTGTGTGTGTGTGTGTGTGCGCACGCGTATGTGCATTCGCTCTACTTGCCCTTTAAGCCCAGGCTTGCATTGTCAGTCTGTCAGCCAGTTGGACAATCCAGCACTAGGTATTCAAATTTTTATGTTGGGTCATTTTACTCTTACTTCATACATGAGGTAAAAGCTTGATTGTTGAGTGCTTGGGTCTTAAACATAGAAAAACATGAAAATTCGAGAGAATGAGACCATACTATAGAGAAGTACAGTATACTGTTTAATTATATAAAACGAATAGGAATTGGTGTCTATATTGCCCACAACCAAGAAAAGCCATTGCTTTTGGTCTGTATGTGATAGCAATATTTCACTTTCGATTCACATGTTGGCTTAAATGCTTCGTTGAAAAGGCTGTCTATATTTTCCATCCATACTATTAGACGATGAGTCTATGTAATTATCTCGTCCATCCATACTCAATTAGGTACTTAAAATATGTGAGCCTTAGTTGATTGATGATGCATATAAAGAAACAAAGTTCACACTTTCAACTTTTTCACTCCACATTTAAAATTTTGAACTTAACTTAAACCGTATGTCACTAATAAGGTGAATAATACTTTCTAACTGGCTTTTTGGTTGTTTTTGGAAAATAGTTATAGATAAGTATGAAGAAAAGAGTGGCACTCATCCATATTTCTGTAACTAAAAATTATCATCATTAGTTTGATACACTTGTTTTTTCTATACATACATTGTTAAAACAATGATGAAAGTTGAATGTGAACACAGCTCCCCTTTTAAAAAATTAATTTAAAAAAATTAGAACATTACAGAGGAAGCCAAGTGCTTTTTCTACTGTCATCACTCCTATCCCCACCCACCTTCTTTCCATTTCTCTCCCTCTCTCCAAAAGTGCCACCTATAATCAGTTTTGTATGTTGTCTCACAGTCCTTTAAAAAAATGCTTTTACATCTATCTATGTCCAAAGGAAATATGCAGTATTGATTTTTATGTTTTTCAAGTTCAGATTTTACTCAGGCAGAGCATTAGTCTTCAAAGTACTGTTTGAGAAAAGCCATGTGATTATATTAGTAGATTCAGGAAAAGAATCTAATACAATTAACACCGATTATTTAATTCAATTTTTTACCACTTTTAGCAAACAAAGAAGACAAGCGACCTTCCTTCACCTGGATAAAGAAATTAACAAAAGCCCTAGAGCAAAAAGCATCTTTAATGGCAGAATATTAGAATACCTTTTAAAGCTAAGAACAAATAGCTTTCACAACATCTGTTCCATAGATTCAGGCCAGTGTGGTACAGACATAAAAAATAAGTGAAAGGCATAAGGGTTGGGAAGGAAGAAATAAATCTACCCTAAGTCATGTGTGGTATGATTTCGTTTTCATGACAATTCAAGGGAATCTACAGAGTTGGAACTAATAAAATATTTTGGCAAGTTTTCTAGATAGAAGTTGAATACATAAGAATTCTCTGTGTTCTTCTGCACCAGCAGCAACTCAGTAAAAATGCCACTTGTAATAATAAGCCAAACTATAACTTGTTGAGAAAAAATCATCCAAATGTATGTAATAATTTTATAGAGGAAATTATAAAACATATATAAAATGTTTTCTATAAAAATGAATTACACACACACACACACACATACACACACACACACCATGTTAATGGTAAGATCCAACTACAAAAATGACAACTTCGTTCATATTCATCTCTACGTTCAGCAAAACATAAATTAAAACCTTAACAGTTTTATTATGAAACTTCATAAAATTCTTCTAAAATGTATACAAAGCATTGAAAAATCTGGAATACCCTGTCAAGTTTGGAATAAGACAATGTAGGGGGACTGGTCTTGCTGGGAATGAGATTTTAATGCTATATTAAGACAGCATGTTGCTCATGGGCATGAACTAGACCAATGACACATAGCAGAGATTCTAGAAACAGATTGACACGAAAAGGAACCAACACACCTGAACACTGAATATATGACAAGGGTAGCAATTTTAAAAATAGAGTATTAAAAATAGTCTGGAATAAGTGGTTATCTTTTGGGAAGAAATTTTTTAAAGATATCTGTATCACATTATAAGCAAAATAAACCCCGGAGCATTAAAGACATAAATATGAAGAGTTAAACTAGAATTTTAAAAAGACAATCTAAAGGAACATGACTTAGAATATAGATGGATTTTCTTGACTAAAGCACAAGCATTAAGCTTAAAAAAGACCAGATTTGTATATTAGATTTCAGACTTCTATATCACAAAAGATGCTATAAACAAAAGGGGAAATAAGCCAGATTATGAGTAATATTAACACTACATATAACTGACAAAGATTAATATCTAGAATATATAATGAATCTCTAAAACAAATTAGAAACAGACAACCAATAGGAAAAATATGGATACAAACAAATAGATAACAATTCATAGGCAAGGAAACAAAATGACAAACAGATGGAAAAATGTTCCCTCTAAATCAGAGACATGCAATTGAAAACTACAATGCAGCGCCATTTGTTCCAACCAACTTTCACACTGATTTTCCTCTCTTCCCCTGCTCTTGTTCATATCACATGTAGCTATTTCAAGCTTCCAGGTAAGTCTGGCCAGTGGAAGGCACTGGGGGAGGACTGAACGACAGGAAGAGGGAGAAGACAGGCATTCCTCCCCTTTCCACTTTGTTTCCTGCAGGACCTCTGGCAGCCTCCATGATCCTCTGGAGGCCTTGTTGTGTCCAACTCCCACCTCACCTCCTGCATCCCCCCTTGGTGTTAATTTCAGACAGGCGACCCTAGTTTCTGATTTCTGTTAACACCACCTCCTCCATTGGTCCTGGAGCCCTACCGTCGAGAGTGGCGTATTGTGAATGTTGCTTCACTATCCAGTTTGGTTTATCAGCTATTCTATCATCTGTCTAGTCGATTGTCTGTGTTAAATTTCCTCTGTTGAAAGGCCAAGAGTGTTCCAGCTGGACTCTGACTGATGCACCATTTTATACCCATTAGATTGACACAAATTTAAATGTCTGTCAATACCACGTGCTGAAAAAGATATGGAGTAATATGAGCCTTGTACGCAGCTAGTGGGGTGTAAACTGATAAGACCACTTTGGAAAGCAGTAAAGTTTTAGTAAAATTGGACATGGGTGATTCCTGTGACCTAGTAATTCCAATTTCATGTCTGCTTACAGATACCCAACCCATACCCAACCCATACTCTCTCATTTTCACAAGATGAGAAATTCATTCAAGCATTATTTGTAAAGGTAAAAATTTATAAAACAATGTAAATATCTAGCAATGTGTCTTTAAAATATGGTATACTAAAGAAATAATATACTATTGATCAGTTCAAAAATATCAACTAGAGCTTCTTGTGTCAATATGAATAACTCTCAGAAATGTAATGCTGAGTAAAAAAGAATGCAGAATGATACATATATAGTACAATGTCATTTATATACAGTTATTTTAAAATGCCAATTCTTTATATTCTTTCAGGATACATAAGTAGTAAAAATATACATACACAGAAATGATAAACTCCAAATTCAGGATAACTTTTCTCTCTGGAAATGGAATTGGAGAGTGGTATACATGGAAATTTAACTTATCTGTAATGTCTTATTTCTTAGAAATACCTCATGCAAATTTGGTAGAAATCATATTTAATAAAGCTGGGTAAAAGGCATACGGGTGTTTGCTATGTAATTTACCATTCTGTTAGTATTGTCGAAATGTTTTATTTAATTTTTTTAAAAGAACTTATCTTTCTAAAAATAAGTAGCCTTTATTAATGTAGAAGGGACAATAACGGGTATCTAATCATGACCCCTAAATTCATGTGGAGTAAAAACTTTTGGAGAACTGAAAAAGGCTGTCTATAACACCTACCTAATTTCCTCTTAAAGGAAAGTCATATTTTACCCACACTCACCCCCATTCATCTTCAAAATAATAATACTTTTTCCATGTTCATCATCATCAACCATGTCTGCCTGCTGAGACCTACTTCTGAATGGATGCAACTTCAAAACACTCTTCACTATTTTCTAAAACACTGTCTGTCACTGCTGGCCTTCCTCTGTCCACTACAGTATATCCATCTCTTTGATGTGTAGTTCGTCTGCCTTGAAGTTTCTAGCCATTAACAAGTATGCTGTTTCTCCTTGGGTCTTGGGCT
This sequence comes from Papio anubis, assembly GCF_008728515.1. NCBI lineage: Eukaryota > Metazoa > Chordata > Mammalia > Primates > Cercopithecidae > Papio > Papio anubis. Next base: position 80,708,267 of record NC_044977.1, read on the forward strand.
CTAGCCTAGCTGCTTGGCCTCATTTCACTTGTTTTTGCCCTCCATCATTGGTTATGGAAAGGCTTCGTTTTTGGGCAAAGCCTCAGTATGTTTTCACAGTTCTCATTACTTCACTGTAAATGGTGTCTCATGTATTAATCCTGAACCAGCTGCAGTTGTATGGAACTTCTTTGCATCTTTGGGTGTCCTAGAGTCTCTCTTATACCTGAGCTCCTGCACATGATCCCTGTTAGTATAGAATGAACACTTGTAGCCACACCCCTTACTTTCCCTACTGATTTCTTATTCCCTTAAACCCCAGCTTAACTCCATCCTCCTGGAAACTATCCCAGATCCTTGAGACCAGCACCCTCTACTTACCCTGCTATTACATTCAGCACATAATATCATAATCACTCTCACCCACCAAATATAAGCTCCATTCAGCCAGGGAAAATGGCTGTATCATTTATCACACACTAATTGTCAAGCACAAAGCCTGGCATATAGTAGACATTCAATAAATATTTTATGAATAAATGAAGGAAAATCAAGTCAGACTAACGGTCTGCCTGCCCAGTGAATTATTCTTTTTCTGATGAGGAGTGTAGCTTACATCCACGAAGTCAAGTTCTCTAAACAACTCAAAGTTTCTCAGTATCTCATTGTAGATCCACCTTCCAGGTATTTACCTAACTTTTTTTGCAGAATCTTCACTTTTTAACCATTTCTGGAATAACAAATTCCACAGAATTATGTCAAATTATGCAAAGTTTTAGTTCTTTTATGAACATCCTTTTTTCAAGCCTGATGTCTTTAAGTCTAAAATGCTTACAATGAAAATTCTTCACTTTTTTTCCTTCCAGGTAAAAGTAGAAAAGAAAGCTTTCTAATTTCCATAGCACAATGAAGGAAGACATAACAGAGATGAGGGAGAAAATGCAAGACTGAAGTCACAGCACTCACAGAAGGCAAATCAGTCAGCTCTCGTTAACACACACAAAGTCTGGCATTTATGTATTAGTGATAATCACGGATTATTGTTCTATTCTATCAGCCTTTGAGGGATTTGCCTTTGCTAAATCTAAAACAACAACATGCAAATGCAAGTGCAGAAAAGGGAATTCTTATTAATGGAGCCTGTTTGATAGCTCTTTTCATACCAGTTTAGAAGGACTCTTTAGTTTGCTTTTGCAGCAGCAGCTGGAAGCAATACTGTTTTCCAATTATCAAAAGATTTAATGGTGTAATGTGATCTAAGAGCAGAACTAGTTATAACAAAAGAAAAGCAACAAACAACAGTATAAACAAGTTATAATCTACTGTAATTGTACCAACGTAATTTTTAACTTGAAGAATATTTTATTATGTATGTATTTACACATATTAAGTATATGTATAGATATAGTTCACTTTTCTATATATTTCATTTTATATATTACATATAAGTTTATACATTTAACTATATGTATGCCATATGTTACAGAAATAAGTGTATTTTGCATGTAGTCTTTCTTAGACTATAAGCTGGGTTTTCCCCAGGGAACTTTTCTTGATGTTTCCATAAGTGATTTGTTTTTTAATATTTTTAAGGGCACTTTAAGAAAAAGTTTTTGCTTAGCTTGAGGATAGAAAATCTTCAAGGGTTCTATGTTCTAATTTTACAAGATGTTTAATATTTTATAAATAAACTAAGTAGCATTTGTCCTAAATAAGCATTAGGAAATTCTTTGAAAATGCCCATCAGAGCATGCTAACCAGTATGTTTTAATAGACTTATTCTCTACGTAAGCATTGTTAATCCTTTGCATCTTTTTTCTGAAGAGCTTTAAATTGTACTCTAAAGCAGGGCTTATTACTATGAATTTCAAGTAGAAAAATTATTGTTTCTATATTAAAAATATGTTTTGAAACGAAGCTGCTCATGCATGTGGCTAACAGCAGATTTGGGACACTGAGTTTTGCAAGTTAGAGGGAAGCACAGTGTACTAACAAATAGCTCCAGTGTCTTTTTTTTTTTTTGAAACCAATGCACGTATCTCAGAAAAACTAATATTCGGAGTTTGGCTCTAGGTGGCTGCAGAGATAACTTTAGGTGGCAACAGCTAATATAATTTGTAGACCTAAGTGTTTAAAAACTGTAAACCATTACCTGTTTCCCTGATCCTGTCCCCCCACACCTCCAAAAATCATTCCCCTCCTTTTTATCATAAAAAAAATTAAAACAATAAGCCAATATGCCCCCTTTCAAACTCATACTTAAACCTATGATGTATGGTCTGTTCCTGGAATTGTCTTACACATGGTTCAGTAAAAATAACTTGCAGGTTTATTTTCTCTTAAGGTTTTGTTAGGACTATTTTGAAATCGTATGGCTTTTAAAAAAACAGAAGTAGAACAATTAAGTGTATGCACGGTTAGGATCACAAGTTCTGAGTCAGACAGCTCTTTTATTCAAACCTGAATCACGAATTCCAAGCTATGTCCCACTTAGCAAATTACATAACCTCTCTGTGCCTCAGTTTCTGCATAAATGGTATGATAATAACAACAGTATTTTCGGCTTAGAATTGTTGGGTGATTAAATTTAAAAATTGATATACGCTGGTAGCACAGTGCCTGGCACGGATAAGACCTCAAATATCGGCTGTATCTGCTGCTGTTATTACTAGGACTTTTGTATTATAGTGAACAAACTTCTTTCATTTTTCTCCAGTGTTGAATGAGCGCATTGGGGTGATAGAACTCAATACAGAGGAAAATAACCAAGTGCCACCCTATATTAATATGGTAGGTGCTAGTTAACAGCTTGGCTCTAACCTGAGCATATTTTGAGCCCTCTGAGGTTTTGCAAGCAAAATGAAGTCATATTTCATTAGTCAGGTTTCTTAGTTGCAAGAAAAAAAAAAAAAAAACTAGACTCTGGCTGATAGGAGCAGAATAGGAATTTTAGCATAGGATTTTGGGGAACTCATCAAGAATTACAGGGAAGGCCTGAAGAACTAGGCTTTGAACAAATGGAAGCCAGGTGGGTGGGATCTGGACTTGTATCAAACTGCCCTTAACCTTCAGCCCGCACCCCTGTGTCATGTCACTACTCCCAGATTCTCGGCCACACCCCCTTTGTCCCTGAAAGTGGGGTACTACTGCTACCAGCAAGAGTTTCTCTGTGTTAATCATTCTTTATGGCCTCAGTAAACCTCTTTTGGATTCTGTTCTTCTCTTGGGATACCAGATGACCAACGAATTTATGATCACATAATAAGCAAGTTGCTCAATTGTTCCCATACAACCCAAACCTTTAATGACTCCTGTGACCAAAGTGACCAGCAACTGCACTTACAGGGGGCCATGGCAGTCACTGATTATATGAAAACTCTAAGTACGTCTTACCTAACCAAGAAGTAGGAAAGGGCTTAAAGTTGCTTTTTAAATTTATTTTTGTTTTATTTTATCTTGAGAGAGGGACATAAAATAAGCAGTTTCATGGAAAACTCCAATGAGCTTAGGAAAAGGGACTTGGGGTGTAATAGAGATTTCATTTTTCTGTCTTTTGTTTTTACCCTTTATGAAACCATATTTAAATATGCTTCCAAAAATATGCTTCTGATGCAGTGAGTAAATTTCTTCTTGTCTATTTAGAGGAGAGTGACAGGCATCACCTAGTTCGTTTGCTGAATTCTACAATTCCAGCAACTGTCACTGGTTTTCTTTATTGAAAATAATCAATGGCTTTGACAGATAGAAAGGGGAGAATATAGTGGCATATTTTGATGTATCTTGACAGCATGTCTCAGAGTGGCTGTCGCTGTCAGTTTCTGCTCTTTGATTATTTTTTTTCTAACCAGGACCCAAGGGAAAGTTCTTAGGGTCTTTAACGCTGAAACTCCGCAAACCTAAAGGACAATGGATACCTAGTACTTGCCTGTTTTCCATCTACTGATGAATTTTATATTTTAATTCTTCATTTTAACCCAGTACATTTTCAGCACAGTTATATAATTTGGAAAGACTCATTTGGACTTAGGTGCATGTTTCCTTGGCAATTAAAAGAGGATTAGATCGACAACTATGTACCAGCCACACTTTATTCTTGGTTCTTTTATGTGACTCCAAGTAATTTTAAAAGTTCATTATAAAAAAAATAAAATCCTCTGGCCATAATAGAGAATCAAGGAACATTTTCATTATAATTCATTACCTATACCTAGAATTCCCATCATTACGGATGCCTGAATCAGTGCAAACATTTTTTATTAGAACCCACTATTGTATAAAATACTTTTCTTTTTATATAGAAAAAAACGAGTCACATTGGCAACTGGTCTACACTTAAATTGCCCTTTCTCCTCACAGCATAAAATAATCTGTTGTGCTAAATAATTTGAAATATCATTTTGTTAACAGGTAATGAAAATGTGTAGCTAATGGGCCTCCTGAGACTTGACGCTGAAGCTACATGCTGTCATTTCAACGACTCGAGGCAGTTGCCAGTGCAGGGGAATGATTTGGAATCTCAATCTATGGGTAGGCAGGACTTCAAGGACTATGAGTCTCCTCCAAATGGCATTACCTTGGATTCTATGTGAGACAAGGACACAATCAAACCACATTCAGAACTCCTGTTTCTCCAAATTGTGACCATGGGTGCAAATCCATACAAGATGCAAGATAAGAAAAGAAAATTGAATGGCTTTCCAAGACCACTGTCACTGCTTCCAGCCTTTGCATGGGGTTTACTGCCCAGCTGGGTTGATGTAGCACCTCAGCTTCCTTACTTAACACCTCCTGATGACTTGCCTGACATCTCAAAGAGTTTCTTAAAATATTCTTAAGCCTTTGGCATCCCTTCCTGTCCTGGGCCTCATGAATAAAACATTTATCCAGTCAGCAGCTTTGGCAGAGAGGAAAAGCCAAGTTGCATCCATCAATGTCAAGAGCTGAACTACCTAGTGATTGCAGATCCTTTAATAACTCTGCCTTTCTATGGCAACGTTGGTAAATAGTCAAATATTGCCAGCACCTGGTTTGTTGGTAAGTATTCATTTTCTACCCTGGTAACACACCACCACTAAATGAAAAAGGTGAAAAGCAGTGGTGATTTAATTGTTTTGTGTTTTTCCATTTGCAATCTGTATTCGTTTACTAGGGCTGCTGTAACACAGTGCCACAAACTGGGTGCTTAAGCAGAAATTTGTTGTCCCACAGTTCTGGAGGCTACAAGTCTGATATCAAGATGTTGGCAGGGATGGTTTCCTCTGAGGACTGTGAAGAGAAGCTGATGGCTTGTAGAAGCTTTACCCTCATCTCTGCCTTCATCTTCACATGGCATTCTGTGTGTGTGTGTGTGTGTGTCCACATTTTCTCTTCTCCTAAGAACCCAGTCATATTGAATTTGGGCACACCCTACTAAAGTATGGCCTCAATTTAATCAATCACATCTACAATGGCTTGTCCTAATTTCCACATAAGGTCACATTTGGAGGAAGATGTAACTTCTTCTCAAATTTCTATAGAAGAATTACTAAAAACTAAAAAGTTGCCAAGGTTGGGGACTGGAGTGGTGAAAGAGGAAGCATTCATGTTTTTATGAAAAGTCATAGGACCTATAAAATTATTAATAAGCCAGGATGGTTTTATTAACTACTGAACAAAGGTAATATTATGTTTTCATATTTCCTTATGGGCCAAGTCTCCTCTAAATACTCAAGTATATACAAAAGGAAAACATGTCCTCAAGAAACACAGAGAAACCATCTTCATCCCAATAAATAAGTTGACTGATGATTAAGACGATTTCGCTCAATACATTTTAATTTTACATTACCTTTAAATAAAAGTTTCCTGGTCTATTCAAAATAAAAATATACTTCTGCTAGACTCTTCCATGTTGTTAATCTCATAATTATAGATTTTTTTCACATATTTACAAAGTAAATATAGGTGGTGAGTATATCACTACAGATCTTAAATGCATTATTATGAGCTGTTTATTAAGGCAAATATGATACAATCCAGTCCAATAAAAAATCAATCAAATTGAAGGGAAAAATTACTGGTTTCATATAGACAAAGCAACTGGCTGAAGAGTTCGCTTCCCTTAGGGTCATGTTGCCTCTGTTTATAGGAGAACCCTCTGGATCTCAAGTAATGAACACCCTTGTTATACACGCATGCCACACACACACACACGCTTCTCTTATAAAGAATGCCAAATCCAAACAAATTGTCTTGACTAGCTTTCCCATCTATCATCTTCTCTATATTTCAACAAAGCTACTAGAAAAATAAAACCCATCCACAACATAGTTCCTTTCTATACCTGGCTTCCCTGTATTCTACAAATGAAGCATCTTAAATATGTGTATAATTGTAAATTCTGACCTGAAGACCCATTAGCCAACATTAGCTTGTGAAATTACTGTAGTTTCATCAGATTGACTACTCCCAGCCCCCAACAATCTCACCCACAGTGCTGTCAGTGTAAGCACAGAGAGAATTATTTTGTGGTTTTGTAACATTCTTTTAAGAGAAGAATCATCTCCTTAAATAACATTTGTTTTCCATATCACAAAACACCATTTCAGAAGGTTATTTGATTAACTCTCTCCCATTGAAAATTATATTTGATATAAACAAGAGAGTAAACCTAAATACAAATGATACATTTGTCTGTTAGAGACATATAACATAGAAGGCAACACAATTCATCAATTACTTGCAAAAACACTCTTTGCTTTTGCATGCTTTTTAGTTAGATTTAAATTATGCACGTAAGATGCAGAAAAGAACAGTGAGAAAGACTCATCTTCACGGGATGCTCAGGGAGTATTTTCTTTCTCAGTTAGGGTTTCATTTTCAGATAACTTTTTTGATAACTGGGGACCTTTTTCTGAAGGACCTTCCTGTTTGCTCTGTCTTCAACACTGTGACATTTTTATGTACCTGTTTTAATGCATCGTTAATTTCATCACTGCATGGTTTCCTCAGGAAGCAACAGTCAAAGCCCCAGTTCTTAGACTGAGCTCATCGAAAAAGAGAAAAAGATTTAACTGCTTAAGCCTCATTTTCCAAGGATTACTGTTATTGATTATCTGTATGAGATGGATGCAGCAGGGATTTTGCTAAGTCTTGTTGCTCCCCCTTTCCTAGGAGCTGGATCAGGCTTTCTGGACATCACAGGGAGATCTACACAAAGGCCATTGTTCAGTGTCAATGTGAGCTGTGGCCTGCTGCACCTGCCAGAAGGGAAGGAGCTCTCCAGAGCAGTCTCCTTAGAATTCTGGGAGGACAGCCTGTAGGAGGTGTGAACACTTTCCAGAGACAAAGGCCTCAGTGCCTTGAACCCAGGAGATGAATTCAGCCAAGCAGAGCTCTTAAAGCTCTGCTGAGACTCCAGGAAATGGCTCTGGAATGGACACCCAGCTTCCTAGAGAGGCTTCAGTAAGGCCTGGAATGGGAAGAAATGTTGCAAAGAAAGACAATCACAATTATGAGCTCAAGAAGCCTCCATAGCCCACTGTTAACCACAATCAGATCCCTGGAGCATAAGTACCTTTCATAGACGCTAAATGTATTCTTTTCAGCTTCTTTTAGCTTCATTCTGAGGCCTAGTGTCACAGCTGAGAAAATGTTATAATATGAATTGGAACACAGCCCGATTGCAAAGAAAGCAGAGCATCCTGGGGAGGGTGGTGCGGCAGTGACTGGGGTGAAGGAATGCCAGTCTCTCAGTTGCCACCACTCCTCCACAGCCCTCAGGGTTCTGTGCCTGAGGAGGGCCTATGAAAAAGCTCAGCTCTTTCCCACCTCAGTGGCTTTGCCTCTGCTGTTTCCTGTGTCCCAAACACTATTTTTCTGGCTTTCACAGGCCTGGCTCCTCCTCATGCATCAGAGTTCAGCTCAGTCAGCTCCTCAGAAGGGCCCTTCCTCCCCACCCAATCAAAGCAGCTTATCTGTTCCACAGCCTGTCTCAGCAACATGCTGTTGTCCTGCATAGATGATGCCACATCCTCTGCTCATCTTATCTATAAATATCTGCTTCTACACTGGGCCAAATGCCCACGGAGGCAGGGACTGTGTCTTAGTTTCACCAGGACAATGCCTAGCACATAGCAGAGGCCCAGGAAAGGTTAACTGAATAAATGAAGGTATTCTAGAACAGCACTGTCTGATAGAACTTTCTGGAATGATGGAAATATCCCATATTATATGCTGCTCAATATGGTAGTCACTATCCATAGGTGGCTCCTGAACACTTGAAATGTGGCTAGTGCAAATGAAGAACTAAATTTTAAATTCAATTACATTTTCATTCATTTAAATTAAAATTTAAATAGCCACATGTAGCCATTAGCTGCTATATTGGAGAATGCAGATTTAGGACAATCCTCTTAACCCTGAGAAAGATCACAATGATTCCCAAAATGCTAATCCGACTCAAAGAGGAGGAGCTATCCTGAGCCCGAGTTTGGTAATTTTGTGAGCTACTTGACCACTCGACCATGCCCATGCAACCTAGAAATTACTATTCTTAGCCTTAATAATACTTCTCGACCGGGCGCGGTGGCTCAAGCCTGTAATCCCAGCACTTTGGGAGGCCGAGACGGGCGGATCACGAGGTCAGGAGATCGAGACCATCCTGGCTAACACAGTGAAACCCCGTCTGTACTAAAAAATACAAAAAACTAGCCAGGCGAGGTGGCGGGCGCCTGTAGTCCCAGCTACTCAGGAGGCTGAGGCAGGAGAATGGCATAAATCCGGGAGGCGGAGCTTGCAGTGAGCCGAGATCCGGCCACTGCACTCCGGCTTGGGCGACAGAGCGAGACTCCGTCTCAAAAAAAAAAAAAATAAATAAATAAATAATAATAATAATACTTCTCCCGGGTAGTATATGTAACATATTGAATATGTTATACAACCAGATAATTTAGGCCATATTTCCAATGGAATAAGTTAACATTTTTCTACATGATTGTTTCATACCCACAACACTCAAACATCTTAAAAAAGAATAAAATAGGCAATAACTTAAGCTACATCCCAAGTGTACATTTAAGCAAAATATCAAAATGCCAGGATCAGTGTCTTCTCATGGATTCAATGGCTGTGACCTTTCAGGGTACAGGCTGTGCCTGCCAGCTCGATGTGTTCATCTCCAGGGGCCTGGCACAGCCGTGGAGAAGGCACTCGGCAAATATTTCCTGAACACAAGTAAATACCAAGAGCCATTCTGTTCAGTTACTCAGGTTTATTTATTTTTCTTATTTTTTTCTCCATTTATTGTGCTGATGTTCTCCACTGAAAAGGTAAAAGTGAATGTGTGGGAAAAGGCAGGTCGTAGAATAAAGGCCGCCCCCGCCCCACCCCCGCCCCCGCCCCCGCCCCCTTCCATATACTCAAGTTAACCAGATAGAGCAGCCCAAGCGATGAGTCAATATGAACAGACTGGGAGAGACACAGACTCAGGGAAGGCTCAGATCCTAACCTGTCCAAGCACAAAAGAGGGCTAGAATGAGAGTACAGGAAAAAACAACAGCTACAAAAACAACAAAAACCCAACGCTGGCCAGGGCTACTTTTACCCAGATACCCCGGAACGGCTAACTAGTTGGCCCCAAAGTCTTGTTCTCAAAACAATACCATCATGAAAATACCAAGGGAGGAAAAAATAGAACACGATGTAATCAGCGAATAAGAAACCAAGCACGCCTTGTAAGCCTGATATGAATTCAGTCACACTTGAGGTTTGCAGTTCTCTCTCTCAAAAACCCCAGGTTCCACTACCTCCTCTCACTTCTACAGCAGAAACTCATTGCACTATTTTCGCATTCCTTTAGGTTCCTATCTTGCAAACAGACCTAGACAGAGTTTATTCTCATTTGAACGTGGCAACCCTGCAAATAATTTTCAGGAGAATTAACTCACGCTTTTCCTTTCTTCCTTTTATCCTCCCTCCTTCCTCTCTGCCTTCCTTCCTCCCTTTACCCTCTCCCTTCTCCTCCATTCTGATATAATGAATCACGGGCAGAATTTTCTGTTTTGATCTAGTTAGAAAAATAGTCTCATTGGCTCAATATTGACAGCAGCTGCAGCTGGACCACCCCAGGCCAGGAATCCTTTGTCTGAAACAAACAAACAAAAACTGCCGCTCCCCATTCCCCCACTGAAGCCTGTCGCCTGCCTCTCAACTGGAAATCTAACCCACAGGCATTTACATCATGAGGTTTGTTTTTATAAGTTACAGCAAAAGGCAAAAATGAGCATGGTTCTCTGGCTACAGGGCAGATTTCCCAATGCCTCGTTTGTTAGGAATGACATTTCTGTTAATGCCCTTGTGTTAAAATTGCATGCCCATATTTTAATTTTAACGTATCATATGATGGCATTTAGTAAGAGAGGACCATCAAGAACCATTACCAAAAAAGATATTATGGAACTTTATTCAACTAAGTTGTATATTGACTTTTAGTCAGTGTTTCAAAACAGTTTCATTAAGTTTATGTTGGAAGAAAGAAACAAGGAAAGAAAAGAAAGAAGGAGGGACGGAGAGAGAGAGGAAGGAAGGGAGAGGGAAAGAGGAAAAGAGAGAGAGGGAGGAAGGGAGAAATGGACATATGGACTCTCAGAGTAAGGACTCCTGATAGAGAATAACAATATTTTTGTTATTTATTTTGCAATTTATCATCCACTCTACTATGCACTACAGAAAACATTTTTCTTTAAATGGATTTGATATTAAATCTCTTGTTCTACTAGATCAGGTATTATTATATATCCACCGACTCTGGAATCTGCTGTGCCTGAGAAGTATGTTTAGAAAAACAGATGCTAAACATCAAGGTTTCCTTTCTGCTAAACGACAAACTTCCACAAAGCACAAAGCAAGGTTTAACCCAATCTCTCTGGTAGCCATGACTGGGTGTTCAAAGCATATGTGACCACCACATCCAGGATGATACTAATTTCCTATGTGACAAGACAGTCCTGAAGATCGTACACAGAAATTCTTTGTTTTTATGGTTAATCATAAACAGGAGAAAAAGATCAAATGAGCCAGCTTTCAGTCATACATTAGGCACTCATTTTACAGCATAAGAAACACATGATTTTACCCCTGATTTTAAAAAAGCTAACAAGTGCATCACAGAAAATACAGATTCAGTTGCTTCCCTTGTACATGGTGAGGGCCTTCTCCAAGACCGTGAGTATCAGCTTCTACTAGACTTGGTCAGAATTTGATCACAAATCCTTCAGAAGCTTTTTGCTTAAAAAGCAGAGAGCAATTCTTTGCATAGCAGAAGGTGATTTTCACTCTTCCCAATTCTCTGACCCAGCAAAAATTACTGTCAGCTATCTGCCCAGTTGAGGGATATTGATTCTCCTGTTGCCGTGGTAACACATTAGTTGTCAGGTCTGTGTGACTCTCATACTCAGTGCCTAATCTGTTCCTCCCGGCTTTTGGATTTTGACACTTTCTAAGCCTTAATTAGTTTATTTGATGGGACCCGCACATTTTATTTTTATACTAAGTAGCTATTGAGAACATCGTCATCCAAAGAACAGATCACAGAGGTAGAAATCGGTGTGCTGTCAGGCCGACTGGAGATGACAAAGACAGAGAGCAAAGTGGGAGGCACAGGCTCCGCTTGCTGCTCCTCGGATATTGGGGAAAATCAAAACAGTTTTTGCCATCTGTCACACAGCACAGTGTGAAAATTATGGAGCTGTTCGTTTCGACGTTTGAGGAACATTCTGCCACTGTGATTAGATCACAGTAATATTACCCAGTCACTAAAGGTTTGGATCAATGCGCTTTAATATTTTTCTTCTCAGAAAATCTCTGTCTTAACTTATTTTTCAGTGTGAATGTCTGCTGAGCAATTCGCTTAGAGATAAATATTTCATACAGATAAAGTACTTAGGATGGGAGTCAAAGGACAGCTGATGACTTAGTTAAGTTTAGAGTTAATAACAAAAGAAAATAAGAAATTTAAAAAAAAAACTTCATAAAGGATTGCTGTCCAGAACAAAGCATTATTCTAGACCCATTCTCGAAGTATGGCCCACGGAACCCTGCCAGATTTGGGGAGTGGAGTCCAAGGAGTCCTGTAGGGAAACCAATAAGTCAAAAAACAATTGTCATGATAAACCCAAGAAATTATTGCCTTTTTCACTTTCTTGGCCTTTGCATTTTGATGCTAAAGTAATCATGGTAAAACTGCTAAGTGGCTTAGCACAAATCAAGGCAATCACACACACACACACATAGAGAAAGAGAGAGAGGTGGGGGGAGAGAGGGAGGAAGGGAGGGAAGGGAAGGAGGAGGAGGAGGTTGCATTTTAAGAATATCTTTGGTGAGTTTTAAAAAATCACTTGATTAAATCTTGGCCCTTAAGTACAAGCCTTCTTAATATCCTATGTGACAAGATGGGAAAGTTGCATAAAACACTTAGGTTGTATACTGAAGTGGAGTGGCTAACTCAAAGGAAAGCACTTGTGTGACTGTTTGAGGGGAGAGTCAAACTAATTACTTTTTTAAAATTAAAAAAATCTAAAAGAGATGGAGTCTCACTGTGTTGCCCAGGCTGGTCTAGAACTCTTGGACTCAAGCAATCCACCGACCTTGGCATCTAACCACTTTTTTAATGGAACAACTTTTTCTCAAAAGAACAACAGAAATATCCAAGGCACTGAGACCACAAATAAAGGACCTAGGGCTCACAGAGAAATAAGTTTTTGAATGTCCATTGCAGTCCCTTGAAGAAACAAAGGGACAAAGAACAAAGGGACAAAGATTGTACAAAGAACAATCGCTTTGTACCCAGGCCCTAACCTCTTATCCCAAAGTAATGATAACAAAAACCTAGAGCAAGGAAAAGACAGTCCAGGTTTAGCCCTAGGACACAGTTCTGCTTTCCTGGATAAGACATATTCCTCTCTTCTTTTTCATCTTACAATATTTTTGCCTAATAGGTCTCTCCATCCTACCTTAATAAGAAACATTTTATTCCATATTAACATTGACAAAATGCTTTGGGATCAGGAGAGAATCTTTAACACCAAATATCCTTTACCAAGACAGAAGGCAGGACTAAAGATGTGACATATTTTACCTTTTAATGAACACCATTCCCAATATCTATGATAAAAGATGCAGTAAAATTCTGCTGCCTATGTATCTTACACTATTTGAATAGAAATCACAAGTCCTAATATCACTAAGGCATGACTAATGGCAGACTAGGGCGTATGGACCATGTTTCCAGCAGAGATTGGCATCTTCAACCAATGTAACCATTCCAGACTGTCAGATTAAGATCCAGATCACTCTAGTATCAGGGAAATTTTGAGAGGCAATGCATCTTGCAACAGTTAGGAGTCAATGATTCAAACCTCCAAAAGCACAAAATCTTATTCCATAAACAGAACATTTATCATCTTGGGAATGAATGAAACCAAGTAAGTAAAAATAATAACTCAGCTACTCATGTATGTTTTTCACAATAAATACAATAGTATCCACTCTTCAGCATGGACTGTTTTACAGCCTACATCCTCCAGTCTTGGGAGGACTGGATTCGCAATTTCCCCATCAGTAAATGTAGAGAAAGGTCATTTGGCATTTACCTGACTCCAAGGCCATCCAAGCAGCTTGACAGCTAGACCTGCCATCATGTCTTCCTCTCACAAAACTAGAAAATATAACAAAACAATTATTAAAATCTGGCCTGGAACCCTTCCATACTTCCCTATGTACTTTGCTTCTTCACTTCTGAAATTAATGACAGCTTCAGAAAAAGGAGACATGAGGGAGGAAGCCACATAATATTCTCAAGAAATTGTCCTCTGGAGCTCACCTTTGCACAAGCTCATTTTCTCTTTCACAAGCTATAAAAACTGTGATGCTTAATTTATGATGGCAGTGCCAGGGTACCTCTTTTTTTAGGATACAAATCAACTTTATTATACAAAATTAAGGTTTTCGTGTTTCTAAGTCTACCAAGGCTAAATATAACAAAAGCAAAAACAAAAGTCTCTAAAGAACCTTATTTCAAATACTTCACCAAAAAAAAGGTAAATGCTTAGCTTCACTAGTCCCCATTTCTAAAATTAGCAAATTGGCCTAACCAAATGTTATAAGAAGGAATGCTATAAATAACACCAAGTCTTTAAAAGGAGAACATCTATACATTCTTGGCTTGACGATCTTTATAGGGTAGGATGGTGTGACCTTAAATCCTTGGGACTAGCTGGCATCTCCAGCCAACCCACCATTTTAAAAATTCAACAAAAGCAATATCATGTTTCCCAGGTACCAAACAGTTCCTTGAAACTAGAGAATGGAGTAGCTGATAACATCATCCCATTCGTTTCCTCTCTTTAGTTATTAAGGAATAAAATACAGTTTGGAGGGTGAGAGTGAGGATCTGGTATCCAATTTCCTGGAGTGTTAGTTGAAGCCTGAGGCTCCATGACCAGGCATGTGTAGCAACACGAGTCTGTTTCATTGTTTTGACCTTTTCTTTTGTCAGTAAAAGTACCACACATTTTAGATAATATATCCCAATCTATTTTTGCACACTCCATTTGCATTAGTTTATCATGAAATAGAATTTCTTTTAACTATCTCAAGCTATTTGTGAATAACACCAGTTCTTTAAATAAAACAGATACCTTCACCCTCATCTTCATGGCCAAAATAAAGAAACAGGGCACACATCTCTCTCTTAAAATGTTGTGATTCATATTGTAGCTGTAAATTCCATGATTCAGTCTGTTATCCAAGTTTTGGGGTTAAATATTGTCAAACAAAACAAAACTAGCTTTTAAAGACTCAACCCCCAGCCAAGACTGCCCTTAATACCTCTTTGTTACTATTAATCATTAAGTAATCAACAATTTTGTTCTGTTTGATAATTAAATCAACATGACCACAGCATACTGTTGATTGTTAGCCCCTCTTCACTAAAGGATTAAATTTTTCTAAAGCTTTAGTGCTAAGCAACTATGAATAATTCCAAAAACACAATTTGTTAATCCAGCAACTAGTCAATAAGCTCGTCAAAGACTTCAAAAAACACCAAAATTAAAAACAAATTATGCTTAGTTTATATTTCTTAGTATTTCTCCTTCATCTCATTTCACTTCACATTGCCTTAATCTTGTTAATGGGTGCAGCACACCAACATGGCACATGTATACATATGTAACCAACCTGCACGTTGTGCACATGTACCCTAGAACTTAAAGTATATATATTTTTTAAAAGTCTCTCCTGGACTCTCTGCTTTCCTGTTCTCTCACTTTAGCATTTAAAATATGCAAGGAAGTTTATCATCTGGGAAGAAAATACAATTACACCTCTCAACTTACAGGAGGGACAGTTGCTCTGTTTGCCACAGGGAGATTTAATCACACCCAGGATCTGCATCAAATACTTTAAAAAATAAATCTAGGAGAATCCCTGTTTCAGAAAGAGAGGCCAACTTCAAGAAAAAAATGGGCTGTTATCTTGGCGGACCCTGGTTGCAGAAGTTGGCTACAAAGATTAACAGTCAACATATAACATAATTCTTTAGGAAGGGACTACTTGTCCTTGTACTTACAATTATTTCTTATTACTGTGGTAAAATACATGTAACATAATATTTACCACTTTAACCATTTTCAAATGTGCCATTCAGTGGCATTAAGTAAATTCACATTTTTGTGCAACCACCACCACTATCTAGTTACAGAACTTTTTCATCACCCCAAAAAGGAAACCCCACACCCATAAAACCTACAATAATTTAAATCACGGAGTAGATGTTTGGCTTGGGTGAAATTTCCTTAACTCCTTCCTTCCTGTCTCGGTAGATGATAATAGTTGGAAGCAGAGGCTCTGGGACCTGATTGCCTATATTTAAATCCTGCTTCTACTGCCATCCTGGGCACATTGCTCAATCTCTCTGAGCTTTATTGTCCTCATCTATGAAATGGGAACAATCATAAGACTTCTTACAGGGCTCTGGGGAATAAACTAGAACCCTGTAACCCACTCAGGTCAGTGTCTGGCAAGCAGGAAGAACTCAATATATGCTTCCTGTATTTACTAACTTATATTTCTTATTAGACCTTCTGTATATTAGGCACCACTCTAAATGCTGTGTATACATGAGCTCTTTTAAACCTCTTAGTTCCATAAGATAGTTACTGCCACTAACTTCGTTTTATCTACATGGAAACTCAAGCACAGAGAGGTTAAGTAATTTGCCCAAAATCACACAGCTCATAAGTGAAGGAGCCAGAATTTGAAACTCCAGAGGCCATGCTCTTGAACACTCTGCATGCTGCCGCTACATTATTATCAGTTATCACACTCACCCTGAAACACATATGATTAGTCTCTTCTCACCATTTTTTTACTTCATGAAGCAATTTAATTTAATATTGATAAAATAAAAACCATCCCTATCCCTGCCTTCTTCATGCAGCACCTTGAAGGGTTTGTGTGTACTCTCACCATTTTTGTTTCTCATTAAATGTGTGATTTTACACCATCATCAAAAGACCGGACATGCAATTTACTTGCTGTTTTGCACCATGATGTTAATAACATAAAATATTTTATTCCCATGAATGTCTGTGATCATAATACTTGAATTAGCCTGTTGTACTTCCCGTCTATCTATGTAGGTATGCTACACTCCCCACACACTGAGTGGCAGTTTCTGTGCAGCTAGTTAGCTCACATCAAATCAAGTACCTGCATCGAATTCTGGGGTATGACGTTAGAATAATTAGAACCCCAAGGAAGGTTGGAGCTCTGCCAGGTATAAAAAAAATCATGGTTCCTTAACTCATCCTGTGGCCCCTAGGGCATTGTGCGGGAAACACCATCCTGGTCACAGGATGGAGGAGAAGGGAGATTATGGAGAAAACAGCACATCAGCTACAGAAGTCCGAACTGTACAGAAAGTGAGGGAAACTAACATCAACCAGCACATGTGCATGCCAGCATGGGGATGAGATGCTGGTCTAACAAACAGCATTTCCAGTTACCGTCAATTATTAGCAAAGATCTGCATATTTAAACAAAGCAAGCCTACTGGAAATTCAGGGCAAGCTGCTTCATTATATGATTAAAAAATCATACAGGTTCTGATAAAATAAATTTCCCTGGAGGCACAACTGTTGTTCTTCATACCTTCAAAAGGATGAAAGGGCTTCATATTACTTGTAGGGATGTCAAATTTAATTTCTTCCCTTTTTTCTCTTTTTCTTTAATTACAAAAGCAATATCTGCTTATTATACAGAGTTCAAACAATACAGAAGAATGTTGACTAAAAATAAAGTTCCCCTCTTGCCATCACCATCTTCCAGTTCTAGTCCTCAGAGGCAACTGCTGCTAACACTTTAGAATAAGACCTTCAGACTCCTGTTCTATTTACTGACAAATATTTTTACACATACATGCATGTATATGGATATGCAAGTGCATTAGTATATACATTCAAATACACAAAAGTCTAACTTTTGTTATTAATCACAGGAAAAAAAGTATAAAAAAGAGAAAAGATAGATTGAATCAGAAGTTAAAGACATATTGGGTCTCTTGATACCCAGAAAATAGCATTGAACTGAAAAGAATTGAAGAGAAAAGGTTCAAATGAACATACCTTTTAGCTGAGAATACATAACATCATTCGACAAATGATGTACATACTTGTAACTCCAAATTGGGGCCAGTTTAGGGTGATTGGTTATATAACCATGCCCCCGCAGCAGAAGCATACCTATAGAACCACCATCGTTGAACATCTGTCCGGTGATACTTACAAATAGGAAAAATTTGCTACATATACTCATTGCTGTCCACATTCTTGCTCATTTGATTTGATATTCTCTCCAACAGTGTTGCTCATACATTGCTCGCTTGCTCAAAATATCCTTCCCCATCCGTATATCTTTCCTTCACCTACCTAAGGCTTAGTTATGCTTCAAGTGATAGATTATTTCCTCCCACCTTTGCAAAGACTTTTCTTGATTGCTCTGACCCAATGAGATTTCTTTGTCTTGTCAACCCTACAGAGTGGGGCTTACCATTTTGTGCTCAACCAACCATTTTATATTAGCTTCACTTTGTCCCCACCTAAACTGTATGCTCTGGCATGACAGTATCTCAGGTACTCCCAGGTTGTCTGGCATGATATATGTAGTGTGCATCAAAACAACATTTGATGACAAATTTATTTCATTTGCTGTGGGCTGTTGTCAGATGTCGACCAATGTTCATGGTTTAAACCTCAAATAAGAAATCAAAGATTATTTCCCCACAGCTTACAAGTTCTGGATTATAAGAAAAAGAAAGAACATTAACAAGGATTTCTTAAGGCCCCTCAAAGACTCCAGAGGGTCATTAAGAACCCCTTAAATTATTAGCAAAATTGGTGTGTTTAACCGCGTGCATTGGGGCTGGGAGGAACAGGTCCATGGGCTTTTGTCAGATGATGGATAGAGTCTATACCTCCAAAGGGTCAAGAAACATCATCAAGGTCACACAGCAGACACAGAAGGGAAAGTGTTCAGGAAGGGGTAGTGGCATTTGTGTGGCAGTGTGAGGCTTAGATAACACAAGGGGCTGTGCCTCTTTCCACGGATGGAAGAATTTGCAGGAGCGTTTGTTTCCACCCCTCCATTTCAACCGGCTGCCCAAATGGTTGACATTAATAACTATCTACTTTTTGATATTTTTCAATGAGCAAAAACTCCCTTTATGGCAGGAGACTGCAGCAGGGAGGGTTGTCATGAGAAAAGTGCCTCAGGCCAGAGAGGGTTTACATAAAAATAAGGCTTGCACTTTAATATGATCTCCAACCTCAGTACACCACTCCACGTTCAGTTAAACACACCACGCAATACTACAAATTCCTATTTCTATTGGTATGTGCTTATGCATAACTGGTATGAATGATCCTAATAAGAAAACATGGCTCTAAAAACCCATGTAACCCTTCAGCTCCTTAGAGGATATTATTAAGAATGATCCTAATGTACAATACAAAGTCAAAGAGAAGTCCAGTGAGTAGAGCTCTTTATTTCTGAAACTTGTCATGCCCTGCAAGAGAAAAAAAAAAAAAAACACATCGTTTGCTCTGACTTAAATTAGAATTGGTTTCCCACTGAGTACTGTGTTGAATCTTTGGCAGAATAACAGATGATGCCTTAGACAATTACACATCCATCTTGAGATGAGACTGAACCCAGCAGTATTAGGCATATCTCAATTTCAGATGATGGAGGCAATTACACCTTTACAAGCCTGGAAGCAAAGTTCGGATTTCCTGGGAATCAGGATATCTGGGTTTCAGTCCTGAGCTTGCCATTAATAGATATGTGACCTTGGACAAATCAGTTAATCATTTGTAAAACGAGTGGGTTGGATTCTGCTTCCTTTTGGCTCCCTTCCAGCTCTGGGATTCTAAACCTCAAGTATTACTTTGAAATCAGAGAAAGGATTAAGAGATTTTTAATTGGAAGAAAAAGTGAGGAAAGAGATTTCTCTCCCCTTAAGAAATGAATTTCGAAAAACTCATGTTGCATTATGATTCTATAAGGTGGATCCTGTTGTTTTGTTAGATATGTAAATATGCTGCCTTTGATAATTTATAGCTTAATATTCATGCTTTAGGTTTCCTGGCCCTAGCCTCTCTCTGGAAGTGAGAGAGGCTTGTTGTTTGTTTACCTAAACAAAACACGTAAGTGCAATAGAGTCAACATCTAAAAGATGATTCGTGTTTGTTCATTTTGCGTGGTCATATATCAGGATTTCTGAAGTCCAGTTTACCTAGGACCAAAAATCACTTGAGTTCCTCTTTTCATTAAACAACTCTTAGTGGTCACCTATGGATATGGTTAGGCTTTGTGTCCCCACCCAAATCTCATCTTGAATTGTAATCCCCACAATCCCCATTAATTCCCACGTGTCAAGGGAGAGGCCAGGTGGAGGTAACTAAATCATGGGGGCAGTTTCCCCCATGTTGTTCTAGCAATAGTGAGTTCTCAGGAGATCTAATGGTTTAATAAAGAACGTTTCCCTCTTCACCTGGCACTTCTTCTTGCTACTTTGTAAAGAAGATGCCTTGCTTCCCCTTTGCCTTCTGCCATAAGTTTCCTGAAGCCTCCCCAAGCATGCTGAACTATAACTTAATTAAACCCCTTTCCTTTATAAATTACCCAGTCTCAGGCAGTTCCTTATAGCAGTATGAAAACAGACTAACACATCTATCATGTGATAATATAGGACCATGTGCTGGGAAACAGGGGGACCTCAGTGAATTTGGTCTTAAAAATTGAGAATTCTTTTTAATGTGTGTAGCTCTCTCATCTTTTACCAATGTCTAAGGAGATGAGAATAATTTATCTCCTTCAGTGACAGTTTCAAAGGAAAACAAGAGGCATGTACATATGCTTTTGACTTGAGAAAAATTTCTTCCAGAACTGAGAAGAAAGGCATAGAATAAACTCTTTTACCACCTCCTTAGGGAATGGCCAACCCTCTTTAAGATGGAAGAATTAGAACAACGTCTCCTGGAGAATGGTTTATTTTCTTTTCTTTTTTTTTTTTTTTTTGAGACGGAGTCTCGCTCTGTCACCCAGGCTGGAGTGCAGTGGCCGGATCTCAGCTTACTGCAAGCTCTGCCTCCCGGGTTCACGCCATTCTCCTGCCTCAGCCTCCCGAGTAGCTGGGACTACAGGCGCCTGCCACCTCGCCCGGCTAAGTTTTTGTATTTTTAGTAGAGACGGGGTTTCACTGTGTTAGCCAGGATGGTCTCGATCTCCTGACCTCGTGATCCGCCCGTCTCGGCCTCCCAAAGTGCTGGGATTACAGGCTTGAGCCACCGCGCCCGGCGAGAATGGTTTATTTTCAAGGCTTTAGGATCCACTACTGTCAGTCACCAGGAAGTAAAAATACCTAATAACTTGGACCAAAGGATTTCTGAATTCTACAGCTCAATTCTAGAGTTAAGTGAATACAACTACCCCGGAACACACTGTTGATATAGATGAGTTTCCTTTTCTTAGCTGAGGAATATACCAATGGCCACTATCCTATCTAAAACCATCAGTAGTGGTTGTATCTCTTATCTTTTATTTGTATTTTTTCTTCATAATGAATTGCTGAAGAATCATATTTTCTCCTGAGGATATATTTATTCAATTACTCGTGATATGCAGCCAAATTTTCTAGGTTGGCAATGTTTTCTTTAAGTAGAAGGAAATAATTATTAAATCAATATAATTAAATGGTTGATGATCCAAATCACTCCACATTCACTTTTATTTTTAGTGCCTCTACAGCTTGTATTCAATAAAGTTATGAGGACCTACCCTGTACTGGCTGCCTTGCTGGGTGATGGTGAGAGAGGGAAGGTAAAACACCATCTCCAGCATCATGACAGAAAACAAGTCATTTAATGCGAGAAAATAAGGTCTCTATTTTCTTTGGTGAAAACTGAGACTCACAATGTTTCAGAGCAGAAGCTGTCCAGGTGCAAGAACTGCATACTTATTAATTTACTGAGCCTATCTGAGCATCTGAGGGTCCTCATCTAAAAACAAACAAACAAACAAACAAAAAAAACCTGCCTCATAAGTTTGCTATGAGGATTAGACAAGTTTTACAGGACCCTGTATTCATCTGCTCAGGCTGCCATAACAAAATACCACAGACTGGGTGACTTAAACAACAGAAATTTATTTTCTCAAAGTTCTAGTGGCCAGAAGTCCATGATGGAGGTGCCATCAGAGTTGATGTCTGATGAAGCCTCTCTTCCTGGCTTGAAACAGCTACCCTTGTACATGGAGAGAGAGAGAGACAGAGACAGAGACAAAGACATCTGATATTTCTTTCTTTCCTTCTAAGGATACCAGTCCTTTGGATCAGTCCCATCCTTAGGACCTCATTTAGCCTTTATTACCTCTTTAAAGGTCTTATCTACAAATACAGTCACATTGGGCATTAAGGCTTCAACGTATCAACCTTAAGGGAATACAATTCAGTCCATAACTGACCCTTATCACATTCTTGGCACATGAGTTAACATTTATTGGGAGCTCACTACAACTGCCACTGTTATTTTTACAAGAGTAGGACAATATTTTCCCCATAAACTCAAGAAAGGTTAGAAAGATTGTTTTATTATAAAAGTGACAATGAAAATGACTATAAAATCTTTTCCAAGACCTTGTCTCCTCCCCATCTTACTTTTCACCACCTTTGAAAGGGATTGTATTTTCTATGGTGAAACCCAGTATCTGTGGACTGGGGTCCCTACTAACACATCTGGCCCTCTTCTCTGAGGTTGGTCACTAGTTACGGTACCCAGTAGGCTCAGCCTTTCGGCCCTGCAGAGGCTACCTCCACAGCCCATGATCCTCAGCTCAGTTAATCACACGCCTAAGTACTGCATTGCTGCCCGCTGTAATACCAACACAGCTGTTCTGCTCCATAAAGCGGGGTCCGATCTGCACACAGGAG
The DNA here is from genome assembly GCF_008728515.1 of Papio anubis. Classification (NCBI taxonomy): domain Eukaryota; kingdom Metazoa; phylum Chordata; class Mammalia; order Primates; family Cercopithecidae; genus Papio; species Papio anubis. The sequence continues at coordinate 80,730,771 of NC_044977.1, forward strand.
CCATTACAGTATTTCTCTGTGCTTTAATGAACAAGCTTTGAAAGCAGTACACTTTCCAAAATGAACCTCCATAACATCCACTGTGACTCTTCTCTTGGCATAGAGAGAAAAACTATCACTTTAGGAAACTGTGACCATTTGCAGGGGGCTTTCAAATGTAATTTTCTTTATAAAAATCTGAGAGATGAGCTGATAAGAAATAGAAGCTGTTTTGTCATTCTTTGATGATGCAAAATAATGCTACCTCTTCTAAACAGATAATTGACAATGCAAATACTACGTAAAAATCTCTATCTTTTATGCTAACTTGCCTTCTCAAAAAAAAATGTTTGCTGAGAACTTGGGTCGATTTGTTTGCAAATAAGGCCATATAATCAGAGACCCTTGATACTAATGCTAGATACCAACTGATTTTCCTGGCACCAGATATGTAAACCAAGACTATAAGGGCTGTCCAAGGGATAAAAGTATAAATTAAATATATAAATTACTATAATAAAGTAAATTAAGGTAGCTTAACACCAAATAAACTTTTTATCTACATTGGAAAAATGTCTTTCAGTACTTGAGCCATTGTAATCCAAATAATCACATGGTGACTTGCCTCCTGATATTAAAAATCAAAACGTTTCTTTACACATTTTTAAAGAAAAGGCACACATGATGAATTCCCAGAAATCTCTATATTAGGTATGCCAAAGGAAATGATGAATCAAAGTGGGGGTGAGAGGTAGCCCCATGAAATGAAGCTACAGTGTCATGAAAACTCCCTGGGCCAAAAGAAAGTTATGGAATTTTCCCAAAGTACACTACCTTTCAGAAAGAGGGACTTTTATTTTAGCTTAAAGGGGAAATAAAACACAACTTCTAGTGGTGATATTCCATCCCTATAAGTCACACCCACCCCCTCCCACAGAAACCTATTTCTTCATTCAACTGTCCTCACTCTAATGCAAATATCATCATCTCTTCCTTTAGCTCCTGCATAAGGGTATTTCTTACTGCTACTCCCGTTTGTAATCTTTTCCTCTTCTAATCCAATCTTATTTTTCTTTCCATTGGTAAAATACACATAACAAAAATTTACTATTTTATTCATACAATTTAATGTCATTAAATACATTCACAATGTTGTATATCACAACTACTCATTTCCAGAACTTTGTCATCATCTCAAACTGAAACTTTGTACCCATCAAACAAATAGTAGCTATACCCCCAGCTACCATTTTCTATCTCTATGAATTTGCCTATTCTAGGTACCACATATAAGTGGGATCATACCATATCTGTCCTTTGGTGTCTAGTTTATTTGATTCAGCATAATGTTTTCAAGATGTTGTGGCATGTATCTGAGTTTCCTTTCTTTTTTAAGGCTGGATAATATTCCACTGCATGGATGTACCACAATTTGTTTATCTGTTCATCTGTTGGTGGACATTTGGGTTGTTTTCACCTTTTGGCTGTTGTAAATAATGCTGCTATAAACATTGGTGTACAAAAATCTTCTGAGTCCCTGTTTCCTATTTCTTCAGGCACATACCTAGAAATGAAATTGCTGGATCATATAGTAATCTACGTTTAACTTTTTGAGAAATTGCCATCCTGTTTTCCACAACAGCTGTACCATTCTACATTCCCAACAGTAATGCACAAGGGCTCCAATTTCTCCACTTTCTCAACACCTGTTACCTCGCAGGTTTTGTTTGTTTTCCTTTGTTTTCTAATAGCCATCTAATAAGTTTCTAATGAGTATGAAGTAGTATTTCACCGTTATTTCTATTTGCATTTTCTTAATGAATAGTGATGTTGAGCATCTTTTCCTGTGCTTATTGGCTACTTATACATCTTCTTTTGAGAAATGTTTACTCAAGTCCTTTGCCCAATTTTGAATTGGCTTTGTTGTTGAATTGTATGAGTTTTTAATATTTGGAATATTAATACCTTGTCAGATATGTGATTTACATGTATTTTTCTCCACTCTGTATTTATCTTTCCACTTTCTTGATAGTGTCCTTGGATACACAAAAGTTTTTCAGTTTGATGAAGTCCAATTTACCTATTTTTCTTTTGTTGCCTGTAGTTTTAGTGTCATATCCAAAAATTACTGCAAAGTCCAATGCCATGAAGCTTTTCTCCTATTTTTTTCTAAGAGTTTTATAGTCTTACCTCTTACATTTAGGTCTTTGTTCTATCTTAATTTTTTTATATGGCAAGGTAAGGATCAAACTTCATTATTTTGCATGTGGATATCCAGTTTTCCAAGCATCATTGTTGAAAAGACGATTTTCCCCCATTGGATGGTTTTGACATACTTGGTCATATATGCTAAGGTTTATTCGTTATCCAAAATACTTGGGAACAGAAACGTTTCAGAGTTTGTTCAGATTTTGGGATATTTACATTATACTTACCAGTTGAGCAGCCCTAATCTGAAAATCCAAAATGCTCCAATGAGCATGTCTTTTAGTGTCATGTCAGCACTCAGAAAATTTCAGATTTGAGAGCATTTAGAATTTTTGATACTCAACCTGTATGTGTATGTTTGTGTATGTGAGTGTGTGCATATGAGCCTGTCCTTAAGCCAATACCACACTGTTTTGACTACTGTAGCTTTGTAATTTTTGAAATCAGAAAGTTTGAGTCCTCAAACTTTTTTCTTCTTTTTCAACATGGTTTTGGCTATGAATTTTGCATCACTTTTATTTGCATCACATAAATTTTACTATCACTTTAATTTATGTAAAAAAAAATGGCATTTTGATAGGACTTGCATTGAATCTGTAGATCATTTTGGGTAATATTGTCATCTTAATATTATTAAGCCTTCCACTCCATCAACACAATGTTTTTGCACTTATTTATGTCCTTTTAATTTCTTTCAGCAATGTTTTGTAGTTTTTCAGTTCAGTCTAACCTTGACACAGCAGCTAGAGGAAGCTTTTAAAATTATAAATGAAATTGTGTTTCTCTGCCTAAAACGTTTCTGTGGCTTCCCAACGACCTTGAATATACAGTAATACCCGTATGGTCTTCCACAACCCAGACTTTGCCTACTTCTCCATTATCTCATATGACAGCCACCCCTCATTCTCTACTCTCCAGCCACTATATTCTGTGATCAGTTTCTAGAACATGCCAAGCTTTTTCTCACCTCTAGGTCTTCATATATGTTGTTTCCTCTGCCTGGAACAACTGCCTCCTTTGGGTGTCTTTCATTTCTCAGGTTTTGCGTAAATATAATCCCTTCAAAGAGTCATTTTCTAATGATCCTTGGTAATTAGTTTTCCCCAATTTATCACTACTTCCTGCCTCTGTCCTTTACAGCACTTAGCTCAGTGCAAAGCTAGGTACGATTGTCCCCTCTTATCCTCAGGGAATACGTTCCAAGACCCCTAAGCAGATGCCTGAAACCTCACACACTACCACACCCAATACACACACTGTTTTTCCTATACATACATACATACCTAAATTTTAATCTATAAATTAGACACAGTACTCTTGCGCTTTGGATCCATCATGAAGTCATACTTGACCATATGTGTTGTGATAACAAGACATTCGATCTGATAACTAAAGACAGCACAAAGTGACCAACAAGCAAGTAGTGTAGACAGTGTGGAGATGCTGGACAGAGGTATGATTTATGTCCCAGGTGGGACAGAGTGGGATAGCACAAGACTTAATCACACTACTCAGAAGGACACACAATTTAAAACTTATAAATTGTTTATTTCTGGAGTTTTCAACGCAGTATTTTTGGACCGCCATTGATTGCAGGTAAGTGAAACTGCAGAAAGGGAAACAGAGGATAAGAGGGGATTCGTGCATTTGATCGTGCTTTTCTCTGTGTACTGTCTGACTCCCTTAGGGTAAGAGTCTTAGCTATGTCCTCTGTGCCTGACACATTTTTTTATTTACAGTGAATAGTAATTAAATGAAAAACTAGCAATACCATTGATACCATGCAGGCACAAAAGTCTTGTAAAGATTTTCTTTTCTCCAAGGCCAACTTACCTCCTCTTCATTCTGGGTTCTACTATTACCTGAAGGGTGTTCAGAGGACCTGCTTGGAATCCCAGAACACAGAGGTGAGCTACTGAGCATGACCGCACAGGCAGGGCGACTTTGCAGGTGTGTCTGAGGTACAAGAGCAGGTTCGTCCTGTCGTGGAGCACTTTCCCAGGTCCATGTGCTTCTCCATCCTCTCCCAGTGTCCCAGAGAGGATGGAGAGAACCTTATTTCAGAATGGCCCCCTCTGGCAGTGTTCTTCCAGCTCCTCTACACAGAAATGTCCAGGTCTGAGGCCGGCTGACCCACGTAGGCATCATTACACAAGACAATGAGCTCCCTCAAACCCACTGTTCCTACTTTGCTGTTTCCCAGGAATTAGGCATCAGAAGTGATCCCAGCACCTTCGCAGGACCAGCTCTCCCAAGAATCTCCCAAGAGAAAAGGGCCACATAGACTGTCCTGCTGCTGGGAGCAAACTGGAAAATCCGCAGTTTTGAGTTCCTTGTGATCAACCAGTACCTGAAGAGGGCACTGGCTTCTCTGATTTCTCCTATTGATACTTCTTTTAGTTTACTTCTGGTCCTGGGAGGTTTCCATGTTTTCTATCTGCTCTATTGCACATTTTCAGGATTCCTATAACTTTTGAGGACTTTTGTCTGTATTAAATGATGTTTGGAAATATGTATTTTTTGCATATATAACTACAATATCTCACACACATATTTTGTGTCAGAACAGTATGTCATGGCACGATAGCATGACTATAGTTAACATTAATTTGTTGTACATTTCAGAATGGCTGGAGAAGTATACTTGGAACATTCTCAACTCAGGTTGATGATGGATGATTACAGTGATGTGTATTCTGATTGCCCTGACTGGATCAGTACACATTATGTGTTTGCATCAGAATATCACATGTACCCCATAAATCTGTACAACCAGTACATATTTGGAAAAATTAAAAATTAAAAAATTAAAGAAATTCCAATTTTCTTCATTTAGAACACCACCAATATATACCACGTAACATCATTTGTAAACTACAAATATTTTTCAATACTAGAAAGTGTGTTTATGTTCTGTACATATTGAGTCACAGTTCTCTGTTTTAATGAATAATGCCTGCATATGTCCAGAATTACTGTTTTCCTATAACATGAAGATAGTACTAGAATAATTAATTGTGTGAATTTAGGTCCCTTGGCTTCAGTCACAGGGTTTCCTCCTTAGCAATTCTCTGACTCTGTAAAAGTAATATCAGTTTGGAGCTCCTATTTACTTCAATAGTTATCTTAAATGATCTTATAAGAAATTTGCATATGGTTAAACATTATTTACTGGTTCCACTTTAATTGATGAATTCTATTGTACTTAGAAAATTGTATCGCCTGTGGGATTTCTGTTTTCATGAAGTTAATAATACTTTTCCAAGTCTAAACCTTGAAATTTTCAATAGTTTTCTCCAGTGTTTGGACATATTTTTCATCCTGTTTAGTGCTCAGAAATAGTGTTCATTTGTCTACGTAAATAACTAGTCAAACTTTCCAGTAAAGTTACTTAACTCTCAAATAAACAAAAAGTCTCATCAAGAAGGCCAGCAAGGAACAGAAATACTCCACAGTGATGGCTGATGGTTTGAGACATACCAAATCTAGTTGAACCACATCCACTTTTGGCCTTCAAGATCAGTGGTTTAGAGAGCAGATCTTGCCATAAGAAGGAACACTTTAAACTGTACATTATTAAAATACGTGTTGAAAGATCCTTTGGTCCAGTGTCATTGCTCACTCTACAGTTTTAGGGCATTGTGCTTCTTCATTGTGCACAGTGAAGAACAAAGTTCAGTTCTATGTTCAGAGGTTTATGGCAAAATACCTCTAGAGGCTCCAGGAACGCTTCCACCAACATTCATACCTGGGGATGGTTCAGATCACACTAGCTTCTCGCAGGACAATGTATGAAAGCTACTGCCATCAGTATGCTCTCTGGGAGTGACATGGGTCACAGATGCAGTGGAACTGGGAAGTAAAGGCATAGTTTGGCTGCTTTGTGGAGAACGGGTAACAAAAGCAGTTCCCAGGCAGGAGGCATTCCATGTTGTAGCACTTGTGCAGATAAAGCAGGAAGTTATCAATAGATCCCCCAGCAGGTTTTCTAAGGAATTGGTTCTGAACCAGAAGCTACCAGATGCAGAACACTGCCAGGAAGCAAAACAGTCTGGTGGTTACTAGCCCTCATGGGAATCAGAGGTGGTTTTAAGCTTGTCTCTGCTAACCACGAAGACTGGTTGACCTTTAGTAAGTTAGTTAACTTCTCCGACCCTTGCTTTTCTCATCTGTGAAATGAGGCCCGCGAGAGCACCTACCACATACATACAACAACAACATGGGCTCTAGAAGGAAAGTGAGTTCAGAGGCCGGGCACGGTGGCTCATGCCTGTAATCCCAGCACTTTGGGAAGCAGATCACGAGGTCAACAGATCAAGACCATCCTGGCCAACATGGTGAAACCCCGCCTCTATTAAAAATACAAAAATTAGCTGGGCGTGGTGGTGGACGCCTGTAGTCCCAGCTACTCAGGATGCTGAGGCAGGAGAATTGCTTGAACCAGGGAGGCGGAGGTTGCAGTGAGCTGAGATCACGCCACTGCACTGCAGCCTAGCAACAGAGCAAGACTCTGTCTTAAAAAAAATAAAAGAAAAATAAAAAATAAAAGAAAGAGAGTTCAAATACTGACTTTGTCTCTTACAGGCTGCATGCTCTGGTAAGAGACTTACCATTTGGGTAAGTCTCTTCTTGGGGCCTCGATTTCCTCATTGGTAATGGAGACAATAATAGTAGGCTACCATGTGTATTAAAATGAGATATCCCTAAAACCTCCAGATATCCCTAAAATCATCAGCTCTGAGTGTCAAGTCAATTCTGGTGACAGGATGGACTTCACCATCTTCCATTCATTCACTGGACACGTACTATTGGAGCCTCCTTTCCAAGCATATGTCCTGTGCTACGATTCTCTGATAAACAAGACTTTGTTTCCGCCCTTGTGAGGCTCCCTGCTGAATGCAGATGTATTTACAACATAAGAAATGCCCAGAAAATGCCAGCAATTGCTACATTTTCTTATTTTCCAGGCAACTCTACAAACTTTGAGATGTTCCTGGATACACTGATCGAAATAAGTTCTTACATGTATCCAGCAAAGAATTTTCTGGTAGTGAAGTCAAAGGGTAAAATGAAATATTCTATATACTCTAAGATCTCTGAGACTAAAGCATTCAGAATCCCTCATCAACAGAGCAATTTATACAATTCCTTGTACTTTTTGCTATATAAAAAGTGAGGAGACACTTTGTGAGGTTGAGGCAGGGAAGATTGCTTGAGGCCAGGCATTCAAGACCAGCCTGGCCAAATGGTGAAATGCTGTCTCCACTAAAAATGCAAAACTTAGCTGGATGTGGTGGTGTGCACCTGTAATCCCACCTACTCAGGAGGCTGAGGCACAAGAATTGCTTGAACCCAGGAGGTAGAAGTTGCAGTGAGCCTAGATCGCGCCACTGCACTCCAGACTGGGCGACACAGCAAGACTCTGTCTGGAAAAAAAAAAAAGTTGGGGAGGTAAGCAGGCAAAACTGAAATTCTGTTTCTTGGGGAATGGGAGAAGAAGGGTGGGGAGATACCTAGAGATGGATGGGCAACCTCTGCCACTCACACACATGATTTCTCATTTAATTTCAAGACTTTGCAGACTTCAAAGAACCCTGGCCCTTCAGGTACTAGAGCTCTGTTTAACTCAGAAAGCCTGGGGCCCTGACACACCCAATAACGAGTCCTACAGGAAGCCCCTGAGGACACAGTGCTGCTCCCACAGGGCAAAGATGTTTCTCAGCTACCACAATGGCAGGATCTCCAATTCACAGGTATCTCAAGCCTTTGTCAGGAGGGTTCTTCCAGCATTAATCTTCCACTCTTAATGAGGTTATTAAATCTGAAGCCTCGTTCTCTGTGTTGATGACAATCTGCTTATCTTACAACCAAGCAGGGGTGATTTATTTTTTCAACACAAATTGAGTGCCTGCTGTGTGCAGGATACTCTGCTAGGGGCTGGGAATCAAACAGTAAATGAGATAGGTGTGATGTCTGTCCTAAATGATTTCGCAGTCTATGAGATGAAAGTACCAAGTAATTTGGGGGTGCAGAGCAGGTATGAGATGTCATAGAAAAAGACAGATGCCTGAATCAGTCTTGGGAGCTCAGAGAGGCTTCCCAGAGAAATAATATCAAAGCAAATTGTGAAGGGAGGCATTAACCAGCAAAGGAATGTAAAGTGTAGTGACGGAAGTCAGGTGCTTATTCCAGGTAAAGGAAAAAGTATATTGGAACTCTAATGGCAAAGGGACTGGATGCTTTCAAGGTCCTGAACATCTCAGTGTGGTTAAACTTGAGAATATGAGATGGGAAGTGACATGAAAGGGGCCCAGAAGGACCTTTAAGGTGATGTGAGAAAGTTCTGCCTCTATCCTGTAGAAAGGAGAGTCAGGGAATTCAAAGCTGAGGAGTCACATAATTCACTCATTCCACCGGCTCCGAGTGCCAACTACATTCTGGTGACAGGATAGATTTCACCATCTTCCATTCATTCATTGGACAGGTACTACTGGAGCCTGCTTCCCAAGCATGTGGCCGATGCTAGGATTCTCTGATAAACACAACCCTGCTCCTGACGCAGGAGAATAGGGTCTGGAGACAGGGAACTTAAGGCCAATTTGTGCTGACTTCCTAAAAGAGAAAACACCAAGGTCTGGGGGCAGGGAGTCTAAGGCCAAGTCCTGCGGACTTCCCAAAGCTGGATCGAAAGGACAACATCTGGGTCTGAGGGCAGGAAACCTAAGGCCAATTAACACCAACTTCCTAAAGCTGAACCTAAAGGAAAAACCCCATCTCCCCGGCGAATAGCAAAGGATCAAAGGCCACTATCCCTGCAGCCCTCCCCCTCCACCATGGCTCAGATGGAAAGGGAGAGTGCCTTGGATTGGCAGGGCCAAGCAGAGACCATCCCTTCATCTGCATAGGGCACCAATTCATTTCAGCCTTGAATTAGCCACAGGCCAAATCCTTCATCCAGATAAGGGGTAGCTGATAAGAACTTCAAACGGGGAACTTAAAGCCCGGAAAACTTTGGGCCCTCGAGCCGCTTGCTGGGACCCACTCCCACCCTGTGGAGTGCTTTCCTGCTTTCATAAATTCCTGCTTTTGCTGCCTCATTCCTGTGTTTCATTCCTCTGCTACTTTGTGCGTTTTGTTCAATTCTTCTTTCAAAACGCCAAGGACCTGGACAGTTCGTAGTCAAGACCCTCCACCAATAACACTTCTGCCCTTATGAGGCTATTTGAGGCTACCTGCTGAACAGAGATGTCTTTATCAAAATATCAAGATGACAAATGGGTGGCAATTCTTTTTTTTTTTTTTTTTTGGGGGCGGAGTCATCTATCGCCCAGGCTGGAGTGCAGTGGCGGATCTCAGCTCCTGCAAAAAGCTCCGCCTCCCGGGTTCCCGCGCCATTCTCCTGCCTCAGCCTCCCGAGTAGCTGGGATTCTGGCGCCCGCCACCCTTGGCTAGTTTTTGAATTTTTTTAGTAGAGCGGGGTTTCCACTGTATTAGCCAGTATGGTCTCGATCCTCCCCCAGGCATACTTGATCTGCCCGTCTGGGGCCTCCCCAGAGTTAGCTTGGGATTTACAGGCAATCAGCACTCCAACTAATAGTCTTAAGAACCACAAAATCACGTGCAGTCCTGGCTCAGAACAGCTCCCAGGACACGTGGTAGGTACCATGGATGAGGTAGGAGGGGAAAAACTCTGATAGGGTCTTGGTCTCTGTGAAAGTGGCACCGGGCTGGAGGAAAAAAAGGTGCCACAAGGAACACTCACTGGGTGCCCTTCAAGGCAGGGAGAAATAACGAAGGCGTGAGCAAAACACAAGTGAAGTTTTAAATAAATAGTTTTTTAAAGGCTGGCTTATACCAGGGCCTCTGCAGCCTCATTACAGCACATTTAGAGTTTTTCCAAAACACTCTTATAAGATAATTAACCTAATTTGGCGTGTTATAAAGTCATTTGAAATCTCCATTTGGTGGATGAAATAATATATTCACCAGCATATGTATTTTAGTGATAACTCTGTTTATCAAGGGTCAGAGGAACCCAATCTGCCGGCGAGTGCTCCGTGTGAACCCAGGGGCTGGTAATTATCTCCTGCCAGCTTGGCCACCTGTAATAAGTTTGTTTGTGATGTGGCCTAGTTTTTTAAATAATACCAGGTCGTCTCTAGAGCCCCCAATCTGAGGATTTACACCTAATATGATCAAGTTGAAAGGAGGGGAGGATCCCATACTAACCAAAACTGCCATTAAGATATACTTAATTCAAATGTTTTTGAGCTGCTTTAAGTTTTATCTCAAAAAAAGGCCATTTAGTCTTTTCGTTGCTATATCAGATGTTTTCAGAACTAGTCCCATATTAAGAAACAAGCCATTAGGGGCCTAGATGCACACATTTTAATTACATGATTCACTTAATTAATTTTGACAGAGGGTTTCACAACAAAGATCCCAAGCCAGTCTTGCTTCCCCTAGAAAAACACTGTGCATGTAATCTTTATTCACGACACTCTGCTGAGGACGGGGTTTTAAAAGCCAGCATTTTTAACTACTTTGATTATTAATAGCAACAAGACAAATAAGCACACTTCTAGTAACATCATGAAGTCCCAATCTGTCCCAATTTATGTGAATGTGGCCCGGGATTGCACCACTGTTCATTAGCTTTACTTCTGCTAGGATCTGGAGGTAAACATTTCAGCTAAATATTTATGAATTATTAATCCAACATTTAAGCTCTACATTCAGCTTAAATGTCATGTATTCCAAATGATTAATGAGAAAAGTCATGTATTCCAAAGGAAGTGATAAAGTGATCCCCGAAAGAAACTAAATCAGTTGTCCCAGCATGTCTCAGACTCTGTGAGTTGCTCCAGGGTGGAGGCCATATCGCTGTCGTAGGTCCCCAGTAAATGTTTCTATACCTACATGTTGTTCTTAGTCTCTAGCACCTCAGCCGGGAAATGTTCTTTCATTCCCCATCATTCAACTTCAAAAGGCAGGAAATCCTCATTCATTCTACCACAATTACACTACGTAAACAAACAAACCCACTTGCTCTACAGAAGCATTTTACATCTTTCAACCAACTGCTTTGGATTTTTATCATGGGGTAGTCGATTCCATTACCCTTTCTGCTCATTCAGTCAGATGTTTGGTGACCTCCTACTGTGATACAGCTGAACAGTTCCTGCCCTTCAAAAGCTGACAATTCTGATAGTTGTACCAAATCTGGCCCTCTTGCAGGGCAACTAGAAAAGCAATTCCTATTTCTAAGTATCCTTTTTCATCCCTTGTGCATGTTCTGAATTTCGAATATGCACAGTGGATCTCTCACTCTTTGCACAGTGGTGGTATGCCATGAGCTTTGCTATTTGTCGACGAGCCTCACTTGTAACTGGCTCCACAGACATTCCAACTCTAAGCCCGGGCTCTGGTGTTCTCCAGCCTCCAGTATGTATATAAAATGCACGAGGGTCTCATTTGATTTAGTGTAACTAGGGTGACAGGGCCTGAGATTCTGCCTTTCCAGCAAATTCCCAGGTATTACCAAAGTGGCTGGTCTGCAGCCCACACTTGGAATGGCAAGGGACAGGTTCACACTGAGAGCTAAACTTTCCAGTTATTGCTCAAGTCAAGACAACATTTGGCTTCCTCTTTCCCCCTTGAGGTGATCTTTAATTCTAATTTACAATTTCTCCTTAGTATCATACTTGGATTTTGTTAGTGTTCCCCGATACTCATAAAAACCAACACCACAACCTAAATTAGTTCCACATAGGAACACAGCCATAAAAGTAGACTCCTTCACCCTTTCACCATTTGTCATTTCAATCACTGAAGACACACACATTAAAAAGGGAAAAAGAGAGAGAGACAATAAAGTACCTTACATCCCATGTTCCGCTGTTTATCTGAAGGTGTTGATTACCTAGAGGTAATTTTTTTCTTGTAAAGTAATTTATTTTAAATAAAAAAAAGGTCAGGCAGCTATTTCATTTATCACTATTACAAAGGAGTCTCACCCAGTGATGGAGAAAAGGAAGGAGAAATTAATTACAAGTCAGAAGCTGCAATAACACTCTTGGTAATTGTGACAAAAATTTTAAATTAACATTTCTGTCACTGAGAGAAGTTTGATTAATTTTACAATTGGAGATGCTATCACCAGAATATTGGGGGGATCGGAGGACACAGCAGTTTGCAGTTTGCAACACTGATCTGCTTCTTTAAGGCCGAGAATATATCTGCAAGGCACCTTCACACTTTATTAACAGCTCAATCAGTGCCATGCTGGAAATAATTAGCCAGGAAGCCATGGAGTAAATAGATCTTGACTGGCAAACCATGTGAAAAGAAATGTATGGGATGAGCTTCTCTGTAGCCATAACAAAGCAGACCTTGTTTTCTATGTACAAAGTACCCCGGGAAGACTGCTGTTGCCACTGTGATTTTCTCTTTGGGAAATAAAACAACAGCAAGCAGCAGTTAGACTTTTTCATTCACATTTAAAGGTGTGATGCTGGGAGGGCTGGGAGTGGATCCAAAGTCTAAACGATAGAAATTAAGAGAAAGGAAAGGGTTTATTAATAACGTATTTAAAACTAGCCGGCAATGTTCTTCTCATGACGAATTTGTCAATGATCTATGAAGTATACTGGTCTCTAGTGAAAACAACATTAAACACTTAGTTTAGGGCTTATTATGTTCCCGGCACATAAATTCTAAGGGCTTTATTTGCATGAATTCATTCAAACCTCATAACGACCCTTTACAGTAGATTCTATAATTATCCTCATTCTATGGATGTAGTGCTGTGGCACAGGGAGGCTAAGAAACTTACCTAACATTGTGGACGTAGAAAGTGAGGAACAGAGCCAGAACAGGCAAGCTGGCTGCAAAACCTGCAGTATGAGCCACACTCATTTATTTACATACTGTCTATGATTATTTTTCACTACAGTGACAGTTGGGTAGTTGCAACAGGGAGTATCGCTCGTAAAGCAAAAAACGTTTATTATCTGCCTTTTACAGAACCAACTTACCAACCCCTGCTGTTAACCATGATGCCATATTGCTTCTTAGATCATTTCTGCATTAACTCACAGCGTCTAGGAGAAACCCAACAGTGACAGACACTCTGGGATGCTGAAAAGTCAAGTGTCAGGGGAAATGTGAAACTAAAGGGATGGAAAACTTACTTGCAAATCCTATTTGCTAACTTTTTAATTTATCACAGGCCCCAAATAGGGTTACACTATATTCTAATGTAAAACCTGTCTTTCAGCTTGTGGAGGGAAGCTGGAAAGAAATGCATTTTCTTTGTACATGACCCCATAGTCAAGGAAAGATGGTGGTTTCTAGCACAGATCACTGAGACACTCATCAGGGAAGTGGACCTAGGAGAACAGTATTTCTTTCTCTCTGCTGAGATCAAATGGAACTGCATGGCAAATTATAGGTTGAGATTACTGCTCACATTTATATCTTTTGGGTCTTTAGAGAAAGTTTGAGAACACATGGGTACTTTCCAATTCCCATAGGATGAAAAAAGAAATACAATCCAACTTGGGAAAGTATAGCTCTTTCAAGAGTCTGAAATAATTAACTGTATAGATGAAGAGACAAACGTGGTACAATTAGGAAGAGAGAGAAGGCTAGAAGTACAGTAAAAATGGAGAGGATTTTTTTTAAAAAGGGTAAGAGAAATGATAATTAACAATTACTCATGTATCACATGAATATGTATTAACTGGCACTCAATAGAGGCCTCTGGCCTGAAACAGAAGCCTTAGATGGTATGAGTTAGGGCAACATGAGGGTGAATCAGCTGGGAATGAAGGCTTAAGCACTCTGGGAACATTTATAATAATCATTCACCTATATAATCAGAGGAGAGAAGTCACACATTAAAAAGCAGAAATAAAAGTAGAAATTAAGAAATACTCTCAAAATCAAAATAAAACCCAAGGGAATATGAACTATTTTATATTAAAATCTATTTAAAAGTCATAGTAACTAAAATGACTGCATTGACCTAAAAGTAAGTGGGCAGAAAAAAATAGAAAAATGAATTCAATCTTAAAATAGGTACATACTCAGGGCCAGGCACAGTGGCTCACGCCTGTAATCTCTGCACTTTGAGAGGCCGAGGCAGGCGGATCACAAGGTCAGAAGATCGAGACCATCCTGGCTAACACGGTGAAACCCCGACTCTACTAAATATACAAAAATTCAGCTGCGCATGGTGGCGGGCACCTGTAGTCCCAGCTACTCGGGAGGCTGAGGCAGGAGAATGGCGTGAACCTGGAAGGCGGAGCTTGCAGTAAGCCGAGATCGCGCCACTGCACTCCAGCCTGGGAGACAGAGCCAGATTCCATCTCAAAAAAAAAATAATAATAATTTACATACTCAGTATAGACAAAGGAGGCATGTAAATCAGTGAAAAAGATATTTCATAAATGGCCCTTAGATCCCTCCTGACAAAATGTTAAATACCTACTACTCTTATATATCCAAATAAGTTTTAGGGGAATTAACATGTTTTAATAGATTAGATCTTATAAGAGCTAGAAGAGTACAGGAGCATATTTAGTCACTCTTAGGATTAAGGAATCAAAAAGAAAGAGACTCTGGAAAAGATTCTTAAAATATTTGGCATCATAAAAATGAACTGAAAACCTAATTGTTAAATACCAAAGTCAGACAAAAAGCCTGTTAACAATTGATTGTGTCAATTAAGAGTTTAAAATAAAAAGATACTTTAATTACATTGGACAATACAAAAAAAAAGTAATAATAAAGGGAAACACACAAAAATTCAGTGAACCTAAAACACTTGAAAATCTCTAGCTATCAAAACAATGCAAATTTTTATAACGAGACACCCATTTTGACATAACAAATCACTAAAGATTAGAATCCATCACCCCCTCCATCTGCAGTGCACAGGGTTTAATCCAATGCAATGGTCTCTTCAAACAATTGTCGATGATTCAAGCCCATAAAACTTTAAAAGGCCTGATTAACCCAGCAATTCCACTTTGAAAATTTTATCCTGAGGGGAAAAATCACAGATGTGCAAAAAGAATTGAATGAAAGGATAGTCTCTATATAATAGACAAATGTTAGAAGGGGAAAAAAAGCCCTCTAAACTTCTAACAAAAGGGCGTGGTTCTATAGGATAAGGCACATCAATATAATAGAATAACGTGCAGCTCTAAAACTCCTATTATAAAAGATGTAAAGGTGGGGGAAATGTTCCAGATATACTGTTGAGTGAAAAGTAATTACAGCACAGTGTGTGCAATAAGATCCCTGATTCAGGAAAAAAAAAAAAAAAAAATCATACGGAAAATATTTGTTACAGAAAGATGAAAGGAGGAATAGTGTTTTTCTTCTTCTTTGTGCTTTCTTGTATTTTCTAAGCTTTTCTTCAAAGTCAGAAATAACTTTGTAATTAGTATTGATAAGTGTGTTTGATGTTCACTGTGAAAGAGAATTTGGAAACAAGGCAAAGTTGATCAAACTCTCCCAGGGACTCAGTGGAGGTGGAGTTGGCAAGGGGGTTCTGGATGGCTGGACAGAGAATCAGGCCAGCAATAACTGACTGGCTAGTTATTTGGTCATATGCTAGCCCACTTAGAGTTAGAACCACTGTGGGACTCTTCTGTAGTACAGTGTTGCCTGGGAACCATCCCTCCTAATTTTCAGCACGTGGCAGAGGTCACGCCAAATGATCTTGGAACCCTTGGTCCACTCGCTCCAGACCCCAGGATCGCAGTGCTGTAAATGAGTCTCTGTGACGAAAAAAAAGCAAACTGACATTCCAAGACAGAAAGCATTTCATAACGAGCATGTACAATGATTTTTCCTTCCGAAACCATTAAAAGACAAGACTCCATTAGAAGTGTTGTCACCCAATCCGATTCTCTCTCCCCTTTCTAAAAGCCGCAAGAAATGTTAAAAGGCAATACGACAGAAAGCTTTTAGTTGGAATCCGTATACACGTGGCTCCTCTGATGGGAAGTGAGTTCTACCTTTGAAGGTGCAGGCTTCACGCAGAGAAGAGCTCAACTGATGCTCTGCTTCCACCACTCCACGTAGTCCAACCATCTCTTTCTGCTTTCCCAAGCAGGAGAATAGCGCACCAGGGTGTTAGGTAACGAATAATTTGGGCTCATCTGCAGAATTACGCTAACCGGGTCCATCCCGAAACAGTGCTGGCACCTGGCACAGTGCCTGACATAAACATGGAACAGATACTCCATAAATATGCTTGAATTAACAGAGAATTCCACGAAATCCACACTTCCTGGCAGACAACTTGGATTATGCTCTTTCTTAAAGCCTCTTTCTATATATTTAACTGGCCAATAGGAGAGTATCTTCAATTTTACTCATTTTTATCATTCTGAGATCATTCTGTGAGGTTTGGCTTTCTAGACATGAAACACTACTCAACTACTCATCACCACCAACCTTCAACTTCCAGTGGTACAAGTTCTTTGCTGGGTTCTGCATGTTCACGGGAAGGGCTTATTGCACTCACCCAGCCCATCCTTCCTAGCTGTACAAATGACAATGTGTCCGGAATTTATTCCTTCTGGTGGGTTCTTGGTCTCGCTGACTTCAAGAATGAAGCCTTGGACCTTCACAGTGAGTATTACAGCTCTTAAAGATGGCGTGTCCGGAGTTTGTTCCTTCAGATGTTCAGATGTGTCCAGAGTTTCTTCCTTCCAGTGTGTTCGTGGTCTTGCTGACTTCAGGAGTGAAACTGGAGACCTTGGCAGTGAGTGTTACAGCTCTTAAAGGTGGCGCGTCTGGAGCCCTTTGTTCCTCCCCGTGGGTTTGTGGTCTTGCTGACTTCAGAAGTGAAGCCACAGACCTCCACAGTGAGTGTTACAGCTCATAAAGGTAGTGCAGACCCAGAGAGTGAGCAGCAGCAAGATTCATTGTGAAGAGCAAAAGAACAAGTCATCCACAACATGGAATGGGACCCCAGCAGGTTGCCCCTGCTGGCTCTGGTGGCGTTTATTTCCTTATTTAGCCCTGCCCACATCCTGCTGATTGGTCCATCTTACAGAGCGCTTATTGGTCCATTTTACAGAGTGCTGATTGATGCGTTTTTACAGAGTCCTGATTGGTGCGTTTACAAACCTTTAGCTAGACACAGAGCACTGATTGGTGTGTTTTTACAGAGTGCTGATTGGTGTGTTTCCAAACCTTTAGCTAGACACAGAGCACTCATTGATGCATTTACGATCCTCTAGCTAGACAGAAAAGTTCTCCAAGTCCCCACTCAACCCAGGAAGTCCAGCTGGCTTCACCTCTCAACAAGATTAATGAGAGAGCAGGGTGAATTATTAGCTGATTTGAGATCAGGTTTCAAGTTTTCCTCCTCTCAGGCTAATCTCTGTCAGAGTAACCTTTCACTCAGCCAGTCTTCTAACAGGTACTGCAGGCGGAAGAAGATAAAACTCACACTTGCATGTAAGGAACTATACATTGTGACTTCTTTCCATGTTGAGTTTCTTCCTTCCTGTCAGGTCACAGCCATACATCCCCAAATAATCAGTTTAGGTAATTAATGTAAGTCATCTAAATAGGGGAAATAGGTAGGACAGTATGGTGGTTTAACTGTGTGGATGTGATTAGAGCAAATCAGCTGGTCTATGTTTTCAAAATAGACATTTCTGCCCCCTACCACTCCCACCATCACCCTCAGTGATTCTGATTCAGTCCGACTGGGATGGGTTCCATGAATCTGTGCTTTTCACTTGCTCTCCAGGTGACTGAGGAAGATGGCTTGAGAAATATTTTATCTCACTATGAGCTCCAGAGATACTGGCAGTCTCTTATGTATTTATCCACAACATTTAGCCCCATGCTTATCATGGAGAAGTTGCTTCATAAATATTTGATGAATTCATGTTTACTAGGGATGTTTGTACCCTCTTAAAAAACCACAAAGACAGTCTGCTCATTGGGAAGGAATTTGGGGTAAATATTTGAAATCAATATGTTACTGCTTTACCACCACAACACAAAGGTCTGCTTTTCTCATTTGGGTCTCCTGGGATCCTGTCAGCTGTGCTCCCACACGCTGTACCTCAGGAAAAGACAGAAAAGACAAGGAGACCAAAGCTCAGCAAGTCCTCAGTTTCCCCAGATCACACATTCAAGATCTGTTTGAATCTATGACGTGGCCTGCCATACTCGGTCTGAAGAAGGTCATAGCAAGAACAGCAGGCAAAGTAAAAGCCACAGCCATGGAGTTCCAGATGGTTTTAGCACCACCTGTGAGCCATTTGCTCTTAGGTGACTTACAACTACTCTGAGTCTCAATTTTTTTTCCTCCATAAAATGGGGAGCTGATTTCACTTTTTCTACCTTGAGGCACTCTTAAGACAGATGGATCACACAGAGAAGGGTAAATGTGACAACTGTGTGAAGCATTGTGTGTAAATTTGAAGATTTATATATCTAAGTCATCACTGTGAATACTATTAGCCTGTTAGTACTTTGTTTTCAAATACTCATATTTTCAGTAATCGTTTAGCTTGAAAACTAGACAAGTTTTGACAACATGCATTTGTGTGTACCTATTACAGTGCAGTCAATTTATTGAAATTGTTATTGCCCAGCCCCTAAACCCCCAAAAGAAAGTAGGGGGAGAAAAAGTAAATATCAGGTCTCCTCACAATTCACTGTCTAAAATTATCATGAATTGGGGTTAGTTCTGTCTCTTGAAACTCAGTCTTCTTAATGAACATCATCTCCTTCTCTTTATATCTCTATTATTATCACACAAGCCTGTAAATAGTTTATATATCTTAACTTTTAAAAACATACTTTTGAGATACAAAATCCAAAACACATGATTATCTGTAGAATAATGCAGAGTACATCTTCACACCCTCCCTGTTTTACTGTATTTATCATGTGTTTTCCCTGCCTTTGATCCCCAACTATTTGAGAAGTATATGAATACATCCTAATGAATATATTAAATCTTAAACTAAGTGAGCTTAATAAAATAACAAATGCCACATGCCCTGTCTTAGAAACTATTTCCATTTCATTCCATTCATAATTTCACTGGTTCCATTTTCTTCTTCAGAGAATACTGGTTTTTGATTTGCCAATTTCTCCCACCTCCCCAATACCATTTCCCTTTAAAGTTAAATTCTCCATGTGTAGTCAGGTCTTGATCTGGTCAAAGATGGGAAGGGAGTCATGTTAGTCTGGATCATTGGGAGGAAGCTGGGGTAGCCTAGGGAGAGCAATCAGTTCATGCTGAAATCTGACCCCCAAGTCAGCCAGAGAGGAGACAAAGGAGGGTGTGTACCTTTGTCACCAGGCATAGGAGAGAACCAAAATTCATGGACATATATGTCTCTTATTTTCCAGGAATGAGTCTGTCTTAGACTTAAAATAACTTTTAGACTTAGGATAACTGTGACGCTCTCAGTTATTTGCAAGGAGTAGTTGGTAGGTGGTGTGGTCTTGTTGCAAACCCATGATGGATTCCATGTTGCATAACTGACCCTCGGTCAGTTATGACAGTTACAGTAGGAGGTCTGCAAAGAGCACTCTGATGGCTGCCACTGTCATCTTCCAGGAATTTGACATCTGAAGGTCACTTTTCAGGTACCACATTTAATTGTCCCCATGAAGATGGAAAAGGAACAAAAATGGGGAGAGACTATAGTGTCTGGAATGGGTTCAGGGAAATAACAGTGTTCAGGAATTTTTGGAAGTAGACTTTGTTTGCAAACCCAAACGTTTGTGGGATTTTTAAAAATAAGCTTTTACTGTGAAGCCATAAGAGCTGATATGATTCAATCTCAGGAGCAGCAAGACCTTCCAAGTTAAAACAGTAAATAATTTGATTGAGATAAAGATTAATAGCCAAAATCATGCAAGTCAGTCAGAAGCACCAGAGAGCATCAATCTCCAAAGATTAATAATGGTAAAAGACAACACTGTGATCATCAGTTTCATAGTGATGGATCATGGGAGAGTTTAATGTGTGAATTTCGGGAGGAGAATTTCAATCGGGTAGACTAGACTTGGGGAAAGTGCAAATCACATGGCTAAATCTTAAAGCAGGCCGTCTGCCTGGAGGACACAGGCGGGAATACCATTTTCCTGTCTTCGTACTAAATGCTGAAATAGCACACAAATTGGTGTCAGGAGGTTGAATGGAATCTGCTGCAGCAAAACGTGACTGGAGCAGAGAAACTGTGCTCACCACTCTAATTTAGAAGGCAGGAGAGCTGAGCTCACAGAATGTAATCGTGTCTTAATGTGCTCAAGGAGACTGAGAATCATTAGTCATTGTCAGAGGAGGCACACAAACTGATGTCGTTTATGGGACTGTCATATTTCAGAAAGTTGGGAGCCATTGTCCTCAGCGTTTATCTCTACCTGCCCGTGCAGGCATGAATCAAGTCCTCCTAACAGGTACTGGGTTCTCAGTGGGTAGCAAGCACTCTTCTGGGCCTGGGGAATAGAATGACAAATAAGCCATGGTCCTAGACCTCAGAGGACTTACAATTTAAAAAAGAGGGACTGGCAGGAGCATAAATCATAACAAAATGGAGTTTGTCCTGGCAATGGGTGGGAACAATAGTCTATGTTTGAGAACGGGGACTTTAAAGACAAACTGGCCCATGTTCTAGCATCTGCTCTACTACGTACTGGTTATGGAACCATGGTAAGTGTCTGAGCCTTGAATTCCTCATTTGTCAAATGGGGCAAGTCATAGGTAAGTTACCGGAAAGCTTAAATGAGATAAGATGAGTCTGTTCTTCACACAATGCCAGGTACATGGTAATGCTCTAGAAATTGTGGGAAATAATTTTGTCCCATAAATAAATAACTACAGTGATGTATTGCTTAATGACAGGAATACATTGAGAAGTACATCATCAGGTAACTTTGTTGTGCAAATATCATAGATTTACATACACAAAACTAGATGATATAGCCTACTACGCACCTAGGCTATGTAGTATAGCCCACTGCTTCTAGGCCACAAACCTGTAGAGTGTGTTAATTTAAATACTGTAGGTGATTGCAACACAATGGTAAGTGTCTGTGTATCTAAACATAAAAAAGGTACAGTAAAAATATGGCATTATAATCTTAGAGCGCCACCATTATATATGCAGTCCATTATAGACCAAAATGTCATTATGCTGTACATGACTATACCTTACATTGTTATTATCATACACAAAATTAAAATGAAGAGTATAAGGACAGATGAGTTGTTTCTGCAAAGGGGGATGGAACCAGGATGAGGATTAACATCAGGGGGAAACTTTATAAAGAAACAGATTTTTGAGATGGGTCTATATAGGAGAGTTTTCCAGATTTAAAAGCAGGAAAAGTTTTCATGGATGGAGGAGATCTTATGAGCCAAAGCAGAGTATGAAAATCCACAGCCGGTTTGAAAAATGGCAACAATTTCTGTGTGGCTAGGGTATTTCACAGTCCATGGGACAAGGCAGCAAAGGCTGTTTGGGATGAGACAGTGAAAAGTTTAAACACCATGCAAGAGGGTCCTGAAGAGCCAAATTTGTAGCTGGAAGAATATTTTTTTAAAAAGGAAAACACTGAAGATTTTTGAAGCATCTTCAAAGGAAAGAATAAGCAAAATGTATACAAGAAAATGTACTATCACATAATATGTAGATTTTGATATGTCCTTTGTCAAATCAGCTTCCTGCCAACAAAACTAAATTTCTCAAATAATTGAAACAAGTGGTTGGAATACGTGTATTGGACCCAAAGACCAAGTAGTAATGGATAATTCTGTCAGCATCATCTATGTTTGTAATGATCAGTGATGACCTTACTAAGTGCCTCTGCACAATGATGACCACCATCCATTGACTGAAATCTCCTTATGTGCTAAGGGCTTTGTGATGCGTGAGTTGTGTTATGTATCCCCATTTTGCTGATGAGGAAACAGAATTCTTGAGAGGTTACATTACCTGCCCAAGGTCACACGGGAAGTAGGGCACCTGGGATGTGTCTGAGCTCCAGACTCATCAAGTAGCCCCTGTGTACCTCCTTATTTCCCTCCTTCTCCTTCTCCAAGACAACCAGCAGTGCAATCCATTCTCCATGGAGCAATAGAGACTTTAGACTCCCACTGGTTTCCATTCTATTCACATTGAGCAAATTACATTATAAATTAATCCTGATAAAACATTCCACTCTTCCCTCCCCATAAGCTAAGGAGACTCACTGCAGTCCAGAGGCCCTGCAGAATGCACCTTCAGAGAAAAAAATCCAGAGGCTTTGATTGCATTTGCTTTTTAATTAATCTAAAGTGTTAATTTTCAGCTGGAGGAAAGTTAATTTTTCCTTTTGTTAATCTAATGGCCACAGGCAATACTAGTACTATTGCAGCAAAAGTTTGGAATGACTGTCAAGCTCCCCGGTGCTACAATAAATGCAGTGGCAAATAAAACAGCTTCCCTGGAAGGCACATGAATTTAAATAATTTCTGCAGATGGTCTCTGCTTCTCTCAGTGAAAAGAGAAAAAGGCTAATTCCGACCTAATCAGGCCACACTAACATCTAAGCAAATCGTTTCTTTTGATCCTTTCACATTTCTTTTCTGAAAATGAGAAGGGAAAAAGAAACACGACTTTCTTCCAACAGCAGAGAAGCACCACAAGTTTGGGGTTTGAGAAAGTTACAACATGTTCTTCCTCTCTGGGGAGCTATTCTAATCCCAGGCCTTCTCTCCTGTCTCCCATTATACGACCTTATAGGTTGGGACTCTTTCTGACTAGAACAAAGACTGTTATTTGTAAAAGGAATTAAAGCTACAGGCTACCTGGTTCTTCGAAAGGAAGCTCAGAATATGTCACATTTGTATGTCAAATAAGGCAGTCAAAACAAAGATGTTTGTTGTATGTAGCCAGGGTGCTCAAAACATACCAGGGTGATGAGCCGAGATGAGGATCTTATGACCACATCTCTTTGTTCTAAAAACCTGCATGAAGGTTTGAGACATCTCAGAGAGGGCCATTAGGCATTGGTCAAAAGCCAGAGCAGGAACCTGAATTGTAGAATTTAGAAAGACTGGCAAGGTAGCAGCAGCAACCAGAGGGACATGAAATCTGGCCTTGAGTCTAGACTTCATGAGTGCTGCACTGCCTGACGTTGTCATTTATCCTTTACAAATACTTTCTTACAAAATGTCTTATTTTATCCTGCACCATAATTTCACATATCAACTCAAACTGATTGTTGGTGACTACCTGGAGCACCATGTTCCACAAAAGATTGTGGAACTCAGTGGGAAAGGATTCTTTAATCTTAGTGATACCCAAGCAGGAACTTCATGACCTTAAGTGCCTAGGAAAATAGGGGCATATATATGAAGTATCTACTCCCCACATACCACAATTATTTCTTAGCTGGCCAGTGATAATAAGGCTTCAGTCATGAAGGGAATCTTAACTCCTAAAATATCACCTGTCCAATGGCCCTAACCCTAAACCATTTTGAATGACAGCTTCAATTATCCTTTAAAGAAATCCCGCAACCTCTATTTTCCTCCAAAACCATTGTTACCGAAGAAAGTTGTTCCTTGCAGTGAGCCTATCTCCTTCAAAACCCTTTTCTTCCTGATGAAAAGAACTTGAAAGGCTGCAGCTTTGTCTCTGAGTCTCTAAATGAAGTACATGTTCAACTCTCTATATAAAACTAGGGGGAAAGACTCACTCAGGCATCAAGGGGTTACACCTTTGTGCATAGAAAAATCCTTTCCCAGAGCGGGTGAGAAACAGGCACAATGAATTCAGCCCATCTACTTTTTAATGGCTTGCATTATTAAAAACATTACTTATGCCTTTTTGCATGACAAAGAACATGAGTAATAATTTTGATAATAACTTTGTCTTTGATACACAAAGGAACTCAGTGTGAAAGTTTTTAAAATACTATCTGTGGGGCAAAACTGGAGATTAGCAACACGCTGGGAAATGAGCTATTCCATTGAGGGAGAAGACTGCAGTGCTGTTTTTCTTCTTTTAAATTTTAAAATTGGAAACCCAGCAGAAAGCTGGTAGAATGCTTAAACAGTCATGTCCATTAGAATATTTGGTCTATGCAACAACATGTGGAACTGCTGATCAGAAAAAGTGTATGTATATATATTTACATATCATTTCTTCAAACCTGTGCCTACTATAGTAGGTTTTCTATCTATCAAATACATCATGAAGACATTCTTTGTTTACACAGCAATGGTTTGTGGTTCAAAGCAATTAGTGGACAATTAACATTAAACTTTTATGATTAGCTTTAAGCATACCTTCTCTTGAATTTTTTTAACCAAGTGACAGCTGACATTCATTCATTCACATATTTATTGAGTATCTACTATGCACCTGATATTGGATGTTAGGGTACAGTGAATAAAACAGAGGGAGATTCCCACCCTAGTGTATTTACATTCCAGTGTGGGGAGGAAGATGCCGAAAAATAGACATAAAGAAGAATATGTTGTATGTTTGAAGATAAGTGCTATGGGAAAAGGTATATCAGACTAGAGTGTACAATTTAAAACAGGGTTGTCAGGGTAGACCTTCTTAGAAAGGGAACACTTAATTCAAGATGTGAAGGAAGGGACAAAATTCACCACACTGTCCACGTGTTGGTGTCCAAGAAAGAAGGTGTCCAAATCACCACCAGTGCCAAGAACCTAATCAAGATAGGCAAAGTTGTGTATGGAGATTTAGCAGGGTCGGGAGATCGGGAGTTTTATTTTGGATCTTTTGGGTTCAAGATCTCAGATGAGAGATGACAAGTGACTTGGATATACTAGTCTGGAGCTCAGGAAGGAGATTTGGGCTGGAATATAAATCTGTACACTTTTGCCATATAGATAGCATCTACTGCTGTGAAGCCTTGTGAGGTTGCTGAGGAAATGAGTAAATCTGCATATGTTCATTGCAGCACTATTCTCAGTAGTAAAGACATGGAATCAACCTAAATGCTCATCAATGATAGACTACATAAAGAAAATAGTGGTACATATATGCCATGGAATACTATGCAGCCATAAAAAAGAACGATATCATGTCCTTTGCAGGAACATGGATGGAGCTGGAGACCATTATCCTTAGCAAACCAATGTGGGAACAAAAAACCAAATACTGTGTGTTCTCTTTTATAAGTGGGAACTAAGTAATGAATACATAGAGGGGAACAACACATACTGTGGCCTTTTGGAGGATGGAGGGTGGAGGGTGGGAGGAGGGAGAGGATCAGGAAAAATAATGGGCACTAGGCTTAATACATCGGTGACAAAATAATCTACAACAAACTCCCATGACACAAGTTTACCTATATAACGAACCTACACATGTATCCCTGAACTTAAAATAAAAGTAAAATTAAAAAAAAAAGAAAGAAAGAAAACCAGGATCAAGGGCTGTACCCTAGAGCTTTCTAACCCTTCCCATATTGGGGAAAAGAGGAAGAACAGCAAAGGAGATGGAGAGGGTAGGAAGAAAAGCAAGAGCACGGGCTTGGAAACTAATTGAAAAAAATGTATTGGGGAGGAAGACGTCATCAGCTGAGTCAATGCTGCTGACTCAGAGTCAAGAAAGATGAAGGCAGAGCATCACGAATCTATGGAGGGCATGAGTCACCAACATCTTTATCCAGGCACGTTATTTGCCTCAGAGACTCACACATCCTTTCACTTTATTGTATGTCTCACTAATCTGAAAATAGTCCACAACCCCATCCCAGGCATGGTCACAACCTGGTAGCCCATGAGACGGGGCTGGTCTCAACACCTGTTTGTTGGTGGTGGTGGTGTTTTTGCTGGGTCATCACAGTATTTTAAAAATGTGAAGTAACACATTACACTTGTGAAATTCCCTGCTTAAAAATTACAGCTTTCCGTGTCCTCTAAGAAGCTTAAAGCTCTTACTGATCTGACCCATATTCCCACTGCACAGCAGCCACTGGCTGCAGCTGAAGGCTGTAGGTTTCCAGCTCACCAGGACCCGCAGCAGTTTGTACATGGGTGCAAATGAACTCCCATCCCGCCACCCTCGCCTGTTTACCTGCCCTGTCTGGCTAGAGAAACATCCCACTTTGCAATCTCTCTTCTAAGAAGCTTTAAAAATAGAATAGGATCTCAAAGGTTCTGAAGGCAGAATGTGAATCTGCATTTGGATCGAAGTACAATTTCTGGGTAGTTTGTTTATGAATCTCAGTCTGAAAACCTTATATCTTATTGTGACAGATTTCCTGTGGACCAGCAGGAGACACTGACTTTAGGAGCTATTTAAAAGTATTAAATGGCAAAAAGATTTTGTGTTTAAATGAGCATGAGAAATAGCAAGTTCAGTTTTCACTATTTCTTTCTTTTTCCTTTGCTATGGAACATCACAGAGGTTGTAAATGTTAATTTGTCTTAGGATTCTTAAAGATTCATGTCCTGGCCAGGCATGGTGGCTCGTGCCTGTAATCCCAGCACTTTGGGAGGCTGAGGCAGGCAGATCATGAGGTCAGGAGTTGGAGACCATGCTGCCCAACATGGTGAAAACCCATCTCTACTAAAATACAAAAAAAAAATTTAGCTGGGCATGGTGGCGGGTGCCTGTAGTCCCAGCTATTTGGGAGGCTGAGGCAGGGAATCACTTGAACCCAGGAGGCAGAGATCGCCATGAGCTGAGATCGTGCCAATGCACTCCAGCCTGGCAACAGAGCGAGACTCCATCTCAAAAAAAAAGAGTCATGTCCTATACCGTGTTTCCCAAACCTGCCTGGCCATGGAGTATTTGTTTGGATGGATGGAATCTCCAGAGACATGAGAGATGCACAGGACACTCCCAGGGAATGGCTTATTTCCAGAGGTCCATACTTTCAATAGCATTTAATGCACAGTTGTTCAACAAGTTGTAGAACAAATTACAAACTGGCGAGGCTGGACATGTCACCCAGCAAAGATAATAGGATTCCAGACTTCACTCCATCCCTAGATGAGAGCTGATACAATGGGTCCTCAGTTCCTGCACAAAACCAGTGTCAGAAGGCAGGCCGTGTGAGCACCTCTCAGCTGCATGAGCGTCGATGTCCTCCCTCCAGCAGCACATCTACCTCCAGCAGCCTGTCGAACTGATATTCTCAACAGCCCTGGAAAGGGCCTGTTTCCAAAGCTCTGGGTTTACTGAGCTAGTCACGTGCAGAGCGCACAACCCTCCACTGCCTCCATCAGTCTGCTCCCTGACTTCTCCACCTTTGCTGGTGTATCATCACTTGGTACCAAAACTGATCTTGCATTGAATTGGAAGACTATCTCTGGCAGGAGAAGGCAGTGCCTAGCAGTATGTGTCTGGCATTCTGGCTTTAGTATGTGGCAGTTTTGCTCCATTTGTAGAAGCATGAGTTTAAATCAAACCCACTCTGAGGATGAAATGCCAGAGAAAGGCACTTGCCTGGCAGCTGTACCAAGCTGGCCCCCAAATATCTACATCTCTGCCTTTCTTGTTCTTGCCAATTTTTTAAAAAGTTACTATTTACTCATAATTTTCATAATAACTTCATGAAGCAGATATTACAGATTTACAGATGAGAAACCCAAGGCTCAGAAAAGTTTTACTCATGTGATACAGAAAGGAGCTCAGTGTGAAAGTTTTAAAAATACTATCTTTGGGACAAAACTGGAGATTAGCAACACGCTGGGAAATGAGCTATTCTATTGAGGGAGAAGACTGCAGTGCTGTTTTTCTAGTAGTGAGTAGCAGGGCTCAGATTTTTAACGCAGGTCTGACCTGATTCTAAACCACCCTTGCTGCTTAACCAGTAATCCTCAAACATGCTGGAAGAGGCTTAGCACAATCCTGCAGGAGACTGATGAACTCACACTTGTCCATATTCTTTCAGGGGATTCTCAGACACATTCTCCACCTCGACATGGTGGACAGAGAAGAGCATGTACATTTAGCAAAAAATTTTCATGTGATTGTGTCCAAACTGTGGCCTGTGTCTTCTTTGTATTGTATTTGGGTTTCCTTGTGATTTTAAAAATTTTCGAGTTTTCTTGCATTGAAAATAAAATGTGTCTATCAGTTCTAAATGATTAAAACAAGACATCATTTAAAAATTAAATTCAAAGGTGATACACAGCTTGCTCTTCATAAAATTTGTCCCTCATAAAAATGTCATTATCAACATAGGCAGGCATAACGACCCCATTCCTGTGGGCCTGTGGGATCTCATTTGGGGATGATGAAAATGTTTCAGAAATGGATAGAGGTAATAGTCATACAACATTGTAAATATATTAAATGCCACTGCTTGTATACCTTAAAATGGTTGATTTTATATTATGTGACTTTCACCTAAAAAACAAAAACAAACTACCCCATATTCCTGGACCACAAAATTGAGTTCAAACACACTTTATCCTGAAGACCCAATTCTACTCATAGTGAAGCCTCTGAAAGCTGCAGCCCTCCCGGGGAGCCACCAGGCTTTACCTGAAACTCAGGGACAACAGCAACACGCTAAGCCTCCAGATCACCCCTTACCATTGGAAATAGGGCTGCAGAGTCAGCTCATTTGGGATAAAGGAGAAAGTGACAAAGTAAATGCACCATAATTACCAAGGTTTTAGAGCACTCAACAGCCTTACAAAGATCTGAAAGGGAGTCCTCCACAGCCTAGTCCCTTATGGTGAAATAGAAAAAGTTGGCCCAAATGTCTGCTGGCTCAACTGCCCCCACCTGAGCCAGGGTGATCAAACGTGTGTCCACCTGCTGACAAAGCTGAGTCTCATTGGTGTTGAGGAGTACCCAACAGGTGCTGTTGTCATCACATCTTTTAAAATTTTTTTTAATTTTTAATTTTTGTGGGTAAATAATAGGTGTATATATTTATGGAGTCCATGAGATGTTTTGTTACAGGCTTGCAATGTGTAATGATCACATCACAGAAAATAAGGTATTTATCCCTTCAAGCATTTACCCTTTATGATACAAACATCCAATTACATTCTTTTAGTTATTTTAAAATGTACAATTATTTTGACTATGGTCACCCTGTTGAGTCACCACATCTTTGTTCTTTTCCTCCTCCCCTTTCCTACCTCGGTTTACCAAGTGCTGCTCAGTAGACCAATACTCCTATCCCTCTCCCTGCCCTGCTCCACACTTACTAACACTTGTGTGGAGGCAAGCATGCCATCCCCTCGCATGGAAGCAACACCTCTACCCCTGGGTCTTGCAGAGTGGAGAGCCTGGCCCCGCCTCAGCCCAGTGCCGTGCATGGTCACCTGAGCCTTGAAGGTCCTCTGCTTATGCCCAGCATCTCACAAAGTCCTCTCTCTCAAGTGATAAACAGTTCCAATGGTTTCCTGCCCTTGCGCTCCTCACCCCAGGGCATTGCTTCCATGAGTCTCATCTGAGCCCTGCTCAGCCAGCTAAAAACGTTTGTTACACAAACATGTTCTTCTCATCACACGCAACACCGCACTTCCAAGTCACTGTCACAGGCACCTTTATTTGGTGTTCAGGAATGTGGGTGAAATGTGCATTGTCATCTGCTACCCCAGGTGACCAAAAGCACACATTTACACCCCGTTCTATGAGAATTCAAAATGCAATTTCAGGCTATGTGATGGTTTTGTGCCATGCAAGGCTAATCAGCCATGCGGAATCAAGGCCACAATGCTGGCCTTGTCAGCGCTCTCCCCAGACTTGTTTATACTCCACAGAGATCAAAAAGCATATAGAGAATGAAGGTGAATATCATGAAATGGCCCTATACTTTAATTTCTTTCCTAAAGGTCAAAGCTTTATAATGAGGCTCACAAAGGAGCAATACAGCAGGCCAGAAACACACATTAAAAGAACCTCTCCGATATCAAAAGGAAAAAAAAATAGGTCATCGACCATTTTAATGGGATGATTTCAGTCCACTGGCCCCTGGTTCTAAAACTGTTTTGGAAATAGAAAAGTGACGGGGATCTTTTATATTCACTAATGTCCCAACATCAGTGAGGTTGAATTTAGTCTAAAATGACACACTTCTACAGAAGGAGGGAGAGGCCTGTGAGTGGAATGTGTCTTAGGAAGGGTTATCTCGAAAGAGAGCTTGAGACAAATTTTGCATGCAGGTGGTTTAGTTGGTAAAAGGACTCCTGGAGCAGGAGTGAGGGACTGGGGTCGTGATACAGAGAAGGGGCAATGCAACACAAAGCCATGCCATCAGGTTGGCCCTCCTTGGGCACTGTGAACTGAGCTGCTCGATCCCCTAGGACCTTCTGAGGGGCCTTATGAAATGTGTCTTAGAAATGTCCACCTAGGTGGGACTGTAAACTAGTTCAACCATTGTGGAAGACAGTGTGGTGATTCCTCAAATATCTAGAACTAGAAATACCATTTGACCCAGCCATCCCATTACTGGGTATATACCCAGAGGATTATAAATCATGCTGCTCTAAAGACACATGCACACGTATGTTTATTGCGGCACTATTCACAATAGCAAAGACTTGGAACCAACCCAAATGTCTATCAATGATAGACTGGATTAAGAAAATGTGGCACATATACACCATGGAATACTATGCAGCCATAAAAAAGGATGAGTTCATGTCCTTTGTAGGGACATGAATGAAGCTGGAAACCGTCATTCTCAGCAAACTATCGCAAAGACCAAAAACCAACCACCGCATGTTCTCACTTATAGGAGGGAATTGAGCAATGACAACAAACAGTTGGACACAGGAAGGGGAACATCACACACTGGGGCCTATCAAGGGGTGGAGAACGGGGGAGGGATAGCATTAGGAGATATACCTAATGCAAATGACGAGTTAATGGTGCAGCACACCAACATGGCACATGTATACATATGTAACAACCTGCACGTTGTGCGCATGTACCCTAGAACTAGAACCTAAAGTATTTAAAAAAAGAAAAAAAAAAAAGAAATGTCCACCTAGGAGATTAGAAAAGAAAGCATTTATTCCCTGGCTCCCCACTTTCCCTGCCGAAGTTTTCCCTAAAAAGCACTAATCCTTGAGCCTCTAGGTAGTACCCACAAACTTGCCAAACAGCTCTGACAGTCACCCTGTGCCATAGCATTGGAAAAAGCACAGAACAAAGGCAGCAGGTGTGTGATGTGCAGCTGAGTAAGATGCTGTCTTGCTGCACCTGTACTAAGCTGCTCGAAGGCCCCATGAACTGGTTGTCGCCCTCGTAGTATAATAAGTCAAGAGAACTCAAAGCCATGTCCACTACAGACCTCTGAGGCCCAAAGCCTTGCTTATCAGCACTGGAGGAATTCAGGCACACTTGTTAAAAAGATACCCAAAGTTTTGCACGTGAACAAGACTCCCCTAATCCGACCTTCTGAAATAAGATTGCTCAAAATTGAGTGTACTCAATTCTCTGAGGGCCTCTTAACTACATACTTCATTCTGATAAATTAACTGGTACTCCCTTACCACTTTACATGAACAAAAAGGAGATTCTCAGTTTCTAATACCCAGACTGGCTCCTGTCCCAAACATGTTGATATTATGGTTCAGAGAGTGATTTTGAATAGAAACAGCAAATATTCATAGTTCTGCCAACGTGGACATTTTAATTCTTTCCTCTTTCTCAGAGTAGCCTCTGACCAACCCTTCTTTACCATCTTTACCATAATTTTACTCCCCCACCACACAAAGAAATATCTATGATTCAAAAATTAGAAGTTCCTTTCCCATCTTGTTCATTGGCAGAACACAACTAGAGAAGAACATGCAAACCAAAGGTGCCCTTTCCCGGGGTACACTATAAATGCCTGGGCAGCCGAGACCACTTGTTTATGAGTTTTTCATTTTCTTATTCCACTAAAAAAGAGTCTCATGGAGACTTATGAAAAGTACTCATTGAATAAATCTGTGTATTTTTCAGTAAGAGGAGAAAAGGATAATTCTCTAGAGATGTTGCTCAGCATCGTAAACTCTACAGTGGCTGCAGGTGTGTGATGGACTAAACTAAGAAGGTCTCCCTTTCTATTGTGTGGCTTTTCTAGGTTTCTTGAATGGATGGTGACTTTATTTCCTCCTTGCAACCTAAACCTGGTTTGCCCGGCATCTGGTTGTCAGCAGTTGGAAGGTTCCACCTTCAATACACATGCTGCAGCCATTGCAATCATTCTGCTTGCTTTTTCATCTGGGGATTTAAATTGTTCCATGAGATGTACGGACACCCAATTTGGGTTAGGGGTTTGATTTAAATGTGCTGTCAGTTTTGATTTTTCACATTACCTGCTCATGCTAGCAGAGAGGGCTCACTAAACTAGCAATAAGTTTTCAATCCAAAGAGATCAAAATAAACTCGGGGTCATGTGAGCAGCGAGGGGCTTCTTCTGACCAAGTTCAGCAAACTGAAGGAATGGAGCTGCCCAGCAAACATGATAAAGTGGATGGGGTTAGGGGAGAGGGGGATGCTTCCCTCTCCAGAATTCAGCCACAGGTTTCTACTCTCATTAACTTCTCACCTTTTAGAGAATAGATTTGTAAATTGTCTGCACAAAAATGCAACAACTGCTAATGAGGTGTTCTCCTTACTGATTGCCTGACCACAAAGAAAACAAGTAAGAATTCAAAGAGAATCCTTGCAGCTCTCCTTTCAGAAAATGTCTGACACAGCAGTCTGAGGTTCTAACAGAGCCTTGTATACAAGAGACACTCAATATGTGCAGAGTAAAAAGCAATGACATTCACCCAACTGTCCGGAGTTCTTCAGCCAGTGCATGGCTTTCCCTTTCTGTGACAGAGGTTTGGTTTTTGGTTTCCTACTCAAAGACACAAAACTGCCCACTGCTCCAGCTCAACAACTGTGGTGAACAAAACAACAGTATCCAGAAATAGCCTCACTGGAAACCATGTTTAACAGTGTCAAACAAGCAGCTTGACAGATTTTCTCTTTCAACTCTCCTATATTTGGGCTAGCCAGATGACAGCAGTCAGGATGAGCTGGGTTACGATGCAGTGACAATAAAACTCCACATTGCAGTGACTTACAACCACCCAGGTTTATTTCTCACTCACACTACATGCCCTGTGTTGAGGGCTCTGCTTACCTTAGTGACTCAGGGACCGAGGCTGATGATGGGCCCATCTCCACTGTGCCTCTGTGTTCCCCACAGCTGGGTAAAAAGTAGCACTTCAGTGTTGCTCTGGTTACTAAGTGCTTTTGTCTAGAAAAGACATACACTACTTCCTCTCACATTTTATTATCCAAAGCCAGTCACTGACCACCCAACTGCAAGGTCGCAGGGAACTGTAACCTTCCACGTACTGGGAAGGGGGTGGCGAAATGGAATACCTGGGCACATCCCCAGTGACTAGCACACAGCCCTGTTCTGGCTTCAGGAAAGGAGACTGACTTGTGGCTTTGTCTCTAACTCTGCCTAGTGCTCAAGACCAGACAGATGCACAGCTGAATTCTACAAACGTACAAAGAAGAGCTAGTACCATTCCCACTGAAACTATTCCAAAAAATTGAGGAGCAGGGATTCCTCCCTAACTCATTCTATGAGGCCAGCATCATCCCGATACCAAAATATGGCAGAGGTACAACAACAAAAAAGAAAATTTCAGGCCAATATCCTTGATGAACATCGATACAAAAATCCTCAACAAAATACTGGCAAACTGAATCCAGCAGCACATCAAAAAGCTTATTCACCACCATCAAGTAGGCTTCATCCCTGGGCAAGGTTGGTACAGCATACACAAATCAACAAATGTGATTCATCACATAAACAGAACTAAAGACAAAAACCACATCATCTCAATAGATGCAGAAAAGTCTTTCATTAAAATTCAATGCAGCTTCATGTTTAAAACTCCAAATAACTAGGTATTGAAGGAAAATACCTCAAAATAATAAGAGCCACTTATGAAAAACCCACAGCCAATATGATACTGAATGGGCAAAAGCTGAAAGCATTCCCCTTGAAAACTGGCACAAGACAAGGATATCCTCTCTCACCACTCCTATTCAACAGAGTACTGGAAGTTCTGACCAGGACAATCAGGCAAGATAAAGAAATAAAGGACATTCAAATAGGAAGAGAGGAAGTCAAACTATCCCTGTTTGCAGATGACATAATCCTGTATCTAGAAAACCGCATCATCTCAGCCTAAAAGGTTCTTAACTTTATAAACAACTTCAGAAAAATCTCAGGATACAAAATCAATGTTCAAAAATCACTAGTACCCTTATACATCAACAACAGTCAAGTCAAGAGCCAAATCATGAATGAGCTCCCATTCACAGATGTTACAAAAAGAATAAAATGCCTAGGAATATAGCTAACTAGGGAAGTGAAAGATTTCTACAAACAACTACAAACTACTGCTCAAAGAAATCAGTGATGACACAAACAAATGGAAAAACATTCCATGCTCATGGATAGGAAGAATCAATATCATTAAAATGGTCAAACTGCCCAAAGTAATTTATAGATTCAGTGGTATTCCCATTAAACTACCATTGACTTTCTTCACAGAATTAGACAAAACTATTTAAAAATTCATATGGAACCAAAAAAGAGCCTGAATAGCCAAGGAAATCCTAAGCAAAAAGCAAAAAACTGGAGGCATCATGCTACCTGACTTCAAGCTATACTACAGAGTTATAGTAACCAAAACAGTACAGTACCAGTACAAAAACAGCACATAAACCAATGGAACAAAGAATCCAAAAACAAGACTGCACACCCACAACTATCTGATCTTCAACAAACCTGAGAAAATCAATGGGGAAAGGACTCCCTACTCAATAAATGGTGCAGAGGTAACTGGCTAGCCATATGCAGAATATTGAAACTGGATGCCTTCCTTATACCAAATACAAAAATTAACTCAAGATGGATTAAAGACTTAAATATAAAACCCAAAACTATAAAAACCCTGGAAGAGAACCTAGGCAATACCATTCAGGACATAGGCATAGGCAAAGATTTCATGATGATGACATCAAAAGCAATAGTAACAAAAGCAAAACTTGACAAATGGGATCTAATTAAACTAAACTTCTGCACAGCAAAAGAAACCATCAACAGAGTAAACAGACAACCTACACAGTGGGAGAACATTTTTTCAAACTATGCATCTGACAAACATCTAATATCCAGTGTCTAAAAGAAAAATTTACAAGAGAAAAACAACCCCATAAAAAAGTAGGCAAATGACACAAACAGACGCTTTTCAAAAGAAAACATACAAGGGGCCAACAATCATATGGAAAAAAAGCTTAACACAACTGATCATTAGAGAAATACAAATCAAAACCACAATGAAATACCGTCTAACACCAGTCAGAATGGCTACTATTAAAAAGTCAAAAAAATAATAGATGCTGGCAAGGCTGTGGAGAAAAAGGAATGCTTATACACTGTTGGTGGAAGTGCACATTAGTTCAGCCATTGTGGAAGAAAGTGTGGCAATTCCTCAAAGACCTAAAGGTAGAACTATCATTTTACCCAGCAATCCCATTACTGGGTACATACCCAAAGGAATATAGATCATTCTATTATAAAGATACATGCATGGGTATGTTCATTGCAGCACTATTCATAATAGTAAATCATAGACTCAACCTAAATGCCCATCAATGAGAGACTGTATTAAAAAAATATGGTACATATACACCATGGAACACTATGCAGCCATAAAAAATGAGATCATATCATTTGCAGGGACATAGATGGAACTGGAGACCATTATCCTTAGGAAACTAACAGAGGAATAGAAAACCAAATACTGCATGTTCTCACTTATAGGTGGGAGCTAAGTGATGAGAACACAGACACATAGAGAGGAACAATGCATGCTGGGGTCTTTTGGAGGATGGAAGGTTGGAGGAGGGAGAGGATTAGGAAAAATAACTAATGGGTACTCAGCTTAACACTGGGGTGTTGAAATAATCTGTACAAAAAACCTCCAGGACCACATTTACCTATATAACAAACCTATACTTGTACCCCTGAACTTAAAATAAAAGTTTAAAAAATGGGAAGAACTTTCCATAGAAGAAAGCCCACATGTTATAGTCAAAATACAGCTTAAGGTAGAACCCAACAAGTCAGTATTAAATGGTCAGGCAGTTCTTAAACCTCTATTATAATTACCACCCCCTTCAGTGAAAAACGAGGCCTCATGCCCATACATA
This sequence comes from Papio anubis, assembly GCF_008728515.1. NCBI lineage: Eukaryota > Metazoa > Chordata > Mammalia > Primates > Cercopithecidae > Papio > Papio anubis. The sequence continues at coordinate 80,767,178 of NC_044977.1, forward strand.
TAGAAAAACAGCACTCTCAATTGGCCTAACCCTAATTGCCTTCATGGTCTCACCCATACAGTAATACTCCCAACACAAAGTTTTATTGATACCTGAAAATCTGACAGCCAAATCTAGTGGGGTTTTGGATAAGTGACGTGTCCCTGAGGAGAGCTGGAAGGCTGGAAGAGCAGAAAGGCCTCCTTCAGGGACCTCTAAGTAGAGGTGAGAGAGACTCAATGGCCAGATGGCAAAGACCCAGCAAGACTGCCTACCTAACAAGCTACACCTGACCAAGGAGGTCCCAGTGAGAGAATACATCTCCTGTGGCCAAAGTGAAAGGTATAGCCTTTTCCAACTTTCTACAGAAGCCAGCGCACCCCATACTCTCCCTGCACCTCCAGGGAAAGGAGCCACACGTCCTTGGTTGAAGGCAAGGACAATGAGATTTGACGTTGTCCAGAGAACCTCAGGGTATGTATTGGGGACATGCCCTCTAAGGATACATACACACACAAACACACATATAATCATGTATTAATATACATATACATATATTCACAGTGAAACTCAACATAATGGAGTCCTGGGATAGTATGTCTGCATTTCTCCTAAAGCAGAGATTGTCCAACTACAATCCACAGGACAAATCTGGCTGTTTTCATATGGCCCATGAGCTAAGAGTAGATTTTACATTTTTAAATTCTAGGAAAAAATTGTGGAAGTTGGTTTTATCTCTTGTCATACAAAAATCTACAAAATAGCCTCCATTTTGTTTCTTAGCCTGCAAAACCAAAAATTTCTATCTGGCTCTTTACCAGAAAAAAATTGCTGACACCTGTCTTGGAGTATTAGGAAAGGAGACTGCCTCCAGGTTCCCTCCTGGGAACACATTTATTAAGGAGATTCACTAAAGACCCCGTGGATATGCTGTTATAGGAGGCCTTCCTCTGTTGGTCATGGAAATTTCATTGAGGTTGACTATGACTGTCAGTAAAGAAGAAACCAGAACAAAGTGACAGAGGACCAGGAGAAAGACAGGGTACATTGGGAAAGCCCAGATTGGAATTCACAACCACAGTATACATTGTGTTCTTGTTTTTAACAGCCTGTGATAAAGCCTCTGAGCCTTGGTCTGCTTGTCTATAAAATGGGGTAATATTACTTGATTATCACAGTTGCCTGTGTTACTGTTTACATCAACCAGAACCATACAGCAGAACCCCTTGGAACACTGAATAGGGCTGGGCAAATGGAGCTTACTCCAGTTGGTGGTGGCGGACCATCTCCACAGTTATAGAGACAGCACCTTTGTCTCATCTACATGGTATACTCAGCAAATATTCAACTAGAAATTTATCCACTCTATTTAAATGTGAGGAAATACAGGTAATTAAGCAAGGTTTGTCATGGATCTCCAACCACCATTTACCAAGATAGCTTGGCATCTGTGATGTTCACAATTTCAGGGTCAATTTTGTACCAGACCATATAGTAGTAAGGAGGTCATGGACCCTGAGGTGAACGGAGAGAAAGAGAGGTAGAGAGAGAACACACAAGCAGAGATCAATTAAGAACCCTATTATACTGTGTTCTCACTCCTTCCACATCCATGCAACCCTCCATCCATGGAGTAAGCGTCTTCTATATTCGATGCCCCCTCAGTGACAGAAAAGATAGGTAAAGCTCCTGTGTTCAAGGATCTTACATTCTGCTGATGGGAGGGGACAGAGGGTAAACAAATTGACAAATAAGATAACTATAGATGGTGATATATGCTTTGATGGCAATAAAAATGGTTGAGAGAGTAACTGGGTGAGGTCAACTTCAGGATATTTGAGAATGACCTGAAAACATGGGCAGGAGTCAGACATGTGATCTGCTGCAGGAAAAGCATTCCAGGCAGTGGGAATGGCCATGTAAAGGCTAGAATGAGGTGAGGGGAGGGGAGAGAAGCCTGAAAAAAAGGCTGGAGACATTGAGGAGGTCAGATTATAAGGAGCTGTGGCCCTGACACAAAGTTGGGCTTGATTTGGATTGATCACAATAGATAAGGTTGCAGTTTTACAATTGAGCATCTGTGGTCCAATTCCTGATCTTGGAGGCTGGTTAAGTCAGCGAAGTCACCAAGAGGAACTGGGGGCCAGAGTTGCCAGGAGTCAGAGGGTCCTGCAAAACTACTGCTGGGACAAGAGTAGGACTGGTCAAACTGGAGTCATTGAAACTGCACCCAAGCAGGATGGGTAAGTGTGGGACCAGAGTGGCAGATTGGAGTTGAGAGCTGAGAAGACACAGGAGGTAAGGAAAGATGGCACAAGGTCAGGGGACCAAAACTTTTGCCACTGACCTGAGTTTCTTGGGACTGCCTTTTTTGATGCTGGTTCAATGTACGCTGGTTAGGTTGGGCACAAGGAAGCATTATGAGTCTAGAAATATGTTGGGCTCCACGACAGCAAATTGGAGACTAAGTCTTCCATAATCTCAAGAAGTTCAAAATCTGGTTAAAAACATGGAGTATAAGACACAACTAAAGGACGATACAAATGCTGAGCTGTGTGTGACATGTGTGTTTCTGTACATGCTATTGGTGGTCAAAGGAGGGTGATCTCCTTTGATATGAAGCATTTGGGGCAGAGGAAAAATGAGCCAGAACTGAAGACGGACTCTTCAATTGACAAATAGGCATTTCAAATGACAAAACTGAAATGGCAAGGAATGAGCAGAGAACAGTGAAGCCAAGAAATAGGGTGACAATTAAGAACATTCCAGATGAAGTCCTCTATTATTTCCTTTTCTGGTAATTAGAGCAAAATAAATTTTATAGTAACATTTTAAGTTAACAATAGACTTAATTCCCTCCACCTACCACCTGGCTCAGATCAATATCACCTCCCCGTTCTGAAAAGAGGGAGATCAGGAGAGACTCTTCAGAGATAAGAGAGGAAATTAGTTGTTCTGAAAACAGGGCCCTTTCTTCTTTGCAACTACTTTCAAAGGGGAAAGCAGCCTGATAATGAAAAGTATCATTATCATTATTATTGACTTCAAATATTGGGCTCTGTCATAACAAAAGCTTCATTCTCTGTAATCTTATTGTTGTTTGGCATCATGAAGATATTGAAATTCATTTACACCTCCAGCTCTGGATACAACGTGTGCCAGCTGCTGCTCTCCCTCTGTGGCCAGTTTTATCCTATTATGCTATTTATAGGGCCTTCTCGGTGAAGGTGGCAGGAATAGTGGTGCCAAAGTTTCCTGCTTCCCTCCATCTGACAGCTGGCATGTTGTCTGACAACACAAAGGGAAAGAAGAAAGGTTGCATATCAAAATATTTTGAAGGCATCACTGTCAAACTTACAGACACACAACATGGATAATTACTCAAGTTTCACTGCAATGTCCAAAATGAAATCTTTCTAACCTGCGGACAGTTTATGAGTTTCAAGAAAATATTTGGTTTTTGACTCCAAATGTATAATTTTTCTTATCGCACATTCACATACTTGTGTGCACACACACAGAAAACTCAAAATAATTATTTTGCCAAACACATCAATTCTGAATATGAAGGATTTTTTACTTCTGAAGTGTGCAAAGAGTTGATCTAGGTAAATTTCCATCAAGTAAATCATACTCTCAACTAATTTTGATAAATAAAAACCCGAATCAACCAAAAGCAACATGGAAAACTCTGGCTGGCTGAGATGCCACCTAACACAACTAATTCTCAGGAGCGCTAAGACGGAATGAGCACTCAGAGTTTGACTCAACTGAATCAAAATCTGTTCCTAATTAAGTAGGTCCTCTCCATCTTCCAGTCCTCGAATTTTAAGAGTTTCTCCATCCGTAAACATCTTGGAACTTCCCGTTGGGTCTTTGTATTATTAAGACATCACACTCCACAGTAGTGTCACAATTGGGCTGCCTTGTTGTGAACACTCCTTAAGGTAAAGGTCTTTTGTTAAGATGAATTCTCTCCCTATCTTATTACCTGTAAGAAATTCTGAGGTTGAGGTGATGAGAGGGTACAAGTGTCAGTAACAGAGACTTCATTCATGCCCCTCAGCCTCCCAGTCACCTTGCTTTCCAGAACCTTCTCTCCCACCCCCAGCGGCCTGAGGACTGGATGCCCAGCCAGGAATGGTTCTCACAGAGGTTGTTCCTGACCTTCAACTTGTGTGCCAGGGCTCCAGGGGTTGCACTGCACCAATTAGATCCTCTCTCAGGAAAGCAGCACTGGTAACCTCCTAGTGCTTACTAACGATGAGAACTTTAGGGTAGAGTTGGGGCACAAAGAGGGGTGGCCTGTGCCCATGTCCTGAGGGCCTAAAGACCTAAGAAAAAGTGGTTCAGAGTGAGAAGAGATTAGATATGCAGAAAGAATCAGAGAAAGCAAGAGAGACAGACATAGTGTCTTAGTTTGGGTGGCTATAACAAACTACCATAACAGGGTGGTTTAACAACAAATATCTATTTCTCACAGTTCTGGAGGCTGGGAAGTCTGAGATTAGGATGCCAGTATGGACGGGTCCTGTGCTGTGCACAATGAGGGTCCGGTTGTGCACTGCAGATGGCAGACTTCTTGTGTCTTCATATGGTAGAAAGAGTTCTCTGGGATCTCTCTTATAAGGGCACTAATCCCATTCATAAAGCCCCCACCCACATGACTTAATTATCACCCAAAGGCTCCACTTCCTAATACCTTGGGGTTAGGATTTCAACATATATATTTTGGGGTGACAAATAGTCAGTCCATAATAGCTGAGGGTCAAGCCAGTCCCTGGAGCTGCTTTGGTGCTGGACCTCGCACAAGTCTGCTTGTGTAATATTTCCTATATTCCTGGGCAATTTCTGTATCCTTCCAAAAGAAAGATGGCCTTTAAACTCCATCGACTCAAGCAGGTCTCTGTTCCTGGCAGCCAAAAGAGCCCTTCAATGTAAGGTGGCAGACAGACTACTAGAATCTAAACTACTTGGTGCTGGTTAAACAGACCGAATGCTGATTTCCATGCCAGACCTCCTGAATCAGAAGATGGGAAGGATGGAGACCTTCTTAAGGATGGAGACTTAAGAAGCATCATGTACCCCACTAGAATCTGAGAGCTACATTCCTTACAGAAACATCTTCCAAGGCATTTTATTACATACCTACGAAAATTGCTGAAAACACAAAGTACAAAAAGTCAACCAAATCCCTACTCAGTTTTCAGAACATGTCATGTTCACATTATCTTTAAATCATTAAAAAACTACTGTAATCATTAGGTTAAGTTAATGCATAAGCGGCAAATGCCTATGCTAATCATCCCTTATTATTGCAATGAGTTCTAATTGTTCTCCTTAAGTAAGGATGTGCCTATTAAAATGAGCATCATATGCACCAGACACCATGTGTCACATACAGCTTGATTTTCCCTTCTGTCCATGCAGTGTTATGTGTCATAGAAAAGCTGCTGTGTAATAAGTGTGATGGTTTTAATGCCAATTAAGTGAGAAAGATGATACAATCTATCTCCAGAATCAGAGCTTCACCTTTCAACAAATATTCGCCAAGTACTAACTCTGTGCCTGCGACTCCAGAACTGGAGTTCTCCTGGGCACAAGGAATACAGAAAACTAGAGTGCTAGGCCTTCACCTATAATTAATATTGCCAGGAAGAGTTATGAGCACCCAAACAGGCATATGCACAATGGAGACATGGAGAGGGCAGGGTCACTGCTACACAAGGGGAGGGAGAGAGAGGGTGATCTTCAAGACTCCATTTAAGCACAGTCTAGTGTAGCACTGCTAACAATGGGCTAAGTTGGTTAAGTCTGGAAGTGAGAATGAGAAAGCATGTTGGCTTACAGGTATACTATATGTCCTCTAATCTTACTTTTCTTGCTAATAGAATATACATAATATACTCCATTTGCCATTTCTTCTGTTTAAGTCCAGCATATAGCATCCTCTTGAGTTTTGACTAACCTCTTATTTCCCAGGTTGGTCAAAACTCAAGAAGATCTTACATGTTGGATTCAAAGACCCCCATGAAGAAAAGAAGTTGGTTAATAAAACAATTTTTCCTAGAACTTCTGTACACTTAGTTAATTTCAATAAATATTTCAGTGTCTACTAAACTGTGCTAGTCATCAAAAATGTATACACTTTACCATGTAGAGTTTAGAGAAACACAGACATAGACAATAAAGGTATAATGAAGTATGGTATCAGTGTCTCATGTAAAATACAATGATAGCATGGAATTATTAAAAAAGGAACAATTAATTATGGTTCACAGATAGACACAGATCTCTGAGGACAAAATATTTGATCTTGGCCTCTACATGAATTAGGATTTGAACTCTTAAGGTTTGAGAGAAAAAAAAATAACAATTCTATGGTAAACAATTCTAATAAGTAATATATACTGTATGAGTAAGCTTTTACTATGTAACAAAACCACTGAAAAACATAGTGTCAGAATAGCATTTATTATTTCCCATGATTCTGTGACTCAGTTCAATAGTTCTTCTGGTCTGAGTTAGCCTGAATGGGACCAGATGGCAAATACGGAACTCTCTCCCATACCCGGGGCCTTGGCTGGGATGGCTGAGACAGCCAGGGACTTTGCCCTTGTGGCCTCTTATTCTCTAGGAGGTTAGCACAAGCTTGTTCATATGAGGGCAGAAGGCTTCTCAGCAATAAGAGAAGGCAAGCCACAATAAACATACACTTTCCAAGCCTCACTTTAAATCATGTCTCCTAATGCCTCATTAGCCAAAGTGAGTCACCAGGCCAAACCAGGTTCCAGCAGGGGAAAAGTAGATGCCGCCTCTTGATGGGAAGAAAAGGAAAGTCACACTGCAGAGGGTGTGTGCATACATGTATGAGAGTAATGATCACAGCAATCCTTGGAAACCATCTACAGTGCATATTAAGTATACATGAAACCACATCTCAGATTGATCCCATTATTTTTCCTTGGATAGGGGTAGGAGGGGAGAAATAATATAGAAAAATACCTGTCAGAGGAGCCTGACAGTCATCAACACCTCTATTGCCATCACCATCACAACCTCAAAAACCCAAATTAAAAAAGAAAAAAAATTCCATAAGGTTAACCTTAACGTCAAACTGCTTAAAACAGTATCATTTAAGTTACCCTTAGATAAGAAAGTGGAAGAATGGTATGAGCAGCTGAGCTGGACGACCACCCATTTTAATCCTATTTGGTATGGTATAAAGAAAACCCGAACTGGAACAACTTGGGGCAACTGAGAACTGTGAGCAGGGTCCTCGATTGCCAGGTCACCAGCCAGAAGACGCTCCGCTGACACTGGTTGCTGAGTTAGAAAAGGGTTCCAGGACCATGAAGTGACCTGAACATCTGCTTATTCTGGATCCTCCGTGGCTGAGGTTGCACTTTGGTCAGAATGTTAGCAAACTGAGCCTTGTCACAAACTTTATCAGACACTGAAAGTCAATATCTGGAGTCCTCTCCCCACCCAGAAGGTGAATTGATATTGAATTGAATCCTCCTCGTGCTGTTACAAAATAAGCCCTTAAAAAACAATGAGCAAATGGAAAATAGAGTGTCTTTTATTGATTGTGATGTTTCCACTTAACTCGATTCCGGCAGGGGAGCTTCTAAGGTGGCACATGCGTAGGGAGCAAGGGCATTGCCACGGTCGATAATTCCGAGGAAATGGACAGCTTCGTCCGCCTAATGGATCGCTCCAATTTCCTCTATTGGGATCCAACTTGGGATTAGTCACTCAACAGATTTTTCAACAGTTCCTCAAAGCAATTTGGGAAGTGTCAGCTGAGCATCTGGGCAAACTTTCATGACTAAGGCCTTTTTATTAAAGACACCTTCCATGTGGCACTGATACGTTCTCATGCCTTCCTTTTGGAACCAGTGGTAGCCTTTGATTTTCTGTATTACTTTATTTTTCTCAGTATGTGACTAGCAAAATACACACTCCTGCATACCACACACACACACTTGATAGGGGGAAAAAAGTGTCCATGAGGCATTCTTATCAAAAAGAATGTTTCAGTAATTCCTTAAATTCCCTCTTTCTACTCCCTTCCAAGTGTCAACATTTTAAATAAGTTTTTCATTTTAGTATCATTTTTTATTTATAGAAACATTGCAAAGCTGGTACAGAAAATTCCTATATAGACCTCACCCAGTTGAGTTTCCTCTAATGTTACCACATTGCTATGGTACATTTGTCAAAAACAGGAAATCAGTATTTAGTAAACTCTGGACACGATTCGGATTTTACCCATTTTTCCACTCATGTCCTCTTTCTGTCCCAAGACTCAATCCAGGGAACTTCATTGCATTTAGTCCTCATGTCTCCTTGGTTTCCTCTGGTCTGTGAGAGTTTCTCAGTTTTTGTTTGGAATGAACTTGACAAGTTTGAGGAGTACCGATTAGGTATTTTGTAGATCATCCCATGATTCAGGTTTGTCTGCTGGTTTTCTTGTGATTAGCTTGGGGTTATGAGTTTTGGCAAGAATGCCACAAACGTGAATGCCTTTCTTGTTATATCATACTAAGTGGTATGTGCTATCAATAAAACTTCTCACCAGCAACGCTAAGCTTCATCACCTGGCCAAGGTAGTATTTGCCAGGTTTCTCCTCTGTAAACCTATGCTTGTTTGTTTTTAAAGCAGCAAAGCCTCAAAATGCACTGTCATATTTAGGTAGTATTTCTAAATATTATGTTGCTTAAGTAGTGCCACTACTAGGTTAGTCTCATTAATCGTAGGCTAAGAGAAGTTGAATGGGAAGTTAGAAAGTATTTGGGGGAGAAATGAGGAAAAAGAAGAAGGATATAAATTGTTTTCAAATTTAGCTTTCATTTCCAAATTCTAGAGCAAAAAGTTTCTTTCAAATAAGATATTTATGTTGGCCAACTGGTTAGTGTCAGCCTTATAGAATTTAGCCTCAGACCCCTTTGTTAGTTATAAACAAGTCAAGCTGATACTCACTTCTGAACTTTTTAGATATTTTACATTGAAATTAGCAATTGCCAACTTAAAGTCTACTTTGCATTTCAGAAGAACTGAGAATTTATGTCTGTGTAACTAATTCAACCATATCTCGGAAAAAGGCAAACAAAAAGAGCAGTTCAATTTATTGAACATCATATGAATTAGCACCTAGTATGTAAATAATGTTCCCTCATGGTGGCAAAATCTGTATGGTAGTAGAGAGCCCTGCTTCTCAAAGCATGGCGCCCTAATCAGCTGCATTGATGTCCCCCGTGGGAAATGCAGTCTCAGGTCCCACCCTGGAGCTCTGGAATAAGAATTTTTAACTAGATCTCCAGGTGATTCCGCTGTACATTCCAGTTTGAAGCACACTGCTTTAGAGACTATTACCGATGAAACCTCTATGGTGAAACACAAACATCGTGCTCATGAAAAATATATGTGTATGGACTTTAGTCCCTTGGTCCTCAAGCCAATGATAACCTATGTGTTTTAAAAACACAGTTTGCTAAAAAAAAAAAAAGATTGATATTAGTCTGTCAATTTTGCTTTCAAAGGCAAAATTGTTCTCTTGAACAAATCTGCTAATTGATTACATCTTAAGGTAACCTATGCACCCAGATATATCCATTTAACACAATCTTTCTTTTAAAAAAAGATTAGAAAAATAAAGCTCTATTTAAAAAAATGTAGATATACAGAAAGTAGAGCCTCACAGTTTGAATTTCATCTCATAACTGAGAGACAGGACAGGTTTCTGGTCCCCATGGTTGGTGACAAGTTCTTTCACCTCTGTGCCCTGTTGCTACTTGCACTCCTAGTGGGTCTTCCAGGCAACAAACTTTTGTTTTCAATCATTACATGAGGGTGAAATTTAAAACATGCTTTCAGGACACGCATAGAGTGGCTAATTTGTGAATGGTTGTATGTTAGTTTTAAAAAACCACACACACACACTAAATCACATGATGGTGGTTCTTACAGATTTCCAAATGCCAAAGGGAAAATTCCATGTCTCCTTTGCTCTAAGTTTGGTGAAAAAAAGAAACATGTCCAAGAAGTTATAGTTGAAAGCAGACTGGGTATGAGGAGGGACTTCCTACAATTTCGGGTAGTAGAATGAGTCATGGACAAAAAACCAACATCAAAGGCAACCCAACTGTCAGTTGCCAGAAATGCTAACATGCACAGATGTAAAATACGACTGAAGGAAGCAAAGGAGGAAAATTCTGGAGTGAGACAGAGTGAGATTCATGTCCACCCCAGCCCCCACCAGCTGTGTGACGCTGGGCAAGGTACTCAGCCACTCTTAAGCCTGTTTATTTGTAAAATGGGATCACAACTGTACAAACTTCAGAGGGGTGGCATAAGGCTTTCATGACACAATGCACAATGCCCATCAAATATATGCTTAAAAACTTAGTTGTTATCAGTATTATCACCATTATTGTCATATATAAGAATGTATATCAAGTGCTTTGCACAATGCAGGCACATATAATTACTTAGCAAATAATGGGCTATTATTATTGTGATGGTAGTAGCTTCCTTGATTTTTAGAATTTCAAATTTCAGAAAATGATAGAAGAGATTGTAAAATTGGGTCAAAAACTAAAGTCCTTCCAGCCCACGTGGCCTCACTATACCCAGGTCCCCTCCCCATATGAGCCTCTGAACAGTGGCTTCTAATTCTTCTTTGGGCTTCCCTCTCTCGCTGAGGGGAATGTGCCCTAACACGACATGAAGGATAAGGTCAATTATGATTTGGAAGAAGAATCCAGTCCCTAGGCTGGGACACAATGTTTTTTCAAAGAGACATAACAAAGGTCACACTAGAGACTTTTAACAGATGACTCTCCAGAGCACCAGGAAAGCCAAAATGAACCTCAACGTGAATAACCTGCTGGCATCCTGCATTTTGACAGCTACAATTCTTCCTTTTTCAATTTCAATTCTTATTGATTTTGAAGATTCTCATTTCAGAGATGTATGCCATCATTGTACTACAGTGTTTAGCAATTTATCTGTGCCTGCTTTTATATGCTAGATTGATTCTTTCCTACCGAAGCTGTAGGTGGGAGAGCGCCCCGGTTGCTATCTGGTGCCATCTCTGCTCACAAGTGATTAAACTGAGACATTTCACGCTCTCACCTGAGGAAAAAATGCAAAAGTAAGCCTAGTGCCGGGGAAGGTTCACATTTGGTAATGAAGCAGTGGAAGTTGGCAATGAACTCAATGAACTCCTTCTGAGAAGAAAGGCATAAATTAGGGAGAAGTGGAATCTGAGGGGGGCAAGGGCAACACAGACATTGCTCTGAATTTCCATTCAAAATGCCCAGATTTCCCTCTGGGAAGTCAATAGAGAACTGCATTAAATGATTAAATACTTGCTTGGTTCTTGTTGTGGGCAGAAATGGTGAGCATGTGAAAATAGGTAGAAAAGATTAGGAAGTGTGGCGAGGGCAAATGAAATGAACCTGGATGAGAGTATGTTTCTTATTAGCTAGATTTTCCAAAAAATAAATTTGAGAGTAAATAGTGAAATTTATTTAAGTTAATCTACTCATGGTGAATAACTGTAAGAAAAATGTTCCAAAATTTAGGGATTAAAGCATAACCCAAAACATTTAGCAATCAAAATAATTACTTATGTTTTCCCTTTAACCTAATTTCAATTATTTCATCTGTAGGGACTATGATCATTGTGTTTCCTTTTTGTTGGTGAAGGTGTTTCTTTATGTCACCACATTCTTCCTTACCCTTTCTTCTGATTCCATTGTAAGTGCTTCCCAAATTCCATGTAACATAAAAGGACTGTCAGTCATGGAGCTTTCTCCCACCTCCACTTAAATGGATCCTCTTGGCCAAATACTGCATGGGACTTACTTATGTTTAAAAAAAAAATTGTTTTCAGTAGATAAAGAATGTAAAAACCATGGAATACTACTCAGCCATAAAACGGAATGAAATAATGGCCTTTGCAGAAACGTGGAAGCAGTTGAAGGCTATTATTCAAAGTCAAATAACTCAGGAATGGAACACTAAACTTAATCGTATACTCTCACATAAATGGAAACCAAGCTATAAGGAAGCAAAAGGCATAAGAATAATATAATGGACTTTGGGAACTTGGGGGGAAGATTGGCAGGGGGGTGAGGGATAAAAGACTATATATTGATACAGTGAATGCTGCTCGGATGATAGGTGCACCAAATTTCAGAAATCACCACTAAAGAACTTATTCATGTAACCAAAATACCACCTGTTCCCCAAAAGCTACTGAAATAACATAAAAGTTAGTAATCATGATTATGACATGGATATTCAACCCTTTATCATTTCATACTCACTAGAAAGAATTTTCAGGACCGTCATATGTATATAGATATATATATTTCTATATATATATATATAGACAGAGAGATATATATGTGTATATATATGCATGTGTATATATATATGAGAGTTTATTAAAAATTCCAATATAACTGGGTTGTCTGGGATCTACTTAAACACTAAAATATTACTTGTTTATCTGTTTATCTGAAGTTCAGATTTAACTGGGAATCCTGTATTTTATCTGTCAATCGTACGTTGTGCCCACCTGTTCACTTGCCAGTGCCCTTATTTATGTCCCATAAAATGTGCGGCTGGTCTCTCATTCCATAAGGCAGCAATTATCAAGTGCCACCATCCTGTCAACCTATGGGAGTTTGGGATAAACTACGTTATTCCCAGCTGGATTTTTTTAGTAGTATAGCCCTTACCTGGCCTTATCTTTGCCACAGCTGAGGAGCCCCAACCCATGTGAGAGCATCACCATTGAGACTTGTTGTCAAGAGAAAAGACAACTACTGACATAGGAAAGGTGCAGTCTATTGTTGTGTATTGACAGAAAAAGGCTCAGTCTACCCTAGGATACTTCCACTGCGCTGCGAGGAGAGTGCTTTCGTCCCAAGAAAGAGTTGCCTCCCACAACCAAAATAGCTAAGGAAAGACTGTGGAACTGAGCAGGATGGAGTCAATGAGGCAGGTTACTCGAAGTGAGGATTCACCTTTGCTCCTTCACTGTTCCTGGGTGACCACTTTACTCAAATGTGACCAGTCCATTTCATGTGTTGTTTGGTTTTGGTGGGAGTATGTAAGTTTGCATGTGACTACATGCCCATGCATATGTGTTTGGGGCAGTGAGTGTCCTAAAAATCCCAGCCTCCTCCCTACAATCACTTAAGGGCCTGGAAATCATACTATGATGTCAAACTTTCCTTCGTCTTCTCTCAGCTTCTTTCATTCCAAAGCATTTATGATTGTAATCCACACACACACAGTTCAAGAGGACATCCTGAGGCCACCTTCCCCCACTCTTGAGGTTGGAGGAACTCACTCAAAGGTATGCATTTTCCTGATCTGCTGCATCAGCCATGTAGCCCCTACAAGGACCACGGCATTTAGATTCACTGCGTAGGCGTTTCTAACAACATATGTGGAGTTCAGGCCTGCCAATGGGCTGAAATTTGAAAAGTTTTCCAGGTATTATTTATTCAGCACTGAGCTACATGAAGCATAAATGACCCATTTACAAATAAATCTGTTGGATCTTGCTGTCTGTGTCCAGTTAGGAAGGCAGAGTGGACTTTTTTCCAAGATGTATTACAAGTGCCTTGTAATGGGGAGGGAGAGTGTTACAGGAGAAAGGGAACAGATTTAGAAATATTGGTCCAAACAAAAGATGCGTAAGAAACAGTCTTGAGCTTGGTGAAATGAGATGGTCCTGAAATGTGGAATTATAGACCTTGAAGGAACCTCAAAAATATATCTACCCAGGTTAACTGGAAAGGGGGAAGGGTGCCTCTTCCGTGCCTGGAGAATTTTACTCTTTCATGAGCTCTTGATTGCCATCCAAACAAATGGCAACACACAATACTTCAAACACTGGATGGTTGTGTTTTCCTATCTTTTGTTTCTTCTGATTTAAAATGAACTTTGAAATATAATTATTACCTCCCTTTTTCAGATGAGAAGACATTTAAAAAATGGGCAAAATTTCCATTGCTACAGAACTAATAAATGATACAAACTCCAGGTTTTCTTGCTTGAAACCTCTTGGAGTCACTAGCTGTGTCCCAGGCACTATTCAAGACACTAGGTGAATAAGATAGACATCCTTCTGCTTCAAAGTGCTAAGCATGATACCTCTCCACAGACATTAAACACATTTAATTCAGTATTGTGAAATATACAAACTACTTCGCATACCTTTAAAAAGTAGGCACAGACAAAATTAAAATTCATTCAAAGTATGTAATACACACTAAATCTTGAGTTCTGAGGACAATTTGAGAAGACAGACAGAAGGAATAAGAAAAAAGGCGGTAAGAGGCACATGGAGAGAGCTAGTGAGAGAAAATCCAGATGGCATGGAGTAGGAAACAGAACTCAAAGAGAGACAATATTTAACAACCAAACATACTCATGAGATGAGGGCAACACACCCATTTTCTTGCCTTCATAGTTTTCACCACCTAGTTCAAATAGCTTGTTCTAGACACACTGAGTTTCATCTTCAAGGTGCTCAAGCTATATAGGACAATCTCATCCGGACATCTAAACCTCTCCCACCAGCTCCTTTAACTCACATTATTCCTTTCTCATAATGTGTTTTTTTCTACTATTAATGAGCAAATCAGTCCTCCTAAAGCAGTAAACTTTCTGAGGCTGAAATCGTTTCTGATTCCTGGTGGCATCTTCTAATATACCCACCAGTTTTCAGCATCTAGTAGGCTCTCAATAAATCTTCACTAAAATGAGATTAAATTGAGGTTTCCCATTCCTAATTTACTATAGGACTTTTAAAATATCTACCATGTCGAAAACCGTGTCCTGTTTTAATAAGCTGAATATGCACACTGAGTTTTCATCAAGAGAAGGCACTCTAATAGATTCTGAGTGAGAGAGGCTGAAATGGAGAACACAGGAAGTGTCCTCTAGGGATTTACATTCTATGTCCCTTTCCAGGGTGTGTTTTCAATTTTATTTTAAAACTAACTGAAACAGTCCTCAGTCCTGTTTGGGTTAACCAGGGACGAACTTGGTCATTGAACCATCTGAACTGCCTCCATCTTCTCACCTCCTGGTGAGCATCACTGAAGTTGGGGTGGGGGTCAGCCAGGTCCACAGGGTTCACCTGGATTCCGTCCAGCCACATGCTGATGGGGGAAACTACATGCCAAATAAATGGACAATGGCAGCAGGCATACAACACAGAAATATACCAGAGATGAACACAAAATCAGCACCGTTCCATGATGTGTCTGATCTTTTTTCTTAAAGAGAAATATAATTTACTAGAGGAAAACAATGACGAATATTCCCTACCTTGCATGGTACTCACCAAATGAGGATCTCAGCCATTAATTCAGGGTGTCCTCTAGGATACCTAGGACATTGTTGATGTTCAAATAAGATTCTCCTCAAGTGAGACCAGATGGGAAATGAAGATGAAATACAGCAATACATTTATGGTTCTTATCTGTTCCTTGCAGAATTCTGATTTGTGAGAAAACAGGGCTATTCCATAGGCATCAAGATACGTATCTTGTGTAGTATTAGAAAAGCAAATATCTTGGTTGTCCTGAAAAAAGCCAGGATCTCTAAGATTTTGCAATTCAAAGACAGTTTAATAGGCCAGGTGTGTTGGCTCACACCTGTTAAGCTTAGCATTTTGGGAGGCCAAGGTGAGTGGATCACTTAAGCCCAGGAGTTTGAGACCAGCCTGGGCAACAAAGTGAGACTCCATCTCTATGAAAAATACAAAAATTAGGCCGGGCGCGGTGGCTCAAGCCTGTAATCCCAGCACTTTGGGAGGCCGAGACGGGCGGATCACGGGGTCAGGAGATCGAGACCATCCTGGCTAACACGGTGAAACCCCGTCTCTACTAAAAATACAAAAAATTAGCCGGGCGTGGTGGCGGGTGCCTGTAGTCCCAGCTACTCGGAGGCTGAGGCGGGAGAATGGCGTGAACCCAGGAGGCGGAGCTTGCAGTGAGCCGAGATCGCGCCACCGCACTCCAGCCTGGGAGACACAGCGAGACTCCGTCTCAAAAAAAAAAAAAAAAAAAAAGAAAAATACAAAAATTAGTTGGGGATGGTGGTGCATGCCTATAGTCCCAGATACTTTGGAGGCTGAGTTGGGAAGATGGCTTGAGCCAGGGAGGTCGAGGCTGCAGTGACCTGTGATCATGCTGCTGCACTACAGCCTGGGTGACAGAGCAAGATCCTGTCTCAAAAAAAACAAAAAAAAGAGAGAGAGAGAGAAAAGAGGCCCTAATGAATAAACAAACTGTGGTACATCTACTCAATGGAATATTATTCAGCAATAGAAAGAAAAGAGCTATCAAACCATGAAAAGACATGGAGGAAGCTTAAATGCATATTGCTAAGTGAAAGGTGTCATTCTGAAAAGATCAGTGGTTGCTAACGATTCTGGGAGATGGAGAGAGGGAAGAATTAATAGGTGGAGTATAAGACTTTTAGGGCAGTAAAACTACTCTGTACCATATTCTAATAGTGGATACATGTTGTTATACTCAAAACTCACAGAATTTACAAGGCAAAGAGTGAGCCCTAAACCACAGACTTGAATAACCGTTTGTCAATATTGACTCATCAATTATAACAAATGTTCCACACTAATGCAAGTTGTTAATAATAGGGGAATGGAGGATAGACTGAGGGGTCTGTGACAGACTGTGTTGGAACTCTGTACTTTTTCCTCAACTTTTCTGTAAACGATCAACACTGATTAGAAAAAAACCAGCCTATTAATTTTTTAAAGCTGCCCTATAAGGAAAAACATAATTTACTAGAATGAAATCTTAACAAATAAAAATGAGTGTTATATGATTACAAACCTATTTTTGGGGACTGAGGAAGACATAATGGAGGGGCTTGGTCTATGGTATGCTTCTGGCTATATTATTTACCACGCATGGTGTGAATTTTGAGAGGCAGTAAGGCTCACAGCCACAAAAAGACAAAACAAAGGAATAGACTATATAAGCAAGCAGCCCCAAACATCTTAAGGCAACCAGAGAGGGCAGAGATGGTGAAGCAATGACAGCGAAGGGAGAACACAAGAACAAGATAAAAGGTCATGATAAAAATGGAGGAATTACAGAGAAGACAGAAACATACATGAAATGTGGGTAAATGTAAAGAACTCCGAGAAATTTTTTTAACCACAGTACTTGCTTTATACTTTCAACATGAGGCCACTGCAGCTGTATAGTATTGTGCAGTCAAAGGGCAGTATTTGAAGTTTTCATCGTCTTTCAAGAGTGAAGGGTAGGGAACTATAACAGGCTGTAACAACTTTTCAAAACTTTCTAGTGCTTTTTCATCCCTAGTGATTTGCTCTCATCCATTTTCTCCAGTTTGCCTTCATTAGGAAGATTTTTCACATTCATATGGCTTCTGGACACACTCAACTTTTGATTAGAAGATAAGGGCAATAAGATGAACTAAAACAATTCTGGCTTGCTTTCTTCTCCAACGTTATTTCCACCCTGTGCAAAGAAGCCAGGTGAGGGACAGGGAGGAGGTGATTGAGTGGAGTTAGGTCCTCTCCTGTCACCTACTACATTAGCTCAGGTGACCACAAAATCTTCCTAAAAACGTATTTTTTAAAAAAGGAATGAATGGGCCAGGCATGGTGGCTCACCCCGGTAATCCCAGCACTTTGGGAGGCTGAGGCAGGTGGATCACCTGAGGTCAAGAGTTCAAGACAAGCCTGACCAACAAGGTGAAACCCCGTCTCTACTAAAAATGCAAAAATTAGCCAGGTGTGGTGGCAGGCACCTGTAATCCCAGCTACTCGGGAGGCTGAGACAGGAGAGCTGCTTGAATCTGGGAGGCAGAGGCTGCAATGAGCCGAGATTGCACCACTCTGCACTCTAGCTTAGGCAATGAAGCGAGACTCTGTCTCCAAAAAAAAAAAAAAAAAAAAAAAGGGAATGAATGCCTTCTCCTGAGATTGAAAGATGCCATCTCTCTCTCGAAGGTATAAATTAGATGAAGTATGTGTTAGGGTGTTGGCAAAAGTTTACATACCTAAACAGATGGTCCTTGACTTAAGATGGTTAGGATTTTTCAAATTTATAATAGTACCAAAGTTCTGCATTCAGTATGCTCCTTACACACTTTTGAAGTATGGTCCTTTTTTTTTTTTTTTTTTTTTTTTGAGATGGAGTCTTGCTCTGTCCCCAGGCTGGAGTGCAGCGGCGTGATCTTGGCTCACTGCAAGCTGCATCTGCTGGGTTCAGGCCATTCTCCTGCCTCAGCCTCCGGGGTAGCTGGGACTACAGGCGCCCGCCACCATGCCCAGCTAATTTTTTTGTATTTTTAGTAGAGATGGGGTTTCACTGTGTTAGCCAGGAAGGTCTCGATCTCCTGACCTCGTGATCCGCCCACCTCGGCCTCCCAAAGTGCTGGGATTACAGGCTTGAGCCACCGCGCCTGGCCTCGAATTATGGTATTTTCAACTTACAATTGGTTTATTGGACTTAACGCCCAAAATGAGGAATGCTTGTACTTCATCTTTGAGGATGTGAGTCATTGTTTCTTCCCCCAGTGAAAGAAGAAAGAGCTAGGCACCCCAGCTTGGGAAGGAATGGAGTGAAAGTGAGGGAAACCTTTAGAGAGACTTTCCTGTAACACTTTACACAGCTCACATACCTTAAACTCTTCCTGGGAGAGAACACACACACACACACACAAATCGCCTGCTGGAGAGATGGAAGCCCATGAGGAAGGAAGAGTTGCTATTGGAGACATTTGGACACTCAGCAGTCTCCTTGCAATTGGGGTTGCTACCCGCTATGTGGGTCATGCAATCAATTCACTGGGTCATAGTCAACATAGTGGCATTGTTTTGTTTGAGGGGTTTAAATTTGGTATTTACCCCTACGTTCATTTGAAACATTACTAAGATAACTAACATTAACTTTTAAATTGTATCATGTCATAAGGCTATTATTTTT
This sequence comes from Papio anubis, assembly GCF_008728515.1. Taxonomy (NCBI): domain Eukaryota; kingdom Metazoa; phylum Chordata; class Mammalia; order Primates; family Cercopithecidae; genus Papio; species Papio anubis. The sequence goes on from NC_044977.1 coordinate 80,786,183, forward strand.
TAAACGATGTGTCCTGGGTTTTTTTTGGTTTTTTTTGTTTGTTTGTTTAAGTCTGAAGAATAGTGCTCTGAATGGAAAGTGAGGTATCTGAAGTCACCAGAAATAGATGAGGAGGGTTAATTTGGTTCCCTCACTCCTTGCTGTCCTTGACACCTGCAACCCACCCCAGCTTGAAGGCAGCAGCCCACTCCACCCCTGTACCTCCTGGTGGGGGTCGATTTATCTATCAAGGTGCTGGGATAGTTAATATTGAGTGTCAACTTGATTGGATTGAAGGGTGCAAAGTACTGTTTCTGGGTGTGTCTGTGAGGGTGTTGCCAAAGGTGATTAACATTCGAGTCAGTGAACTGGGAGAGGCAGACCTACCCTCAGTCTGGGTGGGCACCATCTAATCAGCTGCCAGCATAAAAGTAGGAATGGAAAGAGCAAACTTGCTGAGTCTTCGGGCCTCCATCTTTCTCCTGTGCTGGATGCTTCCTGCCCTTGAACATCAGACTCCAAGCTCTTCAGCTTTTGGAGTCTCGGAATTACAGCAGTGGTTTGCCAAGGGCTCTCAGGCCTTTGGCCACAGATGAAGGCTGCACTATTGGCTTCCCCACTTTTCAGGTTCTGGGAGTGAGATGGGCTTCCTGGTTCCTCAGTTTGCAGATTGCCTATTGTGGGACCTCACTTTGTGATTGTGTGAGTCAATTCTCTTAATAAACTCTCCTTCAGATATTCATCTATCCTATTAGTTCTGTCCCTTTAGAGAACCCTAATACAGGTGCTCTGCAGGGGAAGTGGCTCCTGTGTTGCCTTATTCTTTATTTCTCTCTTAGAGGACTGTCCTCCCAACTGAAGAATGAAAATAAAGGAAAAAAACTGAGTTCCTTCAAGGATAATTCCAGACACCTAGCTAGCCCTGAGAAGCAAATGAGCAATTTGATAAGCAAGGTCATAGTAGCTTAAGACAATAGTCAAGGGAGTTGGAGTCAGATGTTTTGCTCCCCATGGATGCTAAAGACAACATCTTAACATATGTCCCCGAGTTGATTTTCAGAAGCCTGGACCCCCACCAAGTGGATCTGCTGGCAGGGCATGTAGACCTCAGATAAGGGGGAACTGGGGACTAAACTCTGACCTCTACTCTTTGTTCTAAATTTCCTCCTGAGGGGCTTGGGGCCCAGAGGAGTCACACCCACAAATCAGAATTCTTTTCTTCTGATTCAAAGTTTTAGACAAAGCTTTGCCTCCTTAACCATTCGCAGATCAGAAAACCTTTGAATCCACCTCTGCCTGCCTCCCACTTCAAGATGTCTCACCTTTTTAGTCAAACCGACATATAGCCTCTATGTATTGATTTATGACTTTGCCTATAATCGCTCCCTCCCCATCTATGCAAACCCTTACCTGTGAGCCATTGGGGAATTAAAGTCTTAAGAATGAGCTGCCCAATTCTCCTTACTTGGCACCCTGTGATAAGTCCCTCACTTTCTCTTGTAACAGCCTAATGGGTTCTTCTTGCCCACTGCCCAGAGAAGTCAATGCACTGAGAACAGCAGGTTTTGTGGCAAAGAGAGTTTAATACTTGCAGGGCCAGCCAAGCAGAAGGATGGGAGATAATTCTCAAATCTGCCTCCTCGAGAGCTCGAAGGCTAGGATTTTTAAGAATAATTTGGTGGGAAGGGTGATAGGGAAAGGATTCTACTGATTGGCTGGGGATGAACTCATAGGAGCATCCAAACTGTCTTTGAACACTGAGTCGGTTTCTGGATAGGTGTCAAAGATCCAATTGAGTCAAGGGTCTGGGTTGAGTCAGCAGGTTGTCAGAATGCAAAATTCTGAAAAATATCTCAAAGATAAATCTTAGGTTTTGACAATAGTGATGTTATCTGAAGGAGCAATTGGGGAGGTTACAATTCTTGTGACCTCCAGCTACGTGACTCTTGAGCCCTAAGTGATTACAGAATGGCAAGCTAGGGAACAATGGCTGGTTATTGCTTAACTATGCCTACATTTTAGCAGATTTCAGGCCCTTCCCACAATCCTTAACTTGCGGCCTTTGGTTAGTCTTACAAAGGTGGTTTCAGTCCTCAAACAAAGAGGGGTTAGTTTCGGGAAAGGACTATTATCATCCTTGTTTTAAAATTAACAAAGGCAGTTAGCTTGTGAGGTTAGAAGCAGTATGGGGTCAGTTAGGTGAGATTTCTCTCACTGTTATAGTTTTCACAAAGGTGGTTTCACTCTCACTGCAATCTTGATGTCAGTGTTTGCTTTGCTGCACCAGGTGAGTGGGCCCCAGTTCAGTTTAATAACAGGATCAAAAGATAAAGATGCCAGGTGAGTTGGTCTGCCCTGTGCTGAGACACCCATGGGGAGCCATGGGCGGCCTCTGAGGAGAAAAGTCTCCTTATTGCCTTCATGTCTTTATGCCCGAGAGCATAACCATTCAGTGGCATTCCACAGGTTGCTCAGGAAGATAACACTCCCTTGAAGCAGTGGAGTATAATCAAACATCTTGGCTCCTCCTGAAATCGGCTCCCACCCATTTCAGTCCCGATAAGTTCAAGATCTTAAGTAGTTTAGACACACACCTTTGCTCAAGGAAATTCACAAAAACTGCCACTGCTACACATCTTATTGAATGACTCACCAGTTCTCCTTCACTGATTAATCCCTTTCCTCATCCCTTCCTACCCCTTCCCTTTGCCCTAAGAACAAAGAGCTTATAAACTAATAAATTAGGCAGAGCTGAAGAGCTCTGGGCCGTGAGCAAGCCTCCAATGCTGCGGTCCCCTGGACCCACCTTTTAAACAGTCTCTTTCTAACTCCTTTGTCTCCGCTGGACTCGGGGTACCTGCTGTGTGGTGTGGGGCTGGTTTCCCCAACATCCTCCATGCAATATGTTCTAGGCCTACCCCAACTCATCCTTCCTGTGTGATTGATATTGATATTTTCTACTTTACCATAAACAAGAGCCACAAAGCCAGAGGCCTGGCCGTACTGTAATCTGGAACAATGTGATACAGCTCTTGAAGGCATGACTGCAAGGTCCATGAAGAAAGGTCCTGAGGAATATCTTTTTAAATATTTTTGGTCATATTGTACTCAGACCAAAAAGCTGTTATATTAAAAGTGATGGACTTGTTTGTTGTCAGAAAGTATTCAATGCTCTCTGATACATTCGAGCACAGAACTGGGAGGTGTGGAAGGGAGAAAAAAATCTGTGGGACTGAAACCACTTGAAATCTGTTGGGCAGTTACAGGGTCAGGACTGAATAGTCTCCTTAATAGCACATCCTTGTCACTGACCTTGGCTGGGCTATGTCACCTTGGCAAAGGAACATGATGGCAGGGAGTGTTAGTGGGGTAGATATGGAGGATGTTTCTGGAAAAACTAATTTATTGAGCACTAATGGGCCAGGTATTGTTCAAAGGGCTTTGTATATGTCATCTAATGATTAGAAGTCAAAGAAAATTACTTTTCCTTATTTATATATTTATATATGTATTACATTATCTCATTCCAATCTCAATTTTTAGGAACCCCAATAAAAAGAAACCATTCTCACTTCAGAAAAAAATTATAACAGACAGTGAAAAAGATCTGACCTAACCAACTCCATCTTGCTTCTCACCTCTAACCAGTCTTTGTTAACTCCTGGGCCTAGGCCACCTAACTTTCCGAAGAACTTTCTTTACAGTTTAAAATAAAGATGGTAACAGCTCTTTTCCAAAACAAATACCCTTCTTGCCTGGGGACTAGACTGCCTTTCACTAACAAATTAACCAAAAGATTAGAAATTATGGTTTAGGAATCATGCAGCTGGAGGCTATAAGTTCTAAACCTCCCCAAATTTTTCCTGGGGACATCACAATGGCAAAACCTAAGATCTGTGGTTGAGATATTTTGCAGACCCTGCGCTTAATGGATCAGCTGGAACCACCTAGATAGATAAACTGGTTCATCTGACCTTGCGGCCCCTACTCAGGAACTGACTCAGCTTAAGAAGATAGCTTCAACTCCCTATGATGTCATCTCCGAGCCAATCAGCACTCCCAACTCACTGGTCCTTCATCTACCAAATTATCCTTAAAAACTCTGATTCCCCAAATGCTCTAGAAAACTGATTTGAGTAATAATAAAACCCTAGACTCCCACACAGCTGGATCCGAGTGAATTACTCTTTCTCTATTGCAATTCTCATCTTGATAAACTGGCTCTGTCTAGGGAGCAGGTAAGGTGATCCTGTTGGGCGGTTATAGGGTCACTGGAGGTGTAGGAAAGGGGGGACTGAAAGTTCCAAACCTCTAATCACAGGGTGGGCCCCTCTGGCCATCAGCCCCCAACCTGAGTTATCTGGAGGCCCATTAAGAGTCATCACATCAGCATAAACTCAGGTGTAATTGAAAGGAGTTCACTAAGAATAACAAAATACACTCCTATCGCTCTGGAAATCCCAAGCGTTTTAGGAGCTCTGTGCTAGGAACCAGATACAAAGACCAAATATAATTTTTGTATATCCTACAATGTTTCACATTTTTTTGTTTTTTGTTGTTGTTGTTGTTTTTATAATTGGCACTGGTGGATATAAGAATTTCACAGATTTTAAATTGCTGTCCATCAGATTTTACTGGTGTTCTAAAGAGCTAGGAGGGGAACTTAATTCTTTACTTGAAGAATCCAGCTGGCTGGCAGCTGGCTCCTTCGGGGTATGCAGCAGACAGAGCCCTTTGTTGCTATTAGCATGTTCACTACAACTGTAGTTACCTGGTGACAGGATAAAATTATAGTCAGTTTACTCTCATATACCCTGCATGAGTATATGAGTCAACTTGCCAGAGTAAACCACTCTCCCAGGGAGTATGTAATTTTGATACTTGTTTAATTTCAATCCTCTCTCATTTGACAGAATGATTTCTCACCCATTTTAGATAGTGCCATGAACCCCTCAATTGAGTTTCTTATTCCTGCTGTTATAGACTGTTCCTGCCTGAAACATTTAGAGAAACAGTTCTCCAAAGGCAGTTAATTTAATTTGGATTGCTTGTAGGCACACATAGTCTTTTTTCTATCTCTGACATAAAGAACAAACTCCTTCAATATTTTTATTTTCCATTTTGTTAAATATTTATATTGTGTCCCTTCAAAGCAAACTTCCACTTAAGGAAATACAAAACTTATAATGTATAGATTCTTTTCGAGGAAAGTCTAAAGATAAAATCAATCCATTGCAATTTTCTACTGATTTCAAACTGTCTACATAAACAAAAAGGCACCACAATTTCTAATCTATCATCAAGTTCTTCCATAAGTAACTCTTGAAGATCTATAAAATCTAGTTTTAGTGACTCAACAAAATTCTCAGTGTTCAAGTCTAGGACCTGGTCACAGACCTGCTATTAGAAAGCAGTCAATGTCATCCTAGGGATAAAATATAATTTACTTGACATCCCACTCCTGGTAAAATACCAGGATTGAGATACTGAGGAAATGATGCATGTATACACATACAAAAAAGGCATATCACTCCTTTTACAGACTACTTTTAAATCAGGAACAAAGCCAAAAGGACAACCTATGCAAACGACAACCCATGCAAAATTATTTCCTAATCTAGAATCTTCATGTTTATTTCCAACACAAACATTTAGTCTCTAAGCCCATTTCTCTTTTGCCCCTTCCTTTGAAATGGGGATAGGAAATGGAAGGAAAATATTCTCATGAATCCCCATAAGCAGGGAGCTGTTGGATAAGTTGCTTCATTTTCCCATCTCTAATAGTCTAATAGTGTTTCCTCTTGGTTGCATCTTTGGGAATGCCAATAAAGAAATTTGGTTTTGTTTGTTTTTTTGAAATGGAGTCTTGCTCCGTCACCCAGGCTGGAGTGCAGTGGTGTGGTCTCAGCTCACTGTAACCTCTGCCTCCCAAGTTCAAGTGATTATGCTGCCTCAGCCTTTCCAATAGCTGGGATTACAAGTGCACGCCACTACACCCAGCTATTTTTTGTATTTTTAGTAGAGATGTAGTTTCACCACATCAGGCTGGTCTTGAACTCCTGACCTTAGATGAACTGCCCACCTCGGCCTCCCAAAGTGCTGGGATTACAGGCATGAGCCACCACGCCAAGCCAGAAATTTGTTTTTAGGAAATCAACTTCAACTTGTCTGGGTTCTAAAAAGAAATTTTCCCATTCCCTGATGTCCCACCCACCAATCATATGAACTAATGAAGTAAAACGAATGCAGCATGCTTGGGAAGGTATTAGATATTCAGGGACGAGGGAAGGTTAACTCATATTTTTGTAAACCAAATACAGTACAGGGCCCCATGCAATTCTTATAAACTCCACAATTACTCCAGAGCCTCCCCAACTCCCTCTTATCTTTCCACAGAAATTCTCTCTAATCTCTAGGCCACATGATCCTGAGAAACAGACACACCAAGATCTACATGGAAACACACATATGTATTACACATATGTGCTGACACACTTGCATATACCAGGCATGTGTACATATAGGTGGATAAATATATACATATACCCATGTGTTTGTATATTGTACACACATTCATTTCCCAACTTCTGCATCACAAAAGTCTACATCAAGGGTGTCCAATCTTTTGACTTCCCTGGGCCACACTGGAAGAATTGTCTTGGGCCACACATAAAATACATTAACACTAACGATAGCTGATGAGCTAAAACAAAAAACAAAAAAAAAGTCCCCCCAAAAATCTCGTGTTACTGGTGAAGGGTCTTGACTACAAGTTGTTCAGGTCCTTGGCATTTTGAATAATTGAACATAACACATAACATGCAAAAATGTAGACAGGAATGAAATGCAGGAACAAAGCAGCAAAAGTGGGAATTTGTGAAAGTGAGAAAGCACTCCACAGGGTGGGAGCGGGCCCCAGCAAGCGGTTCAAGGGCCCAGTTACAAAGTTTTCTGGACTTTACCCCATTTGAGGTTCTTATCAGCTACCCCGATGAAGGATTTGGCCTGTGGCTAATTAAAGGCTGAGGTGAATTGGTACCCTATACAGATAAAGGGATGGTCCCTGCTTGGCCCTGCCAATCCAAGGCACTCTCCCTTTCCATCTGAGACACGGTAGGGAGGGCTGTAGCCTTTGATCCTTTGCTACTCTGCTGGGGAGATGGGGTTTTCCCTTTAGTTCAGCTTTAGGAAGGTGGTGTTAGTTGGCCTTAGGTTTCCTGCCCTCAGACCCAGATGTTGTCCTTTTGATCCAGCTTTTGGAAGTCAGCAGGACTTGGCCTTAGATTCTCTGCCCCCAGACCTTGGTGTTTTCTCTTTTAGGAAGTCAGCACAAATTGGCCTTAAGTTCTCTGTCTCCAGACCCTATTCTCCTGCCTCAATAATGTTTTAAAAATATTTATGAATGTGTGTTGGGCCACTTTCAAAGCCCTCTTGGGTCACATGTAACACATGGGCTGCGGGTTGGAAAGCTTGGCCTACATAATGGATCAGCAAAAAACAACAACTGGACTTAGAGATTTGAGAGAAGGAAAATTGAGCCACCAAGAATAAAAGTTTCTGGGGTTTAATGGGGCTGGGGAATGGTTAAAAAAATAAACCAAACAAAACCCACTCCTGTGTTGATACAGTTTTGCCCTGATCATAGTTATTAATCCTTTCTCTTCTTTTTTCTCATTTTTCTGTAGGTTCTTCAGCTACACCAGTTCCCCTCTCTCCATGCCTAGACGGGTTATGCTGACTTTCTACTTTAACTCTTCTTTCAAAGCCAAACGATATCAAAATGATCATGTAATTCCATAAGAAGTGCTCCTCTGCAAGAGGAAAGTGTAGCTGAGACAGTTAATTTTCCAGACAACACAAGAGTTCTCTTTCAAATCACTGAAGTCAGAGGCATCTGATAACAAATGGAGTGTGCCATTTTTCTGAAGCAAGAAACAACCCTGGGGCTGATTTTCTCCTGTGTATGTACCAATGGTGTCTACAGGCAGAGCTGAGCCTCTGTACAGGGGTCTGCCTATCTTTGCATTCGAGACAGTTGGTGCAAGTCAGAACAATTCACTGGAATTCCCCAAGGAATTAAATCCTCCAGGATCTTTAAAGTCACAGACAGAAAGGTGCCATTTTAAAACCCCAAAGAATTTACACCAAACTTTTTAACATTCCTGTGGGTCTTCGTTAATAATCATATGAAGTTTCCTTCAGTAGCCTGCAAGAACGGACCTGGGGGGAGTCTCATATGCAGAATATGAGAGAATCATCAACTAGGGAAGCACCTAGAGATAGGTGATAGTATCCCAGGGGTGTGCAGGCCCTCAGGACAAACATGGAATATCTTCTTAAACCTCAGTCTAACAAGAAGATTTAGGGGAAGACCCAGTAGAGAGTGTAGTTGAAAATTGCTATGTGTTTTGAATTACAACACAGGATTCAATGAGTTTTAAGCAGTGTAGGGGCCAAAGGAAACTTGGCCTTCTGAAGGTTCACTGAAAAATCAACTCAAAAAGGCAGATTAATAAAGAATAGGCATACACATTTATTTAATGTGTATACACAGGGTCCTTCAGAATGAAGAGCCAAAGATACAGAGAAAATTGTCCATTTTATGTTTAGTTTCCTACAGACAGTATGTGTGGAAATATGAAGGAAAAGGCTGTGATCTAATGCTAATAGGCTGAGTGCGGGAACCCAGCAAGGCTGTCTGCCTAGATTCCTCTTGGTCTCTCTGAGCAGCCTTCCTTCCTTCTGGGTGTGGGGCAGGACCCTCTCCGGAACGGGGGCCTTGTGACCTACAGTCAAACAAGGTGGGGCAGATGATTTCTTTATAGCTAGCTTTTGTACCGAAAGGTGGAGGGAAAATTAGAGTGATGTTTTTAGATTTTATGGCTGGCTTTAGGGAAAAGGGGCTTGGGTTTTATGACTCATGATGGGGAAGACAGAGTCTAGCTTCTATGGCTAGCCTTGTGGGGAGAATAAGTCTGTGGGACGGGAGGGCAGAGAAACACGTTTGCCTCAGAGGCTTCTGCCGAAGCCTTCATTTGGGGATATCGTTTTCTAAGCCCCAACAGCAGTATACTTTCATTCTCTTCACCTATGGAAAATCGGGGGTAGCCTTTGAGAAGCTTCTCTGCCTATTCTAGAGCCTCCAAATTCCATCTACCCATCTACTTGAGTTCATAGACTCTGCTTTTCTAGGATAGGCGTTAAAATTACATATTTGGTTTACATCAAAGGATGCTTAAAGAAATCAGACACCCATTGTTACTGTTTTATTTGTAGAAAGATGTTGCCTCTTATGCCACCAGTGACTCTCCTGTTTGAAGGCTACATTTGAAATTTATTATATATTTCTGTACTTCTTTAGGAAAAAAGAGTAGGTTTATTTCATTTTGACATTGAGAAGTATATGAATATTTCCCCCCTTTTCTCTTTGACTTCTGGGAGGCTCAAAACCAAGCTTGAAACAGTTAACAATATCATAGATCCTGAGATCTTGCCCTTTTAGCGTTATTCCTCCCTCCATCTTAATCTTCTCCTCTAATTTATGTGCTTCCAGCCCATGATCATCTTTAAGTATCTATATTTCTTAATCATTTTATAGAGTATGTTTTTATCTTAAAAGCTTCAATCCTTTATGGAATAAATTAGGAAGTAAACATTTAGAGACTGTATATATTAGAAGTGCATGGGGCCTTATATGATTTCATTGAGTCCTCCCAATGATGCATGAGGTTGGTGTTCTATATATGTGCAGTAACTACTCAAGGCCATACACCTAGAAAATGACTGAGCTGAGAATGAACTTTTATTTCTCTCACTCCATGCCCCACAGTCTTTCCATCAGTTGGTTTCCAGGAAGAAACACTGAGAGTTCAGTCAGTCAGAAGCTCACAGATTGCCCCACCATGCCTGCCCCTGCCAGCACCCCTGTCTTCTCTGTCTGGAATGTTTAGATGGACACCATCATGTCCTTCCAGATTCATGGGTTCCTACATTTTCAGTGGGGCCTCCATTCATCAGTGGCCCATGAAAGAAACCTGACTCTAAGTAACTTAGCAAAACATAAACAAAAAACAAAGCAAGGCAAAAATATCAATCTATTGACTCAGATATGGCAATGGGAGATGGGATCTTCAGGTACGGAGTTCTGTATCCCCTCTCTTAGCTCTGCTTCATTCCACTTGACTTCAAATTCAGCAAGGTTATCTTTACATGGCAGGAAACACAGACACAACAACTTTAGACTTGCATGGCCTCCTAGCTCTTGATCCCAAGAGATAAAACACGACGCTCACTGATATAGTTTGGATCTCTGTCCCCACCCAAATCTCATGTTGAATTGTAACCCCAGTGTTGGAGGTGGGGCCTGATGGGAGACAACTCGATGATGGGGACAATTTCTCATGGTTTAACACCATCCACCTTATGCTATCATGGTGAGAGTGAGTTAAGTCAAGATCTAGTTGTTTAAAAGTGTGTAATGCCTCCCCGACTCACTCTTCCTCCTGCTCTGGCCATGTGAAAATGTGCTGGCTTCCCCTTTGCCTTCTGTCATGATTGTAAGTTTTCTGAGGCCTCCCCAAAAGCAGAAGCTGCTATGCTTGCTGTATAGCCTGCAGAACCATGAGCTAACTAAACCTCTTTTCTTTATAAATTACCCAGTCTCGGGTTTTATTATTATACTTTAAGTTCTATGGTACATGTGTACAACGTGCAGGTTACCTATGTATACATGTGCCATGTTGGTGTGCTGCACCCATTAACTTGTCATTTACATTAGGTATATCTCCTAATGCTATCTTTTCCCCCTCCCTCCACCCCATGACAGGCACCGGTGTGTGATGTTCCCCTTCCTGTGTCCAAGTGATCTCATTGTTCAATTCCCACCTAAGAGTGAGAACATGTGGTGTTTGGTTTTCTGTCCTTGCAATAGTTTGCTCAGAATGATGGTTTCCAGCTTCATCCATGTCCCTGCAAAGGACATGAACTCATCCTTTTTTATGGCTGCATAGTATTCCATGGTGTATATGTGCCACATTTTCTTAATCCAGTCTATCATTGACAGACATTTGGGCTGGTTCCAAATCTTTGCTATCGTGAATAGTGCCACAATAAACATGTGTGCATGTATCTTAATGGCAGCATGATTTATAATCCTTTGGGTATATACCCAGTAATAGGATGGCTGGGTCATATGGTAATTCTAGTTCTAGATCCTTGAGGAATCACCACACTCTCTTCCACAATGGTTGAACTAGTTTACACTCCCACCAACAGTGTAAAAGTGTTCCTATTTCTCCACATCCTCTCCAGCACCTGTTGTTTCCTGACTTTTTAATGATTGCCATTCTAACTTGTGTGAGATGACATCTCACTGTGGTTTTGATTTGCATTTCTCTGATGGCCAGGGATGAGCATTTTTTCATGTGTCTGTTGGCTGCATAAATGTCTTCTTTTGAGAAGTGTCTGCTCATATCCTTTACCCACTTTTTGATGGGGTTGTTTGAATTTTTCTTGTAAATTTGTTTCTTTGTAGATTCTGGATATTAGCCCTTTGTCAGATGGGTAGATTGTAAAAATTTTTCCCCATTCTCTAGGTTGCTTGTTCACTCTGATGGTAGTTTCTTTTGCTGTGCAGAAGCTCTTTAGTTTAATTAGATCCCATTTGTCAATTTTGGTTTTTGTTGCCATTGCTTTTGGTGTTTTAGTCATGAAGTTCTTGACTATGCCCATGGCCTGATGGTATTGCCTAGGTATTTCTTTATAGCAGTGTGAGAATGGACTAATACACACACTCCCTCAGAGTCCATATCACTCTTTGATAAAGATGTGGATTGGCTTTGCTTAGGTATCATGCCCATTCCTAGATCAATCACTCTGTCCAAGAGGATTGGGTTCAGACCAACCAGCCTGGGTCCTGTGCTGCCTTCTGTCATGGGGTGAGTGAGACCGCATAATGGTGGTCCCATCAGCATCATATAGAATGAGGGAGAAACAGTTAGGAAAAGGAAGGAATGCTGCAAAGACAAAGACATGAGCCCACAGCAGCCTTCATTTTCATATTGTACTTGATAAAGTTGTAAACTAAAATATTTACTGCATTGGTAGAAGTGCTATAGGGCTGAACCATGTCTTTTGCATTTATGTCACCAGCACATAGCAAATGGTAGTGGCCAAAAAGTATATGTGAGTTTGAAGGAGTAAGAGTGGAGAAGAGAAAGATATCTTATTTAAGAAAGAAAACCACACCCAGATTAATTGCTTTCCTATATAACCAATGATTAAGGTAGGACACTCTCAGTCAACAGTAGCAAAACTATGTGCTTTCTGCTATGTCCAAGAAGTGGCAGTATTAGGCACATCCACTATCCACCTTTGGATCAGTTAGCCCTTTTTCTTCATGTCCACAGAGGAATATTGGCCTCTGTTTGCATTCTAAGGAGTAATCAAATGGACCCTTCCACCTCATACCAACTGTACTGTTACTCACCTGGCTCCCATGAATACTATGTCACTCAACTAGTGAGGAATTAGTAGTGACCTCCTAGGGTAACACTGTCTAGTCCACTCATTTAATAAACTCATGGAATAGTCTCAGGGCATAGGTAGGTATGAATTTTTGCTCTTCAGTTAATTGCAACCTTCTGCCATCGATGTAAGTTCTCCAGAGGAGCACTTCTCAAAATGTAACAGGATTATGGGTCACCTGATGATTATTAAAGTCAGGTTCTGCATTAATAGCTCTGGAACGAGGCCTGAGATTCTGCATTTCTAACAGGTTCTCAAGTGATAATGTTTTTGCAAATCCTCAGACTACATATTGAATAGCAAGGATTTAGGTGATTGGAGTAGGCTTGATGAGAGAAGATGCAACACTACTGTCACTTTCCCAGCAAGGATTAAGTTGCAGTTATTAATATAAATAAAAATCGAGGCAAATGCATGGAGGCTGGTGGATTGAGATGTTTCTCCTATAACGTCAGAGACTCTATTGCCTGTTGTACCTCAATGAGAGCACTCAGCACAGACTCCCCCGTGTCACTGTCCATGCAGTAAGTCATGTCTCTTTCTCTTCAATAAGAACTCCTGGGAAAGTGTGGTTTATAACACCAGGCCTGGTGTCATAGCCCAGTGAGCTGGAGGCCATTGTCCTTAGCAAACTCACACAGGAAGAGAAAACCAAATACTGCATGTTCTCACTTATAAGTGGGAGCTGGATGATGAAAGCACATAGACGTATAGAGGGGAACAACAGACACTGGGGCTTTTCAGAGGATAGAGTGTGGGAGGAGGGAGAGGATTAGGAAAAATAACTAATGAGAACTAGCCTTAATACCTGGGTGCTGAAACAATCTATACAACAAACCCCCATGACAAGAGTTTACCTATGTAACAAACCTGCACTTGTACCCCTGAACTTAACATAAAAGTTAAAAAGGAAAAGGTGCTGAGGAATTGTAACAGATTATTAGAAAATCAGAGGGACAATAGTAAGTGAGTCATATGATAAAGGGAATTTCAGCAGAGGAACTGAATAACTGATACAGAAAAGGAAGAGAAGAATCGAGTGGAAGTGGGTCATGCGTCTAACTTGAAGAGTAAACAGATTTATCTGAAACTCAGAGGATTTCATTTCTCTTGTGAACATGTTCAATAATTGAGCACATGGCTTACTATTGAGAGTGGAGAAAAATATGCTGTCGTAAATCCCTAGGTTCTTCAAATACTCTTAAATTCATAGTATTATTATGAATTATTATTCATAGCCAAGAATCTGCAGTTCTTGACTATGGTTGGGAGCATTGTTTGAAGTTACATGGTATACCACTTTTACTTTTTGAAGTTAACATTAAACCTACGAATGTGAGAAAATGCCACGTGGTTGAGGTTTGGTCTCATCTCAGTTTAAAAACAATTAGAATAGTAAGTTGAATGCTGCATTATTGTAACACCTGAATCACAACAAATATACCACTAATTTACCTGTCCCGCTTCCTCCCCCGACTCTTTCCCCAGCAGAACTTCACTGTTCCTCAAATTGATCATTACTAGATAAAAAGATGGCCATGTAAACATATCAGCCACCTGCAGATTCTATTCACAGGGCAGGGATCAATCACATACATGCATCAGGCTTCTCCAAAGAACAGAGCCAATAGGATAGAAGTAGAGACAGAGATATATAGATATAGCTAACATAGGTTTATAGATAGTAGAGATACATACGGAGATTATGAGGAACTGACATATACGATGGAGGCTGAGGAGTCCCAGAAACTACTATCTACAACCCTGAGACTCAGGAAAGCTGGTGATGTAATTCAGTCCAAGTCCACACACTAGAGAGCCATGGAAGCCAATGGTGTAAATCCCAGTCTGAGGATAAGGGAAGATGAGATGAAATGCTCAAGCAATAAGTTAGAAAAAAAGGAGTGAATTTCTCCCCTTCCACTGCCTTTTGTTCTATTTAGGCCCTCAGCGGATTGGATGATGCCCACCCGTATTGGGAAGGATCATCTATTTTATTCAGTCTACCAATTCAAATGCTAATCTTATCCGGAAACATCCTCACAGACACACCTAGAAATAACGTTTAATCTGGGCACCCTGTGGCCCAGTCAAGTTGACATACAAAATTAACTATCACAACATGGGACTCTTCTCAAAGATATCTCCCTGTAACTGTCTTAATTTTAGATGAGTGTATTTTGTAAATTTGCCTCTAGATCTTTATGGCTTATATTTATGGTTGGATTTTCATCTTATTTACAGATAGGCATCTTGAGACACATCCACTTATTATTCAACATGAGTTGCCAGCAGACCAGATAACATGATTCCTAGCAGCACTAGAGTGATGCCTAGTTAGGCTTCTTTAGTTCTCATCTAATAGGGGTAACCTCAGGAACATTAACAATTTAACCATATGTGTGTCCCCACACCGACTGCAACTGCCAGGAAGAGCTGCCCAACCCTCCCAGACTCCCCTTCATCCCAGGGTGAGGGGAGTCTCCATTCCCTGAATCTATGATTTTCACCTGTCAGAGTCTAAGTAGAACAATTACTCAGATCAGCATCGGCTCAAAGTGTTGACTAAAACTGAATCCAGCAGTGTCCCTCTACCAAACTCACATTGGACCAAGCACAGGGAGGCAGCTTGCCTTCTCAAATGAAAACATTTGCCAAGCTTATGCATTTAAACACAGAGGACAGAGGCTTTGATAGGAGGACAAGCCTGGCAAAGGTCATATACAAATGACAGTGGATGATCAGAGGTGGAGAGCGGGTGGTGATGGTGGGGAGAGTGCCAATGAGCTCATTGTGAAGCTAGAACAAACCAGGTCTTCATTATGTGGTCAGGCCACAGTCACAGGTTTGGGACCAAAACCTGAAATCAAGGTGCCCTTTAGGTTTGCTGATTCAGAGGGGATTTAGATCCTAGCATGAATCCTTACCTGACAATCTGATGGAGCAGCAGCATGGGAAATCAGACAAGTTTAGGTCCCAGCTCTGTTTATCACTAGCTGTTTAACAGTGGGAGAGGAGCTTGCCTCTTTTGAGCCTTAGTATTCTCATTTGCAATGTGCATAAAACACTGATTATGTAAGGAGCTTGTAAGTATTCCATGTGTTAGCGTGGCAAAGTATGTGCCTCACAGTAGGAGCTCAGAGATCATGGCTGTCGTTACTCTGAAGGGCCAGGCATTCTGACCCAGAGCATGCGGTTATTCTACTCCCAACAGTCAGTCTCACTCAAGGGGAGGGAATCAACTGCAGATTCCCAGGAAAGTCAAGGCCTGAAGTCTGAATGGTTAGCCAGTTCAACCTGTGCATTAAGCATCTAAAATATGAGAACCATTGGGTTATGATATGGAGACCACAGTTAGACTATTTTTGGTGCTGAAATTATTTTAAGCCAGACGTTTTCTTCCAATGGCCTATAGAGAGTACTACTTGGGGAACATACAAGAAATTAGAGATTTTGCAAATTCTGTTATCTATTGGAAGTTTTGCATTTACATTCTTACATTTTAGTTTCAAAACCCATAATTTAGGGCTCAGAAATACATTCCCATAGAAATACTTTTAAAAGGTTGGTTAGATTTCCAGGAACACTTGCAAAATCCTTGAGGTAGCTGAAAGACAGCACTCTTAATTTGCATTGTTATAGGTTAAAAGGACTTCTTTTTGGATATGATATTAAAGAATCAAAAGGGAATATGACTTTAAAGGCAAAACAAATACTAAAGTAAATATCAGTGTACCCAGAATAAGTAAAGCCTTCTGGAGGTCTCTAGTTAATTACTCAAGTCACACATTTGGCATTTTAGTTATGAATATGAAGGAACAGCTCATGGGCGGGGGTCAAGCAATGGTAGGTGGCACCACGGGCATCCACCCACTCAGCTTCTGGGAACTATTTTCCACTTTGAACAGTTGGTAAAGTAATCGAGTGGGTACATTTGAAGACCCCCTTTAAAAGGAAGAACTGTCTCATGAACTCCCAATGTCAGCTAATTTTAGAGACTTAGATAATATAAAAATATAATGATATTTTCTGCTGTTATATCATTACAAAGAACACAAATCAGAAATTAGCAAACCTACCAAACCCATGTAATTAACATTAATTAATGGAATATGATGTTTTGTTAAATGAAATTGCCACTTGCACTGTGAATGCATACTACTTGTCTGTTCTTGTGAGTTTGGCATGTTCAAACCAACTTTCTGTTTACAAAATCCCATAGAGTCATTTGCCTTCATTTGGCTTAAACATATAGTCTACCTGTGTTTCTTTTTCTATTGATACTAGTTGCCCACTACTGACTCTGGGGCAAGAGATGACTCACAAACACGGAGACTCTAGGGAAGGCATAGACGAGAGAGACTCGAAGACCTCATCTTCTGAATGACCTTCTGAGTGAGGGAGCCTAGCCCTTGTAAGGGCAGAGTCATGGCCATGGGCCCACCAGCTGCACAGATACTCATGAAACTTTGTATATGGAGGTCACCAAAGGGAGAATAGCAGTTTTCACAGTTCAGCCTTTTGAGACAAAAAGAACAGCCTTCCTGCCTGTTCAGAGGGAAACTGCTGCATAAAAGGGTTCAAGCCTGGTCAGAACACCTGCTAGGTTCTTGTATGCTCAGCTAGGAGGCCAACCAGACCTGTACCGCCCAATACATTGGCTACTGAGCGCTTCAAAATGGGGCTGGCCTGAACTGAGAAAGGCCTTAAGTGTAAAACATACGCTGAGTTTCAAAGACTTAGTATGAAAAAAAGAACTAAAAAGTCTTAGGAATAATTTTCCTATGGATAATATACTGAAATAACATTTTTAGATACATTGGTGTTGTAAAATACTGTATGTCATAAAAACTTTACCTATTTCTTTGTACAGTTTTTAATGTGGTTGCTAAAAAGACATATATATATATATATGGCACTTGTATTCTGTTTCTACTGGACAGTGCTCTGGGAATTACTTGATTCCTCTCTTTCTCATCCATCCATGAATCCCAGGGTTCTCCAGCGAAACAGAACCAACAGGATGCGTGTGCATACACGGGGGCGGGGGGAGATGGGACAGCGAGCGAGAGATAATTTAATTAATTGGTTCATGCAATTCTAAAGGTGCAAGGCAGGTTAGGCCAGCAGGCCGGAGCCCCAGCATAGAGTTGTAATTCAAGTCCAAAGGCAGTTTGATGGAAGAATTTCTTTTTGCTCAGAGGAGGTCGGTCACTTTTTGCTCTACTAAGGAAGCCAACTGATTGGATGACACCCACCCACATTACGGAGGATAATCTACTTTGCTTAAAGCCTACCCATTTAAAAATAAATCTCATCCAAAAAACCACTTTCACGGAATCATCTCAGATAATGTATGGCCAAATATCTTGGCACTGTGGCCCACCCAAGTTAACATAAAATTAACCACCATAGTTCTACTGTTATATCCTGAGCTCTACCATTTCCTTCCCTTCTCACTGTGGCCACCCTAGTCTAAGCCACAATGTCTCACACCTGGACAAGTGTAAGAGTCTTCCTAATGACTCCCGAAGTCTGTTTTTACAGAACTGGCAGTATGGTCACCTCAAAGACTTCACATCATGCCTCTCTTGCTCAAACTCCATCAAGGGTTTCCCATTGCTGTTGGTATAAATATCAAACATGTTGCCTTGGGATCCCACATGATCTGGCCCCTGTCTCTCTCTCTCTTCCGCCTTGAGTTCACAAGCTCTTCCTCTTCAAGATTTAACTGTGTTGCCCCTCTCTTGGCTTCTCAAAACAAAACAACAAAACAAGCTGGTTCTATTTCAAGGCCTTTGCATGAGTAGTTCCCTTTGTCTAGAAATCTTTTCTCCCTGATATTCACATGATGGTTTCTTGTTGTAAAGATCATTTAAATGTCACCGCCTCAGAAAGGCTACCCTTGACCACCCAATTAAAGCAGGCAAACTTAGTCATACCGTTGGGATATATTTTCTTTGTTGCACATATCAGTCTTTAAAATTATTTTATGTATTCACTTGTTTGCCATTTCTCCCACCCAAGAGTGTGAATCTTATCAGACCAAGGCCTTGATAGTATAGTTTGTCAATAGTGCTATAGTCCTAGCACCTAATATATAGTAGGACATCTGTATATATGCGTTCAATGAAGAATGTTATCTTAGGTAGAATTAGTGTTACTTCATCTTGTACATTGGAAGAGGGCTGGAAATTTACCTCTGTGGTAGGAAAGTACAATGAACATCTCTTCTTATCCAGTGAAAGGGAAACTGCCTCATAAAGGTCATTCAAACTTTTTCCTATTGGAAGCATGTGATATTTGTTTATTTTCAGAGTCAAGATAAGACTAGGAGGCAGGGGCTATCTTTAAATAAATGAATCATAATTAAGGCTGGACTCTTTAAAAAGAGACCAGATCCTGCCTTCTTTTATTAACCAAACATAAGGCTCTCCCCTGGCATGTGATGGTGGTCATGGGACAACGATACACTTTATCAGCAATTCTTCAAGAGCATGCTCCTGAGCTTTCCCAAACATTGTACATAAGGTCCTCCCTGCTATTTTTAGATTACCCAGTTAATCTGAACATGGGTAAAAAGGTGATTAATAATATCTCAAGTCTGTTATATTTTATAATCATGAAGTCAGTAAATATTGGTATACTGGGAGTCAGTGACAATGTGGACAACATAGATCTTCTTACAGCCTCCATTTTACTTACAAGTTTTGTGTGTTTGAAGGGTAACTAAACAATTTCAATGTAAATATTAAAGGAAACATGGATAAATGAAAAGTTTGCCTGAATTTTTTTTAGCTAAACCTTGACCCTTCCAAACCAGTTTTGCATTTGACAAACTGCCTCGTGCTAGTCTCCCAGACCCAAGTCCTTGACAGTATGTGTTTATCCTCTTCAGCTACAGGGGATTAGATGGGAATATTTTAGTATCATTAATGCAGTGATTCAGCCTGAACCATGGCTGGTCTCTCACCAGCGAGCCACATAGTCTTCCGATGTGGGAATGAGGTTGAAAAGTCTGACAAATATCAAAAGCAATGTGGTTCATTTCTGAAATGGCAAATTAATTCTATTTCCAGGGCAGACATGAGAAATAAATATCTCTATTTGACACTCTAAAAAGATTTCATATTTTAGGTCACTAAAATACAAAAGTTCTAGATCTACCTCCGCCTCATCCCTGTTTAAAAACTCCCACAAACACAAATCACAAAAATATATAAAACAAATAATAAGGCCATCAAAAAGGAAACTGATATGGTTTTCAGGGGCTCCCTGGCAACCAGGGGAATAACGGCTTATGTAATGGATACAGAGCTTCAGTTTTATGTGATGAAAAGAGTTCAGGTGGTTGGGTACACAACAATGCAAACATACTTAACACCCCGAACTGTACACTTAGAAATGGTAAATTTTATGTTATGTATATTTTACCATGATTTTTTCAAAATCATATTGTGATATCAAAACTCAGTCTTACAGTTTTGGTCTTTAAAGAAGCTGCACATACAAGCTTCTGGACCCCAGGAAAACACATTACATGATATCATGTGTCAGTTGGCCAGAATGCCTTAGACCAATGAGAACCTTCACCAAAGGGGCAGGCATTTTGGCTTGGAACCATCTATTGCCTGCCTGACTTAGAAGTATCTGGTCTAGGCACGACCAGATCCTGCCTCCTTCCACTTATTTCCACCCATTGGAATCTAAGGCCCATCCTCCTCCCACACACTCTTTCATGGATTAACCCTGAGTAGCAGTGGCTACAGTGGAGCTCATTTCCTGGTGGGGCTGTTCGAGAAGCTGGCATGTACCCATCAGGGGTCCTCACCAATTCTGGGAAGTGAGTACTGTTCTTCCTCCCATTTTATGAATAAGAACACTGAGCCTTTGCATGACACTTATTAACCTGCATATGCCTACATTTTTCCTCTTTCCAGGGAGAGTCACAAATACAGGAATGAGAAAGCAACGGAATCTCTTCTCCCTGCCCGTTCACCTCCAGTCTTCTGGGTTTGTGGAGCATGCCCAGAAATCCCAGCAATTATTTCATCCACTTCACTATAAGCAACATTTTCCTGCATGAAATGCACTCCATCTGGGCTCAAATGGAGATTTATAAAAGCAACCTTTTTTTTCTTCACACAAAAGAAAGGCTAAGAGTGAAACCGTGGTGAGGTTTTGGTGCTCAACAGAAGGCTTTGGGAGGAGTCAAGTGCAGTTAGATATAAATAACATCGTTTAAGCCAGGATGTGGCTTGGTGACATAGCTAATTCTGACTCCGGTCGCTTTGCCAGAACAGCTTTCAACTGTTTCACGTGATTTCACAAACCCTTGAACTGCAGAGTTATTTCACGCCTGCAGAGGTAATGAATGCTTTTTGAGAACATTTGCAAAGTTGGTTGGCAAAAGTCAAAGAAACCAGTGGAACACAAGCTCTCCAGAGGCCTTTTTCCTGTTCCACATGTGCTGTGCCTCCATGAGTAGAGGGAGGCTGTCAAATGGAATGACTACGAGTTCACAAATAAATTTTCTTCCTTACCAGTGTGTTAGTATGCCTCAATCTCATCAGAACAGAAAAACAAACATGAAAGAGCCTCAGATTTCATGGTAGTGGCAAGACACAGGGCTGAATGTCCTGCCCGCAGACATGGGGCCCCTGTTCATAGACTATCATATCATCTAGAACATAAGCAAACAATGTGCAAAATGCCTGTGTATACTTGTTACAATTCATGCCAGGAGTTTACCTCCTGGGTATGTGAAGTGTCTGTGTTTCAGGGAGTGGAGATTTCTGATCTCTCCCCCTCCGCTACTTCCCATTCATCTTTTAACTCAGAAGCTATAAGTCTCCAAATACAGAGATGCCAGTATCCCACTTTACATATTCCGAGAAAAAGAGCAGCCCAAACATAATTCAGAAATTCATAATCAGCATGGCCACAAATAAAATTTTAAAAGTCATTATTTCTGAACATTTCATGGTGGTGGATTCTTCTGCATATAAAAGGACTATGTCCCATAGGAATTTATTAGTAGTCTAAGAAGGATTCTATGAATAAATTATACAAACTGTGGAAAATGTGTCAAAAATAATAGAACTATTTGCTCAAAAATTCTGGTAAATAGACTTAAATCATGTGCATTATGTGTGGATGACCAATTCAGAGATAATTCATTTATTGAGAAAATGTTTATTGCTAGGCACACCCAGTATAGACAAGTGAACACCACAGTTTTGGTTCCTGCCTCATGGAGTTTACCATCTAGTTGGAGAGGTGGCTGGTGAATAGACAAATATAAAAACAAACATGGACAGTGCTGAGATACAGAAGGGTGATAGGAAGAGATTTGGAGCCCTTTTTTGTACTGAAACATGCAAATTTTCTCATTGATTGCTTGTTAATGTTTTATAGGACTCTTTAGGGTGTAGCAGGGGGCCTCAAGTATCTTGAGAATAACAGTCATTGTTCTAAGTGGCAGTGAATAGAGAATTCCAGGGAATACATGATCAGATACTTACAATGTCAAATCAACCTAACCAAATACCTTCTACAGAAGTATCTGGAGAGGCATGTGAGACAGTGTAAAAAGTGAGCTTGGGTGGCAAGGAGACCTGGATCTAGATTCCACCTGCACTATTCATCAGTTGGGTGATCTTGGGCAAAGAACTTGAACTCTCTAGGCCTCAGGGTCCTAGGGTGTTAAAGGGGAAAACTATACCTACATCAGATGGTTTTTGTCAAGAAGAGCTAATAAGTCATATAGTATCTGTCAAATTCTGGTCACACAAAATAGATGTTTAAAGAGGCAGCTGTGATTTTTATTGAGGAAATTCAGTCTCTCCCTCTTACAAAGGCTCAACACAAAGTATAGCCATGGGCTTCCAGGAAGACAGGCTCTTTCTGGAAAGCCAGAGTAGGGATTCATCTTGTCCTCCCCACTCTCCTCCCCTTGAAATGAAGGTATATCTAGTCACCTAAGATGAAAGACACAAAGCAATCCCACCAACTAATACTTTTCTGCCCTCCAGTGCTTTTAAAAATAGTTACTTCTACAGTGTCCCCCAAGTTATAAATTACATGCCTTTGATCAAGATAAAAAGATGAGTCACTACATTAATGTCTGTTGGAAATTGTCTTAAGGCAGGAATGACAGACTATTTTTAATAAAGCTTCCAACCTCCACCATCCCTAAATTGGGTCTGTGGTGTTATGCACACACAATGGACTCAATACAGTAAATATCTGTTGAGAACCTACATAATCCTCTGTGTTCCTAGCCCAGTTCTAAAATGTGTGAGAAAATGTTTCAAGTACAGAATCTTAGTGGAGCGTACATATGAGTTTCTGGATGGACTTGTCCTGAAGCTGTGGCAGTCCCTATTTGCTAGGAACCCCTTCCAGCTCCTTTCACAGCTTCTTCTCTGGTGTGTTTACTGTGTATTTTCTTTCCAGTTTGTTTGCAATCACAGCCCTGGAACTGGAAAGATTTTCTGTGTGAGTTGAACCCAGATGGTCCCAAGCAAATATGAATCTTGCCTGTTTTTAGAGATCCAGTGTCTAGACTTCCGTAAGCTGATAGCCACTCCCCTCACAACCACCACTAACGCATACTGAGCACTTGTTTTGTGATGGGCACCATTACGAACCTTTGTAGGTAGTATTTTGACTCCTCGCAACCCTCTGAGAAAAGTATATGGAGAGAACAAACCCATTTTACAGCTGAGGAAATTGAGGCTCAGAGGTGCCATGTTTGCTGAAAGTGAATAATCAGAATTGTGATTACAGCCTGACTTGCCTTTTAACCATTCTCCTCTACTGCCCCTCATGGAGGCCATCTCCCAGGAAAGGATGTTCTTATCAACTAGGGCACTTTCATCCCAAATTGTAAACCAGTGACTGCTATACAATTATGTGTGTGTGTAAGTAAATTATTGATGGGGACTCTCAAGCTCATAGCTCTCTTGAAAAGGGTTTAGTCTCAAAGGGTTTCTATAGTTTTCTTTAGGTAGTAAGCTCCCTGGGGCTAGGAATCAGGTTATTTCATGTATCACTATCTATTCAGCACCTAGCACACACCCAGTACTTTGTAGGTTTAATCGCCATGTGTTAAATGAATAAATGAATGTGTAGGACTTTGGTATAATCCAAGAGAAAATTCATGATTATAAAACATGGCCCTTACTCTGTTGACGTCCACAGAGTAAGGGCCATGGGGTGTCAGAGATGGGTTGAAGAGGCCAAAGGTCACTGGGCACAGTGGCTCATGCCTGTAATCTCAGCACTTTGGGAGGCTGAGGTGGGTGGATCACAAGGCCAGGAGATCGAGACCATCCTGGCCAACATGGTGAAACCCCATCTCTACTAAAATACAAAAAAATTAGCCGGGCACGGTGGCGCATACCTGTAGTCCCAGCTACTCGGGAGGCTGAGGCAGGGGAATCACTTGAACCCAGGAGGCGGTGGTTGCAGTGAGCTGAGATCATGCCATTGCACTCCAGCCTGGCAACAGAGCAAGACTCCATTAAAAAAACAAAACAAAACAAAAAAAAGGCCAAAGGTCTATATGCAAGGTTGCAAGGTGAGGCTCAGCCAGGGGCCTGGGCAAGTCAGACCCTCTGCCACTCTGCGCCCATGGGAAACACAGAGGGGATAATACCCAGAGTTTGGGGGAGGTCAAGACAATATTAAGAGAGCCAAGCACATCAGTGTTGGCTTCATGGAGAAGGCAACGTCAGAACCGTGACCAGATTTAATGAGGAGACGGAGGTGGTATTCTTTCTAAGCAGAAGAAATGGTCTAAATAAAGACCAAAGCTGGAAAATTACGGGACAAGAACAGGAATTAGCATGGTTATTTGTCAGTAAGCAAGGGCGTGTAGAAGGAAATAGGATGGGAAGTTTCAGTGGCACTGCAGTCCAGCTTGAATCCTACACAAAGGATGGTGGGGTTTATTCCATAGAAAGATATTCTCCAGATTGGGGATCATACGTGTTACTCACTGGTGTACATGCATGGTACAAGGTGGTACAGAGACAGCCTACCTATCAATTACCCTTCAATTTTTGATGAAGCCAAGGATAAAGTCTCAGTTGATGCAGGTCTATCTATAACAACTAATCCATGATAATTATACTAGTCAGGGTCTCCACAGGAGACATATGACCTATCAAAGCAGGATATTTCAAGGAGGGTGTCATAAAGGGACAACCAGCTAAGTACAGGTATAGGGGAACCACAAGGGCAACACACTGACCCAGGGCTAGTAAAGGCAGAGCTGTCACCATTTCCAGGCTTGAAGGGACAAGGGGAGGGTTTAAGAACAAGCCATCTTCAAATGGGCAGCAATCTTTGGACAGGGTGTGGTGACCCTGCAGGAGGGAGCCAGGGAACAAAGCCCTGAACCTGTCGCTTCCCTCCTTCCTAGAATCTGCTGAGGCCAACAGGAAACCAGAAAGTGAGGGAACTCACTGACCTGTCCTCAAGCTCAGCCTCATGGGCAGAGGGCAAGAAGATGAGAGAAAAATGGATCCGGAGGGACAAACAGATAGTCACTGAATCATCACCCACCTTTGTAAACACAGAGAAATCAGGCCTCAGGTTCTGAGCCTCAGGCAATACTATCTTGCTGGAAGATAATACTTTGTTTTCATTGCATTTATTTTTATAGTTAGTTTCTATTATGATAGATGGTACTGGCTTTCCATTTACTTAGAGATAAAGTTTCCTTTTAGAATACATTTAAGATTTTTTTTAAGTGAGCCTATTTAAAGATAAATATGAAGTAAACCACAGCACAGATGGAAAGGGAAAATAGCAAAGATAATGGAGGTGGTATGACTAATGCTTGGGAAAGCCTCATATAAAAAAGGGAGGTATGGACAGGTTTTGAGCAGGAGAGCGATAGGATCGAGGCTCTGCTCTGGGAAGCTAAATGTAGCTGCAGCATATACAATAGACAGCAGGGAGATGGGAGGTAGGGAGGCGAGAGATGGGAGGGTGGGGCTGGAGAGGTGGGGACACAGGGGAGAGGATAGCAGGAGAAAGAGTAGAATCAACAATATTTAGTCATTCATTGCAATGGAGGGTAAGCAAGATGCAAAGCAAAAGATAATAACTGCTGCCCAAATTGCCTTTAAAAACATCTATTTCCAGGAATATTAGAACTGATGGAGGAAATAATGTGACAGCAATCCAGGCCTGCTAACAGGTAGAGTGCTTATGTCATTCATCTCCTGCGAGGCCGTCCATGATGAAAGGAAAACACGAACATTTATCTAATGTATGCCTGTGCCTGATGTTTCTCCAGGCAGCTGAGTTTGTTTTTCAGATTTGTAGCAGAAAAATTGGGAAGGTCAACCAGGCTTGGCATCGAACACCAGGAGGGCAATTTTCATGCCTTGGATCAGTAGCATAGAGGAGTTTTTATAATGTTTTTACAGTACACAGATACTCTGGATATTTATTTAGAGCTCTGAAATAAGTCAGGAGATCTATTTCCTGAAAAGCTATTTAGTTAGAAAAATGAAGTCAAATAGACATAAGTGTCACATAAAAATAATTTGCAACTAGAGGTTAGAAAGAGTAAGAGCGTAACAAGATTGAAACAAATCTTTGGCCCAGTAAGCATTCTGAAACTAATTGCTCGCCTTATCTTGGACTTAAAAAAAAATTACATACACACACAAAAAATGAATTTCTAGACCATGCCTCACTTGTACGAAAATTACTTTCAATTAAATGCTCAAGTTCTGGTTCCTTGAGAGTTTTAACTAGCATGCTTTCAAATGAACCAGTGATTCACAGGCACTGAGGGAAGGAAGAGACTGATCCGATGATCAAGTCCGTCCCAGAAGATATCCAGGCAAGTGTTCCCTGCAGTTTATTTTCAATCACTTTGTTCAGTTCTGGTTTAAAACGACTCCAGCAATGGGACTCTTCATCAATCTAAGAGGCCCATGGGAGTCCTTTCTCAGTCTAAGAGTCCTCATTTTAGCAAAAATATTCTGATATGAAGTCTTGTTGTACCACTTGCCTCTCCCAGTGGAACCCCTCTTTTTCCCTGCATTTAGGCCCTTCAACCCCTCCAATTGTCAGAAGTGGCAGTATCTTTTCTCATCAGTACTTCTTTCCTTCCCCTTCATCATTTTTTATTCTTTTTCATCTGAAGATTTCTGTGCTTTTGCCTGCTTCTTTGTGATAGTTCCCTGTCAGCACAGGAGCTGACAGCTCTGACAAGGCTACATTTCAATGGAGGCCCCAAAGCATGGCTATGTGGCCTCATGGCCTTCAGCTCCAGTCCAGAATGATACTTCTAGAACCCTGAGCATTTCAGACCTGGCTAATCCCCTGAGTGACCAGATACTTGCCTGGTGGGTAGGGCCTGCCATGTAATCTGCCCATCCAATGCTCAATAATGAGTTGGGGGTCAATGTGGTAGAGGTCCCTACCTCTCCAAGATAAAGAAGACAATGAGGTCCCTACCTCTCCAAGATAAAGAAGACAATGAAATGGTGGCTGTGTATTTTTGCACATTCAGAAGCACAAAAAAGAATGCAGAACCAGGAATCATCCGAATCCACATGTAACCACTCAGCCTCTGGATCTCAATTTCCACATTTGCTAAAAGAAGGAGCTGGGCTGCATGACATCTCAGGGCAATTTATGCATTAAGACTCTAGAGGATGGTTCCAATTTGAAGAAGTAACAGCAATACCTTCTGCCAGATTTAGGTGTCCAGTGAAAACACAAGATGCCCAGTTAAATCTGAATTTCAGAGAAATGAATGTCACAGTATAAGTATACCTGCAATATGTGGGATATACTTATCCTAAAAAATGACTGTTTATCGGAGATCCAAATTTAGACGAATGTCCTGTTTTTCTCTGGCAATCCTACCCTCCCTTCCACCATCAAATTGTCTTGGTGGATGGATGGCGTCTAGGCAGCTGAGTGGTTGTCTGATCCTCATAACCTCTTACCCCATTGTCCTAATATAGCTTCCAAGGCTTGGCTGAAGCTTGTCAGATATTTCCAAACGCGTGCATGCTTAATTGCTTCTCAATGCTCCTTAGCAGTCCAAATATGATCAAATGAGTGAAAATATTTTGAGAGGTATAAAGTTCTATACATGTGCATTGTTAATATTAATCACAAAAGCCTGCACTAAAATGTGAAGACAAAGGTGATAATGAGTCTGCAGTTCCTAGACTGCAGTTCTGTACAACTAAAAACCAGCCTTTGTTTTGAGATTCTAGCACTCTCCACAACAGGCCCCCACATCTCAGCTGTAACAGCAATAAAACCACTTCTTTACTTGTTGACTATTTCCTGGGTGCCAGGCACTGTGCTGGGAACTTTACATGCATTCTGTCACTTAATAATCAAACACTGACTCCTATCAAAATGAAACTATCATTTTACAGATGAAAACATAGGCCTAAGAGGCAAAGTGACTTATTTGAGTTCACACAGCCCATCTAACAGAATAGAATGGCCACAAGAGGATTTTCACAGACCCTGACAAATTGATTTTAAAATTTACATCTGAAAGCAAAGGCCCAAATATACCAAGAAACTCACAAGAGGGAAACAAGCCAGGAGACTTGCCTCAGCAGATAACAGGTCTTATTTTAAAGCTATAATAATTAAGACAGTGTGGTATTTGGAAAGAGGCAAACAGAGAGACAAATGGAACAGAAGACAGAGTCTGAAAACACACCCGTGCCTGTCATGGAAACCTGACTCACGACAGGGCTATGTGCAGAGCTGTGGACCAAGGAGGAGCAATTCAACAGTGTGTTCAGCAGTGTGTTATCCATATAGATAGTTGAAATTAAAGCTTTCCTCAAACAATACCCAAAGTTCAAGTCCATATGGATCAAGACTGAAAGCATAAAAGACAAAATTTTCAAACTTCTGGACAAAAGACAACACTTTCATCACCTCAGTGTAGAGAAGGTTTTAAGCACAAGGCAAAAAAGCACTAAGAAAGATTAATCAAATGGGGCTATGTTCAAGTGAAGCACTCCTGCACATAAAAAGAAGCCACAAAAAAGTGAAAACACAAGCTACAATTTAGAAGGAAATCTAATTGTCAAAGGAGAAGCCTCCAGACATGTGTTGATCAATACAGTCGCCATGTGGCTGGTGAGCAACTGCAATGTGACTGGCACAGAGTAAGAGCTGTCATAACATACACATTTAATTTCCAATACTTCATTAATAATTTTATATTGATAATTTCAGGGACATTTGGAAAATGTTTAGTGACATAAAATAATGAATTATTAAAACCAGTTTTATCAGTTTCTTTTTACTTTTTTTAATGTAGCTACTAGGACATTTTAAATTATGTGTGGCTTGCATTATATTTCTGTTGGACAGCAAGGATCTAGAATATATGAATAGCTCCTATTAGTGAATAACAAAGAATAAAACACAACATAAGAAAAAAGGAGTGACTCATGCCTGTAACCCTAGCACTCTGGGAGGCCAAGACGGGCGGATCACAAGGTCAGGAGTTCAAGACCTGCCTAGCACGGTAAAACCCCATCTCTGCTAAAAATACAAAAAAATTAGCCAGGCGTGGTGGCGGGTGCCTGTAGTCCCAGCTACTCAGGAGGCTGAGGCAGAAGAATGGTGTGAACCTGGGAGGCAGAGCTTGCAGTGAGCCGAGATCGCGCCACTGCACTCCAGCCTGGGTGACAGAGTGAGACTCAGTCTCAAAAAAAAAGAAAAAAAAGAAAAGAAAAGAAAAGAAAAAAGGAAAAAGTTAATAGAGAGGCTTTCTACAGAAAAAGAAACATATATTCAACATGAAAAGGTGCTCAAGCTTATGACCAATTTAAACTATTTGCAAACTAACATTGTAATAAAATATCCTTTGTACCATCAGTTAGTAAACCATAAGAAATCCAACAATATCCAATATTGGTAATAGTATGAAGCAATGGGAACTCTCACTCACTGCTGGTGGGAGTGAAAATTGGTACAAGCACTTCAGGAAAGAATTTGGCATTGGGTAGTAACACTGAACATATATACAACCTGTGAGCTGGCAAGCTCACTCCTAGATATCTACCTGAGAGAACTCTTGCCGATGTGTGACACAAGACATGCACAGCACTGCTGAAAACTGGAAATGACCCTGGTTTCCACCAACAATAGTGAGGGTAACCCAACTATGGTATATTTATATGATGAAAAGCTATACAGAATGTTAAAGAATGAACTGGTGCTACACACAGCTCTACAATTTTAGAACTATGTAGAGACATGTATCTCTTAAAACAAAATGACTACATAAAATTCAGAGGGACTCCTTGCTGGGAGGCAGAGAAGCAGCATGCCTGGGGAAGGATTTCAGAACAGAATCCCTGGGAACAGAATGCGTGGATCATGTTCTAGTTCTTAAACTGGGTGGTGGGTCCACAGGTGCTTGTATTTTTTTTTATTTATCTGATTTTAAGTTCTGGGATACATGTGTTAGGACGTGCAGGTTTGTTACATAGGTAAATGTTTTTTTTCTAAATTAAACTGTAAATATGAACTGTAAATGCTTGTTTTAAAGTATATTTCACAATTTAAAGAGTTTAAAAAACAAAAACAAAACTGCGTTGTATATTTGTGATATTACATTCCAGCAGAAAAGTTGCCTTTCATTTGTCTTTTAACAATGGCATCTCTCAGTGCTGGTCTGTCTTCTACAACTGGACTCTTTTTTCTCATATCCCATCAGATGAGATCTCTAGATTCATATATCACATCTACATATATACACACTCACAATAGAAACAGCATACTTGGAAAAACAATTCAAGGAGGCTTGCTGTTCTTGTGCCTTGACTCATCTCACTCAATTTCCCCAAGGACAGCAGAGACTTAAGGGAAGCAGGGCCCCATTTCCATGTGGTCGCTGAGCTTAGAAGCCCTGTGGCGTGTGTGATGTGGAGGAGCTCAGTGTCTTGTCTTCACTTTCCAGCGTCCTCAGTCCAATCCTCTTTGTCTTCCCTATTTGAGCTTTTGTCAGAGTTAATGAGCAGTAATTGGAGACACCCTTGAAAAAGAAGTGCCGCCACTTGCCCATAGTCTTAGAGAAGTACAAGAAAATAAAAGGGCACAGACTCACTGACATATGCTTGGAGTGGCCAGGTTCCCATAGATGATTCTGTGACCCTCAACCCATACTGAGGCAAGGCATCAGAAAAATAAGTTCAATCAAGCTGATAACTGGACCTACATCCTGGGTCCAAACACAATTATATTTCTTTAAAAGGGGTCAAACCATTCTAGAGGATATTTTCCCCAAGTTTTATTTATCCCTTCCCCTTAAAAATGCCAAACTGAATCTCCCAGTGGAAACGTTCTGAGTATCAAGTCTGCTCATCTTTCATAGATTAGAACAAAAATAAACCTATATTGCGCTCTCATGTTCACTGTAGCATTATTCACAATAGCCAAGACATGGGAACAACCAAGGGTCCGTTGGCAGATGAATGGATAAAGAAAATATGGTACATTTACACAATTGAATATGATTCAGCCTTTGAAAAGGAAAACCTGCCATTGGGAACAAGGATGAACCTGGAGGACCTTATGCTAAATGAAATAAGCCAGGCACAGAAAGGCAAATGCTGCCTGATCTTACTCATATGTAGAAACTTAAAAATAAAATAAAATAAAAAGAACTCATGGTAACAGAGTAGAATTGTGGTTACTAGGGACTAGAGTGAGAGGAAAGGGGAGATGTTGGTCAAAAAGTATGAACTTTCACTTACAAGTTACAAGCATGAGGACTATAGTTAATAATAATGTATATTTGAAGTTTGCTGAGAGAGTAGATCTCAAATGTTCTAACCACACACACACACACAAATGGCAGCTATGAGAGGTAATAGATATGTTAATTAGCTTGATTGTGGTAATCATTTTACAATGTATATCAAAACATCACATTAAATGTCATAAATTATACCATTTTATTTGCTAATAATATCTCAATACAAGTGGGAAAAAAATAAGCCTATATTAGTTTCTTGGGGTTTGTGTATTTATTTTTTTTAAATTCTGGTACCTGCAGCACTTGTGAGCCATCTTTGTCTTAAAATTATTATTGACTCCACCTGAGGGCACCTGAGGGTTTTTCTTGAGCAAAATTACTCTTAGCAAACCAAGCTTGTGGGGTCTGCTAATCTCATCGATCCTAGGCAGCCTCCGCCACAAGACCCTGGGCTCTGTCTTCTCTGGGTGAGCCCCAACTCCAGGACATGATGAATCAATACACAAACCGTTATTCTCACCGTGGAGCGGAACAATTACTAAAATCTATTTGCCAGTAAATGTGCCTTGTCTTGTAAATCATTGGGTCGTTAACCTTAACAATTGCAATGTGCCGTCTCTATCCAATTCAATTAAAGCACAGACCAAGGTAATACTTAAGAATACATTTCAGGCAAAGGAATATACTATTATAGTATAATATCCTCATAAATTAAACAATACATTTATTCCCCTTCTTGGAAAAGGAACACTGCCTGACAAACACAGGACAGAGAAGAAACAAAGGTAATGATTCTAATTAATAACTCAAGAGGACTGGACAGGAGAAGAGAACAAAAATTTGAAGACAGAAGCAAGTCACCCACAGCCACCACCCCCTCCCTCCAGCACTGCTGCAGAATTTCTACTTGGAGCACATGGTGCACTCAGACCCTTAGTGGCTTGAGCTTGTGAAATGGAGATGCCTGGATTGTAACACAGGGCAAAAACAGTCCACTGCTTATTCCCAGTCTGACACTGCTGTAGCTAAAAAGTTTGACGCCCACAAGTAGAAACCTCTAGGGTCCTGGCACTGATTCTCTACAGTCAGGGAGGAGTCACTCTATTTCACATGCATTTTGAGAGCAAGTCAAGGAAAGCTCCCCTTGGAGTGTCCTCTGTTTCCTTTCTTTCTGTTTTCTGTTTTAGGAGTAGGTAGAGTAAGCAAGATAACATGACAACAGGGAACATGTCTCAAGATTATGTGTCTACTTGGTTTTCTCTGGGCAAAACTCCGTCATAAGATTAGATAATACAACCTGTGTATTCCTGTTCTTCCCAAGGGGCTCAAAATGAAGCTGCTCTTCCAGCTTCTTCCTCCCAGAATTCCTCCCACCTAGGCCACTTTCTAACCAGCTACTAACCAGCACATTTTCATTCATAAGATGTATTCGTTACCTATTGCTATCATAACAAATGGCACAAACTTAGTGGCTAAAAACATCACAAACATATTATCCTTTTGTTGTTGTTGCGGTTTTTTTTTTTTTTTTTTTTGGAGACGGCGTCTTGCTCTGTCGCCCAGGCTGGAGTGCTGTGGCCAGATCTCAGCTCACTGCAAGCTCCGCCTCCCGGGTTCACGCCATTCTCCTGCCTCAGCCTCCCGAGTAGCTGGGACTACAGGCGCCGACCGCCACGCCCGGCTAATGTTTTTTGTATTTTTAGTAGAGACGGCGTTTCACCGTATTAGCCAGGGTGGTCTGGATCTGCTGACCTCGTGATCCGCCCGACTCGGCCTCCCAAAGTGCTGGGATTACAGGCGTGAGCCACCGCGCCCGGCCACATTATCTAAAAGTTCTATAGGGCAGAGGCACAACGCAGGTCTCACTAGGCTAAAATTAACGTGTTAGCAGGGCTGTCTGCACTCGTTTCTGGAGGCTCTAGAGGAGACCCTGTTCCCTTGCTCATTCATGTTGCTGGCAGAATTCAATTCCTTGTAATTTTAGGGCTGAACTCCTTGTTTCCTCGCTGTCAGCTGCAGGCTATTCCAAGCTGCTAGAGGCCACCTATACTTCAAAGCTCCTGGCCCCTACTTCTGAAAACCAGTCACAGACAGCCGAGTCTCTCTCATGGCCCAAATCTCTCCTGCCTCTCCTTACCTGAAGACCTCTCTCTAAATTTAACCAGGGAAGATTTTCTGCCTTCAAGGTTTTATCTGATTAGATTGGGTCCACCTAGATAATCCAGGGTTATCTCCTTCACTTTCAGACCCATAACTTTAACCATAGCTGCAAAATGTCCTTTGTCCTGTAGGTAACATCCTCCTAGGTCCCAGGGTTTAGGGTACGGCATCTTTTTTGGGGGGTTTGGGAGAAAGGGAGTGGAATTACCCAGCCTACCGCATAAGAACAGTGCTCATACTAGATGGGTCACTGCTAAAGATGGAAGAACCAGGGAAACCTGGCTATCTCCTTCCATTCCTTTCCTATCTCCTTCCCAACACTTCCATTCTCTACGTTGAGAGCAAAGTTTGGCACTCACCATAGTCCCATTTTCAGAAAGACGGCCTGGTTGCAAGACTGCCCTTGCTGGCCACTAAACACAGCCTGTGTCTACTCGGTTTTCTTTGAGCAAAACTTTTTTTCAGCATCTACCCAGCATCCCAAGCGTTCGTCTACATATGGCTCACCTGGGGGAACACGTTTTCATTCAGCATCTGGTTCTGATAGCCTGCTGTTGGAAACTGAGTTCACCTGGCACTCAACAAACTGGGTGAAGGCTAGGAAGCTCCATGCCACCTGGCACCCAGCAGGCCAGGAGCAATTCAGGTACGAGTGGTCCAAGAGGGACCTCGGACTTCAGCCTTGGCAAGTAACCCTTGATCCAGAGGCTCTCCAGACCCCCTCTTCTTCTTCCTTTGTGGCCAGAAGAGACTCCTTTCTTCACAGCAGCCAGGTCTGTTGTTTCTAGCCCAACACTTCCCTGAGGAAGGTCTTAAGGCAAAGTTCTCCAAGATGCCATATTATATAGTCATGAAAACCACTCCCTTTGGGGTCAGCTGAAGGTTGTGTGATCTTGGGCAATTTCCTCCTTGAGGCCCCAGTTTCCTCATCTATCAGATGGGAGTAATAATAGTAATTACCCTGAAGGCAGTTACAAGGGTTCCCAGAGATGCTTTCTGCAAGGCTCTGAACACAGTGTTAAAGCTTAAGCCCAGGGAAGATGAGCCGTTTGGGGATCACTGGCATCATTATGATTCCATATTTCCCCTCTAGCTCTGTGCCCTGGCAAGCAGGTTGGGCCCTCTAAATGCTGGTTCACTCTCCCCAGTTAAAAGAAAAGAGGAAGACCTTTACCTATTTCGGGGGGTAAGATGGGAATTACATTAAGGCCCCAGTGGTTTGCTTCATTGCCAAAACCTGGGGAGACACAGCAGGTGAGATGATAGAATTTGTGGACATGATATGTTCATTATGTTTATAATATGAGTTGTTATAGATCAAAGGTTAATAAACTTTTTTTGTAAAGGCCCAGTAGTAAATATTGTTGACTTTGGGTAACATACATTCTTTCTCACAACCTCCCAACTCTGCCGTTGTAATGGGAAAACAGCCATAAATGATACATCATAAATGGCTGTAACTGTGTTTTCTTAAAACCTTATTTACAAAAGCAGGTGGTAGGCTGGATTTGGCCATGTGCCATAGTTTGCTAACTCCTGTTTTAGACCAGCATCTAGAAAATTCCAGTTTAGTTCTAGTGATAGAATTCCTATTCTGCCCCATCTTTCATTGTTTTTTGTTTGTTTTACTATCCTAACCATCCTACAAAGCACATTTCTGTGTGTGTGTTTTGTTTTTGTTTTGAGATAAAATCTCACTCTGTTGCCCAGGCTGGAGTGCAGTGGCATGATCTTGGCTCACTGCAGCCTCTGTCTCCTGGGTTCAAGTGATTCTCCTGCCTCAGCCTCCCAAGTAGCTGGGACTACAGGCGCCCACCACCAAGTCTGGCTAATTTTTTTGTATTTTTAGTAGAGACAGGGTTTCACCATGCTGGCCAGGCTGGTCTCAAACTCTGACCTCAAGTGATCCTCCCACCTCCGCCTCCCAAAGTGCTGGGATTACAGGAGTGAGCCACTGTGCCTTGCCTAAAAGCACATTTCAATAGATGTTTGGCCAGGTGTGGCGGCTCATGCCTGTAATCCCAGCACTTTGAGAGGCTGAGGCATGTGGATCACTTGAGACCAGAAGTTCACGACCAGTCTTGCCAACATTGTGAATCCCTATCTCTACTAAAAATACAAAAATTAGCCAGGTGTGATGGCGCATCCTTGTAATCCCAGCTACTCGGGAGGCTGAGGCAGGAGAATTGCTTTAACCCAAGAGACAGAGGTTGCAGTAAGCCCAGATCATGCCACTGCACTCCAGTCTTGGGCAACAGAGCAAGATACTATCTAAAATAAAATGAAATAAAACAAAATAAAATAAAATAATGTTTATATATATGGGCACACATTGAAAATTGAAACTGAAATTCATGCAAATGCTTGGGACACATTCTAAAACCCACAAAATAAGTTGATACTAAAGGATTAGGTTATTTTTTTAATAATAATTTTTCTTTGGAGGAATCTCAAAGCTATAGAGCTGTGTGATTTTAGACAAGTTACTTAACTTCTCTGACTTTCAGTTACCTCATCAGTTAAATACAGGATTCTTGTGGTACCTGTTTTGTGAGCATTAAAAGAAGTAAGCATATAAAGTGCTTAGCCCAGTGCCTGATGCATAGAAAACACAGAATCATCACTATCTTTATTGCCTGTTGCCATACAGAGACCATCTAGGAATCAGAAGGGTTTATTACTTTTAATTAAACAAAATAAGTCAACATCCATAGAGAGAGCACTGCCTGAGGAAACTGCCCAGGTTTATTCTGACTAGGAGGGTAGGCCTGGGGAATTCTGTGTTCTGAAAAATAGTCTCAAGGTTAAAAGTGATTCAGTAAAGCAATAATATGACTTACCAGTTGGAGGCCAATGGGTCTACCAATTGGATTCGTCTTAATTAACATACTATCTAAAAAGTTTTCATTTGAATGCATTTGAGTCACAACCTCTCAGTAACCACAGCTCACTGCTGCCTTGATGGAAAGGAGCTACACACTATTTTTATTTCTGGCTCTGAGGGCTTTTGAGCATCCGACCTCTGGCCTAAACTTTTGATGCTGGGTTTTACTATTACAACCCCAGCTTCTTATGTCATGATCTCATTGCCATCAATACATATGGAGGAAGAGTCCTTACCTTTTCAAACACGTATGTCTAGTTCCCAGAACAAATGTCATCGAAGGCTGCCAACAAATGATGTAATGAGACAGGTTAACTGCAAAATGAGATGTTTGCTTCCTTCCTTGCTGGCAGCTGCCAGACCTCATATATAAAAGCTGTTTGAGACTATTTACACACACAGAGAGAAAATTCTCATTTAGAAGCCCTCCTTCATTTTGAGAATTACTGCTAACTTCCATTATTGAGGACCCAGTATTCTTTGAGGACGTACAGGAGCTTATGAGAGAAATCTAGGTGCAAAGGGTGAGGCTGCTCTATGTTGTGGGGTAACCTGACTTGGGGAATAGCTCTGATGAGAGCAGAAGGTTTTCTCTTCCGTGATCAAGGTTAGACAAAAAAGCAAATGGCAGAGGTCAGGCTGGCTGAGATTGTGGAGGAATGTTCCTACGTTAAGATTTGTTGTGCATTGCTCATGAACCACAGTAAGGTTGGGCATGTGGCACAACCAGTCTAGACACAGTCAGCGGGAGGAGGCCCTGGCTGATGCTTGCTCGGGATCTCCTTGTAGCTTGACTTGGCCCTGGTCTTCTAGTGTGTGAGTACTTAACAGGCATTTGTGTCCTGGAAGTCACAGAGCTGGCATTTGATGAATTCATTCCACTCAAACTGCAGAGTCAAGAGAATAGTAACATTGGAAATAACATTCTTCATATGAGCAAGGAGTAATGAGTGACGTTTTAACAACATAAATCAGATCATATCACCTTCTGCTCCAAAACCTCTAATGTCTTTCGTTCTACCTAAAGTAAAACCACACTCCGCTGAGGTCTGCCAAACCCTGCAGGACCTGGCCGGCCCTTACCTGGTTATTTTTCCAGTCTCATCTTTTTTGTTTTTTGTGTTTTTTGAGACAGAGTTTCACTCTTGTTGCCCAGGCAGTGGCACGATCTCAGCTCACTGCAACCTCCGCCTGCCAGGCTCAAGCGATTCTCTTGACTCAGCCTCCCAAGTAACTGGGATTAGTGGTGTGCACCACCACACCCGGCTAATTTTTTATTTTTAGTAGAGACAGGGTTTCATTACTTTGACCAGGCTGGTCTCAAACTCCCGACCTCAGGTGATCCGCCTGCTTTGGCTTCCCAAAGTGCTGGGATTATAGGCATGAGCCACCACGCCCAGTTTTTTGTTTTTTAAATAACAGTCTTATTGAGATACAATTCACATGCTATCCAATTCACCAATTTAAAGCATTCAATTCAATTGGTTTTAGTATGTACACAGAGTTATGGAATCACCATCACAAATAATTTTGATACATCTCTATCACCCTAAAAGAAACGCTGTACCTATGAGCATGCACTCTTCATTTCCTCAAATCTCACAGCCCTTGACTAATCTATTTTCGGTATCTATAGACTTGCCTATTGTGGACATTTCATATAAATGGAATTATACATTAGTCTTTTGTGACTGACTTCTTTCACTTAGTATCATGTTTTCAAGGTTCAGCCATGTTTTAATATATATCAATACTTCCTACTGTTCCATGGTATGGATACACCATGTTTTTTCTCTCCATGCACAAGCTGATGGACATGTGAGTTGTTTCCCCCTGTTGGCAATTACTAACAATGCTGCTAGAAACGTTTGTGAACAAGTTTTTGTGTGGATATGTTTTCATTTCTCTGGAGTGTAAAGCTAGAAGGGAAATTGCTAGGTCACATGGTAACTCTATGCTTAACTTTTTGAAGAAACTTCAGGCTGTTTTTCCAAAGTGGCTGCACCATTTTATACACCCATCAGCAGTGTAGGAGGGTTCCAATTTCTTCACGCTCTCACCTTCATTTAGCTTTTTGGTTATAACCATCCTATTTAGTGTGAAATGCCAAATTATGGCATCATGGCTTTGATTTCTATTTCTAATACCTAATGATGTTGAGCATGTTTTAATGTTCTGATTGGCCATTTGTAAATCATCTTCCTTGGATAAACATCTAATCAGATCTTTTGCCCATATTTAAATTGAATTATTTATCTTGTTATCATTAAGTAATAAAAGTTCTTTATAAATTCTAGATACACATTCCTTACCAGATATATGATTTGAAAATGTCTCTTCCATTCTATGGGCTGTCTTTCAGTTTCTTGATATAATAATATCTTTTGAACATGAATATTTTTAATTTTTATGAAGTCTGATTTATCTATACAGATGCATATTGGAAGTCTCAGAGGGGAACAGATTAAGGGGAAGAAAGAATGTTTGAAGAATAATGGCTGAAAAATTCTCCAGATTGATGAAAAACATGAATCTATTTATCCAAGATACTCTATGAACTCTAAGTAGGATAAAGTAGAAGAGATTCACACCACAAAGAAAGACAGGCAGAGAGTGATTAGCCACAGACACACGGAGAACATATGAAAATGAGGGCAGCGACTGGAGTGATAGGGCCACAAGCCAAACAATGCCAGGAAATTCTGAGCAGCCACTGGAAGCTAGAAGAGGCCAGGAATAGATTCTCCCTCAGAGCCTCCAAGGAGCACACCCTGCTGACACCTTGATTTCAGACCTCTGGCCTCCAGAAGGGCATTAGTCCCTTCTCATGCTGCTATAAAGGACTGCCTGAGACTAGGTAATTTATAAAGGAAAGAGGTTCAATTGACTTACAGTTGTGTATAGCTGGGGAGGCCTCAGGAAACTTACAATCATGGCTGAAAGGGAAGTAAACACAGCCTTCTTCACATGATGGTAGGAAAGAGAAGTGCTGTGTAAAAGGGGGAAAGCCCCTTATAAAACCATCAGATCTCATGAGAACTCACTCACTATCATGAGAACAGCATGGAGGTAACTGCTCCCATGATTCAATTACCTCCGACCGGGTCCTTCCCATGACACGTGGGGATTAGGGAACTGCAATTCAAGATGAGATTTGGGTGGGAACACAGAGCCAAACCATATCAAGAAGCCAGTGAGAATAAAACTATGTCTTTTAAGCCAAAGTTGTGGTAATTTGTCATTGTAACCCTAGGAAATATAGCATTCTTAGCTTTAACATCCACACATTTTTTTTTTTCAAATAAAGTTAGTTCATCTGCAGAGAAATCCTGAGCTCTTTCCTTATGACCAGGCTTTCCTCTTGGGCAAACTTTTTGAGACCTTTGCCCAGAGCTGGGGGCAGGGACTGTGGTCCACTTCTTCCAGAGCAGCACCTTGGCTTTAAGAGAAGGGCACTGGACTGGGGTGGTGGCTTCTGGTATTGTGGGCATGAAACTTCTCTCCTGGCATGGAACTTCTGCCCCATAAGCAAGCTAGGTGAAAGGTAATCAGGCCCCAGTCTTCTCAGGCTGCCACACTTGAAGTAACACCTCTGTGCTACGAGTGGGGGATGAGTGGAGGAAGGGAGCTGGGGCATCTTGGCAATATTTGCCTGGAAGGTAGTCCCTGCAATACAGAGCTGAGGGGGGTGGGCGGGGGGGAAGGAAGGGAAGGGTAGGTCCTGGCTCAAGTGCCACAGACTCTTATTGTTCTTACCAGGATTTAGTAGATTTTCTCAAATACCTCCTTTTTGCTGTGTATCCTTAGGACAATTTTTGGAGGATTTCAATGGTTGGTTTTTGTTATTTACAATAATTTTCACCAATTATTACTATTTTGCCAGGGAGAGGGCCTATGGTGCTCCTCACACCACATTCTGGAAGTCAGCACCTGCTCCCCACCCTCATCATGGGCCTCTCGGCTCCTCCCTGCTCATGGCTAAGGATCATACTTTCCAGGCTTATCCCTGCCTTGGGATCTTTGCGCTGGCTGTTCCCTCAGCCTGGAGACTTCTTTTCCCTTGAAGTAGACACTGTCGGATGCTTACTCACATGCTTTTTCCAGCCTGATCCTTCCAGGCAAAGTTTCTTCTCATGAGTCAGGGGAGATCCTGATTAGAGCAGGAGTCTGTGAATTCTGGCCCTAGGGACAAACCTGGCATATTATATTTTTAAATGCATTTTTTTAAATCCAAAAGAATAATATTTTGTGCATGAAAATGATATGAATTGCAAATTTTAGTATCCATAAATAAAGCTTTATTGGAACACAATTATGCCTATTTATTTACTTTTTGTCTCTGGCTGATTTCACACTGCAACAGCAGAAATGAGTAGTGGTGCCACATGTATCTTTCTTTGTACATACATTTTCAAAAATGAAACATGTAAAATCTCATCATAGATCAGCATTAATATATGAACAGTTGCAATCTATTTTTGATGACAGGAAAATAACTTTGACCCCCCCAATTAGATAAAAAGTTAGGACCAGGCACAGTGGCTCATGCCAGTAATCCCAGCACTTTGGGAGGCTAAGAGGAGCAGATCACCTAAAGTCAGGAGTTCAAGACAGGAGTTAAAGACCAGCCTTGCCAACATGGTGAGAGCCCGTCTCTACTAAAAATACAAAAATTAGCCAGGTGTGGGGGCATGTACCTGTAATCCCAGCTACTCAGGAGGCTGAGGCATGAGAATCACTTGAACCCAGGAGGCAGATGTTGCAGTGAGCCAAGATCATGCCATTGGACTCCAGCCTGTGTGACAGAGTAAGACTTCGTCTCAATAAAATAAAATAAAATAAAATAAAATAAAATAAAATAAAATAAAATAAAATAAAATGTTAGAACACTTTTACCTCCAATTAAGCAAAATTTTACTTTCCTAATTTAAAAAAAGAAATGCTATTCCCTCCAAAAGAAACTCATTCTTCTTCTTAACAGGCCTGCATTTAAAAAATTGTATTCAACTATTCTATTTTGAATTTCATCAATAAAAACTTTGTGGAAATCCATTTTCTCTCTTATTATTTAAGTACCTACATAATATCTTCAATTTTGTCTCTTGACCCGTGAAGTCTAAAATCTTTCCTATCTAACAATCTACAGAAAAAGCTTGCCAATCATGGTGATTCTATTCTCTTGCTTGTGATTTTAAAGGTGGGTGTTTGGCCCAGTTCTGACCAATGAGATGTGAGAGTCAATGTGCTGGACACTTCTGGAAATGCTCCCTTCTTCCTCTGGATATTGTTTCAGATGGCATGTTGGCAACTATAACAGCTATGAGGGAAGCTGGGCTGAGGCCTGGCTACAGGCTGCAGGGTGCCCTGCAGATGGGCAGGCAGAAAGATGGAAGAAAGTGTGTCCCTGTGCTGTGGATGGGCCCTGAGTTAGACAACCCTAGAACCTTCCTACCTTGGGACTTCCTGTCATGTGAGACAATAAATGTTATTATCTTTTAAATTATTTGAGTCAAGAGTTTTCTGATGCTTGTTGTCCAAAGCATTGAAATCACCTCACAACATCTCATGGCTCCTTCTCATCATAGAGGGTCATGTAAATGTCCCCTCCTCAGAGAAGCCTTCCCTGCTTCCACTAAGGAAATAGTCTGTGACACCCCCCCCACCCACTTAGTTACTCTCACTAGCATGCATCACTATCTGTAATTCTCTTACTAGGCAGTTTCCCCTTGCTCAAGCATAAGCTTCCTGAGATCAGGGCATTTTCTCATGCACCTGTTACCCCAGGGCTTAGAACACAGTCTGATACCAAGTAACGCTTCATAGACATTTATAGAATAATAAAATACTACTAATATTTAACTGTTATTTAGTCACATTATTAATTATTGTATTATTAATATGAATATTTATTATAAAATTGAATTATTAGTAACTTATTACTAACAAAATATTAAAATTAATTATGAAGATTGCTAAAAGACATTAATATTTACTTCTAATAAATATGCATAGTGTTTATTATTCAAGCTAACATTTTTATATGTGTTCAGTGCATGCCATACTCGGTGCCTGAGCTTATTATATATCCCTCAATTAACCCTTATAATTAATTATAATCATGAGTATTACATAAGTATTATTGTCATTACAGAAGACTATCAAAGTTCATTTTCTTTTAAGCAATCTATACTACCAGTACAAGCTACGGCAATACAATAATAATGATAATAACAATATATATACTTAAAGACCAGCAAACTTAAATTGGACTCATTGTTTTGCACCCGTGACCTTTCTAGTGGGAAACGGCACTGAACTGCAGTATTTCTGTCCCAGTCCTCAGCCTCGCCTCCCTTCAGGAGGAACGTCTAGCCAGAAGACAAGGAGGGAGCATGCTCCCCAGGGGGACATTTCAGACCCAATTTTCTTCTGCAGATAATGATGGTTATAGCATCTGGCATCTGACTTGAGGCCTGCCCTTTCCTCCTGAAGGACACCCCGTGGTGACACACAGTAATTGTCCAGCTCCTCTCAGGGTCCTAGAGTTATGCAGAGAGGCTACGGCCAATCTCATGTTCTCTTTGATAACTTCTATAAGAGCTGGCCAATTACCGTCTTCCCCAAGCCCACTTCTGGGATGCTGGTTGATTCCATTCCCGCCCCCTCCCAACCCCAAGACTCCCCACCCTTTCAGCCAAAAATGTTATGTTCTGGTTTTCAGATGATCTCTGCTTTAAATTGAATAATTTTTTATAACAATATCTCCCTGTGCCAAATTCCTGCTGATGTCTTAAAAAGGGCATATATATAAGAAGTAATGAGCATTTCTCTAGGTCAATAATTTTTGTCATTCTTTTTTCAATTTATTTTTTATTTTACATTATACACACACACACACACACACACACACACACACACACACACACACACACGCATGTATTTTTCTTTTCTTAAGGTAGAGTCTTGCTCAGTCACCCAGGCTGAAGTGCAGTGGCGTGATCTCAGCTCACTGCAAATTCTGCCTCCCTGGTTCAAGCGATTCTCATGTCTCAGCCTCCAGAGTAGCTGGGATGACAGGCATGCACCACCATGTCTGGCTAATTTTTGTATTTTTAGTAGAAATGGGGTTTTTCCATGTCGGCCAGGCTGGTCTCAAACTCCTGACTTCAGGTGATCTGCCCGACTCAGCCTCCCAAAGTGTTGGGATTACAGGCGTGAGCCACTGCCCCCGGCCCCTGCCTTCGTCATTCTAATGACAGTTTTCATAGCAACAATGTTTATCTTTTTATGTATAGCAAATTTGAAGGATGTAGTTGAGATGATCTAATCTAAAATATATGCTTTGTGGGCTCTGCAGCATCCCCAAAATTTACTGCAGGCATTCCTGGAACTCTTCAAAGAGATGAGGGGAGGGGACTTATACTTTGGTCCAAAGCTGTCCAAGAGAATGCTCTGTGATGATGGAAATGTTCCATATTTGTACTGAACAATACAGTACCCACTAGCCATTTGTAGCTATGAGCCATGGAAAAGTGGCTGGTGTGACTGAGGAAGCAGAATTTTAATTTAATTAAATTTTACAGCCACATATGGCTGGTGGCTACCACAGTGGACAGCGCAGATCTGGGGATGCCGATTGATGACAGAGTTGCTTCACGATCACAGCTGTGCTCCTGGAAGTGAAGCAGCAGTGAGGACACTTAATCATCTTCCTCTGCAACCTCTAGAACCCAGCCAGTAGTTATTAATGATAAAAATAACAATGCACTGTACATGAAGCTTTCATCCAGCTCACTTTAATCTTCACAAAAATCCTCTTAGGTCCTATCCCAAATTTAGAGACCGAACAGTCATACTGCTCGACCGAAGACACAGAGATCTTTGGCTCAAGGTCCTGTGTATGTT
Organism: Papio anubis; assembly: GCF_008728515.1. Taxonomy (NCBI): domain Eukaryota; kingdom Metazoa; phylum Chordata; class Mammalia; order Primates; family Cercopithecidae; genus Papio; species Papio anubis. The sequence continues at coordinate 80,830,420 of NC_044977.1, forward strand.
CTGCTATGCACTGCTTGGTTGTTTTCTAATTTTACAAAGATTCTATAAGCAAGATTGTCCCAGTTAAAGATCAGACAGCTGCCACCTAATCAGAAAGCAGGAAAAGTGTAGCTCAGCTTAGCTACAAGGGCTCTGCTAGTGGGTAAGAGAAGAGAGGGTGAGAAGGGAGGGCAGATGAGACGTACAGAGCCTGGAGGACATGATGAGATGCACACCACCACCACTGACTGTGCTGGGCGCTGGCCACGGGGATTTGGATTCATCCCACTGTGTGAGGGCTGTATTATTTTCCCATTTTCCAAATGAGAAAAAGGAGTGCTCTGAGAGTTGACACTAAGCCTGCTAAGATTTGTTCAACTTATGCAATGGACAAAATTCTAGCTCATGTGCTTCCAGCACTCCAGACAGCCCTACCCAAATGAATGGCCAAAGCCAGATCAAACCTAGAGCAGAAACAAAAAAGCAGTGGAGTTGAGGTCTTTGTCAGGATGACCAGAGAAAGGCTAGTGCTGTCTATAATGCTCCTAAAATTCTCTCACACACCCTCTTCTTGCAAGCTGAGGCCAGAGTTTCAGATCTCACAGAAGTTAATTCTTCTTTGTGTTCTGGGACAAGTGGTCCCAGGATGCTGGATGCGTGGGAGAGAGACCAGCACAGCCTCCATGTGACTGGTGGTTCAGAACTGCTCTACTGGAACGATATTGCAGAGAAAGATGAGTCTGGTGTTTAAGACCTGGGATCATAGAGTCTTCAGACCAGAAGGATGACAATCTAGCCCACGCACACCTCCTACCCCCATGGGACTGTATCTAGACTAGAGGCCATTAACCTGTCTCCCCTGAGATTGCTCTCAGGGCCAAGGCTTTAGGAAGGAAGAAGGGAAAGAAAAAAGGGTGGACAAAGAATAAAGGGAGGAGCCCGATGAGGAAGGGAGAAATAGGTGGCAACTGCCCCCACAGGAGCTCCCGTGGGCCCAGGAGGCCCTGACAACACCAACACTGGTACTCACAGTAGGAACTCACAGGTGTCATCCTGCTGAGGCCTCCAGACCTTGTGACCACTCCTGCAACACTCCCAGCTCCACCTCTGGCTCTAGCTGCACTGGCTAAGTTCTTTGTTTCTGGTCAGTCTCAGCTTAAATTCTGCCTCTTCTAAGAAACCTTCCCTGATCCCCATTTCGATTTCTGTGCACCTGTTCTTTCCTCCCTTGGCTACTTCCTCCCTACCTACTTATCTGTCTTTTTCCTCCTGTAGGCTCCAGGAGGACAAGGTACCTGAATCAAGGGAGCCTCCTGTGTCTACCACATGGTAATGATGTTAATGATAACACCAACAAGAATTGACATTCCTTGAGTAATCACTATGTGTCAAACATGGTTCTAAGCACTTTATGTGTATTAGTTAATTTCGTTTTTATAAGAAGCCCATGATATAAGTGATATTGTTATCTTCATTCTGCAGAGGAGAAATGTGAAGCACAGAAAGGTAAGCAAACTTGCTTAAGGCACACAGCTAGTAGGCGGAAGGGCTACAATTTGAACCCAGGCAGTTTGATTTCAAACTGTTACCATGAATCACTTTGCTAAGTTTCTGAATATGCTGAGTGCCCACCTGTGTTAGCCTATTCATTTCCTTACTGGTTTTGTGGTTTTATTGTGTACATCATCCATCTTACTTAAACCATGATAGAATGTCTCCGCGAGACCAGATAAAAATATTTGTAGCTCTGTCCGCCAATACTCCAAATGTCATTGAAGAAATAGCAAGGAATCTAATGTGTTGTTTGCATAGGCTGTGATATGTTAATTAATAAGTATTTCAAATATTTCATATGTGATGTGCACGTTCCCCTTTAGTGAACCATAAATTTAGATATAGGATTGGAGAAATTTCTAGAGCATGTTTGGGGACAATCTGTAGTCCGTAAAGGCACGGTTCTGGGTGAGACACAAGCAGGAACTGTGAGAATGACTAGGACGCCGTCTCCCTGTAATAAAGGCAATGTGGTCACCTGAATGCCTTAAACTCTGGTGTTGTTTGGTTCACTGAATGAAAGTAAGTAAACATTTTAGTCACTCCTGATTCTGAAATAGGCAGGAAACTCATCATACATGCCATCTCAGCAGCAAAGCCCACTCAAGCTGGCTTAAGTACACAGAGGGTGATGTGAGAATACGCTGAGAACCTCATGAAACCCAGCAGCAGAGGCTCTGATGGGTTCCGGATTGCAGAACCTGGTTCATTCTAGGAACTACCTACCTGGAGTCCACACAACTTTTTGTTGTTGTTTATGTTTGGCACATATATGTTCAGGGAAAATGAGTGTGTCTTGGACAGGCTGGATACCCAGCCATGGTGAGTGGGGGCATGAGGGACAGTAGGCAAATAATATGTTCATGTCCTAATCCCTGGACCTATGAATACATTAGGCTACACAGCACAGGAAATCAGCTTGCAGATGGAATTGAAGTTGTTAATTGGTTGACTTTATTATCCTGGATTATGCATTTGGGCCCAATGTAATCACAAGTGTCCTTAAAAACGGAAGAGAAAGACAGGAGTGTCGGTCCAAGGGAGATGTGACTGTGGAAGAAAGGCACGCAGAGATGCGACATTGCTGTCTTCAAAGATGGAGGAGGGTGCTGTGAGCCCAGGAAAAGGCAGGCAGATGCTAGAAGCCATAAAGAGTAAGAAACGGCCTCCAGAAAGGAAGGTAGCCCTACCAACACCTTGATTTTAGCACAGTGAGACTGTCTCACATCAGACTCCAAGATTATGAGATAATAAATGTCTGTGGTTTTAGACCACGAAGTTTCAGATAATGTGTTTCAGCAGCCGCAGGAAACCAACACAGGGGATAGGGAGGCAAGGAGACCTGGAGGTGGTCCTGTCTGGGGATGGTTTTAACCCTCATTGCTCACTCCTTCCTGTGTGAGTATGACTGGAGAGACCCAGGTGTGTGCGTCTCTCGAGCATCCTTCTAGGCCACTTTGAGGGCATTTCTCACAACTTAACTGCAAAATACAAAGGTAAGAGTGCTGCATTTCCTGACACAGGTTGAGCCCTCTAAATGACAAAGACAAAACCAAAACAACAAAGCCTCTGCTTCTGATTTAAATAACTGAAGTTCTTTGGGCCTAAAGTGCCCAGAAAAATAGCTTTTCTTCTTTTTCATCTTCCCTAATGGTCAGATTTTGAAAAATCCTAACGGTGATGGCTAATGGCAGAATCCCTTTTCTCTCTTCCGTCTTCATCCTGGGGTCAATGAGATTGGATGTGAGTAAGCAAAGGCTTACAGACATGGGAGGATGGAGCTCAGGGATGACCCTCACCAGCCCGGCCAAGTGCTTGGAGAAAACGTTCAGGTGATTTTCTTTAATAGGTGCAGTTTAAACATGAAGACAGACTGAATGGAGGAGAGAGTTTACTGCTCTCTGACCTTGGCTGTGTGTTTTTCTTCATCTCCTGTCAAGTTCAGCACCAAGAACAAACAATTACCGATCAGCTGGAACATGAGAATGCAAAGGCCAGGCGACAATGAGGGAACTCCGAGGTGAGGCCAAATTGAATCCTAGAAAATGCAGCTTCTCTGTAACTGCCCAGGGGGAGATGGACTTGTGTCTAGAGAGTTTTAAAGTCATATGGAAGGACCAAGCTGTGGGAACTGTGTGTTCTCTGTGTGAGCTGTGTGATCCTGGGCAGGTTATTTAACCCCAGGAGCCTGGTCCACCGTTCACGGCGGGTGGTAAAAGCTGCCCTACAGCGTGGTGGTGAGGAGCTCTGGGAGGGCTTCTCTGAAGCAAAGCCCACTTGAGCTGGCTCAGGTAAAGAGAGAGTGGTATGAGGATACACCGAGAACCTCATAAAACCCAACAGCAGAGGCTCTGATAAGTTCTGGATTGCAGAACCTGGTTCATTCTAGGAACTACCTGCCTGGAATCCACAAAGATTTTTGTTGTTTTTGTTTTAAACTTAATCTCTTAATAGATTTTTAAAAACTGACTTAATAGATTTTTAAAAACTGATATATAATTTACATACAATAAAGTATCTAAATCATGAAATTCACAAGCTCAGTGAATTTTTATATATGAATACAACCATGTAACGACCACCCCACACCAAAATATTAATAGATATATAGATCAGGAGTCAGCAAACTCAGGCCTACAGGCCAAATCTGGTCTGCTACTGGTTTTGTGGTTTCATGAGAACACCACCACGCCTATTGTTTATGTCTTGTCTATGGCTGTGTCAGTAGTTGCCCCAGAGACCTTGCAGCTGCCAAGCCTAAATCATCAGCAGCTAGCCCTTAAAGAAATAGTTACCCTCTCCCTGATAGACAGCCCACCCAGCACTGCCTTCTCTACCCGCTGGTATCCTCCCACATAACTCTTTTCACCTATTTTATTGTAGGTTAATTTTGCTTGTTTTCAAGCTTTGTATACATGGAATATTATAGTTCTTATTCCTTATTCTCTCCACGTCATGTCTGAGATGCAGCCACGATGCATGGCACTCTCTCAAGTACCCTCTTCATGCAACTCAGTTACAGGCCTGGCATTCTCCCTCTGTCCCGCATGCTGGCTTGCTCCCCTCTCACTGTCAGGTACCTCCTGACGCTGTCCCTGACAGCCTCAGGGATGCCCTGGGCCCTCTCTCTACAGTAGCGGTTCTCAATTCTTTCTCTCTCTTAATCCTCTATTGCTGAACCATGAATGCCCCTGGAAATCTCGTCAGAACTAGGGATCCTTTTCTCAGATAAATGCATAGGTAGTGAAATGCTTATCTGAAGATCAAGCTTTGTTGTTGATTTAAAATTTTTTTCTCCCTGCATTGGTGAGAGAAGCTTCAGAAATCCACCTTGAATTCACAAAGCTTTGCCTCACATAAGAAAAGAAAGCAGGGGAGAGAGAAAACCCCGTTATCACTTTGAGTTTCACTTAAAAGGGTATGTGAAGCACAGGTATTCCTGTGATTGGGACAAGGAGAAGGAAGATAGGATGCTCTGCATTTTGAGATCCTGTCCCCTGGAAGATAAAAGGACAGGACTGTGGGTCCACATTACACCAGACACCAGGACAGGCACTGACCCAGCCCCTGTGGTGCCCTGGAGCACTGAGATCTTGAGCCAGCTCTAAGAGACTATTTCAGTTCTCCGTCCAGGAACCACACAGGCCTCATTCCATCAAGACAGCGATGACATCTGCTGTTGACTGAGGAGACCAGGCTTTGACCAAATGCAACATGGCACCAGGGAGCATCAGTAGCAGTGGACTGATCAGTGTCCAGAGTTTTCTTGGCTTGAATATGGGAACTGGATGGAGCCCTTTAGCACCGCGGAACCTCAGAGTTCTTGGATTACTCATGGGGTAAGAGGGTCCTGAGAAGGTCATAGTGAAATTTTTGCTAAGGAGTGAAGCAAGTAAGTAATCAGTAAATAAGTTGTGTGACCTGACTTGCACCTCAAATTTGTGAATCTGCTCATACCATTTATACATACAAACCCCAAATTTCACAAAGAATTGAAATGGGTTTGTGGACCCCAGGCTAAGAATCTCAGTTTAATAATCTATCCTTTCTGCTTCAGTTGTCACTGAAAATTAGGGGGGACTTTTTGCACTTAGAGAAAGTAATTGGCCAAGCTAATATTTTAATTAGGTCACCAAAATCCCAGCCTGGCTGGTCTGCGGGTCAGCTGTTCTTACGTCAGGCTTGTAACCCTAGAAGCAGGCACGTGTGACCTCAAACATGGCCCCTGGGCAGTGGGGCTGGGGCAGTTTCCCTTAGATGGAAGTGTGAGCAGGACAGGCACTGTGACTCTCCAAGGAGTTTTAGAGATGACTGAGGAAGCTGCAGCCAACTCTCTGTATCAGTAGGCTTCTCATCCATGAATTCAACCAACCATGGATGGAAAATATATAGAAAAATAATCCCACAAAAACTCCAAAAGCAAAACTTGAATTTGTTGCACACCAGGTACTCCATTGAATCCATGAGAATGAAATAATATGTAGGGTTGTATTTGGGATTAGAAATAGTCCAGAGATGATTTAAAGTATATGGAAAGATGTGCATAGGTTACATGCACCTACTACATCGATTTATGTCAGAACTTGAGTATCTGTTGATTTTGGTATCTAAGGAAGGTCCTGGAACCAATTCCCCACAGATACTGATAGATGACTGTACTTAGGAAATGCAACGATGAAACCAAGTTGATCGTCAATAAATGGTAGCTACGAGGATAATGATGAGGAAGAATTATGACTCATGACATGAATCAACCCCAAGAGAATCACTTCTGGGGGTCTTTTCTCGTGCTCTTTCTCTCGGTGATGCTGATTGCATTGGTGTCAAATGTACACAGGTGGACAAGTCTATGGAACACAGGCATCTGATGAGGACACCCATTTAAAGAAATCAGAGGAGGGAAATGAAAAGTGTCCCCTCAAGTCATTAAAATACAGGTAGGTTTGAGGCTTCCTGAAAAAAGAATCTAATACATACTTTAAGAAGGATTAAATAAAGATATCGCACAGCAATCTGAATAGGAGTATTGTCTGAATGATTATAAAAGTTGTTCTTTTCATCTCATAAATTTATGTAATTAAACTAATGTCACAGTTTGCTCTTGCATGGTGGCAACATGACAGGAGTGCAGAATTTTTACTCCACTCCTGGCTAATTAGGATGACGTGTGATTCTATTTCTTAATTGCAAATGTTCTTCTGAATTTTGTGCTCAACACTCCCCCTTTCCTCTTTTAAAACCTGATGTCTAAGTAGTTATAAATAAGCCTCCCAATCCAGAACATTTTGAATGTGATTTGGCTCTATTTTCTTTTAATCCTAAGTTAGTTTAGGTGTCAGTAACAATTTGAAAAGAGTTAAAAAATGAAGATATGCCCTGAGCTCTGGAGAAGGGGATGAGAATGTTCTGCTTCATTCAGGTTACCACCCTAAGCCTAACCCTAAGAGGGACATGCATGGTTCCAGGTGAGAGAGAAAAAGTCCAGACATCTTTGAACTTTATTTTTCTCCTCTTGCTTTGGAGAATTTCTTTTAGAGAACATATAATTTTCTTCCAAATGTGCCAAGATATTGTAGAAAAATTTCAGTGGTCATCCACACTTTTGCCTACCACACATGTCACTTAAAATGAGTCCTGATTTTCTCATCTGTGATGTGAAGGGCTTAAATCCATCCTTCCATCCATCCATCCATCCATCCATCCATCCATCCATCCATCCATCCATTCATTCATTCATTGATGTATATTACTAGCATTTTCAGAGTGCCTAGGACATTTGTTCAGGCACCTATGGATGAAAGATAGTGTTTGACTTAAAAGAACTCACAAGCAGGGAAGAGAACACTGCACAGACATTAAGAGGACAGATTCTGAAGTTAGATGACCTAAGTCTCAGCTTCTCCCTCTTATCAGCTGTGGACCTTTGGATAAGTCTCGTTATGTCTCTAAGACGTCTTTATATTTAAAATGAAGATATTAATATCAGTATAATAGGACAGCTATAACGGTTAAACAATACCTGCAAAGCACATTGAACAGCAGAACAATCCATATTAGAGCTGCTAAATTATTATTGTCAAATGCCTTTAAATTGCTCTACTATGAGTATATAGATAATACTTGAAGGACACGAAGAAGGAAGCCATTAGTTCTTCCTGGAATAGATGAAAGGAGAGCAGGCAACGTTTTAGAGGAGGTGATACTGGGTTGGATTTTGTAGGATGAGTAGGAATTTACAACATAGAAAGAGAGGTAGAATGCTGAAGGTCCATGTGAAAATGCACAGAGTTTATTTCTAAGAATGGACAGTAGTGTTTTAAGCTACACCACTGGCACAGGCAGGTAATGGCAGAGATAAATCTAGAAAGGACGCCCAGGTGTGCATTATCAGTAACATATTAATCAGAAGGCTTTCAGTTGATAATAACAAGAAACACAGCTTGAATTTGCCCAAACAATAAAAATGTTTTATTGTTTTAGACCCAGGTAAATTCACAACTTTTACAAATATAAATACCTGCATGGTCAGGTTTAGCACTGGTTTGGTCCCATGACTCAATCTTGTTACCAAAAGCTGGCTTCTTTATATTTCTAGTCTTTCCTCGTTTGTATGTCTTCCTCATCCTAATATTGGATGGTCCTCATGCTCACAGGGTGGCTGCCAACTACCAAGGTTATATGCTTGCCAAGGAACATCCAGGGAAGAAAGAATGCCTGACCCTGAGATGATCTAATGAGAGCCCTGGGCTTTATATTATAAACCAATCTCTAAGGCTAGAGAAAGACATGGACTGGCTGACTTAGGCCTGGGATATCCCAGTGAATGACTATGACAACAGGTATGGGAATTTTTGGTTTTTTTTTTTTTTTGGCTTAGACCAATCTGAGCCACCTTTGAAGTTGGAGGGCCAGTCTTTGTAAACCATGTGGCTGCTATACAAAGGGAGAGGAATGGGATGGATAGAGGAAGGCCTATCATATGGTTCATCCCAGAAGACTTGTAGGCCATGACATAGAGTTTGGAGTTTACACTGTGGACAATGAGAAGTCACTTATAGGCAAAGATTCACATATTAGAAATAACTCTGGAGGCAGTTCTGGAACCAACTGGGACAAGAAAACCAGTTCACACCTAGTTTATCTCTTAGGTCTTCTGTAGAGAAAACATCCCAACTCCACTGAGTAAACAGGTATGCTGGGCAAGCACTGTGTATTGTTTGCACCAGAAACCTCGCTTCTCAGGTTCAATTTCAGCTCAGAATGTTGAAATGCTCACAACTCCCAAGCTGCCAACAGTAATGGACCAATCACTGTTGTAAAATTCAAAGTGTTTTACATTACCTCTAAGTCTGTGCACTCAAGAGTTTCAGCCTGCAAACCGCTTCCATGACACGTGAGAACCAAATGGGAGAATCCATTAGAGGTGGCATAGGGAGGGTGTAAGAACCAAGGACTGGAACCGCACAGACCCCCTGGAAGTGACATCACCTCGCTGAGTCTCTGACCACTCCTCTGTAAACCAAAGTAATAATACTAACCTCATAGGATTGTTCATTTGCCACTTTAACAGACATTTATTGAGCACAAACTATATACCAGATCCTGTACTGAAGCCCAGGATGAAGGAACTGAGCAAACATGTGTCACATCCTTAGCAGAGTTTCTGCCAATTCTGGAAAGAAAAAGTGAACAGAGCCTGAAATACCAGGTGAATGGGAACCCGTGGGGATGAGGAAGACATCATTTGAACACTTCTCATAGTAATACCGATGAAGGCTCAAAGATTATCTGGGTCCTCTGAAGTCTGGCCATAAGGCATAGTAGTCACAGATGGAGGCCACTGGCATGTACTTTCTCCCCTGGTAAATAGAAAAAGATTCAGGGTTCCTCGCTGCGCCCCTACCCTGAGGTGACCCAGGAAATCTTATTTGATACCCACCATCAAGTCACTTAAACAGTGTTTCAAGACCCAAATAATGAGCTTTCTCAGTTTAAAAAGTCAAACAACTTTGACTTTTTCTATCTGTTCAGCTCAGAGCTGAAATGATGTATTCAGGGTAACATGTTTCAAGAGAACTTGGACAAACTCATATTTTAAAAATAGACTGATTTCCTACTGTGCCATGAGCACAGCAGTGCTTCCTTGGTTGTGTTTCAAATGATGGCCTCACCACCACCCCCAGAGCCCTGATGAGAGAGAGCCCTGGAAATAAACGAGCTCTGTGCAACACGGCATGCAGAGAAGCTTCCTCCTGGAGAAGAATGAGCCTCTGAGCAAGGCGGAGGGGGCCCACACACACATTTTCCCCTCAAAATACTACCGCAAGGCAGAAGATGGCTTAAATTGCTATGATTTGTGATCTGGAAATGAATATGTATTTTTATTGCAGTATTCATTATACAGAGTACAACAAGTTTTGCTTAAAGCTATCTCTATATCACTTGATATGAATGTTATATTGTATTTTGTGATGCACAACTTCTTGAAGAAATATTTTACAGAGATTAATAATGAGATGTTTGAATGTATGCTCCTGGAGCTCACTGATGGAACTACTGTTTCCGTCTTTCTCCCCGGAGCCAGTTTGACTCCAGGCTGACATGTTGGTGACAGCGCTTCACAAAAGGCTTTTGTGCTCTACTTTATGCAAGCTCTGGTTAAAGTATGGAGCCTAAAACTGAGTGAGAGAACTTTCAGAAAGCAGCAAGAAGCTAAAGGCAGCACTTTTGTGCCAAGGTAATAAAGGAAAAAATGTGTGTACCAAATGGCATTATCTTTAGAATAAAATGATTAGATGAATTGGATGTTCCCCAAGTTTGTGCAAATGAGGCCATGCAGAAAATAAATTTCCCAACAAAAATTTGAGACAGTATCGAGGATTTTTCAGTGATGGCATGTGTCCTACCTCAACTTCCTCTTCATGGTGAAAGTACCCAGTCCACAGCCTCAGCTCAGGTAAGCAGCACCAGTCCCTGGGGCCACTGGCTGGAGCAGAAGTGACCACTGACCCAAGGCTGGCCCATTTACAAGTTGGCCAGAGACCACCCAGGTGGCCCTTTAGCCAAGGGGCTGTTTCCATCCTGGATAGGAACTAGAAAATTCACAGATGCCTGGAAAGTGGATGGTGGGTGGTGGGGCAAGCAGCTGTGTCCCCTTAGAAGCAGAATAGCAGAGAGAAGATCCACACTCCCATTGTCCAGGTCCCTAGAGCTCCCTTGGGTCCTGAATGGACAATGGACATCTGATTCCACTCTTGTAAGATCCTTATCTCCCTCAGTTCCTATTGTCTGCATTTCCCTGGGTTTCCCATGTCTATCTTCACAGTTAACAAGAATTCTCATCCCAACCACACCACCCTATTATTTGAGTTCACTTGAAGGATGTGTTTTGTAGTTGACATCTGTTGCTTTTCCTGAATAGCATCCATTTCCCTTTGTTCAAGTCACAATGCTTCTTCACTCTCAGCTATCTGGTTGGGGTGGGGCACACAGCACCCTAGCTCCAAAGGTGGGCATGTGATAGAGACCTGGCCAATCAGAGTCCCACATACCCCTGGCCACACTGATTGCTTCCGGGATGGACACATGACCCAAGTTTGAGGCTGTGGTTAAAACTATTAGGAAATGAACTTCTCTTCCACTAGTGTAATATAAGTCTAGAGTGGCTGGGGTTCCAGCAAGTGAAGGGAACTTACCTAAAAGCTAAATCAACACCACTGAAATGCAGAGAGATGGATTCAGGTTCATATGATTTGGGATCGTGGATCTAGCCATATCTGAAGCTTGTTGAGCTCTGGACTTAAACAAAATTTTTAATTAATGTTTTATTTTATAATGGCTCTAGATTTACAAATAAGTGTGAGGATAGTGTAGAGGGTTGTCACATACTCCACACCTGATTTCTCCTACTGTTAACATTTTATAGCATTGTACATTACCACTAGTCAGCCAATATTAATATGTTATTAACTGAAGTCTATACTTTATACAGATTTCCTTAGTTTTCACCTAATGTCTTTCTTCTGCTCCAGGATGCCATCCAGGGGACCTCATTACAATTAGTCATCATGTCACCTTAGGCTCCTCTAGATGGTAACAGTTTCTCAGACTTGCCTTGTTTTGGGTGACCTTGACAGTCTTGAGGAATACTGATCAATGTTTTATTGAGTATTCCTCAATGGAGGTTTCTAATGTTTTTCTCATGGTTAGCCCGGGATATGGGTTTGGGGGAGTTAGACCACATGGCAAAATGCCATTGTTATCACACCATATCATGTTAATTTTGATCACTTGACTGAAGTATTATTTATAGGTGGCTCCTCTGTTAAGTCACTCTTTTTCCCCCTTTCCATATTGTTCTCTTTGAAAATAAGTCATGTTGTGTACCCCAAACTTATGGAGTTATGCTCCTCCCTTTTGAGGACACAGGGTCTAAATAAATTATTTAAAATTCTTCTACATGAGAGATTTGTCTATTCTTGGCCCAGTGCAGTGGCTCATGCCTATAATCCCAACACTTTGAAGGCTGAGGCAGGAGGATTCCTTGAGTCCAGGAGTTTGAGACCTGGCTAGGTAACATAGAGAAACCTCGTCTCTACAAAAAGCAATTTTTTAACTATCTGGGTGTGGTGGCACATCCCTGTAGTCCCTGCTACTTGGGAGGCTGAGGTGGGAGGATTACTTAAGCCCAGGAGTTCAAGGTTGCAATGAGCTGTGATCATGCCATTGCACTCCAGCCTGGGCAACAGAGTGAGACCCTAACTCAGAAACAAAAATGAAAGAGAGAGAGAGATTTGTCTATTCTCCCTCATTATTTACTTATTCAATCATTTATGTGAGTACGGATTCATTTCATACTTTGGCTTATAATTTACACTTCTTTATTTTGTTCACATTGTCTCAGTTTTGGCCATTGTGAGTCTGTTAATTGGTTTCTGTGTCCTTTTGATGTATTCTATCTGTGTTTGTGTTCACGCATGTGTGCTGTGTTTTGAACACTTTCTTTATTATTATTATACTTTAAGTTCTAGGGTACATGTGCACAACTTGCAGGTTTGTTACATATGTATAGATGTGCTATGCTGGTGTGCTGCACCCATTAACTCGTCATTTACATTAGGTATTTCCCCTAATGCTATCCCTCCCCATCCCCCCGCCCCACGACAGACCCCAGTGTGTGATGTTCCCCTTCCTGTGTCCAAGTGTTCTCATTGTTCAGTTCCCACCTATAAGTGAGAACATGCGGTGTTTGGTTTTCTGTCCTTGCGATAGTTTGCTCAGAATGATGTTTTCCAGCATCATCTATGTCCCTACAAAGGACCTGAACTCATCCTTTTTTTATGGCTGCATAGTATTCCATAGTGTATACGTGCTACATTTTCTTAATCCAATCTATCATTGATGGACATTTGGGTTGGTTCCAAGTGTTTGCTATTGTGAATAGTGCCGCAATAAGCATACATGTGCATGTGTCTTTATAGTAGCATGATTTATAATCCTTTGGGTATATGCCCAGTAATGGGATTGCTGGGTTAAATAGTAATTCTAGTTCTAGATCCTTGAGGAATCGCCACACTGTCTTCCACAATGGTTCAACTAGTTTACACTCCTACCAACAGTGTAAAAGCTGAACACTTTCTTACTTTCTGATTCTATCAGATGTTTCAGGCTCACTATTGTATATTCTCTGCCCCAGTTCTAGAATCAGCCATTTCTCCAAGGAGCCCTGAGTTCTTTTTATTGCAGAATGGTATTGGAAACCAAGATCAGGGCACTGAGTATAACTATGGATTTTCTAATTATGTGAGCCAATTCATTCACCTCTTCTTTTCCCCCTTAAGTCTATTTTACTTGAATTTGCTGTCACTTGAGACCAAAAAATTTAATTAATAGAGATACAAAGATATAATACATCTCCCCCCAAGTCATCAACTCAATGAAAGAACCGCATGACTCTTGCTGTCATTTCTAAGCTGGTGAGGCAGGATTCCTGCTGCACAATACAATTCATGCTATGGTGTTCAGTGCCCTCAGTGAGGCCCCCATGACTTTAAAGGTATATATTCCAGGCTTCTGAAAAGTTAAAAACCTTTCACTAGTTTTGGAATTTCTCTCATGCTGTCCTGTTTTTTTTTTCTTTCATAGAACCTATTTGCCATTATATTTTTATTTTTGCCTATTTGTTCAATGCCCATATTCTTCAGCACGCTGTGAGCTCCACCAGAGAAGACGACAGTCTATCTTACTCTCGACTCTACCCCTAGTCTTATCCAGCGTGTTGATTGGCACATACCCAGCACTCCAAAAATATTTGTTGGATGCATATGTGAAGAATGAATGATCCATCAATCCTGGACCCATGTCTCCCTGTCTTAATATCTGGAGATATCAGAAAACTAGTTATGTATACCACAGAATATGAGAGAAAGGTATCAAGGAAACCTAGAGAAGGAAGGAAACAATGACAGCTAGGGTAGGATAGAAAGTCATAAAAACTATGTAGGACAGGGCATTTGAGCCAAAACTTAGAGGTAAGTAGAAATTCACCAGGGACACAAAAAAAGCCAGGGCTGGTTGCACTGGGAATGGCATTCCAGACAGTAAGTTAGGCGTGGGCATTGATGTGGAGATGTAACAGGACTTGCATCAAGATGAGAGACCTGGAGTAACTCCAGGGAAGGGTGAAGAAGGGGGTTAAGGGCCTGGGGCAACAAAGGGAAGCCACTGGAGATTATACAGCAGGGAGGTAGCATATTCTGATCTGGGGTTTAGCAGATTATTTTGGGAGATGGAGGGGAGGACTGAGAATAGAGGAAGAAGAGAGAGAATCTGGGACAGTGTTGCTGAGGGCTGGGACAAGGCCCCTGGATATAGGAGAGAGGCATGGAGAGGGGTGAGAGCGGAGGGTGAATCTGCATATTCCTGGAACAGTTGGTGTGCAGAATCGGGTGCATAGGGTTCTTAAGAACTGACTGTGCACCCCTCTCCCAACTCACATTCTGTAGTGTTATATTGGAAGCTTGAAATCGACCATGGTAGTAACATACTACAGAAATTGGCAAGCCCTCAGGGCTTTTTCCCCTTCCTCTCTTATTCTTTTTCTTCTGGACAGTCAGCATACCACTACCAGAAAGGCAGTCAGAGGTTCTAGAGGGAAAAATGCATCTGTGTTTTGCTTTTTTTCTACTGCTTTTGGGTCAGGTTCCTAAGTGGATCTGTGCTGGTGGCAAATTCTGAGTGAACTGGTTACATAAGAGATCCTTGTGCAAGCAAACGAGAAGAACAGCAATAAGGCCTGTCTTTTCAGCAAAGAGGAATCAGTCTGGATTTAACTCTTGGAGCCTGTTCAATATTTTTATATATAAATATAATTTCTAAGTAATAATTACTCTTGCTGTGATAGAGACGGGATGAGAGGTGAAAGAGAGAGAGAGAATGGGAGAGAGACAGGCACAGAGAGACAGAGGAAAAAGATAAAAAATAAAAGAAAGGAAGAGGGAAAAAGGAAAGAAAGGAGGGAGAGGACAAAGGAGGGAGGGGAGAAGGAAGGAAGGAAGGAAGGAAGGAAGGAAGGAAGGAAGGAAGGAAAGAAAAAAGGCAGGCATCTGTCCTCAGTCACTGTAAATTATACACTGACTCTTGGAAACTCTATAATCATTAAAACACAGTAACCATGTAAACTGAGACCACACTATGTGCCAAGTGCACTATTTTGTTTAAATTTCAAATAAAATATGCTATTATTCCCTATCACCTATTTTATGGATGAGAAAACTGAGGTATATAAAGGCTAAAGAACTTGTCCTAGTCATCCTCCTAATAAGTCACAGAGCTATAGGTTTGGAGGGGAATTTGAACCCAATCTGTATAACCCTATGGCCTGCTCTCTTAACTGCTAGACAATAAGGCCTTTCTCCCAAATAAAACAAAGTACAAATACATTCCGACACCCACTCTCAGCACGTAAGTATCATGAAGAGTATGGAAAAAGTCCTTATCCTCAGGAATTAACCACCATGAATGCACAAGCAAAATGAATGACAAGGTGTTAGCTCGGGGATGATGCCCCAGGCCCAGCTGGTGGGAGCTCTTTGAGACTGGGGTGCCTTTCATCTTTGCATTGCTGGCACCTAGCACAGAGCCTGGCTCCATATGCGTCTACTCCATGAACAGCTTGAGCTTGTCTTTGAAGGATGGATTAGATTCTTCCTGCCAGAGGGTAGTCTAGGAGCCTTTGCAAGAGAGGAGGATGGCTGAGCCAACGTGTGCTGTGTGTGAGAAACAGAAAAGCAGCAGCAGATATGTCCATCTGGAACAGATCTTCACTTGCTGCATCCATTAGGACACCTTTCAGAGTCCTGCCTGGATGATTCATCACTGGATACCCGTTCCTTTAGCTCTGAAGTCCAGATTACAGGAAACTCTATTACCACTTAGTTACAAATCTTCTGATGACTAATGAGCTGCTGATGGTTTTAGATGGTTATGGACTAAGCTTGTTCACAGAAGAATAACGAATAAGGGAGAGCAAATGGATATTTTAAAACCGTGATTCTTTGGTCAAATGGAGACAATAACTAACACAATGGCAAAAGTGGCTTTTGGATGATTGAAAAATAAATATTTCTTTCCTACAGGCTCTAAAGCTCAGAGCCATCTTTTACTCAAGTTCATTCTTTGCCTTTTCTGTGAAATCAGCCACCAAGTCTTATGTTTGTAAGACATTTCTTGAAGCTACTCTTTTCTTCTCTTCTCACTGCCCTGCACTGAAATAAAATCATGACCCTGAGCCCAGAGTGTGGCTGAATGTTTGCACAAAAGCTCCCTTAGAAATCACTAGTGCAGGTCCCTCATTACAGAGACATGAAAGTAAGGCCCAGGGGCGTAAGGCACTTTCCTAAAATGACAGGGCAGAGTTTGGATTATTCCCATTTTCCAAATGAGGAAACTGAGGCAGAGAAAGTTTAAGTAACTTGGTCAAAATTACACAATTAGTACATGGTAGCGCCAGATTTTACTATTCTTATAGGCAAGTCTACTCTCAAAACCAGTGTGCTATGTATCTTCTGTTCAAGAGAGTATAGTGTGGTATAAATAAGATGAAGGTAGAACTTCCAAATTCAAATCCTAGACCCTCTACATGCTAGCTGCAAGACCTTGGAAAAGTTCTTTTTCTCCCTAAAGTGGAGATGATTAGAGTTGTTTCCCCAGGTCATTGTAAGACTGAATGAGTCATGTGTATGGTGGGCCACACATAGCGCTTAGTGCATGGTGGTATCTAATACATATTAGCCATGTTCCCCCTCAATGTTTTAACATTTAGGGTGTGAAGAACTTCTTAACTGAGTTACAAAGTTAGTAAACACTTTATAAGTATTATTTTAAAGGATTAATTCTGATTCTAAGATATTTCCTTTTGCTTCTTTACAGTATTTTTTTGAATGTGACTTTCACAAATTCTTTGACCTATTGCCCACTCAATTTGTGTCCTGTTATTAACGTCACATGAGGGGGGTGGGAGATAGAAATAAATGTTGCCTTCCATGGCAAGGAAGAGCTCTACAGAAAGGAAGGAACCACCTCAATCAATGTGAACAGAGGAAGGAAAATGGTAGAGTTTTAACAGGAGATTTTCCAGCATCGACCCCAGTAGTGGTACAAGGCCATGCCTCCTCCTCAGTATCTCAGCCCCCTGTACTGCTTGAAAGAAGGCAAAGGTGATTCTTACTGACTTGACAAGAGCTTGTGGTGAATAATAAACACCACAGTTCAGTCAGGCTGTTACCATACCAACTGGAAGGTCAGATGAACAAACATCTGAGAATGAATCAAATTATACAACATCAAGAAGAAATAGATTTGCTGCAAGGTGAGTGGATGATAAAGGGAAGGCTTGATTGGGTTTCCAAGGACAAACCACTTGGGAAAAAATGCTCTCTCTAGGCTCTCTGCATTGTTTTTCTTTCCCCCAATGCACCACAGTTATTCACATCTCTGGACCTTTGTTCCTAAGTGTTCCAAGGAGTGTTCTCTGAATGAGAGAGTTTCAGTATCGAGTAACATCAACACTGGCCAATGCAGAGACTGGGTAGAACTTCAAGTTGATTTGATCCAGCAGCTCCATCTCTTTTCCTGGGGTTCTTGTGAATCCCCTCTTCTCTCTGTGTGTTGGCTTCATTTTAGGTTGAAAGGGAGAAGGCTGTTATGGTTCTGGTCTTCACATCCATGCATAGCCCTGTAGTAGATTAGATTATTGGTCAGAATATCCACTTCCTCCCAATCACTCCCAGGGAAGTCTATACTTTCCTGCTCCATTCATGGCAGGCTTGGCCACGTGATCTAGTTTGGCTATTTAGCAGGTGGGCTTGATACTAAACTTGGCCATGTGACTTTCTTTGGCCAATGGGATGTTAGCAGATGTAACAGAGGCTAGGCTTGAGATATGCCTGTGTATTTCCACTGGTATTCTTATATCTCTGCCATCACCTTGAGAAGAACATCCATACTCTAGCCTTCTGGTCATGAGAAGGCATGGGATACGTAGTGTAGAACTTAAGCTAGATAAGCTGACCCCCTAAACTCATTGTTCAGCCCAGAGACAATCAAGAGAACTGAGTTGGCCCAATTAGCAAGGCCTAGACCAGCTAACTAAATGCTCTTGTGGGGTTTTGCTATGCTGCGCTTCAGTGGCAGTAACTAACATCTGGTAACATCCAATAATAGTAATATCCAGATCAGAAGAGAGAATCTCTTGCATTGTATTGACCTAAACCAGATCACGTACCCAATCCCTGGCAAGGAGGATGGGTTTACCCTTAGAAAACTGAGAAATTTTCCAAAGCCGGGCAGGGGAGAAGTCAGATTTGCCTCACATGGAAGCTGCTTAGGGAAGGAGTGAATATCTCAGTAAAATCAGATATCTCTTTAACGGGGGAGATGGATGTTACAATGGAACATCTTTGAACCCCACAGTTATCTGGGCTCAATTCAAGTCCTGGGACATATACAAGCCTACTGGAGCCCCCTAGCCTACCTTGTTTGCTTTTTCCTGTAGAGTCTTACTGGACTGCTCTGTTCATACAGAAATGGGTTATTGCACATTACTTTTCATGTAGCATCAAGACAGTTTTGCTTTTAACAATTGAGCTTTGGTTTCAACCCAAATGTAAGATTGGTTGAAATCTTGGGCACTGTAGTCATACCTGGGTTCAAGTTTTGGTCTCATCAGTTATGAGTTCTGTGACCTAAGGAAAGTTATTCACCCTCTCAGATGCCTTAGTTTCCTCACATGTAAAACAGGTAAATAATAGAACTGATGTCACAGGCTTTTGGGTGAATGTATCAGTTAGCAAATATTAATTGTTGTTCTTTCCTACGAGGAGAATGAATTGGTAGAATTATTTTTCATAGTAGACCAGCACTCATTCTGAGTTCAGAGCACATTAACATTGTCTAGTTACATGTTGTCAACAAAATATTCAAGTCAAGGAGGTATGTGTCATCTCAGAAAAGCAAAATAGAAAGTGCCAGGGTGAATCAACGGAGACAGAAGACATTGGCTGTGACCTTATTACCTCTCCTGATACAGCCGTTAGTTCTATATTTGGTTCAGCCACTTTGGTCGTTGGTAATGAGAATCCACTTTAACCAGGTATATTAGTCTGCTTGGGCTGCCTTACCAAAATATCACAGACTGGGTGGCTTAAACAACAGAAATTTATTTTCTCACTGTTCTGGAGGATGGAAGTACAAGATCAAGGTATTGTCAGGGTTGGTTCCTGGTGAGGTCTCTCTTCCTGGGTTGCAGACAGCCAGCTCCTCACTATGTCCTCACATGGTAGAGAGAGAGCTCTGGTGTCCCTTCCTCTTCTTATAAGAATGCCAGTATTTTTGTTTGTTTGTTTGTTTTGTTTTTTTCAGATTAGGACCCTGCATTTATAACCTTGTTTGACCTTAATTACCTTGATGAAGGCCTGATCTTCAAAAGTCACATTGTGCAGTAGAGTTTCAACATCAGAGTTTTGGGGAGACACAATTCACTCTGTAACACCGGGGTGGGCAAACACGACATAGACAAGAACTCCAGAGCAGGAATGCAGAGACTGGACCCGGAGCCTGGACAGTCACTGGAATGCTTTGCCATTTTCCTCTTGAATCTCTTAGCGAGCATCTGCTTCATTCTTCTGCTTCATTCTACCCCTTCTCTGCAGACCATCTCTCCCTGCTTCTCTATCTTCACAACATAATTTTGTCTCCTTTTATTTCATGTCATACTTCTACTCACCCTCAGAGATTGATCTCCTGGTAATGAGGTTCATTTCTAAATTCTGGGGAAAAGATTCTGCCTGGCCATCTTCAGACCAGGCATCCCTTCATGATGCTAGTGCCAACCAACCTGCCAGGGATCCCTCTGAAAAATAGGTTCCGTTCCCTGAGAATGGGAGAACTTTAAGTTGGGCTTCAAAAAGATCACGATGATTTATTTTTCCTGTTTAAGAATGATAATTCCTACCCAGGCTCCAAACCACCTCTGCTCCCATAATTCTTGTACAGAAAGTCTGGAGAGTGATGTGCAATTTCGTATGTTCAGAAAGGTTCCTGATGTTAACAATGATCAACAAACTTCAGGAAACTTTATCTTGGAACACTCACAATTATAGTATAAAGGAAGAAAAAGAATACTTGTAAAAAGAGGTTAAGGAGACTAGATTTTTCAGCTTGCAGAAAGTAAAACCGAGAATCTTGAAGCATACAGAAGATGCCCACAGACAATATCTCCAGCTGTTTTCTCTCTTGACAAAGAGCAGTACAAGAGTATGAGGTTACATAGAAGGAAACATTTCTTATCAGGAAAAGAAGTTTTAAAACATAGAGGAGCTCTGTATCTCTGAGGCAGTCCCAATGTGCCTGAGTGTGGATAAGCAGACCAGCTGGTCCTTCGGAATCCTCTTCAGTACAGAGTCTAGGATCCCAGGGTCAGGATTAGAACAAACCAGGCTTGAAATGAAAAACCAGCCCTTCCAGATG
Organism: Papio anubis; assembly: GCF_008728515.1. Lineage (NCBI taxonomy): Eukaryota > Metazoa > Chordata > Mammalia > Primates > Cercopithecidae > Papio > Papio anubis. The sequence continues at coordinate 80,850,979 of NC_044977.1, forward strand.
GGACTCAAGTCACTCAGAGAAAGAAAGGCATGAGGGATATGGCTTAATCTTATCATTTCTGACCCATTTACTGGTCAATCAAATTGTACACTTAACTCCTTTAGAGGAAAAGAGGCGTATGTATATGGGTTTGTTCACTGGGTGAAGAAGTAGCCCAAACCCTGTCTCCTTTCATCATCCAGTCTTGGTCCCAGGACAGGATGTGTTTATGGATCAGAGGTCCTCTCTCCAGACAGATAGGACCTGGTGGTTAGTGTGATGTTAGTGTAGAGATGTGGTTTGGCCCTTCCTAGGGTTTCAGATGCTTTCATGAAAAGGGGAAGCCGCGGGTGGAGTCAAGTGTCAATACAACATCCAGTGAACCAGGCTAAGACCAGGGCCTGGTCTGTTGACTCTTCTTTCTCCCTTAGCTAACTCTGCCCTTAGTTACAACATCAGATGGGATGAGGTTGTTGTCAGGGCCTTTTCTTTACAGACCTGATGCTTACCTGTCCACCTCTTGCTTTTCCACTTTTTCCAGCATTCTCCATGCTGGCAGCTGGTATATATAATCTAGCTGTAAACAAAGTGATCATTTCAAGCATGTTCTTCTTCCTTAGATATATAACACTCTCCAAAACTTCATACAGGAGGGAAGAGAGAGGATGATTCAGTAGATTATAGTGATTCTTATAAGTTAGGCAGGATTCAGGCATTCCCCTGTTCCACAGAACTTATCCCACTGAAACCCCCGCAGAGTCAAAGTCTGCTGACACTAGAACTCCAGCTCTCTGGCTGAGGCATCTGCGAGTACCACATGGTTCTCAATTGTACTTTCCTTTCACAGGGTATAAACATACTTGGCATTTGTTCTCTCATCCTCAACACTCAAGAGAAAATGAAACTTCAAAGATCACCTATATACAAGTCAATTAACCTGGTATTTTGGAGCTGTAGCCTATGCTTCCTCCTGCCCAATCACTGTTCTCTGAACTTCATAAAGAAGTCCAGCAAGAGAAGGAGAAAATCGTGATGCCTCCAAACACCAGCCCAGATGGTCATAGGGCCCTAGACCACTGAGTGCTTCTACAAGAATTACAGCACTATGCAACCCACATTCTCTCATTCGCCATCTCATCCATGCCCCCCGAACCAAGATAGGACTTTCTCAAGGTGGGTTTCAGAACTCTAATCCCCTGAAATGTTCCCCAGAAAAATTTCCCAAGGTCCAACAAGTTTGAGAAGTGTTCTGTACTATGTTCTCCCTCCACTCTTTGACATTCACAAGCAGTTTAGCAAATTCAAAGCATTGAAAATTCCTACAAAAAGATAGCTCTTTTGACTTTGTTCAGCTCAGAGAATCTTAAGTGTATCATAGAACTCTATTTATTTATTTATTTTTTAGACGGAGTTTTGCTCTTGTTGCCCAGGCTGGAGTGCAATGGCATGTTCTTGGCTCACCACAACCTCCGCCTCCAGAGTTTAAGCGATTCTCCTGCCTCAGCCTCCCGAGTAGCTGGGATTACAGGCATGAGCCACCATGCCCTGACATAGTATCTATGAAGACCTTGTGAAGTGAGCATTCTACTGAATATGGAAAATGCTGGCCCCCATCACTGTCTGGTTCAAATGAGAGGCACATGGATTTCCCAGGCCCCCACTTTAATTAGACATCTGTCAGTCTCATTATAATACTTGGAGTACAGATTTTTTAACTGTTTTATAAAGTGCTCTTTACTCCCAGTTCTTCGTGCCAAAATAACCTATTCATTTATTTATTTGACATCAGCTATTATTATTCATTTATTTGACATCATTTGTCATTCATTTATTTGACATCAGCTATTATTCATTTATTTGACATCAGCTGGTTTCAATCTAGAGCTGGGGCATTTCAACTTTAAGAAACTTTTTCATAAAGACATTCAGATGTACAAAGTTAAGGCAACATACTTTTTGAAATTCATTTAGTACTTGCTGCCATCTTTCACTACTTAGTTTAAATACCATGTCTGGAGAAAATATATGTAATTTGCATTGTCAGTATCAAAAAAAAAATGACAGTAATTGTAATTTCCGTGAGTGGAACAATCTGTTATAAAAGAAATGTTAATACTCTTAAAGTCTAAATCCTTTACAGAATGTGGCATCTCTTCTGATGTGTCTCTTGGGCTTGAACACTTTCCTTTAAACTGCACTGTATTTATAATTCTATTCACAGCCCGTGACACCCCAGTTTTGAATGTGTCTCCTGGGATTGGTATTTGGTGCCATTTATTGACGAGGTAGAAGGAGGGTGAGAGGTAATCATTGCTGACTAGTGATCGATAGGGTAATCCTCAAACCTATCACAGACTCCCTAAAAACAGAGGGTGGCAAGGGTGATTTTTCTCAGCTTCAGTTCAATACAGCTATTACAGATATGTAGGCACTAAATTAGAGACAAATGCGGGCTCCGAGGTATACATCACACCAGGCCCTTTGTAGTGTAAGCATCACGGAGCAGACACAGAAGCGTCTGCGAATCACTCGCTGACACAATGTTGGCGAGATAAGCTGATGGCAGGGCAGTGGCCAGAGAAGGGGGGCAATCAGATCTGAAGACGGTGGATTGGTAAATGGTGAGGGGGACTAGAAATTGGTATTTATGGCCGAGTTTGCCCCCAAAGTGTAACTCTGACAAAGAGTTTCAAAATTGTCCATTTATTGTTTCTGTCAGCCTTTTTAGGACTGCTGAAAGAGAGCCTGCTGATCCTGACAAGATCAAAATGACCCTTGAAACTGTTTGATAATGGGCTGAACTCAGAGCACTTTGTTGCTCTCTCTACATGGTGCCTTTCTGTTGCAATGTAAGCGGCAGCAAAAGAAAGGGGCTCTGCACAAAATCCACCCAGAAGCGGAAGTGTGTCTCTTCCCAAGCTGGAACTTCTTTAGTGGGAAATTCTCCATGTCCTACACAACATTTCGAGGAACACTGCTTCCTTCATCTCAGCCCCCGAGGAGCACCTTGAGCCTTTTCTCTCAGCGGGGAGCATCCTGCCAGAATAATGGAATGGAGGGTAGAGTGTTGTGTTGGGTTTCTTCTGAGGCTGATGGAGTGAGCACATGCTGGAGGTTGCTGAGGGTTTCCCATCCCTTCTACAAATGAATTGGGCTGGGAGGGGCGCAGGGAGGCTCCTCCAGTCAGAATGGAGTAAAGAGCTGCTCTTTCGCTCCCCATCTGGGTAAAGCTGAACAACTGTGGCTGAGTCCAGTCTTGAGTCTTAGTCAAAGGATCTGCAGTTGGATAATCCCCCAAATAATTGAAAGCTGTTTAAAGCTCAAGAAAACACTAAAAGGGGATTGCATTCATTTCACACAGCAAAGCTTACACAAATCTCTCCCTAAGGAGGACCAGCTACATAATTTGTGGAGCCCAGTGCAAAGTGAAAATGCAGAGCCCCTTCTTTAAAAATTATAAGAATTTCCAGAGAGCCACAGCAGAGCATTAAACAAGGTGCAGAGTCCTTCGGAGGCTGGGCCCTGTGTGATTGCACAGCGTGCATGCCCAGGAAACCAGTGGTGCCCTGGGCTTCTATCTCATCACCCGCATCCATTATCTCTCTCTCTCTCTCTCTCTCTCTCTCTCTTCCCCTCTGAGACACAAGGGAGCTACCCTCAAGTTTCTGTCCTCTCCCTCTTCCAAGTGTCCCCCACATTCTTTCCCAAGCCAGTTCTGCAGAAACCTACTAGTCCTTCTCCATACGACTCCGTCTCAGTGTGTTATCCCATAGCTCCACTTGGCCTCTTGCCTCCTTCACTTCCCACTATTTACCTGGCCCAGATTCAGTGCTATAAAGAATGATATTGCAGCTCATCAGATCTAGTCTTCCTTATAGGCAGAGGCATGACAGAGAGGTTTAGAACACTTAAGTATGTCTGTTAGTACTTTATTTATTCATGTGTGTTCATTATTGACATATATCATTTGTTATCAAGTGTTAGAGGCTATTTGCCATCCCAAAAATGCAACCACTTTCTAGCTTTGAGAATTTCTGTTCTAAAGTAGGCAACAATGATGATAATAGATAGATAGCAGCTATTATGCACCTACTATGTGCTTGCTAGTAAAGGTCCTGAACCTTTTACACACATGAGCTCCTTTAGTCCTCCCCACCATGTGAGGGATATATTATTATTATTTCCATGTGTGCATGAGGAACTGGCACTTAGAGAGGCTGTGGACTTGTCCTCGTTCACAACCCCACCATCTGGCTCTCCAGCTTGGGTTCTTGGTCCTATCAAGCTATGCTGCAAACAAATGGCAGTGATTAGCTGTTCTCCCACACGGCCTCTCTGCCAGGCATAAACAGGTTCTTAATTAATATTTGCTGAATAAATGGATGTGTTAGTTATTAGGGAAGACAAGGAGATGAAGATGAAACATATAAAATAGAAAAGAATAGGCTAATTCTGGTCAGAGAACTGTGTACAAGTTCCAGTAATTCCTTAATTCTCTTGTTTGTGGAGATTTAAGTAGCAATTGCTGAACAGTCCCTTCCCTCTGGGGGGTCAGAGGCCTGGTCCAGTTCATCTTTAGATTCCCCACAGGCTTCACGTGGCACCAACTAGCCGCTCAACTAATTCCCTTAATTGAATTAATTTGTATTGAATGGAATTAAATTGAATCAGAACTTTTTTTTGTAAGAACATGGCTTTCAGCAGAGAGAGATTTAAATGTAGATTAAACAGGCTCAATCACTCTTTAGAAGTACATAAAATAACTGTGAACAGAGCCCAAACAACTTCAGATACCCAAACCTTCCGTAAAAGGTTCCAAGCCTCCAGGTACCTGGCCTGAGCTTGCTCATTTTCCAACAGTGATTAAGGAGTTACATGAAGTCTTTAAATTCTGCCACACTCCCATGAATGGGTATTAAATAATATTCCTTTAAGCTACTGGAATCGCTGCGTGGGGATTCTGCCTCATCTTTATGGATGCGTTGTCATAATTTCTAGAATTATAGAACTCAACTCAGGCCTCCATATATCCCAAGGAAACAATATATGAAGTTTTTCTTCCCTTTCAGCTCAGAGAACATAAAATGATCTCTCACAACTCTGAAACAGAGCAGATGAATTTAAAGACTCTTTCTTGAATAAACCTCTGGGTTGGGCTTAGGAGAGAAGTTCACTGTTCTGGCAGGCCTCTGTTTCCAAGGAAAACACAAAGGTGGGAATGTCCTGTGCACTGAGACCATGATGTTCTACACACCACAGGCTGCCTCACCTCTTTCCCCAAACAGCACAAGGAGAGGGAGAGAGTATTGCTCTCAACAGCTGGTAGTTGGAGGCATCCCCTCGCCTATACTCCCGCCTCCCTACCCCATACCCTGTTCCCTGACCTCTACCCCTTGCAATTTACAAAGCAAGATCCAAACCAGGTTCTAACACAGTCTTGTAAGATGGGAGCAGCAGTCATTTTGGTCACCACTCACCCCATACAAACACACCGTCCAAGATACAGAAACCAAAGTACAGCTCAGGTAAGTAGCACTGTGGTCTCACATCAGGCACTGTCAAAGCAGGGATTCACACCCCAAATGTTTAAGTCACTATTCAGTAAGTTGGTTTTTTTTCCAATTGGACCCTCAGACTCACATTCCCAAATCCCTAGACAAACCCATTAAAGACATAGGAACCTGCATCACTATTGTGTCTCCCAATTATTGAGATCTTACTATCTGTAAGGAAAACTAACATGCTCAAGGTTCTGTACACAGCTCAAGATCCCATGGGAAGTCCAGGGTCCTGTGGGCAGCTCAAGGTTCCCTGAATAGCAGGAGGCAAAAATGGAACTGGAGCCCAGGTCCATCTGACCCCAAGGGCATATACAAAAGCACTCAGGTATGTTGCCTTTCTATAGAAACATTAACTCTTCACCAGATAGCTATTGAATGATTGTAGATGAAACAGATCTTGGAGGAGAGAGAGTAGGGGAATCATTTACAAAGAAAAAGGGAACTGATCCATGGTTTGGTTTATCCTGAGAGCTCCGTTCATGCCCCAACTTCCAGAATGGGGAGTCCAGACACCCGCTGGTGATTCCCTCTTCAACCAGGTGTGCATGTGCACACACACATTCACACATACACCCCAGAACCCCAAAGAAGGTGTTACAAATTATTTACTTCAACCTTTACTGAGTCCAAAGAATAGTAAGGCTTTGGGTATGGTTCCCAGCCTCTAAGGATTTTTAGGGCATCCCTTCAAGACCAATATTTCAGCTATAGAACCTCTCATTCACATTCTCTTCCCATCTCCAAACATCCCTCTTTCCTTCCAGCTCCTTTTTTCCTCCACCCTAATACCACTTTCACTTTGTGGGTTGGCAGTGATTCTTTCTTCTACCCAGTTCTGTTCCTAAGGAGAGGGAAACTTCAAATCATGAGGATGAAAAAATGGATAGAGGCTCTGGGTAGATTATTTTAAAGAACCAGCTTGACATCTTGCCCTTAAAGGTTAACTTTCTGTTATACTGACTCATATACATTATCTCCATCGTTTTTTGGAGTTGCTTTGCAAACATTCCTTTCCATTACTTTGTCTATGAGAAGTACCAGGATCCAACAAGAAGAAAAAGAGAGAAGAAAAAATAATTCTGCCCAGATATACTATGTATGTGAAACTAACTGAAATAGACATTTATCCATCTCTTTCTTCTTTTGGTAACAGTACCCCAATCTTGTTTTGTAGCTTTGGAAAGACATCAAGGGCTCCTGACATCACTTGAATCATGTTCTGCCTGAAGGCTTGTCTACCTAGGGATTATTCTGCTGTAAGGGCAACAAAATCCTCTTTGACTTTATCTGGTTTGAGTTTGGAAAAAGAGCCACCAATGAAATTTATTTTTCCTTGAAATTGTAACACTAGCCAGATCTTTCTGGTTATGACTCATTGGATGTTTGGAGGTCCAAGGCCAGCGTGTGACAGCAAACCAGTGTTGGCTTTCTGGTGGTTGTTAAAGTGTGATAAACGGGCCTGATCAGGGGAGGGGAATCCTTGAGCCAGAGGGATGGCTCTGCTCCGGTAGCATTAAGCTCTCCTGCAGTAGAGCATCCACAGAATGGCTTCTTGCCATTCTCAGACTAAGCCTCTCAGATTAAGGGTGAATTCTCACTTGGCCCCAAGGTGGGACTGGACCCCCTGCACCTGCATGCAGCTACAAAAAGATGAACCTGGGAAAGAAGGAACAAAACGGAAGGACTGCAGTGCTGTCAATCTTATTCCTCGTTGTTCTAGGCAACAGAGGAGTGCCTGGGACCACATGTCTGGGATATCTTCAGTGGCTTGGACACTTTCTAATTTAAAGATGAAAGGCCACTGTGCTCATTACTCATTTTCTCTCTGTCCCTTTCTATCTCTCTCTGTTAAGCCTCTCTCGTCTCTGAAAAGGCCAGGTCCAGCTCTAAGGGGATTGTTCCCAGGGTAAACAACCAGTTTCTTTAGCCACCATCCAGGCTTTCTATTCCTTTTCCTCAAGGCCTGGCTACCAGGAGTAACCAATGCAAATGCAAACAAACTAAGCAAGTCCAAGGGGCCTAAGGCTTAGTAGGGTCAGCTAGAATCAAAATTGATCTTGGAGGCATATTTCAACTTGTTCTACAGATAATTAAGTGCTCCAAGACTCTTCTCCAAGGAAACCCAACAGTGCCCCAAAGAAAAATCAGGGGAAGGTGTAAGGAATATTTAAAAGACCACCCTCTGGATGGGGTTTTAATGGGGGTGGGGGGCAGTGAATATAGAATCTGTGTTTATTTTTGCAAACAGCCTATTTGCTTACTTGATCTAATGACTGAAGAGATTAGTGCCATTTGTTGGGGAAGGAAAATGAAAAAGGGAGAGAAGAAAAATGTTGAATAATAATAGAAGTCTTCAGAATAATTTTTTTCATCTAGACTCAGGAGGACTGTGGCTGGTCTGGGGCCAGACCATAAAATATAAACAGGGATACCGGGGGAGAAGATAATATAAAAATATTCCGGATTCCATTTACCCATTCATGCACCCACATCTCTCCTCCCACTTTTGCCTGGTCAGCCTCTTTCCTTCCTTTAGATCTTAAATAAATTACCTTCTTTAAGAGAGGCCTTCCCTGGCCTTCCAGAAGAGATCAACTCTTCTGATCACTCCCATAACTTCTCCTCGAAGTTTTTCTTTTTTTTTTGTTCCCATCACATTACAATTTTACACTACTTGTCCAATTATTTAAGTAGTCTTTCTCTCCATGACTTTAATATAATCTCTAAGAGGACAGGGAATTTATGTCTATTTCTACTTGCTATTGAAATCCCTGTACCTAGTACAGTGCCTGGCATACAGTGGTGTTCATAAGCGGCTCTAGTTTCAATGGATAGATGTCATTCTACTTAGTTCCCGGGCACTTGCTGGCTGATAATGGCAATACACACTTAAGGAAAATAATGATCTGGGTAAGTGACTTGGCCTAAGTCATAGTTTATCCTATGTGGATGATAATAAAAAGTTACATACTCCATTTGAGCATCAACAAGGTTAATAATTGAAATGATCTAAACAGATCAAATATGTTTAAATCCAGAAGTTAATAATGATTCTGGTTTTCAAAAAAGACTCTAATTGGCCATTATTTGATGATGGTCATGAACAATTTATTATTGATGACTAAAAAATAAAGGGAAAGATTCAAATGTTAATCTTGCTTTTTCCACATATCTGTACCACTGATTAACCACAGGTGGGAGGAGGTTTTACTTTACAGAAATATTCCAGCAAATACATATTATAAAGTAACATTTAAGTATAATGATTTTGAAATTCTTGATCTATAAATTGGTCATGGCAGATTATTTTGTCCAAAAAGGACACACAATATTTAGGTCCCAGGGCCATGACATCAGACAAAGCCCATTTCCCCACTCCTTGAAATTGGAGGACCTTTTCAGCTGCCTCAGAGAATGGAAATGAGTTTATCATTTTTTCCTCCAGTGTCCTCTGCCCAAACTCAAGAATGCCTAAACTTTAGAAATGGGTACAGGATACTGAGAGAGCTCTAGGAGGAGCTCTTTTGTTCTATCAAGAGAATTCCTAAGGGTTAGAGGGCATGGGGAAATTTCCTAGTTTTTTTTTTGTCTTTTTCCCCTCTCTCTTTTTTATATTCTCTTGTACACAGGCTGTGGTGATCCATAGGCACCTAAAACTTTGAGGAAGCAGAATTTTCTTCTTGGATCAAAGGAGCTGTTGTCTCTAAGAGTGTGTGGGGCAAACCCTACTTTCTGTTTGTTGCTATTGTTCTGTCTTTCTGCTGCCTGGCCTTGGTCAAGGGTGCAGTCACAGGGAATGTGCAGCAGAGTGGGATAAGTAAAGCTCCAGTTTTCTGAATGGAAGACGGAAAGGAAAAGCCATAGGAGCCAGAAAGTACAGGGGAGATCATGGAGAAGAAGGAGCTTGGGGAAACGAACCCATAAAATTACTTATGGATTCCTGGACTTACCCCAAGTAGCTCATGCATAGATCTGACCCTAAACAATACACCATAATCAACCGCCCAGATCCCAGACTGGCTGCTGAATAGCCCTGAATGACCTGAATAACACTATAGAGTCATTGAAAATGAACTGGACATTAAAACCACAATTCCCAGAAGGCTGAGCAGAACTTGTGACCTGAACCTAACCAGTTTAAATGCCTGCTGAAACAAAACTACCAATATTCTTCACAGGATTTAAATAAGAAGCAGAGTCTCATAACACAACATTCAAAATGTCCAGGATCTAATACAATTTTACTCAGTTTATAAAGAACCAGAAAAATCTCGACTCTGCAGAATGGAGCCCCAAAATAGACAAAACACAAATACAACCAGTTGATTTTTGACAAAGGTTTACAGGCAATTTAATGAATGGGGGTAGTTTTAAAAAATGGTGTTGGAATAATTGGACAGTATATGCTAAATAAGGAAATAAATTCCAATCTAAACCTACATATTATGCAAAATTTAACTAAAATGGATCATAGGTATGGACAAAGAAAATGTAGTACTTATACAAAATGGTGCTTATACATAATTTGGCCATAAAAAAAGAATGAGATCCAGTCATTGGCAACAACATAGATGGAACTGGAGATCATTATGCTTTTTGTTTTGTTTTGTTTGTTGGGTTTTTTGTTTGTTTGTTTGTTTGTTTTGACACAGGCTCTTGCTCTGTCACCCAGGCTGGAGTGCAGTGACACGGTCTTAGTTCACTATAACTTCCACCTCTGAGGCTCAAGTGATTCCCCACCTTAGCCTTCCGAGTTGCTGGGACGACAAGTATGTGCCACCATGCCTGGCTAACTGTTTTTTTGTTTAATTTTTAATAGACACGAGGTCTCACTATGTTACCCAGACTGGTCTCAAAATACTGGCCACAAGCCATCTATCCACCTCAGCCTCCCAAAGTGTGGAGATTACAAGCATGAGCCACCGCACCTGGCCTGGAGAGCATTATGTTAAGTGAAATAAGCCAGACACAGAAAGACAAACATCACATTTTCTCACTTACCTGTGGGATCTAAAAATCAAAACAATTGAATTTATGGACATAGAGAGTAGAAGGATGAGAGGCTGGGAAGGGTAGTGGGAGGCTGAGAGGGAGGTGGAGATGGTTAAGGTACAAAAAATAATTAGAAAGAATGAATAAGACCTACTATTTGATAGTACAATAGGGTTACTATAGTCAATAATAACCTAATTGTACATTTTAAAATAAAGAATGTCATTGGATTGCTTTGTAATTCAAAGAATAAATGCCTGAAGGGATACCCCATTCTCTATGATGTGCTTATTTCACATTGCATGCCTGTATCAAAACATCTCAGGTACCCCACAAACATATACACCTACTATGTACCCACAAAAATTTTAAAAAATAGAAATAAATAAAATGGATTATAGATCTAAATGTAAAGTATAAAATTATAAAATGTTCAGAATAAAGCACAGAAGAAAATATTCATGACCTGGGTTTAGGCCGTTACTAGACATGACAATAAAAGCACGACACATAAAGAACTCACAAAACTCAGCGTAAGAAAACAACCCATTTAAAAATAAACAAAAGGTTTCAACAGACAAAGAGGATATACCAAAGACAAACACATGAATATGTGTTTAAAATCATTAGCCATTAGGAAAATGCAGATTGACATGACAATGAGATATCACTACATATCTAATAGAATGACTAAAATAAACATTCTGAGAACTCCAGGTGCTGATAATTACATGAAGCCACTGGAACTCTCTGCTGCTAGTGAGACGCAAAATGGTACAGGCACCCCAGAAAATACTTTGACGATTTCTTCTAAATTCTACATTAATTACCATATGACATACAAATCTCTCTACTATGTATTTACCCTAGAGAAATGAAAACTGATGTTCATTCAAACATTTATACATGAATATATACAGTGGTTCTGTTCATAATTGTCAAAAACTGGAAACAACTCAAATGTCCTCAGCAGGTGAATGTATGAACAAACTGTGGTACATCCATACAACAAAATGCTACTTAGTAATAAAAAGGAATGCATTATTGATACTCACAGCACCTTGGATGAATCTCAAAAGCATTTCGCTGAATGAAAGAAGCTAATCTCAAAAGATTACCTACTATGTAAACCCATTTAGGTGACACTCTCAAAAAGACAAAACTATGGTGATGGAGAGATAATCAGAGGCTGAAATGAGGTAGCGGTGGGGGAACGTGTGACTAGGATGGGATAGCAAAAGGGAGCCTTTTGGAGGAATGGAACTGTTTAGTACCTTGATCATGGTGCTGGTTAAAAGGAGCTATACATGTGTTATCATAGATCTGTGTACCAACTATGCTCAGTTTTATTGTATGTTAATATAAAAGAATTTTTAAATAGAAACTTTCTCACTAGCAGTCCTTTAATATCTTAGAAATGACTAGAGTTTCTTGGCCAGGTGTGGTGGCTCATGCCTGTAATCTCAGCACTTTGGGAGGCTGAGGCAGGAGGATCACAAGGTCAAGAGATTGAGACCATCCTGGCCAACATGGTGAAACCCTATCTCTACTAAAAATACAAAAAATTAGCTGGGCATGGTGGCGCGTGCCTGTAGTCTCAGCTACTCAGGAGACTGAGGCAGGAGAATCACCTGAACTCGGAAGGTGGAGGTTGCAGTGAGCTGAGATTGCACCACTGCACTGCAGCCTGGTGACAGAGCGAGACTCTGTCTAAAAAAAAAAAAAAAAAAAAAAAAAAAGAAATGCTTAGAGTTTCTCAGGAGATAAATATAAACAGCCTTATTATTATCTAAATTTCCAGTATATCTGATGCTCTTTTCTAAACTTTATGAATATATGATTTGTTTACATTTGTCTTACCAAGGAGAACCACACATTTAGAGAGAAGCAGACCTCTCTCTCCCATGCTCACAAGATAAATGTCAGTCCACCTGCACTTGCTCATCAGTGACACCATCCTCGTGACAATGAAAACATGATGATGATAAGTCTTCAAACCACAGGGAAGTGCTCTGAGTACAGCAAAATGTCCCAGTGCATTATCATTTCTCTACCAGCTAAGATGAATTCTGCCCCAGATGCAATAGGATAGCAGTTGGAAGTAGGGACTTGTGCAAAAGGCTGATCATATACAATAATTCTTCTAGAGTAAGAGATGCTTGTACCAGAGTCAGGCAAGATAAAGGTGTTTAGGACTCTTTTGAAGAAACCATGTTTGAAAACTTTAAATCACAGGTGCAGCTGCAGTGGTTTCAATATGTGCTCTCAGTTAGTTGATACTCCTTCTTTCAAGAGGTGGAATCTAATTCTCCTTCCCTTGAATGCGGGCTGGACTTAGTGACTCACTTCTAACAAGTAGAATAAAGAGGAAGTGACAGGTATGTGCCTTTGGAGGCTAATTCATAAAAGTCACTGTTGTTTTCTGTCTGATCTCTCTGATCTCTCTCCTCTCTCTCTTTCACTCTCTCTGTTTCATCACTCGCTCTGGGGAAAACCAACTGCCGTATCCTGAGAACACTCAGGCAGCCATGTGGTGAGGCTCATGTAGAGAGAAACTGAGGCCTTCTACCAGACTGCCACAGAGTGAGACTTCAGATTTGCAGCCCTTCTGACCTCCTAACCACCACCTTCTAAGCCAGAGCCTCCTGAGAAATCCTGAGCCAGAACCACTCAGCTGAGCCTTTCCTGAATTCTTGACTCCCAGAAACGATGTGATAATAGATGTTAGCTGTTTTAAGCTGCTAAGTTTGGGGCAACTTGTTACGCAGCAATAGACAAATAATACAACAACCATATTAGTGTCAAACTGTTCTTCTATTTAGAAAGAAAAGAAAAGGAAGGGGAGGCAAGAAATGAGATCAGGATTCAGTTCAACATTTTTACCAAGGCAAGTAATTCAAGTTATCTTAACTTCTTTCTCTGGAGGCCAGGGAATTATATAAAGATCCAGGGAATTTCCTAGAAATGATTTTTGAAATTAATCATCTTCCTGCATAGACATTCTCAGACTGATATTCCAGGTGGCAGCTGGGGAAGTTACACTGAATATCACCATCTACCTCCCACCAGGGATTCCCAAACTTCTTATTTATCAAGTAGCTTTTTAAATAGGATATGTTATATAAACAGAGCCTAGCAAAGGACTGTGCACAAGATTGGCACTCAATAAATGTATTTTTGGTGTGAGCAATGGCTGCTGTGTTTATTCTTTTAATTAGCAAACACTGAGTTCATATTCAAGTCAAAAAGACAAAATAACAAAACCTGAAACCAAGGTAAAATCATGCTCCATTTCTCTGTACTCATACATAAGGAACCTTCTTTTCATTTAGCGTATGCCATGAGATGGTTGCATGAGAAGTTACTCTAAGAGAAAAGTATTTGATGTTCGTGTCTTCTAATGCTGAGAATGGAAAATCTACCCAGCAACTCATGAATCAAAGAACACCTAATAGAAAAATAGGCTTGAGCAACACTGCTTGTTGCATTCTTTAACAGGAAAATTGAAAACATAGGGTCACAAGGGTCAGATGATTATTAGTGGAACCTGGCTCCTATGAAACATAATATGTACCATTTCCCCCATCAAAATTGTGTTACTTTGTCCAAGTCACCCAATGAGGCACAGGATAAGGTGTTTTTCTGTTGCACATAACCACCTAGGTTTCAAAAGGACATCCATTTAAAAGTGAGGTCCTGAAGAACACCAACAGTGACAGAAAAATGATATTTTTCTGTAACCTCAACATCACAGAGAATAGTTCCATAAGAAATAGTTGACAGAAACAGAAAACTTTATTATCGAACACATATAGCACTATTCGGCAAAAATCTGATGCTGGTGGCAACTTCCAAAACTAGGCCTTCTAGAGACTCTCATTCTGTACTAGAGTTTTAAGAAACTCAGAACACTTTACAGATCAAGGTGCCTTTATGACTTTGTTTTGTGGATGGATCTGTATGTCAATAAGAAGTTTTTGAAAATATCAAACAAATAGCAACTATCAAGGAAGTAGGAGAGAAGAGGGGTACAACAAAGAAAAATCAAACTTGAGGTACAATTTCACATGAACTTGCACATGGGGTTTAATAAGGTTTCAAAGTCAGCTAATTATAAAACTCTCTAGTTTAAATAATTGGCCCATGAAAGCTTTTATTAAAATGTCACCTGGATATCCCACTCCAAAAACATCCAGTGCCATCTTGGTGTAAGTAGCCAGCTGCTGGCTTCTGAACAAAGGTTTTGAGTTTAGACTCAATATGGTGCTGTTGCTTTGAAATCTTGGAAGGAAGGAAACTACTCAGTGTCTCTTGCTTGATCCAAAGCATTCCTCATAAAAGCCTGCAGTGCCTCAACTGAAAATCAAAATGAGAACATCTTATATACATTAATGGTGGCCACAAATTTCAAAGAAGGAGAAATGTATATAGAGCTGAGAAAAATAAGTGTGTAGCAACGTATTTTATTTCTAAGAGACATCTAGAATTTCACAGCTATGAAGAGAAAGGTAGAAAAACAAATAATTATTTGAAAGAAAATGAAAACTTTGCTTAATCAATCTGTTAAAGGCTGATGTGAAAGCATTTTTCTTCTCAAAGCAGAACCAGCTTACTCATTACCTCTTTCCTCCAATGAGTAATCCCTCCCTCTCTTCTCATTGCCAGAAATACCCACTACCTCTTTCCATATTGAAAGTGAAACCCGACGTTTTCTTTTCTAATAACAGCATCTGCGAAAATCACACTCTGTCCTGGATTTGCACAGCACTTTCCTGCTTCATCCTCATAGAGTCAGGCACTGAGTAAATGGGTAACAAATATCTGTGAGAGTGAACACACTGGACCGAAAGGTAAACAATGACAATAAAAGTAATTCGGTGCCATTAGGGGTTAAGAGCATGAGTTAATCTCCTCTGTATAAAATTTCCAGAGGCCACTCAGACTGACAAATTTAAATTCCTCCTGAGTTGGAGGGTTCATTTCCCCTGAAGCTACACAGGCCACACTTGGACACCTTTAATTCTTAGAAAAGTACTCATCTATATTAAATGGAAATTTGCTCCCTGGAATCTCTACCCATCAGGCTCTGTTTTGACCCCTGGGGCTCCAGGACAAATCCCATGCTTGTCCATATCGCAGCTCTCTGGTGACTGGATATCATAGCCCTCTGGTGACTGGAAGGCTGCTGTCTCATCTCCCATGAATGGTATTTTCCCAGTGGTCAATCCTAGTGAAACAGGAAAAGTTCCCTTGTTCCCCTTGCAGGGCATGCGATAGGGATGTGGCTTGCTTCTTCAGTGCCCGCTGCTCAAACCTCTAGGGAAGCATACAGACAGGCAGGCTGTGGGGCTCCAATCCAACGGCAGTGTCCAGGGGTGAATGTTTACAGCTAAAGCCCCAGTGGGTGTGTGTAACAGGGAGCTGTTTTAGTTTAGCTGTCCATAGGTGGCTTGTGTTAGTCAACTAACACAATTAGACCCCTGCCTTATCACAAGGACAGAGGGCTTTCTGTATCCTGGGATTCTTGCCTTGGTGTACTGGAAGAATCAGATCACACGTGGGCTTGGAGAATGAATGTGAGGTTTTATTGCATGGAAGTAGCTCTCAGCAGATGGAGGAGCCAGAAGGGAGATGGTTTTCTCGTGGAGTAAGGCCGCTTGGCCGCCCAGCTCTTTTCCAGCCACCTCAGCCGAACTCCGCATTGTCCTGCCAGTCAATGGCCTGGCAGTGTGCTGGTGTCATGCTACACTGGTGCATTCCTCTCGACATCCAGCCACTCATGTGTTCCTCTGCTGATGTGCCCCTCTTGATGTCCAGCCACCTTTGTGTCTGCCTGTGAGGGTTTTGGGGTTTTTATAGGCACAGGATGAGGGCGTGGCAAGGCAGGGTGGTCTTGGGAAATGCAATATTTCGCCACAAATGCAGGAGTGCCTGTTCTCACCTAGGTCCGTGGGCACAGGCCGGGGGTGGAACCCTCACCAGGGACCATACCCTTTTCTTCCCAGCACTTCTCTGCCCCCCTTCCATATCACTAGGTCCTTAGTGGTTCTT
This sequence comes from Papio anubis, assembly GCF_008728515.1. Lineage (NCBI taxonomy): Eukaryota > Metazoa > Chordata > Mammalia > Primates > Cercopithecidae > Papio > Papio anubis. The sequence continues at coordinate 80,867,562 of NC_044977.1, forward strand.
CTGTGGGCATGTTTCTGGCAGTGTTTTTTGAAGTCTAGTTTGAAAGGCCTCTACATTACAATTACCTGAGGAGAACCTTCATTGTGCAAATTTCAGGGTTCCGTGTTCAAACCTGCTGTATCAGATTCTCTGGGGTGGAGTCCTAGAATCTGACTAGATTTAGCAAATGCCCAGATGACTCTTAAGCATACTACAGAATTCTCACCAGCCTTATCACTCACCTCTCAATGGACCCCTTTGAACAATCACACGGGACATCTTCCAGTAGCCAGGTGTAACCTGCAAGAGATGCGCTGTAGATAGTTCAAATGACTGTATGAAAGAAACACAATTAAACTTTGGAAATGGTCTATGCAATCAGAGCTGTAATTAACTCAAAATGGCATTCACTCGGTGTTGAGGGCAGTGTGCCACAGGATGCCTCCGTGCGTGGAGTGAACTAGGTGGCTTTATGGATGATGCCTGTTTAATCTTCCTGACCAGCAAGATCACTATTTTGCCCATGTTCTATAGATGAGAAGGCTGAGACTCCTTAGGGATGAGTTATTGATTTGTTTAATATCACAGAGCTGGGAAATCGAACCCAGATCCCTCTCAACCCGAAGCCTACTGACCCTCCATTTCCCACCTAGAAGTACCGAAAAAAAATCCTTGATTTCTACAATTTTATTTTTCGATATGGTCCCTAACAGACTCCTGCTGCAATGTATGGAAGGAGGACCTGCAAGAATGATGATCTTATTTTAAACTTTTGTCTCTGACTCATTCACTGGATTCCTGAGTGACGTGTTTAATATGCAGATAACATTTTCATGGTGTGATTGGCAATTATCTGCCATTCCCTAGCTCAGGACTCTGGACTCAAGTGAATGGGATGTGATAAAATGACACTTAAAATGGAGCTGGAGGAGTTCAGTGTGAGCTTCAAAGACAACCCACAATGGTGCATGGGACTGGAAAATTTCCCCCTAAATTCAGTCTGTCTACAATGCTATTTTTAATCCTTTTACATGGCAGCAGAAAAGAAACACCTAATGGAAATAACTTTAGGTAGCAGTAGGTAAGAGAAAACCGCTGTGTTAAAGGAAAGAGCACCGGTACAGGAAACAAGATTTTTAAATTGGTTCAGTTCTTGATACCCCAGGCCAATATTTTGAGCAAGCGGGGACAGCAAAAGCACTACCTACGAAGGCTATTCCATCCAACCTCCCACCCCAAGATGGAAAACGCCAAATAAGCAAAGACACCTACACAAAAAGTTCATATCTTTATTTAGAAACTCTCAGTCCACTGTTAGGAGAAAGCTCCTAGTAAAGAGAGCCAGTGGCTCAGTAGAGATGAAACTTTCAAGTGGAAAGAGAAATCACACAATTAAGAAAGACTCAGATTTCAGTTCCTCAGGCTCTCATTCCCATAGTAGGCATGAAGCCCCTTCCCCCACCCAATATACCTTCCCCCTCAAATCTAAAAAGCAGAGCATTCTCAGTTCAGCCTGGGAGCCCATGAATGCTGCATAATGGTGATGGGGGACTCAAGAACCTCCAGCATTTCATGACAATGTTTATGAGGTGAACTTTGTTCCATCCACAATTACTTGTCCTCTTCTCCTGGGTTCAGCAAGGTAACCAGAATAATGGCAGGAGGTGTGACTGCCTCAAAGAAAGCAGAAGAGAAATAAAGCCTGGTGTTCCATTTATTAGAAGTCACAGCCATATTACATTATCGTGGATGGACCTTGCTGGTTCTCCATCCTGGCAGCACCAAATTGGAACTAAGAGGGAGTTTCAGTGGAGAATCTGTGCAGCTATTTCTGGGAACAAAAACAGACCAACAGCAGCAGGGGCCATGTTAAGACAAATGGCCCACTCTTGAGTGGCGTACCATAATGTCTCTACGATTAGATGGATGAGAGGTTACAGTACACCATAGATAGCCACAGGACATCCACTGATAATCACACATTTTGTTCTACCGACAGATAACAGCAGCCCACAAATGAGATGAGCCTCCTCTGTATACACACATCACATGAAATCAATACTTAATTACAGCAGGGCCTGCATGTGTTGTCGGTCGGTTCTGGTTAGGAGGTTACACAAAACTTCTTCTCCAGAGCAGTGAGTTAAGATGTAAAGAGGGTTGGAGCATGATGGCAACTGACCACTCCTGAGTTTTAGATTCAGTGAATTGCCATTTGGACACTAGGCTTTGGTTGCAGAGCAGCACTTCAATACAAATAATTACGCCATTAAGGGGAAGAGCAGTCACCGCCTGGGATGGCAGTTGCTAGGATGCTACTTCAGGTCACATTTGTTTGTGGATATTCCAAGCCCCGTAATACAGACCTGGGGAGAAGTGGGCAGCATCCAAGGAGTGTCCCTGGGGGAAAAGCAGTGTGGCAAAAGGAAAAGAACAGAGGGCATCGAATCAAGTGACATAGGCATGGATCCCAGCTCTACTGCCCCGGGCAAGTCACAAAATATCTTGCAATTCAAGCTTCTAATCCATAAGAAAGGGGTGATATTCACTCTGTCTCTAAGCCAGAGGGCACTGAGATGCTACAGTGAGATCAGATAGGCAGAAAGTGCTTTGTAGACAATAAACCTCCAGACCACTGTAAGAGACTATTTTTATTTCAGGAAATGATAGAACCTGGGTGGACAATATTGTGAATAACTGAGAAGAATAGCTTCATTTATTAAGTTCCCAGTGCAACGTTAGGCAAGGTCATACTGAAACACATGCAAAAAAAGAAGACAGAGGAATGAAGTTGGAGGAAAGATTCCAGTTACAGCCAAGGACATAGGCAGGGGAATCTAGAAAATTATTTCATAATTCATCTATGCCACGTTCATGTAACTACACCAAAGAGCATTTCACTTGAAAGATGTATATTCATTCAAGAATTTTCCTATTGACCTATTAAACATTTTTCAGGTAATTTGTATAGCCACCTCTTTTTGGAATGTAATGCTTTTCCTTTATGTCATACAGAATCCTAGGGGTTTATTTATTTGACAAAACACCTAATCATTCCTTGAAAAAAATGAATTTGGTGGGTAAAGCACTGAGAATTGTTTTTAGAAAATAGCATGAAAAGATACAGGAGGGAGAGCATATTAGAGAAAACAAGAGAAAAGGTCCAAGGGGCTCCTCTATAAAATGGCTTAAAGGTCTTGCCTCCAGAGGAGAACCTGGGTTGCTTGTGGAGGATGATACAGTTTTGCAGTAGGCCCAGCCTCACTGTGTACCAGCAGTGTGACTTTGGGCAGTGGGTTCATTTTTAGGGGCCTCAGTGGCCGTATTAACAAGAATGAACATGAGGACTTAAAAGGCTTGTTGCAAGGACCCTGTGGGCCAATTCCCAGGGCTACACTAGCAGGGTGGGTACTGCATACTTATACACACTTTCAGTGTTTTCTCCGTCAGCCCTATGGCAATGCCTTTCTTAGTGTGAAGGCTTCCTTGAAACTAACCAAGGAAATCTGGGTGAGGTTTTCTCCCTTGACTTGTACTGCTCAACCCCTCAGCAAAAGCAGAGAAACTCATTTCACGACTGAAAAATCAGCCCAGTGTGGAAATGAAAACTTCATTCAATTCACAAGAGTTGGCCTGTGTGAAAACAAGACACAGCCGTCAGACACCTGTGCCCAGTTTTACTAAAACCAAAATTTTCCATAGGTGGGCTAAGGTGAAATGTACATTCTAGTACCCAAGCCTCACTAGGCTCCTCCTTATACATTTACTAAATAGCATACATTTGACAGTGGTAGTGTGTTGGGGCATTGTAGAAAGTATGAGTATTATAGCATGGTCCTAAATTATAGTGACACCACATTGCATAAATTACATGAATTCAAGATTATGTGACATATAATATTTTGAGCCTCTCTTAATGTACAAATGACCTCCATCTCCACATGATATTTGGACAGGAGAAGAAGGCAAGTGAACTGTAAACAGAGTTGCGGAGGGCTGGAGCAAGATGGGTCAATAGGAACAGTCGGGTCTCCAACTCCCAGCCAGCCACACAGAAGACCGGGTGATTTCTGCATTTTCAACTGAGGTACTGGCTCAACCTCCCCACTGGGGAGGCCGGACGATCGGTGCTGGTCAGCTGCTGCAGCCCCACCTCAGCGAGAGCTGAAGCAGGGCGCAGGCATCGCCTCACCTGGGAAGCGCAAGGGGAATCCCTTTCCTAGCCAGGGGAACTGAGACACACAACACCTGAAACGGGTAACTCCCACCCCAATATTGCTTTAAGCAAACAGAAAGTGCTACCAGAGATCATATCCCACACCTGGCCGGGAGGTCCCACCACGGAGCCTCCCCCCTCATTGCTAGCACAGCAGTCTGTGATCTACCGCAAGGCAGCAGTGAGGCTGGGGAAGGGTCACCATTAAGCAAGGAGGCTTAAGTAGAACAAAGCCGCCAGCTCCAACTGGGTGGAGCTCACAGCAGCTCAAGAAACCTGGCCTGTCTCTGTAGACCTAATCTCTGGGGACAGGCACAGCTACACAACAACAAATAACAACAACAACAAAGCAGCAGAAAACTGGGTAGACTAAACCACTCTGTCTGACAGCTTTGAAGAGCAGGATCTCCAACACGGAGGGGTTGAGATCTGAGAACGGACAGACTGCTCTGCTCAAGTGGGTCCCTGACCCCTGAGTAGCCTAACTGGGAGACATCCCCACTAGGGCAGTCTGACACCCCACACCTCACACAGGGTGGAGGAGCACCCTGAGAGGAAGTTTCCAGCAAGAATCAGACAGGTACACTCGTTCAGGAAATATTCTATCTTCTGCAGCTCCTGCTGCTGATACCCAGGCAAACAGGGTCTGGAGGAACTCAAGCACTTCCAATAGACTCTATAGCTGAGGGTCCTGACTGTTAGAAGGAAAACTATCAAACAGGAAGGACACCTACACCAAAACCCCATCATCAGTACATCACCATCATCAAAGACCAGAGGCAGATAAAACCACAAAGATGGGGAAAAAGCAGGGCAGAAAAGCTGGAAATCAAAAATAAGAGCACATCTCCCCGCAAAGGAGTGCAGCCTAACGCCAGCAACGGATCAAAGCTGGACGGAAAATGACTTTGACGGTAGATGAGAGAAGAAGGCTTCAGTCCATCAAATTTTAGAGCTAAAGGAGGAATTACGTAATTCAGCAAAGAAACCAAAAATCTTGAAAAAAAAAGTGGAAGAACTGACGGCTAGACTAATTAACGCAGAGAAGGTCATAAACGAAATGAAAGATGAAACCATGACACGAAAGAAATACGCGGACAAATGCAATGCTTCAGTAACCGACCGGGATCAACTGGAAGAAAGAGTATCAGCCGCATTGAGGATCAAATGAACAAAATGAAGCGCAGAAGAGAAACCAAAAGAAAAAGAAGAAAAAGAAATGAACAAAGCCTGCAAGAAGTATGGGATTATGTGTAAAGACCAAATCTCCGCCTGATTGGGGTGCCTGGAAAGTGAGGGGGAAATGGAACCAAGTTGGAAAACACTTCAGGATATCATCCAGAGAACTTCCCAACCTAGTAGGGCAGGCCAACATTCAAAATCCAGGAAATACAGAGAACGTACTACAAAGATACTCCTCGAAGAGCAACTCCAAGACACATAATTGCCAGATTCACCAAAGTTGAAATACTAAAGGAAAAATCTTAAGGGCAGCCCAGAGAGAAAGGTCGGTTACCCACAAAGGGAAGCCCATCAGGACTCACAGCAGATCTCTCGGCAGAAACTCTCCAAGCCAGAAGAGAGTGGGGCCAATATTCAACATTCTAAAGAAAAGAATTTTCAACCCAGAATTTCATATCCAGCCAAACTAAGTTTCATAAGTGAAGGAGAAACAAAACCTTTACAGATAAGCAAATGCTGGAGACTTTGTCACCACTAGGCCTGCCTTACAAGAGACCCTGAAGGAAGCACTCAACATGGAAAGGAACAACCGTACCAGCCATTGCAAAACATGTCGTAAAGAGACCCATCGAGGCTAGGGAAGAAACTAGATCAACTAACGAAAGCAAAATAACCAGTTAATATCATAGCAGGATCAGCTCTACACATAACAATCTTAACCTTTTAAATATAAAATGCATCAAATGTCTAAATTAAAAGACACAGACTGGCAAACTGGATAAAGAGTCACATTCCATCAGTCTGCTGTGCATTCAGGAGACCCATCTCACACGAGAGACATACATAGGCTCAAAATAAAGGGATGGGAGGAAGACACAAGCAAATGGAGAACAAAAAAAAAAAAGCAGGGGTTGCAATCCTGGGCCCTGATAAAATAGACTTTAAACAACAAAGATCAAAAGAGACAAAGAAGGCCATTACATAATGGTCAAGGGATCAATTCAACAGGAAGAGCTAACTATCCTAAATATATATGCACCCAATACAGGAGCAATCTAGATTCATAAAGCAAGTCCTAGAGACTTATTAGCAGACTTAGACTCCCATGCTACAATAATAATGGGAGACTTCAACACTCCACTGTCAACATTAGACAGATCAATCCAGACAGAAAAGTTAACATGATGTCCAGGAATTGAACTCATCTCTGCAGCAAGCAGACCTAATAGACATCTATAGAACTCTCCACCCCTAAATCAACAGAATATATCTTTCTAGCAATTCACATCGTGACTTTCACCAAAAAACTGACCATATAATTGGAAGTAAAGCACTCTCAGCAAATGTACAAGAACAGAAATTATAACAAACTGTCTCTCAGACCACAGTGCAATCAAACTAGAACTCAGGACTAAGAAACCTAATCAAAACACCCATGGAAACTGGAACAACCTGTCTCTGAATGACTACTGGGTAACATAACTAAATGAAGGTGAGAAATAAAGATGTCTTTGAAACCAATGAGAACAAAGATAACATACCAGAATCTCTGGGACACATTTAAAGCAGTGAGGGAAATTTATAGCACTAAATGCCCACAAGAGAAAGCAGGAAAGATCAAAAATTGACACTCTAACATCTAATTAAAAGAACTAGAGAAGCAAGAGCAAAACACATTCCAAAGTTAGCAGAAGGCAAGAAATAACTAAGATCAGAGCAGAACTGAAGGAGATAGAGAGACAATAAAACCCTCCAAAAAAAATCAATGAATCCAGGAGTTGGTTTTTGAAAAGATCAACAAAATTGACAGACCACTCAGGCAAGACTAATAAAGAAGAAAGAGAGAAGAATCAAATCGACGAATTAAAACACAAAAGGGATATCACCCACCCACCCCAGAGAAATACAACCACCATCAGAGAATACTATAAACACCTCTACGCAAATAAACTGGAAACCTAGAAGAAATGGATAATTTCCTGACACTTACACTCTTCCAAGACTAAACCAGGAAATAGTTGAATCCCCTGAATAGACCAATAGTAGGCTCCTGAAATTGAGGCAATAATTAGCCTACCAACCAAAAAAGTCCAGGACCAGATGGATTCATTGTGCTGAATTTCTACCAGAGGTATAAGGAGGAGTTGGTACCATTCCTTCTGAAACTATTCCAATCAATAGAAAAGAGGGAATCCTCCTAACTCATTTTATGAGGCCAACATCATCCTGATACCAAAGCCTGGGTAGAGACACAACAAAAAAGAGTAATTTTAGACCACCATCCCTATGTTTGGCCTATGCAAAACCCCAAATAAAAATACTGGCAAACCGGATTCAACAACACATCAAAAGTTTATCCACCATGATCAAGTGGGTTTCATCCTGATGCAAGGCTGGTTCAACATTCAGAAATCAATAAACATAATCCAGCATATATAAACAGAACCAAAGACAAGAACCACATGATTATCTCAATAGATGCAGAAAAGGCTTTGACAAAATCAACAGTCTCTTCATGCTAAAAACGCCCAATAAATTCGGTATTGATGGAACGCACTTCAAAATAATAAGAGCTATTTATGACAAACCCACAGCCAATATCATAATTGAATGGGCAAAACTGGAAAAATTCCCTTGAAAAACTGTATAATAAAGACAGGGATGCCCCTCTCACCAATTCTATTCAAATAGTGTTGGAAGTTCTATTAGGGCAATTAGGCAAGAGAAAGAAATCAGGGTATTCAGTTAGAAAGCACAGTCAAATTGTCCCTGTTTGCAGAGATGACATGATTGTGCAGGCTTAGAAACCCCATTGTCTCAGCCCAAAATCTCCTTAAGCTGATAAGCAACTTCAGCAAAGTCTCAGGATACAAAATTAATGTGCAAAATCACAAGCATTCTTATACACCAGTAACAGACAACAGAGAGCCTCAAATCATGAATGAACTTTCCATTCACAATTGCTTCAAAGAGAATCAAATACCTAGGAATCCAACTTACAAGGGATGTAGCGGACCTCTTCAAGGAGAACTACAAACCACCGCTCAGTGAAATAAAAGAGGACACAAACAAATGGAAGAACATACCATGCTCATGGATAGGAAGAATCAATATCGTGGAAAATGGCCATACTGTCTAAGGTAATTTATAGATTCAATGCCATCCCCATCAAGCTACCAATGAGTTTCTTCACAGAATTGAAAAAACTGCTTTAAAGTTCATATGGAACCAAAAAGAGCCCGTGATCTCCAAGACAACTTAAGTCAAAGAACAAAGCTGAGGCATCACGCCACCCGACTTCAACCATACTGGCTAAGGCTACAGTAATCCAAAACAGCATGGTACTGGTACCAAAACAGAGATATAGGACCAATGGAACAGAACAGAGTCCTCAGAAATTAATACCTACTTTCACATCTACAGCCATCTGATCTGACAAACCTGAGAAAACAAGAAATGGGAAAGATTCCCATTTAATAAATGGTGCTTGGGAAAATTGGCTAGCCATAAGTAGAAAGCTGAAACTGATCCTTCTCTTACCCTTATACGAAATTAATTCAAGATGGGATTAGAGACTTAAAATGTTAGACCTAATACCATAAAAAATCCCAGTGGAGGAAAAACCTAGGTAGTACCATTCAGGACATATAGGTATGGGCAAAAAGACTCATGTCTAAAACACCTCACAAAAGCAACGCAGCAAAGCTAAAATTGACAAATGGGATCTAATTAAACTAAAGATGCACAGCAAAAGAAACTACCATCAGAGTGAAACAGGCAACCTACAGAATGGGAGAAAATTTTGCAATCTACTCATCTGACAAAAGGGCCAATATCCAGAACCTACAAAGAACTCCAACAAATTTACAAGAAAAAACAAACAACCCCTCAAAAGTGGGCAAAGGATATGAACAGACATTCTCAAAAAGAGGACATGCAATACAGCCAACAGACATGAAAAAAAATGCTCATCATCACTGGCCATCAGAGAAATGCAAAATCAAAACCAATGAGATACCATCTCACACCAGTTAGAATGGCTTATCATTAAAAAGTCAGGAAACAACATAAGGTGCTGGAGGAGGATGTGGAGAAATAGGAACACTTTACACACTGTTGGTGGATTGTAAACTAGTTCAACCATTATGGAAAACAGTATGGCGATTCCTCAAGGATCTAGAACTAGATACCATATGACCCAGCCATCCTAATACTGGGGATATACCCAAAGGATTATAAAATTATGCTGCTATAAAGACACATGCACACGTATGTTTATTGCAGCACTATTCACAATAGCAAAGACTTGAATCAACCCAAATGTCCATCAGTGACAGATTGATTAAGAAAATGTGGCAATTACATACAATCATGGAATACTCATGCAAGTTTCATAAAAAGGATGAGTTTGTGTCCTTGTAGGGACATGGATGCAGCTGGAAACCATCATTCTTAGCAAACTATCACAAGAACAGAAAACCAAACACCGCGAGATGTTCTCACCATAGGTGGGAACTGGAACAACGAGATCACTCTTTGGACTCCGGTGTAAAGGGAACATCACACACCGGGCCTATCATGGGAGGGGGGAGGGGGAGGGATTGGAATGGGAGTTATACCTGATGTAAAATGACGAGTTGATGGCAGACTAACATGGCAATAAGTATACATATGTAACAAACCTGCATGTTATGCACATGTACCCTACAACTTAAAGTATAATAATAATAAATAAATTTAAAAAAAAAAAAAAGAAAAAAAAAAAAAAAAAAACAGAGTTTACGGTAGGGCTACACGGGAACATTCATTTAGCTGGCAAACAAACACCCTCCCACTTTTGGCTGATATTATTCTTTGAATAGGTGAATTTTGAGTTATACAAGAACTCTAACAACATATTTCTCCAATAAAGTATGACCTCTCTGTGTGTGTTTCTCATTTATCATTTAAGAACCAAAAATCCAGGCAGATTCCTGAAGCTTGCAGACTGCTGGGAACCAGCAACACAGGACATTGTTTTAGAAAGAGGAAAGCGAAGGCTTTGCTTTATAAGGTACAGCCTAAGTCTGGTGGATACATAGCATTTCACGCATCTCATCTGTCAAGGACACACATTCATGGAGTGGACACTGATCTCATTACCCAGGGCATGCTCAGGACCTCAGACCTGCTCCTGGGTTTCTGTGTCTGTCTTTAGGCTCTTGCAGTCACTACTAGAGGATTCTCAAACTCACAGGAACATTTGGAAACCACTATAAGGTTTTACAAAGTGCTTGCATATACTTTGATATAGATTGCTCTTGGTATCTATGATAACTTTGTGAGGTATGTAAGATGGGGAAACTAAGATGCAATGAGAATAAGAGTGTTGCAAAAAGTCACAAAACTGAGTAGTATGAGACTCAATCATCAGATTCCAGCAGGAGCTCATGACATCATGCCAAGTTCTGTTTGTACCTTGGAAATAGTCTAAGAGGAGATGGTCATTTCTCCACTCAGGGTTAGGATCATCACTCAGGGTTAAGGTGAATAAAACTTACTCACCCTCACACCGTTGACTGTATGGGTTTGCTGTTTTGGCTACCCAGTGTCCATCCTTGTAGAGATCCTCCTCCATTGGATACAGTCTGGTGGGACAGTTGATGGAAGTATCCTACTCTCTCCTTCCAAGAATGAGCTTTTGAATAAATAGGTCATTGAATGCTCCCTTCCAGGAATCTTAATTTAAACCAAGGATTAAGTAGAATGAAAATGACTGGGGCTCACTCAGGGAGCCTTGGCACTGTGATGCTGCTGCAAACTAATTCCTGTAAACTAGAAATACCTTGATTCTTGCCCTTTTCCAAGCCTGCTTCTTCAGCCTCCCACTGATTGTGTAAGCAATCCCATTCCTTCCAACATATTTCTGCTTGGTTACATTAGCCAAAATCCATTTTTTTACTTGCAATCAAAGAAACCTAGCTTGGAACCCAACTAAGTCTACAGCTTTGTATTTACACGGTGCCAAAAGAATAAGAAGGATGAGATTTCCAGTGTGTGAATGTGTATGTGTATACATCTACATGCTTTTATGCTCAGAAGTGTATACCTCATGCCCAAGAGAAAATTCTTTGCAGCTTTTATGATATCTTGTACAACTACTGAAAAAAACATTTTGCTAAATGTTTATGAGCTAAATAGGGATTTGAGATTGCTGTTGTTGAAATGAAAGAGAAGTTTGGCTTAATTTAATGTCTGTTTAGTATTTGATACCTTGATCCATTATTTTCCTTCTTCATTTATTTTTTCACAACCAAACTCAATTATATCTCTGTGATGATTGGATTATATAGTTGTGTTTACAGATGTCATATTATTCCAATGATTTCTAGTCTTCTGGTAATGCACTAGGCCTACCTGTTGTGTGTTTTGAACAACAAAAGCAACAACAAATGAATGAAAATATTTCCTCTGACTTTGCAAAGACTGAAGTATTTCAACTTATGATGTGTAGGCTAGGCAATTACACATTATCACTGAAAAAACCTAAATCCCACAAGACTTCTCCATCACTCAGCCCCTACTACATTCTCTCTGCTGATTTATATCAGCTATTTTCTTTTCTGGATATGCAAACATATGTTAATATTATCCCATAAAGAGCATCATTTAGGAAAGCAAATATCAGTCATTGTACAGGATAGACACAGCCCAGTGGAGAAGGATTTTAAACTTTGGTTTTGGGAAATTATCTGATGCTAGCTCTTTCACTCTCAGTGGCATGCAAATCACTAAAAAACTTAACTGATGATGACTAGCAACAATGTACTTCTGTAAAACGAAGTCTCATGACTGAAGCTTAATTAAGAATTTAACTGTGAATGTTACAGTAAAAGAATTACAATTGTGTCTCAACATATGCACAGAAGGTTTTAATTTTTCCCCTGTCTAAGTTTATGATCATGTATTTAGAGTGAAATTAGACTAGATAATGGGCAGGAGTATTTAGATGCCATAGAGATTATCACAATGATGAACTGGTATGCCCAAATTTCTTGTTAAGAGTTTTAAATGAACTTAGCATATACTCCTGCTTTTTATTTTACCAAATTTAGGAAAAGTATAGGTTATACATATTAATGAGGCTTTAACACCATTTACATTTGCCAACTAATCATCATTCTATCATTCTAAATATTCAGTTCTGCATTCAAGCTACCTACATAATACCAGCCAGTTTACCAACAGAGTATATCTTCACTGTCTACAAATGCCAGAAATCTCCCACTCTAAACCCAACACAGATCTGGGCAGGCACCATTGCCTCAGGGGAGGCTCCCCACCACTCCTTGCCCTGGATTTGAGAATCCTCTTGCATGCTCTCAGAGCAAGCTTTTCCTCCTCTCCAAAGAACTCACCATCCTGTAGTGAAAGGCTGTTTCTGATGGCAGGCTATGAATTCAGAATGCAAAGCCGTGTCTCCTCCCTGCTGTAGCCTAGTGCCTGGTCAAGATGTTTATTAGATGTAGGAGTTGTCAAATGAATGGGTGGATGGATGCAACAAATATTGAATATGTATTAGATGTTCTATCTCTGGGGATATGGTTATAAACAAGATAGGATCCCAGCCCTTAAAAGCTTACATTCTATTAAAGGACTGCTCTCATCTGTTCTCATAAGATTCCAAGATTTGTGTCTAAGAGAGGGGAACCCCCTTTCATGACTCTTGCACCATTTTTAACCCTGTATCTCTACACTGAAGTTTTTATACAAGGTCAGTAACAATGAAGTACTACTCTTACTTCCCACATGTCACTTTTTTGTAATTCAGCCTTCCTTGGGCCCCTCTGAGAGAAGAGAAGTGGCTGGGCTAAGGCAAGGTGTGGTATTTCTGAGTTCCTGATCAAATTCTTGTCTTCTGGAAGCGATCCTACCCTAGCTTTGGCAATTGGCCCTCATATAATTCTCTGTCTGAGTTCCTGTCTTGTTAATTCATTTCATATCATTCAACTGTGTAATGTGAGAAATGCTCTTTGATTATGAGCTTGTGTCTATACAGCATATAAGCCAGCACTTAGTATAGCTGTACCATGAGAATTGAATCTTGTCCATTGTTTGCTCATCCTTGTTCCAATATAGCTGGACAAATTCCTCAGAGCTCTACACATTTCCTGCAGTAACAACCTGTCATTGCCCACCCAATGCTACTCTAACCCCAGTTTACTATTTATACTGCGGCCAGAATTACCCTTTATAGAATATGTAGATCACAGCACCCCACTCCCTGACCCAAAACTCTATGAAGACTTCCCACTATACTTGAACAGTCCTTACCCTACCGTATGAACCCTCACATGAGCCAACTCTATTATCTTCCTTGAGTCTTTTTTCCTCACCATCAGCCCTTTCCTCCAACACTGGCCTCGCCTTGCTACTCCCAGAATATATAAAGCCCGTTGCCATCTTCAGGTTCCTTCTGCCAAAAACACCCTTTTCTTAGATATTCCTATGTTGGCTTCATTCAGTCACTACTCAAATATCACTTCTTTAGAAAGATCTCTCCTTGTTAATGCATCAAAAATAGTCCTTGCCACATTCTATCTGCTTTCTGACATCATTTTTCTCAAATCACTTACATTATGTGTTTATTTGCTTATTGTCTGTCTTCTCTCCTAGAATGTAGACTCCATTAGTGAGAGCACTTGGATTTGTTCACCTCTCTACCCCAGGACCTAGAACAGTGTCTGGCATGAAGTAGGTACTCAGTAGTTTATGAAATGAATGAATATATTTTCTTGGCACCAAACTGCCTAACTGCCCTTCAGAGTATCACCTCTTCCTGAGTTACCAACACCAAGTTCTCCCACATCAACCAAGTAAGTGCCCTCATAGCACAACTAATTGTCTAGATCTGCACTGTCCATCCAGTCCCCATGAGCTAGATGTCCCACTTGAAATGTGACTGGTCCTAATTGAGATGTGCTGTCAATGTGGCATATACAGCAGATTTTGAAGACTTAGCATGAAGAAAACAATGTAAAATAGCTTCTTGAGATTTTTTAATTGACTGCATGTTTAAATGATAATAATTTGGTTATATTAGGTTAAATTTAAATATCATTAAAATTAGTTTCATCTGTTCTTTTTATCTTTTTAATACGGCTATTAGAAAATTTAAAATGATATGTGTGGTTCACAATTGTGGCTGGTCTTATATTTCCATTGAATGGTGCTGCTCTGACAAAGACTATTCTATAATCCAGAGACACAGGGTATAAAGTAGAAAGGGCATGGACTTTGTGTCAGATAGATAGGTGGCAATTCTGCCCTTTCCCACACTAGCCCTGTGACTGTGAGCAGAATGCGCAAATTCTCTGAACCCCAGCTGCTCATCTGTTCCATGTGTGTAATGGAAGTTACTTTGGAGGGCAGTCTTGAGAAGAAATGAAATGACACATGGGAAGGTCTGGTGTTCAGCCATTCAGAACATTCTGCTCCTTCCCATTCTTTCATTGACTACAGAATATTGCTCTCCAGATGTCAGTCACACCCTTTCAGTCTACACCCTAAATTTCCTGTGTTATGAGCTATGGAGAGAATGAAGCATTTGTGTAGTCATTTGTCAAGCATGCTGGAGCACCTATTCTGTGTGAGGAATTGGGCTGGGGGCTGGAAGCAAGGAAAATGATTTTTAAAACAACCATGCACAGTAAAGAAGAAGGGTCTTGCAGTGTCCTTGGTGATGCTGGGCAACAGAGCCAACCTTGTGCCTATGCATTACCCCGCTGTCTTCCAAGCACCAGCCGGAGGCTCTTCTGCCATTTCTCTGGCCTTCTCCAGTACTGCCAAGCACAGCCTACTCATTCCAGGCCTGTGGTGTGGCTCTGAAGGGCTATGCCTCAGAATGTGCTGGAGAGCTGAATACATAAACAAGCAAAAGCCAAGGTTTCCCACCACCCTACCTAGAGGTGTTGAGTAAGACCTGAGAATGTGCATGTTTGGAAGTTCCATAAGAGATTCTGATGTGTATAAAATCAGGATTAAGAATCCTAGGAAGGATACTTATAACTTATGCATTACCATTTGTATTTTGACCTCCCCATGAATTGGACTCCCTTAGGGAAACCATAGAGCCTCCCTGAACTTCAGGTTCCTTATCTAATCTGACACCTATAAATAGGGCAGCTATCAGGATTGAGTGGCATAACGCATGGGAAGCCTTTCCATGCCCAAATGGACTCCATGAATAGTAGCCATTTCAAGATTATTAACCCATTTATGCCTGAGGTTAAAATTTTTTGAATTTTTGCAATCAGACCTTGGCAATGACCTTGAGCAGTAGGATATAAATAACTCCCACATGCTTAGTGTTCCAATAATGGGAACACTAGGCATAAATGGGTTTTAAGAAACCAAAGAAGGGCCAATGGTGCTAAAAGGAAAGAGAGCTTCTCTACTGTCATTGCCTCTTATATCTGGCATTTTTTACTTTCCTCCAAATTTCAAGCCATCCATTTTCTTTACTAGGTTTTATATTTTTAGAGAAGTTTTAGTTCACAGCAAAATTGAGTGGAAATTACAGAGTTCCCATATACCCCCTGTACTTACATCTACACAACCTCCCCCATTATCAACATCCCCCACCAGAGTGGTACATTTGTTACAACCCATGAACCTCCATTAACACATTATTATCACCCAAAAACCATTACCATTAGGTTTGCCCTTGAATTTGTACGTTCTGTGGGTTTGGACAAATATCTAATGACAAGTATTCACTGTTTCAGTACCATCAGAGCAGTTTCACTACCCTAAGTGCCCTCTGTTCTTACTCCCTCCAACCCCTGGAAACACTGACCTTTTTACTGGCTCCACAGTTTCACCTTTTCCAAAGTATGACATAGTTAGAATTGTACAGTATGTAACCTTTTCAGGATGGCTTCTTTCACTTAGTAATAGGCATTTAAAGTTTCTCTATGTCTTTTCAGGGTTTAATAGCTCGTTTCTTTTTGTACTGAATAATATTGCATTGTCTGGATGTACCATATTTTATTTATTTATTCACCTACTAAAGGACATCTTGGTTACTTCCAAATTCTGGGATTTGAGAATAAAGATGCTACACACATTTGCATGCAGGTTTTTGTGTAGACATATGTTTTCAACTCCTTTGGGAAAATATCAAGGAGTGAAATTGCTGGATTGTATGACAAGAGTATGTTTAGTTTTGTAGGAAACTATCAAACCATCTTTCAAAGTGACAGTACCATTTTGCAATTCCACCAGCAATGAATAAGAGTTCCTCTTGCCCCACATCCTCGCCAACATTTGGTGTTATCAGTTATGGACTTAGGCCATTAGGTGTCATGGACTTAGGCCATTCTAATAAATACATAGTGGTATCTAACTGTTATTTTAATTTGAAATTTCAGTTGCCTAATGACATACTATATCAAGAATCTTTTCATATGCTTCTTTGCCATCTGTGTATCTTCTTTGAGGTTCAGGTATTTTGCCTATTTTTTAATTGGGTTGCTTGGTTTCTTATTGTTGTGTTTTAAGTTATTTTGTGTGTGAACTTTGGATAACAGTCCTTTACAGCTGTCATTTGCAAACATATTCTCCAAGACTGTGTCTTGTTTTCTAATTCTTTTGAAAGCCATCTAGTTTTTGTTAGTTACTCTTAAGCATCTAGGACAGGTGTTCTAAGTGCTGGCCTGGCTGGACATTTTGTATTTGTGCAACAGAGCAATTACTACCAAAAGCCCAAGTGAAATGTCAATATTTTAGTTAAAACTAATGAAGGCCTGTCTCCTGTGGACAGTGGTTCTCCTTTTTCCATGCTGTGCAGATTTTCAACTTCCCACTTCAAATGTGACCTTCCCCCAAACACCCTTAGCACCTTCCCATAAAGACCCACATTGACTGGAGCAGGATTTCTTAACCGTGCCATGAGAGACAAGCACCAAAGAGTTGGTCAGAAGCTACCCTGGATTGCTTAATTTGGGGATTTTTTGTTCACAAAGTAGACAGCTCTGAAGTTTTTTTTTCTAACTTCCCTGGAGATTTCAGACAGTATTTGGAGCACATCTGGCATTTCACTTCATCTTGAGAGTGAGCTGAGACCCAGCCTCTCTCTCACTGCCTGGTCCTGGGGTTTGGCCAGGAACCCATTGAGCTGGAGAGAAGAGGGAAAAAAATTACAGAATGTTTCTGAAGTTCACACAGAGACCCTTCTCCATTATCAGAAATGTCAACAGAGTTCCCAGGAGAATCAGGTGGTCTCATCATCCAACTGTTCTTTTATGTTTTTATAATCACAGAGAGATTTCTTCACTGTGTTGTATAGCAATTTCTTGAGAAGTCTTTTCTCCCTGCCTTCCTGTAAAATTCTTCCCCATAATGGAGGTATCAAAAAAACAATCAAATTCTTTGTTTATTTCTTAAACCCAATGTCTAAACCAAATGTTAATTTGAGTAATAGCTTCACCTGGTGATGGAAAAATAAACACACACACAGGAGGTCATCCAGTTTTTATCCTGAAAACAATACAGGTAACAAATCACAACTGTATTGTTTTCCCTGGGATGCTAACACAGATGTAACAAATGTGACAGAAGGAACAAATCAATATTGAAATCGCTAAAGCATTCAATCAAATACTTTTTCCAGACCACAAAATATCCTATTATATGACAGTGACAAGTGCCCTTCAGAAGCCTTTAGTGCCTTCCAAGTTTCTCTGTGTAGCAGCATGAGGTGCCTAGTCAGCAGGTACACCACATGGCTGTGAAAACCGCCCAGCTTTACACAACCAGGGAGAGTGATCATCTCCTTAACATTCTCATATCTGACATTCAGTTTCCCCATTCAGATTTTCTTGGCTTAATGTCCTTATGTGACTAGTTTTCATTAGCCATTTCACAAATCTCTTTCTTCTTGCTGTTTTATTTTCTTGTATGGCTTTGGAGAAGGGTAGGGGATGACAGATTTTCTAGAACTCCAATCTTTTGACTTAATTTATGTTTCCTACTTGAAAACATCCATTTCAGCAGGAGGCCCAAAGGCTGAGGTGGTTTCCCAATCCAGATCAGAAAAGCCTCACAAGATTTGACTTCATGAGCACTCGATAGAGACAGGTCTACTTTCTTGCCCATTCAAGGGCAATTATCATAGATTTTAAATGTTGGACCTATTTTTAGGGCTCTTTCACTTAACATTAAGCAGATGGCCAATAAAAGGGATAATAAAAGGGGTTTAATATGTAAAAGGGTCAATAGGTAATTTCTTAGGCCTTAAAGGAGAGAGTAGCATAAAAATGACGAACTTGTTTGGATACACTTAGTTTTATTTCTACATAGCTTCTTCAGAGCATAGAACTTACTTATGAGGGTTGGAAACTACATTGGAGAGAAAACTGTACATATCCTAGTGTCATTTTTTAAAAATAATTCCAATTGGATTGAAATATTGTGTTAATTATCCACCATGATCAAGTGGGCTTCATCCCTGGGATGCAAGGCTGGTTCAACATTCGCAAATCAATAAACATAATCCAGCATATAAACAGACCCAGGGACAAAGAACCACATGATTATCTCAATAGATGCAGAAAAAGGCTTTTTGACAAAAATTCAGCAGCCTTTCATGCTAAAACACTCCAATAAATTCGTTATTGATGGAGCATTACCTCAAAATAATAAGAGCTATTTATGACAAGCCCACAGCCAATATCATACTGAATGGTAAAACTGGAAAAATTCCCTTTGAAAACTGGCACAAGACAGGGATGCCCTCTCTCACCATCCTATTCAACATAGTGTTGGAAGTTCTGGCTAGGGCAATCAGGCAAGAAGAAATCAAGGGTATTCAGTTAGGAAAAAGAAGAGAATCAAATTGTCCCTGTTGCAGATGACATGATTGTATATTTAGAAACCCCATTGTCTCGGCCCAAAATCTCGACAAGCTGATAAAGCAACTTCAACAAAGTCTCAGGATACAAATTAATGCAAAATCACAACATTCTATACACCAGTAACAAGGCAAACAGAGAGCCAAAATCAGGAATGAACTTCCATTCACAATTGCTTCAAAGAGAATAAAAATACCTAGAATCCAACACAAAGGGGATGTAAAGGACCTCTTCAGAGGAGAACTACAAACCACATAGAGTGAAATAAAAAGAGGACGCAAACAAATGGAAGAACATACCATGCTCATGGATAGGAAGAATCAATATCGTGAAAATGGCCATACTGCCCAAGGTAATTTATAGATTCAATGCCATCCCCATCAAGCTACCAATGAGTTTCTTCACAGGGTGGAAAAACTACTTTAAAGGTTCATATGGAACCAAAAAGGCCATCTCCAGAGACAATCCTAAGTCAAAAGGAGAACAAAGCTGGAGCATCACTTCTACTGACTATACTACAAGACTACAGTAACCAAAACAGCATGTTACTGGTTACCAAAACATATATAAACCAATGGAACAGAACAAGAGTCTCAAAATAATACACACACATCTGCAATAAATGATCTTTTTGACAAGAAATGGGGAAAGGATTCCCTATTTAATAAATGGTGCTGGGAAAGTGGCTAGCCATAAGTAGAAAGCTGAAACTGGATCCTTTCCTTGCCTCATATCACGAAAATTAATTCAAGATGGATTAGAGACTTAAATGTTAGACTAATACCATAAAAACCTAGAGGAAAACCTGGTAGTACCATTCAGGACATAAAATGGGCAAAAAGAACTCTACAAAACACCAAAAAGCAACTTGACAGCAAAAGCCAAAATTGACAAATGGGATCTCATTAAACTAAGAGCTTCTGCACAGCAAAGAAACTACCATCAGAGTGAACAGGCAGCCTGGAATGGGAGGAGAAAATTTTTTGCAATCTACTC
This sequence comes from Papio anubis, assembly GCF_008728515.1. Taxonomy (NCBI): domain Eukaryota; kingdom Metazoa; phylum Chordata; class Mammalia; order Primates; family Cercopithecidae; genus Papio; species Papio anubis. Next base: position 80,887,827 of record NC_044977.1, read on the forward strand.
ATCTGACAAAGGGCTAATATCCAGAACCTACAAAAAACTCAAACAAATTTACAAGAAAAACAAACAACCCATCAAAAAGTGGGCAAAAGGATATGAACAGACATTTCTCAAAAGAAGACATTCATACAGCCAACAGACACATGAAAAATGCTCATCATCACTGGCCATCGGAAATGCAAAATCAAACCACAATGAGATACCATCTCACACCAGTTAGAATGGCAATCATTAAAAGTCAGGGAAACAGCAGGTGCTGAGAGAGGATGTGGAGAAAATAGACACTTTTACACTGTTGGTGGGACTGTAAACTAGTTCAACCATTATATGGAAAACAGGCGATTCCTCAAGGATCTAGAACTAGATGTACCATATTGTAGCCATCCCATTGCAGGTATATACAAGGATTATAAATTATGCTGCTATAAGACACATGCATGTTTTATTGCAGCACTATTCCTAATAGCAAAAAGACTGGAGATATTAAATGTCCATCGTGACAGATTGGATTAGAAAATATGCTTTTTATCTACACCATGGGCCATTGTAAATACCATAAAAAAGGATGGGTTGTGTCCTTTGTAGGGACATGGATGCAGCTGGAAACTATCGTCCAGCAAAACTATCACAAGAACAGAAAACCAACCAAGCACCACATGTTCTCTCACTCATGGGGTGGGAACTGAACAATGAATCTTGGACTCAGGAAGGGTATCCACACACGGGGCCTATCATGCTGGGAGGGGAGGGGGAGGGATTGCATTGGGAGTTATACCCACAGTGCAAACAGCGAGTTGATGGGTGCTCAGACTAACATGGCACAAGTATACATATGTAACAAACCTCCACGTTATGCACATGTACCCTACAACTTAAAGTATAATAATAATAATAATAAAAGAAATATTGTGTTAAGAGGAAAGGTTTTTTCGTTTGTTAATAAATAGGTCAAGGAATAAACACAAGGAAGAAATGCAGAATTGAAGGACCGTACTCTGTTCTCATGAGCCACTTACTCTTTGATTGGATATAAAGGGCAAATTAGTTGGATATTAAATTCAGTGTGTACAAAACACAACAGGAGAGCTGTGTCCATCCTCACATCTCTGGCCTCACTTGGGAAGAGAGAGTTAAGTGCCACATTCCCCAGTTGGAAGGCTTTGATCTCAAATGGCCTCATTGCTAGGCCTAAGATGCCTCAACTGGCAGTCAGCATGGACATCACTGGACATGGACAGTCCAGAAGCTTCTAGACCAAAAGGAAAGTCATCAGAATTAATGTAAAATAAACTGATATATTCATATCTATCTCCTTTTGCCATCATAACTCCCCAAAAATATTTCTTTAACTGAGGTGGGCAAAATAGGTGATAGTAACTCATTTGACATGTGGGAAAATGAAGATTAAGTAATTTTCTACTAGCTCCCAAGTAGAAGAGGTCCAAATTAAAGTTATGTCTGGTGACTCCAATTCTATGTTGTCTCCTAACAATTTTAGGAGTGTCAGTTTTCATTGTCAGTACGCCCACCCCATTTATCAGAACTTTCTTTCTATCAATATGGAAACATAAAATTTCCACCTTTCTGTCAATTCTGATCCATTGGTAATAGGAGACATCATCAATCAATCACAGCACTCCATCCCACTGGCACAAGACACAACCTGAGAATCCTTCTCTACCCACTTCTCCAAGCAGCCACTTCCTGATTGGGGTGAATTTGTGAGAATTTTTCCACCAGTACCAGAGGAGCTGTGAGGGTATACATGGCAGGAATTTGCCATCCTTGGTGTATCAACTCCTAGGTCATCAGTAATTGTATATATGTAAACAGCTCAACTAATACCCTCAAATTCAGTCATCCAGTTGCCAAAGTATATTAGACATTGGGGAAAAGCAGTAGGGGTCAAACACAAGTCTTATCTTCAAGGCACCTACATTCTATTAGGGAAGAACACTAAGCTTGGAAAAGCCTGTATTGCAGAGTAGAGAATTCTTAGTACCAGTCATGGGTGCTCTGTTCACAGAAAACTAAAGAAGTTCAGAGAACGGCAGGATTACCCCTTAGCTGAAGGGTGCACAAATAAAACTTTATGGCTTATACCGGAGCCATACTTGGCTTTGCAGACCAAGTATGACTTGACCATGGGAGTGAGGAGAAGGAGGAGGAGGAGAAAGGAGTATTCCAGACACATCAAAAAGGCACAGAGGCAGGAAAACATAAGGAGTAGGTGGGAAACGGTGAATAGTTTGGTACTGGACTGGCGAGTGCTTAGGGATGGTAGAAAATAAAACGAATGGTAAGTCTGAGTCAGAGTAGCAGGCACTGTATACGGGGGTAAGGATTTGGAGATATATTTTATGGGCAATGGGGAGTTAATGATGGCTTTGAGAAGGTGGACACTGTGATGAAAGCTGGGCAAAGGAACAAGGCCAAGAGCATCATGGAGAATCAGCTGAGTGGAAACAGCCCTGAGACTCAAAGGGCATTGCAGAGGAGAACTGCAACTCCCAGCCTCACGTTGGAAAACTTTAGTGCCTCTTTTAGATAGTACAGCTGTAAGAGAAATAAATACTTCTGACCAGCTTTAGTGCCTGCTTCTCTCTCCTGTATTCAGAGTCTGTGTTGACCTGACCTGGAGGGATCTGGTTGCCAGTTAAGGGAAGATAAAATATGACCAGCCCAGTAATGGAAACCAGGAGCACAAATGCAACTTGCTTCCTCAGCTACAGAAAAAAAAAAAAAATAATACATCAAGCATTCTCTCTGCTTCACCTGAGCAGGAGTCCAATTTATCTGCCAGCTCAGGGCTTCACTATCTTTATGGAGCAGGGGAGGGAGAAAGAGGAAGAGGAGAAAGGTCAGGGCAAGGCACAGAAGTGTTTCACCCCAGAGAGCTTGGGGGCAGATAACAAGATCCAGAGAATTGGCAACTTGCGCTTACTGAACAATTTCTATAGACTACAGGTGTTTATCAGTGTTATCTCATTTAATCTTCAAAACGACATCATGGACAGAATACTATTGTCTTGACATTAAAGATAAAGAAATCCAAACTCAGAGTCAATGAAACCAAACAGAACCAGCTGAGAATTTTTCTAGAGCAAAGTAGCTTTCCCAATATTCTAAATCCAAGTGGCTAGTGAGCAAGGTAGGTCTCAGTGCAGGTCCACCTGGCTCTTTGGTCATATTTTTTCCACTGCACAAGTCAACGTCTTAACCTCAAGCACCTGCCCTTGTTGAGGTCCAGGTTATGATCAGGAGTGGGCACAGGGACCATCATTATCCTTCATTTACTGGATTTTATTCATTCCCTTGGCTCTCTTCTCTATATTGGTTTGGATTTTTTGGCCTCTTTTGAACTATGTGTTTATTTCCAAGGAATTTTCCAGCTAAGCATCAAAGTGACCCGTCAAGCTTGGCTCCTGTGTCAGCTGCTTGACACACGATAGCAGCTCTGCTCTTCCCTGGAAGATCTTTTCGAGCCAATGATGCCTCCCTTTCTCATCTAGATTTCTGACGTGAGTATGACAGCTGTATGCACCACTCTATTTCATTTCTGTGTTTTACTTTCCACTCTAGCACGCTAAGTTTCATGAATCCATTTCTTGGTGTGCTCGGTAAAGCCCTCCAAGGAAACTCTGGCAGCACAGGCTTATTGCTGTGATTTACTGCATGTCTTCTCCGTTTTGTATATGCCAAAGGATAGATCACCATTGCTACAATATTAATGCTGAGTCCCAGGACAGAAGAACTCAGAGGACAGTGGGCAGGGAAAGAGTAATGTGAGCTAGGGAAATAAATAGAGTCAGGGAACAGGCCAACTGTGGACTCAGAAGCCCAGACAACAGGCATCAACCATCCCACATGGACAAGGAATTTTCTTTTTGTTGTTATTGTGGTGGTTAATTCAATGCTATCCTAGTAGCCTTTAACCTATGGCATCAAAGTGCTCCTTGCCTTGCAACTTTTAGATTCTCTTGAGCTCAGGAAGATAATTCTCTGTAAGGTCTGCAATGGGAAAATTTTGATGAAAGGCTACTGGGGTCAAAATAAAAAGGCATTGCATGCTTAACCACAAGATACCTTGTTTGTGGCATGGATCTTCAACACCATGATGTAATAAGGGCCACAGAATTCTCCAAAATTGAATTATCTTCATTGATTTCTGAGTTATAAAAGTAATTCATGCCCATTGCAAAAATTTCAGAATTATATATATATTATATACATCCTCTCCATTCCATAAAATAACCTTGGTTAGAAGTGAAATAAATATTCTTAGTAGTAGGTTAGGAAGGTGAAATGTATTTTTTAACACAAAGAGATACATACCATAACTAATGCACTGTAATCTGCTTTCTTCTGTTTGGCTTTATATCATGGTCATATCTCTATATTAAAACAGTAGTATTCCAGTTAACGATAACAGAGTAAAGACATGTAATTCCACATTTCTCCTCTAAACCCAGAAAAGCAATTTGAAAAAGTAAAAATAGAAGGAAAGTGTATCCCCATAGTAATGATAGAGGTAGATAAAGAAAATTCCAAATCACAGGCTATGAACCACAAACCACAAACTTTGTCATGTGCTTTGTAACCTTACCCCAAATGAGAAAAGTTACTGACAGTTACACATAGCCTTCATAGATATTTAGGCAGGATATAGAATTCCTTCAATATGCAAATGACCTAGTCTAAAATGGTCAATGCGATAATTCATTGATGGAAACAATGAGATGTAGAGACATAGGCAGGCCAAAGGAGAAGTGAGGTGTCTCAGTCTGTTCCCACTGCTATAACAAACTATCATAGACTAGGTAATTTATAAAGAACAGAAATTGACTTCTCACAGGTCTGAAGGCTGAGAAGCCCAAGATCAAGGCATCAGTAGGTTCACAGTCTGGTAAGGGCTGCTCTCTGCTTCCAAGATGGTACCTTCTTGCTAAGTCCTCAGATGGCAAAAGGTGGAGAGGCAAAAAGAGGCCTTGCTACTTCCCTCCAGCCCTTTTATAAGAGCACTAATCCACAAGAGAAGAAACCTCTTGACCTAGTCACCTCCCAAAGGCCACACATTTTACTGCTGTTGCATTGAGGGTTAAGTTGCAACATGAATTTTGGAGGAGAAAAGAACACTCAAACCAGAGCATGGGACTGTCCCTGCACAGTCCTATTCTTTTCCACAGCAGGAAAGCTAAGCAGGTAGAGCTCAAGAAGGTGCACGCCATTTATATTATTCAAAACCCAAGCTTACAAACCATGTGTCTTGCTAACCTGATTTGCCCATTTTACGCCTACCATCATAGTGCAATTATAAGTAGAAGCCCCTTTCAAATAGGGGCATTGTGATCATTTGAACGATAAATTTCATGGTCTCGCTCTTTACTACTAAAAGGGATTGCTGAAGACGAGGCGGGAAAAACAGAGGAAGGATAGCGTTAGTCACTGGATTACAAGCAGAGGATTTTGTAACTTTTTTTTTTATACTTTAAGTTCTAGGGTACATGTGCACAATGTACAGGTTTGTTACATATGTATACATGTGCCATGTTGGTGTGCTGCACCCATTAACTCATCATTTACATTAGGTATATCTCTAATGCTATCCTCCCCCTACCCCCACCCCACTACAGGCCCTGGTGTGTGATATTCCCCTTCCTGTGTTCAAGTGTTCTCATTGTTCAATTCCCACCTATAAGTGAGAACATGCAGTGTTTGGTTTTCTGTCCTTGCAGTAGTTTGCTCAGAATGATGGTTTCCAGCTTCATCCATGTCCCTGCAAAGGACATGAACTCATCCTTTTTTAGGGCTGCATAGTATTCCATGGTGTATATGTGCCACATTTTCTTAATCCAGTCTATCATTGATGGACATTTGGGTTGGTTCCAAGTCTCTGCTATTGTGAATAGTGCCGCAATAAACATATATGTGCATGTGTCTTTATAGCAGCATGATTTATAATCCTTTGGGTATATACCCAGTAATGGGATGGCTGGGTCAAATGATATTTCTAGTTCTAAATCCTTGAAGAATTGCCACACTGTCTTCCACAATGGTTGAACTAGTTTACAGTCCCACCAACAGTGTAAAATTGTTCCTATTTCTCCACACCCTCTCCAGCACCTGTTGTTTTCTGACTTCTTAATGATTGCCATTCTAACTGATATGAGATGATATCTCATTGTGGTTTTGATTTGCATTTCTGTGATGGCCAGTGATGATGAGCATTTTTTCATGTATCTCTTGGCCGTATAAATGTCTTCTTTTGAGAATTGTCTGTTCATACTACAAGGCTACAATAACCAAAACAGCATGGTACTGGTACCAAAACAGAGATATAGACCACTGGAGCAGAACAGAGCCCTCAGAAATAATACCACACATCTACAACCATCTGATCTTTGACAAACCTGACAAAAACAAGAAATGGGGAAAGATTCCCTGTTTAATAAATGGTACTGGGAAAACGGGCTAGCCATATGTAGAAAGCTGAAACTGGATCCCTTCCTTACACCTTATACAAAAATTAATTCAAGATGGATTAAAGACTTAAATGTTAGACCTAAAACCATAAAAACCCTAGAAGAAAACCTAAGCAATACCATTCAGGACATAGGCATGGGCAAGGACTCCATGCCTAAAACTCCAAAAGCAATGGCAACAAAAGCCAAAATTGACAAATGGGATCTCATTAAACTAAAGAGCTCCTGCACAGCAAAAGAAACTACCATCACAGTGAACAGGCAACCTACAGATTGGGAGAAAATTTTTGCAATCTAGTCATCTGACAAAGGGCTAATATCCAGAATCTACAAAGAACTCAAACAAATTTACAAGGAAAAAAAAAAACCATCAAAAAAGAGGATTTTGTAACTTTAAAGGGTTACTTTCTGAGCCACAGAAACACTCAAAATACTGAAATCCACATGGTGATATCACGCTGGGCAGAGAACACAGGAGTGAAACCTGAATCGAAGCCATTATAATTTACCCTCTCCGTACATCACTTCACATTCTTATTTATAAGCCAATACTTCATTTTAGTTGAATTACTAAGTTATTCAATTACTTATTTAAATTACTTGATGATTAGTAATAATTAGAAAGGACACAACAGGAACAAATATATAGGTAATTGGTGGGGGAGGGCTGGAGAGAATGAAGAAAACACCATCAACAAAAAAGAGATGAAGAAATATATATTAAGAGAAATTGCCCCCATGGTCTCAAAGAAATTTCCAACAACGTGATGTCTGCAATAAAAATAACTCAAGGTAGAAATTCAAGATGTTTCAGTTATCTATTGCTGTATAACAAAATATCCCACAGTAGCTTAAAATTTTACTTTCTTACAAATCTGCAATTTGGACAGAGCTTGGGGAGGACCATTTACACTCCATATAACATTTGCATAGATGGCTCAACTAATTCACTGATGAGAATCACTCAGATGGCTGGCAACTCAGTCCTGAAGGTGAGCTGAGAGCTCAGCTAGGCGTGTTGCATGGGTTCCCTGGTTCCCAGCCATGTGGCTTTTCCACCTGGATAGTCTGGGCTTCCTCACAGCATGGTGGTCTTAAGATAGTTGGACTTGTGTGAGAGCCCACTTCTAAGAATTTGGAAGTGGAAGCTGCCCAGACTTGACATAGTATTGCTTCCCGGCACATTTTACTGCTTAAAGTGGGCAACAGAGCCAACCCAAATTCAAAGAGAGGGGACTAAACTACAGCATAAATACTGGAAGGCATGGCTCATTAGGAGTCACTAAAATAAGAGTTTATTGTCATGTACCTTTGGGCTCCTCCCCACATGCAAAATATATCCCTCTAACTCCCAAGAACCACCATGATCTCATCTCATCCATTATAGCCTCAGATTCTGTTTTGGAGTCCAGAGCATTGTCATTTAAATCATTTTCAGATATGACTGATGCCCCTCAGGTACAGCTCTTTATCTGAAGGCACGTGACCTAAAGAGGCAAGTTTCTAACTACCCCAACACACTCTCAATATACAACGTGAGATGAGAATGGGTCAGAAACACTACAATAGTCACTCTCATTTAACAGTGGGGACAATAGAAGGCATATAATCATCAGAGGTTCATAGTAATTCTGAAATTCAACTGGCCACATATCACAGATTCCTTGATCAGGGATTTCTGCCACAATCTTTGATCATTTTCCATTTCTCTTGGCTTTAAGCACTGGGCTTTAGCTGTTTCCTTAGAGTCATTCTTTCTTTTAACACACATAAAAAGTTCCATGTGTACAAATTAATCACTTTCTCAACCTGCTTTTTACTCAAAGTAAGTTAGAGGTCTGGAGGCCTCATTTTATTCTGAACTATTTCTGCTATCTTTTCATATAAGCTGATAAAATCCCTTTAAAAATTCTGTGGAATTCCTAGGTATCAAGTTATAATTTACTCCATTAGACAAAAGCAACACCCACAAAATCTATCTCTACTTTTCGACTGTGAGTCAAAGTGCTATAAGATAACACTCTTGAGATTTTTAAAAATCCCATCATCTAGCTGAGGGGTTCTACAAGCCATGCACTTAAGATTATTACAAGTCCTTTTTTTTTATGAGAGAGGGTCTGTGAGACATCACCTTATATCTTTCTAATGTCTTAACAAATGATTTTATAGGTTATTGAATGCAAAGCCACATTTTACAGGCAGTGTTCTGTTATCTTATATTTGCCCTGAGACCATTACTTAGGTTGAGAAATTTCTCCTGACTAATAATATTGGAATGAGAAATAGTTTTATTTGCTAAACCAGCAAGTTTTGGGATGGAAATATTTCTTCTAAATTCTGCTTAAAAATAAAATAGTTCCTTCTTTAGTTTCTGTCTCCCTAACTGTACTTATAAGTAGCTCAAAGAACCAGGTGGCACTTTAAATATCCTGCCTGGAAATAACTTAGATACATAAGTTAATTAGATATTCATATTTTTCCAAGTTACTACAGGAGCTAGTCTCATCAATTGTCCTGCTAATGTATAACATAACCTTTCTTTTAGGAAGCTTTCAATAGTGTTCTCTTCCCTTCCCTTCAAGCCTCCACTGACAGTCACCCCAGGACCTTTCTGGCCTCTGCCCAATGCCAGATTCCAAGCAAAAGCCCTTTAGAAAAAGTTCCAAGAGGTCAAGCCCCAAGGTGCAAGAATATTTTCTTGAAATAAAGATCTAAATCTATAGTCAAAAGGACATACCATAACTCAGGAAAAAGTAATACAAAAAGAAATACAGTAAGAAATCTCCTGAAAAGCTGCTAAACTTCAAAGATATACCCAAAGAATTCTATGGACATAGAGGCCAATAAGTAGTTCACATACAAAGGGGAAATATTAGAATGTCTTTGGATCCCTCCATAGTAACATTACATGATAAAAGGCAGTACAGCAATATATGAAAAGTTCTGAGGAAATTTCATATCTATCCAATTTTACTACAAGTACAAGGCTAAACACAGAAACTCATAAGCCTTAAGGATTCAGAGAACATTCCCCCTATGAGTCTTTATGAGGAGGGGGTAATTGATGATAAATTCAACCAAACAAAATACAATTTAAAATGAAGAACTAAAAAATGAATAAGTTGTGTTAAAATACCAGCGAGAACTAAATTCAATTCAACATAGAATTAAGACACAGTGCAAAAATCAATGTCATACATCTTAACAATGGATAAATAAAAGTATAAGACAGTTAGTGGGGGAAGAAAAAGTTGGCAAGAAGTAAAAGTATGATCAACTTTCTTATCTTTCAGACTAGAGAGTCTGTAAATGTTGTTTGATATACAAAGTTAAAAAACAATTTCTTCAAACTCTTAAGGTTTCTCCCATATTTTAAAAGCCAAAGTATCATTTAAAAACTGTAGCTCTTCTTACCTGAAGTAATACAACATTTTAAGATAATTTTTGGGCTGTTAAATTCAAATGACTTACATTTAACACATTTCATTTAAAATTATACATATATATATGAAGTGTGTGTGTGTGTGTGTGTGGGAGTCAAAGGACCATACTTAACTTCCTATAATAATCAGCTGGAAAACTGAGCAAAATATGTACAATAACTATTTTCAGACAGTTAAAAATAGGTAACACAGATTGTGATTCCTGAGAGAAGGAAAACAAGTGAGATAATCTCTACAATTGGTCTGGTTTTCTGCCTGAAGTGATAAAACAAAAATCAGAGATTAAAAGGATGAAATGGCTGGGACTTCTGGAGCGAAGTTCCAGAGAGGATGAAGCTACCCATCAAAAGATCTCTCCAAATCTGCATGAGGGTTACCTTAAGTAGCCCCTAAGTACAAGGTTGTGCATAGAGTAAAAGTCCACAATCCAGGGCAAAGAGTGCCTGATTTGCAAAAGCAGAACAATTTCCAGAGCTCAATAGTGTTGGGAGGTGTTCAAACTTTGATGAGTCAGAGTAGAATGTCCACAGTGGCCAGGTGAGATACTCTGTGGACACCCCAGAGGGGTCGTGATTTACTCTAGACTACTCCTCATAAAGTTTGTCTCTTTGGTTGGTTTTGGTTTTGTTTTGTTTTGTTTTGTTTTGTTTGAGACAGTCTCACTCTGTCGCCCAGGCTGTAGTGCAGCGGCGCAATCTCTACTCACTGCACCCTCCACCTCTCAGATTCAAGCAATTCTGCTGCCTCAGCCTCCGAAGTAGATGGGATTACAGGTGTGTGCCCCCATGCCTGGCTAATTGTTGAATTTTTAGTAGAAACGGGATTTCACCATGTTGGCCACTCCTGACCTCAAGTGATCCGCCCACCTTGGCCTCCCAAAGTGCTGGGATTACAGGCATGAGCCACTGCTGCCAGCCTTAACAAAGTTTAAAAAGATAATTAAATAAGCTTAAACTGATAGAAAAATACATGTCCCCCAATATGAAGTACAAAACTCCTTGAAGTGAGACAACAAAATTCAGACACTCAACTATGTAATATTCACAATGTTGCAGCATCCAATAAAGAAATACTTGTCAGAATAAGAATAAGGACGTTGTGATTCATAACCAGGAGAAAACTCAGTCAATAAAAAGAGACATAAAAATGATAGAGATGATGGACCTCATAGTTAAAAGTTAGAACTATTATAACAATATATTCATATTTTATAAAAAGCATGGCCATGGTAAGGAGAGAAATGGAACATATAAAATGAGTCAAAAGGAAATTTTAGAAATAAAAAATTACAGTATCTGAAGTAAAAATTCCATTAGACAGATTTGGCAACAGCTTTGACCCTGCCAAAGAAAACATAGGTAACCTTGAAGACATAACAATAGAACATAAGGTAAATGAAGCACAGTTAGTATAAAGACTAAAGAGATCCTTCATTATTTGTGGAATAACAGAAAGTGATTTTAAATACACATTGTAGGGGTCCTAGAAGGAGGAGCTATGAAAATATTTTAAATATTAAAGGCCAAAAATTTCCCAAATTTAATGAAAAGTGTAAACTTATAGATCCAGAAAATAATGAAAAGACATCCTGAAAATGTTGAGGGAAGAACCTACCAGAACAGAATTTTCTATCCAGTGATAATATTCTTCAGAAGGGAAAGCAAAATAAAAACTTTTCCAACAAAATCCAAGAAAAGGTCATTACCAGTAGACTTACAGTAGTTTTTCAGATGGAAGAAGAACATCATATGGAAACATGAATCTGCAAAAGAAAAAGGCATCAGAAATGATCAATATATGGATAAATCTAGGAGGTGTTTTCTTCAATTTTAAAATTCTTTGAGAGATATCAACTATTTAAAGAACACCAATGACAGCATATTGTAGAATTTAAAACATGAGATTAAAATCTATAACAACATTAGCACGAAAGATGGGGGCATAGAATAATATTGTTAAAATGGTCTTACATTATGTGAAATATATATATATATATATATATATATATACACAATGTTATTTTAAAATAAACCATAAGTTAAAATGTATATGGTAAAGTCTAAAACAACCAATTAAAAAAATAAGTATAACTAATAAGCTAATAGAGAGATAAAATGGAGTATTAAATTTATTTAATATTAAATATAAATACTCAAGTTTAAGGAATGCAGATTTTAAAAGACAGAAAATAGAACAGATAAGCAAATACCAAGACAGCAGTAGATTTAAACCCAAACATGATGATTACATGAAATGTAGGTGACCTAAACTATCCAGTTGAAAGACAGACATTTTTGATTGAATATAAAAGCAAGACACTACATTATATTTTCTGCAAGGAAACCACTTTAAATGTAGATTCAAAGATAGATTAAAATTAAAAGGTTGGAAAAGATAAATAATTCAAGTACTAAGCATAAAAAAGAGGAAGGAGCTGAGTTAATAACAGACAAAGTAGACTTTCATACCTGGAAAAAAGAATAGTTCATAATAATAAAAAGGTCAATTTATTGAGGAGACATACAACATACATGTATACATATACTAACAATGCTTCAAAGTACAGGAAGCAAAAACAGATGTAACCGCAAGTAGAAATAGACAAATTCACAATTATAGTTGGAGAGTTCAACAATCCTCTCAATAATTAATAGAAAAAGTAATAGAAAATCAACATAATTTATATTTATAGAACACTCCACCCAATGACAGCAGAATATACATTATTTTCAAATGCAACTAGACAGTTGACTAAGGAAAACCAGCTTCTGGTACAAAAAACAAGTCTTAGCGTAATTCAAGTAATGCAAATATATGTTCTCTGACAACAACAGAATTAAATAATCAATCAATAACAGAAAGATATCTAAAATTTCCAAAACATTTGTAAAGTAAACAATACATTTCTATTAGCTCATGGGTCAAGCATACTCTGGTTTCTTTTCACAACAAATAAATCTTTTGACTTTTACTAGTAACCCATGGGTTAAAAAAGAAATCTCAGGGGAAATTTAAAAATCTTTTAAACTAAATTAAAATGGAAACAACATATTGAAATGTGTCAATGCAACTAAATAAGTGCTTAAACAGAAACTTAGAGTTTTAAATGGTCACATTAGAAAAAGCATGAGATAATGCCAATGATCTAAGTGTCTACATAAATACATTAGAAGAAAAAAAAGAGAAAAGTCAACTCAAAATAAGTAAAGGGAGGAAAATAATAAAAGAGAGAGAAAAAAAAGGAAGAAAACCATTGAAAAGAAATGAATTACCAATGCAAAAACAAAAGTAGGGATACCACTACAGATTATAGAAACATTAAAAGAACAATAAAAGAGTTTTACAAACAATTATATGCCAATCAATTCAACAGTTTAGGTGAAACAGACAAAATCTTCAAAATACCCAAATTGCTAACACTAAAACAAGAAAAAATAAAAATCTGAATAAACTGATATTTATAAAGGAAATTGAATTCATAATCTAAAATCATCATACAGTGGAAAGTTCAGGCTCACATGGCTTCAGTGATAAAAGTCTATTACACATGTAAGAGATAGCCAGTCTTATACAATCATTTCCAGAAGAATAATTCCCAATTCATTTTCTGAGATCAGCATTAGTCTAATACCGAAAATAGACAAAGGCATTATAAGAAAACTACATACAAAACGGTGCAAGATCCCCCATCATGGCAGACAGGAGGCAGGACTATATTGCAGCTCTAACTTGGATGGACAGAGCAGCGAGTGGAGGCCGACATCATGAATTTTAGCTCCAGAAAGACTGGAGAAATAATTGAGAAAACTTGAAAGGACCCACAGACTGTCTGAAGTAAGCAGATTGCTCCTGCAGGACCTAGGAGACACACCAAATTCTGTGCTGGTATCCACAGCTGAGAGACCCATAGATGGTTTATATCACAGGACTCTATGTAGAAAACCCCCAGTACCAGTCCAGAGCCTGGTAGACTTGCTGGGTGGCTAGACCCAGAAGAGAGATAACAATCACTATAGCTCAGCTCTCAGGAAGCCACATCCATAGGAAAAGGGAGAAAAGTGCTACATCAAGGAACACCCTATGAGACAAAACAATCTGAAAAACAGCCTTCAGCTCTAGAGTTTCCCTCTAACAGAGCCTACCCAAATGCGAAGGAACCAGAAAACCAACTCTGGTAATATGACAAAACAAGGCTCTTTAACAGCCCTAAAACATTTACACTGGCTTACCAGCAATGGATCCAAACCAAGAAGAAATCCCTGATTTACCTGAAAAAGAATTCAGGAGGTTAGTTATTAAGCTAATCAGGGAGGCACTACAGAAAGGTGACACCCAATGCAAGGAAATCCAAAAATGATACAAGAAGTAAAGGGAGAAATATTCAATGAAATAGATAGCACAAATCAAAGCAATCAAAACTTCAGGAAACTTTGGACACACTTATAGAAATGCAAAATGCTCTGGAAAGTCTCAACAATAGAATTGAACAAGTAGAAGAAAGAAATTCAGAGCTCAAAGATAAGGTCTTTGAATTAAACGAACCCACTAAAGACAAAGAAAAAAGAAAAAAAAAAAACATGAACAAAGCCTCCAAGAAGTCTTGGATTACATTAAATCCAAACCTAAGAATAATCAGTGTTCCTGAGGAAGAAGAGATATCTAAAAGTTTGGAAAACATACTTGGGAACTAATCAAGGAACACTTCCCCGGACTTGCTAGAGAACTAGCCATCCAATACAAGAAGCACAAAAAACACCTGGGAAATTCACTGCAAAATAATCATCACCTAGGCACATTGTCATCAGGTTATCTAATGTTAAGATGAAGGAAAGAATCTTAAGAGCTGGGAGACAAAAGCACCAGGTAACCTAAAAGGAAAACCTGTCAGATTAACAGCATATTTCTCAGCAGGAACCCTACAGACTAGAAGGGATTGGGACCCAATCTTCAGCCTCCTCAGACGAAACAATTATCAGCCAAGAATTTTGTAGCCAGTGAAATTAAGCATTATATATAAAAGAAAGATAGTCTTTTTCAGACAAACAAATGCTGAGAGAATTTTCCACTACCACGGCACCACTACAAGAACTGCTAAAAGGAGTTCTAAATCTTGAAACAAATCCTGGAAACACATCAAAACAGAACCTCTTTAAAGCATAAATCTCACAGGACCTACAAAACAAAAGCACTATTTAAAAAACAAAGACAAAAAAACAAAAACCAAAGTACACAGGCAACAAAGAGCATGATGAATGGAATGGTACCTCACATCTTAATACTAACATTGGACATAAAGGCCTAAATGCTCCACTTAAAAGATACCGAACTGCAGAATGGATAAGAATTCACCAAGCAACTATCAGCTGCCTTTAAGACCTAACACATACGGACTCACATAAACTTAAAGGGGTGGGAAAAGGCATTTCATTCAAATGGACACCAAAAGCCAGCTGGAGTAGCAATTCTTATATCAGACAAAACAAACTTTAAAGCAACAGCAGTGAAAAAAGACAAAGAGGGACACTATAAAATGGTGAAAGGTCTTTTCCAACAGGAAAATATCGCAATCCTAAACATACATGCACCTAACACTGCAGCTCCCAAACTTATAAAACAATTACTAATAGACCTAAGAAATGAGATAGACAGCAGCAGAATAATAGTGGGGGACTTCAATACTCCACTGACAGCACTAGACAGGTCATCAAGACAGAAAGTCAACAAGGAAACAATGGATTTAAACTATACCTTGGAACAAACAGACTTAACAGATATATACAGAGCATCCCATCCAACTACCTCAGAATACACATTCTATTCAATAGCACATGGAACTTTCTCCAAGATAGACCATATGATAGGCCACAAAACGAGCCTCAATACATTTAAGAAAACTGAAATTATATCAAGTACTCTCTCAGACCACAGTGGAATAGAATTGGAAATCAACTCCAAAAGGAACCTTCAAACCCATGCAAATACATGGAAATTAAATAACTTGCTCCTGAATGATCATTGGGTCAAAAACAAAATCCAGATGGAAATTTAAAAATTCTTCGAACTGAACGACAATAGTGACACAACTTATCAAAATCTCTGGGATACAGCAAGGACAGGGCTAAGAGGAAAGTTCATAGCCCTAAACACGTACATTAAGAAGATTGAAAGAGCACAAACTGACAATCTAAGGTCACACCTCAAGGAACTAGAGAAATAAGAACAAATCATACCCAAACCCAACAGAAGAAAGAAAATAACCAAGATCAGAGCAGAACTAAATGATATTGAAAAAAAATACAAAAAATAAATGAAACAAAAAGCTGGTTCTTCGAAAAGATAAATAAAATTGATAGACCAGTAGCAAGATTAATCAAGAAAAGAAGAGAGAAAATCCAAATAACCTCAATAAGAAATAAAACAGGAGATATTATAACTGGCACCACAGAAATACAAAACCTTTGTATGAAAACCTTTACGCACATAAACTAGAAAACCTAGAAGAGTTGGATAAATTATTGGAAAGATACAACCCCTCTAGCTTAAGTCAGGAAGAATTTGATACCCTGAACAGACCCTAACAAGCAGTGAGATTGGAATGGTAATTTAAAAATTATCAACAAAAAAAGCCCAGGGCCAGATGGATTCACAGTAGAATTCTACCAGACATTCAAAGAGAACTGGTACCAATCCTATTGACACTATTCCACAAGATAAAGAGGGAACCCTCCAATAATTTATTATATGAAGCCAGCATCACCCTAAGACCAAACCCAGGAAAAGACATAACCAAAAAAGAAAACTACAGACTAATATTCCTGATGAACATAGATGCTAAAATCCTTAACAAAATACTAGCTAACCGAATCCAACAACATATCAAAAAGATAATCCACCATGATCAAGTGGGTTTCATACCAGGGATGCAATGAAGGTTTAACATATGCAAGTCAATAAATGTGATACAGATACACCACATAAACAGAATTAAAAACAAAAATCACATGATCATCTCAATAGATGCAGAAAAAAGCATTCGACAAAATCCAGCATCACTTTATGATTAAAACTCTCAGCAAAATCGGCATGCAAGGGACACACCTCAAAGGAATAAAAGCCATCTATGACAAACCCATGGCCAGCATAATACTGAAGGGGGAAAAGTTGAAAGCATTCCCCTTGAGAACTGGAATAAGACAAGGATGCCCACTCTCACCACTCCTGTTCAACATAGTACTGGAAGTCTTAGCCAGAGTAATGAGACAAGAGAAAGAAATAAAGGGCATCCAAATCAGTAAAGAGGAAGTCAAACTGTCACTGTTTGCTGATGACATGATCGTTTATCTTGAAAACCCCAAAGACTCTTTCAGAAAGGTCCTAGAACTGATAAAAGAATTTAGCAAAGTTTCTGGATACAAAAGTTAGTATACACAAATCAGTAGCTCTTCTATACACCAACAGCAACCAAGCAGAAAATCAACTCAAGAACTCAACCCCTTTTACAATAACTGAAAAAACAAATAAAATACTTAAGAATATACCTAACCAAGGAGGTGAAAGACTTCTACAAGGAAAACTACAAAACACTGCTGAGAGAAATCATATATGACACAAACAAATGAAAACACATCCCATGCTCATGGATGGGTAGGATCAATATTGTGAAAATGACCATACTGCCAAAAACAATCTATGAATTCAATGCAATTCCCATCAAAACACCACCATCATTCTTCACAGAATTAGAAAAATAAATTCTAAAATTTATATGAACCAAAAAAGAGCCCACATAGCCAAAGCAAGACTAAACAAAAAGAACAAATCTGGAGGCCTCACATTACCTGATGTCAAACTATACTATAATGCCATAGTCACCAAAACAGCATGGTACTGGTATAAAAATAGGCACATAGACTGATGGAACAGAATAGAGAAACCAGAAATAAACCCAAATACTTAACAGCCAACTGATCTTCAACAAAGCAAACAAAACCATAAAGTGGGGAAAGGACGCCCTTTTCAACAAATGGTGCTGGGATAATTGGCTAGCCACATGTAGGAGAACGAAACAATCCTCATCTCTCACTTTACACAAAAATAAACTCAAGATTGATTAAGGACTTAAATCTGAGACCTAAAACTATAAAAATTCTAGAAGATAACATGGGAAAAACTCTTCTAGACATTGTCTTAGGCAAGGATTTCTTGACCAAGAACCCAAAAGCTAATGCAGTAAAAACAAAGATAAATAGTTGGGACTTAATTAAACTAAAGAGCTTCTTCACAGCAAAAGGAACATCAGCAGAGTAAGCAGACAACCCAGAGTGGGAGAAAATATTCACAATCTGTGCATCTGACAAAGGACTAATACCCAGAATCTACAACGAATTCAAACAAATCAGCAAGAAAACAAACAAACAAACAAACAAACAAACAATCCCATCAAAAAGTGGACTAAGGCCATGAATAGACAAAAGAAGATATACAAATGGCCAAGAAACATATGAAAAAAATGCTCAACATCAGGGAACTGCAAATCAAAACCACAATGCGATACCACCTTACTCCTGCAAGAATGGCCATAATCAAATGAAAAAAAAAAAAAATAGATGGGCTGGGCACAGTGGCTCATGCCTGTAATCCCAACACTTTGGGAGGCCAAGAGGGTGGATTACTTGAGGTCAGGAGTTCAAAACCAGCCTGGATGACATGGGGAAACCCCATCTCCATTAAAAATGAAAATAAAAAATTAGCCAGGCATGGTGGTGAGTGCCTATAATCCCAGCTGCTAAGGAGGCTGAAACAGGAGAATTGCTTGAACCCAGGAAGCAGAGGTTGCAGTGAGCCAAGATTGTGCCACTGCACTCCAGCTTAGGCAACAGAGTGAGACTTGGTCTGAAAAAAAAAAAAAAAGGAAAACGGTAGATGTTGGCATGGATGCAATGATCAGGGAATGATCTACATTGCTGGTGGAAATGTAAACTAGTACAACCACTATGGAAAACAATGTGAAGACTTCTTAAAGAACTAAAAGTAGGACTACTATTTGATCCAGCAATCCCACTATTGGGTATCTACTCAGAGGAAAAGAAGTCATTATACGAAAAAGATACTTGACCATGCACATTCATAGCAGCACAATTCACAATTGCAAAATCGTGGAACCAACCCAAGTGCCCATCAATCAATGAGTGGATAAAGAAACTGTGGTATATATATACAATGGACTACTCAGTCATAAAAAGGAATGAATTAATGGCATTCACAGCAACCTGTATGAGAATAGAGATTATTATTCTAAGTGAAGTAACTCAGGAATGGAAAACCAAACACTGCATGTTCTCACTGACATGTGGGAACTAAGTTATGAGGATCCAAAGGCCTTAGAATGATATAATGGACTTTGGGGACTTGGGGGAAGGATGGAAGGGGGGCAAGGGATAAAAGACTACAAATAGGGTTCAGTGTATACTGCTTGGGTGATGGGTGCACCAAAATCTCACAAATCACCACTAACAAACTTACTCATGTAACCAAACACAAGCTGTACCCCAACGACCTATGGAAAAATAAAAACAATTAAAAGAAAACTACATGCCAATATTTTTCGTGAATATAGACATAAAAATCTTTAAAAGAATATTTGATAATTACACGCAATAATACATAAATAATAAAACTTCAGATCAAGCAGAATTTATCCCAGAAATGAAAAGTTGTCTCAATATTGGAAAAGCTATTGATGTAGTTCATCATATGAACAGACAAAGGAAGTAAACCATATAATGATGTCAATAGATGCATGAAAAACATTTGACAAAATTCAGTACTCATTCATGATATTTTTACCACACTATGAATAAAAGAAACATCCCAACCTGATAAAGAGCATGTTACCAAAAAAACTCCAAAACCCTATAGCTAACCAGATACTTAATGGTAAAAGTTTGAATGCTTTACCCCTAAGATCAGGGGCAAGGCTAGGATGTTTGTTCTCCCTACTTAAAAAAATAATCTCTTAGAGGTCATATCCAATGCATTAAGGAAAGAAAAACAAATGAAGGGCACCCATATCAGAAAGATGGGAGTAAAATTATTTTACTAAGAGATGACATAAAAAACAGCCAAGAAACTACTGAAAAAACTACCAAGGAAAGGACCAAGCTACTAGAAGTATAAGTATGATTAGCAAATATGCTAGTTATCAATGCATTACCTCCAAGCTCCAAATCCACCTCTCTACCCTACATGGCCATAATGGAGCCGAATCCTATAAACACTTGTTCTTTGTCAGCTTCGACAATGTCAATCTTTGTCAATAGACAGAGCTGGAGACACCCTGCAAGCCATAGCAGGGGAAAGGGCTTCTCTTCCCAGCTGTTTTTACCCCATAAAGTATGGCTCTAGCAGCATGCAGGAGACCCAGTGGCAGACACTCTCCAGGAAGTTTCTCTTGCACCCCAACAGGTGACTTTCTATGGCCCAGTTCCAGTCCATCAACAGCTCAGCAGACATGTCCATCACCCACTGGACTTGCAGAAGCACCCCCTCCAAACAAGTTTCAACCAGGCTGGGATACAGCCCTGCTATGGTTTGAAAGACACCCTCCAAAATTTAGGTGTTGAAACTTAACGGCCAATGTGATAGTATTAAGAGCTGGGGCCTTTACGAAGTGACTAAGTCATAAGGATTCCTTCTGAATGAATGTGATTTGTGTTTGTTTGGCTTTCTTGCCCTTTTGCCTTGTGCCATGTGAAGACACAGCATTCCTTCAACTCTTCTACCACCAAGGTTGCCACAACAAGGCACCCTCTTGGAAGCAGAGAGCAGCCCTCGTCAGACAACTGAACCTGCCAATGACCTGATCTTGGACCTCCCAGCCTCCAGAACTGTGGGGAAATAAATTTCTGTTGTTTATAATTATTCAGTCTGTGGTATTTTGTTACAGCAGCACAAAAGGATTAAGACTCTTCTGAGTTCTTAGTTCTATTTTTGGATACTCTGCCTTTGTCCTTGTGGTAGTTACAAATCCACATATTTGCCCTTCCTGAATTGCTTAGAGTTCTCTCTCACTCCTTATAGTAGCTAACCCCTTTTACTACTTAATAATAGTTTATTAAATATATTTTTAAAACTTTTTAAAAATGTTCTGTTCAGATGACTGATGTGGTTTCTGCTTCCTGACTGGTTAGTTCAGCAAGTTGCTGAATACAAACTCAATACACAGAAAATCAATTCATTTCTAAATAGTATAAATGAACTACCGGAAATTTAAAATTTAAAAACAGTATTATTTACAATAAAAAATTAAAATCATAAAGTGCTTAGGAATAAATTTAACAAAATATGTGCAAGACTTATAAACAGAAAACTACAAAATATTGCTTAGAAAAAGTAAAGACTTAAATAGAGGGATATATCATGATTGTGGATTAGAAGAACTGATAGTGTTGAGATGTCAGCTCTCCCCAAATTAAGCTGTAGGTTAATGTAATCAAAATCACAGTATATTTTTGTAGAGATTGACAGTCTCATTCCAAAATTTATATAAAAATGCAAAATATCTAGGGCAATCAAATATTTTCCTAAAAAGTAACACCATTGGAGGAATTATACTATCTGATTTAGTCTTCTCATGATGCCGGTAACCAAAGGAAGTATTGGCATAAGGATAGACATGGAAATAAATGAAACAGAATAGAGAATCCAGAAATAGATCCACACATATTTGGTCAATTTATTTTCGACAAATGTAAAGAGGTAATTTAATGATAAAATGATAGACTTTTCAACAAATAGTGCTAGAACAACTGGGTATTAGTATGGGAGAAATGAAATTTCATCAGTAATTCACACTATATGCAAAGATTATCCAAATTGGATCATAGGCCTAGCCCTAAAGACTAAAGCAATAAAACTTCCAGAAGGAAGCGTAGGAGGAAATCTTCACAAATATGCAGTATGTAAAGACTTTTTTAAGAATATAAAAGAGCATAAAACAATAAAACTAGTAAATTATACTTTATCAAATTAAAAACTTCTGCTCTTCTAAAGTCAAGATTTAAAAGTTGAGAAAGTAAGTCATAGACTGGGAGAAAATACTTGCAATACATAACACGTTTGACAAGGAACTGGTATTCTGAACATATAAAATACCTTCCTTTACAACTCAATGGTAAGAAAAAAGTGAAAAAGGAATAAAATATTTTAACACTTTAACGAGGACACCTCAAGAAGAAGGTATATGGATGACCAATAAGCACATGAAAAGATATTAACATCTCTATAATTACATAAAGATAGGAAAAAAACATCTAGAAATGATAAGATAAAATAGAATTACAATCTATGTGTCAATTCTAACTTTTTTATTCTAATAATCACAGAGAAGTATAGAGGAGTTATACGTGTGTGTGTGTGTGTGTGCGTATAAAGAGACAGAGAGAGAGAGAGAGAGAATGTAATATGTATATATTTAGCAATGAAATGAACTCATATATTACCACTGCCCAGGAGAAGATCTAGCATATTGCCGGCATCCCAGAGGCCCTGTGTAGCTGCAGCAATCACAATCTTCTCTCTCCCTACTGAGCTAACTACCATGCAGATTTTCAAGGTCATTATTTCCTTGATTTTGTTTATGATTTAACCTTCCATGCAAGCAAACCTAAAAAATATCATCTAATTTTACCTGCTTTTTGGACCTCATATAAATTGAATCAGATTGTATGAATTCTTCTTTTTCTTGTTCATTTTGCTTAACATTATGTTTAAGACTAATACAAATTGTCTCTTTTAGCTATAATTTGTTCATTTTCTTTCAGTATAATATTCTATTGTAAAACTACCTAATAACCTATTTATAAATTCCCACCATTGATAGGTATTTGAACTATTGCCAGTTTTATTACAAATATGCACTTATAAATATTCTCATACATGTATCTTGCTGTATATATGCATGAATTTCAATAGAGAATAGTTTCAGGAAATATTCATAGAGTATGTGTATCTCTAACTTTATTATATAATGCCCAATTGTTTTATCAAGGTGACTGTACTAACACTTCCAATTGCAGTGCTTATGCATTCCAGTTGTTCCCCACCCTCCCTAACACCTTCTAGCATGAGACTCTTTTATCTCAGCCAGTCTGGTTGGTGTACAGATGTACCGCACTACAGCTTCCATTTTCATTTCCTGGATTACCAGTTAGACTGAGTACCGTTTTATATGTTCAGTAGCCATGTGGATGGATATTCTCTTTTGGGATGTCATTAAAGTGCCCACATTCGTAGTAGGATGCCTGTCTGTGTCTAGTCAGTTGTTTCTAAGGGTGGGAAATTGAGCGATTTGTTTTTGCTTTCCCTTTTGCTGTTTTCTGAACTACTTAAATAATAAAATAACAAAAACACATATAAACTTGCCTTAGCTTACATGGTACTTCATTGTATAAATGTACTTTGAACTATTTAACCACTCTCCTTATGATGGAAATGAAGGCTACTTCCAATTTAAACATATTATTAACAACAGTGCAATGAATAGTTTTGCACAAATACACAGGTATCACAGGAGAGGAGTGCTGGGTGTCAAATGGCGGGAAGGACAGCATTGATGAGTTTCCAGAAGGATGTTCTTTCCTCAACCTCACCATGAACAGGCTTCCCCACCAACCATGTCTGGATACTGGTTCAGGCAGGTGAGAACAAGGTAAGAAAGGAGCAAGACAAAAATAAAAAAATAGAAAATACTGAAAGAAAGAGGAGACTGCTTTTGTTTCCAATTTTGTATCACGTACATTTTGAAATGAATAGAAAAGTTAAAAGAAGAGTACAAGGAATACACATATAGCAACCACTAAACTCAACAGCTGTTAACATCTTGCCTTATTTGCTTCATATATGCCTTTTTATCTGACCATTTTAAATTAAGCAGCAGACATTATGACACTTCATTCTTCAACATTGGCACCTGTATTTTCTACAAATACAGACCTTCTCCTGTATACCCTCAACATATTATTACCCCCAGGAAAATTACACAATAATTCTCAAACAGTATCTAAACTCACCATAGTTTCTGAAGCACAGTAGTTTGTAGATTTCTTCATTAATTAGTGATGGGGGCTGGGGGGTGGGGGGCGGGGGGGCGGTGAGGCAGGAAGGAAGCCTTAAAAGGAGGCCTGGGTCCTCATCATCATCATGATTCTCTCACATCTCCCCAACCCTCAGTATAATCTGAGGGTATGGGAGGTCAGTAGCTGATACAAGTGAAGTTTTTATTCCTATTTGTTAAAGATTTTTTTTCTGAGAAGTAAAGAAATATATACTCATTATAGAAAATATGAAGATATGGACAATACATGGAAACAAAAAACAACAGAGGGAAATGTTACCACAAACTCATTCCTTTGCACAGAAAATCAAATACCGCATGATCTCATTTACATGTGAAATGTAAAAGAAAAATATGCTCTCATAGAAACAGAGAGCAAAATGGTGGTCATAAGAGGCCAGGGGGTGAGGGGATTAGGGAGATGTCAGTGAAAAAACACAACATTTTAATGAGGAAGAATAAGTTCAAGAGATCTAGTGTGGTCTCTTGTGTAGATGGTGACTACAGTGAATAACCATATAATTGTATATTTGAAAATTGCTAAGAAAGTAGATTTTAAGTGTCCATGCCACAGCAACCAAAGAAGATAATTATGTAAGGTAATGTATATGTTAAATAGCTTGATTTAACCATTACACAATGCATACATATATCAAATCATCATGTTGAACACCTTGACATATGTAATTTTTACTTGTCAATTAAAAATAAATAAGTTCTTTTTTTTTTTTTTTTTTTTTTTTTTTTTGAGACGGAGTCTCGCTCTGTCGCCCAGGCTGGAGTGCAGTGGCCGGATCTCAGCTCACTGCAAGCTCTGCCTCCCGGGTTCACGCCATTCTCCGGCCTCAGCCTCCCGAGTAGCTGGGACTACAGGCGCCCGCCACCTCGCCCGGCTAGTTTTTTGTATTTCTTAATAGAGACGGGGTTTCACCGTGTTAGCCAGGATGGTCTCGATCTCCTGACCTCGTGATCCGCCCGTCTCGGCCTCCCAAAGTGCTGGGATTACAGGCTTGAGCCACCGCGCCCGGCCATAAGTTCTTTTTTTAAAAAAAACTGATTATTCAACAAAAATAAAAACTAAATAAAAAGTCACAGTAGGACTGATACAAACAAATGAACATCCACAGAACAAATGCTGTCCTCAGACGAAATCCCACCGGTGCTTGGTGCTTCTTCGTGACTCCTCCGGCAGGTGGAGACTCTGGGTGTGCTTGGCTTTCACTCCAGACTTAGCCACGTTTCAGCACTCTACACTGTAACTCAGAAACCTGCCTACCTGCTAGAAGAGATTTGGGATGAATGCTATGTGTCCAGGTGCCAAATCCAGGCCTTATTAGATACACTTCACAACTCTGTCCACTTTTTTAAAAAAATAGTTTTTTCCTCCCCAAAGTAGAAGCTCCAGATAAACTGTCTTGACAGCTTCTTCCCACTGAAGTGATCAGAGAGCTCATAGACCTCTCATGGAACAGGGGAAATGGCTTCCTGGTAGGGAAGACAGTGTTTAGAGATTGCTGTTCAAGCTTGAAACGTAAATAACTTCTGAATCCCTCAAAATCAGGCAGCCGGCATGTACCAGGAGATGCTCGGCAGATGGTGTTCCAAAGGCTCAGAGTTTGTTTTCTTTCTGGCATGCGGGAGGGAGTATTCGCCAGCTAGCTAGACCACAGTCAGGGTTTCAAAAGGTAGCTCTGATCTTTTGGTAGGGAGGGAAAGGACCACCCCTCCTCCTATCTCTCCAAGTGACTCCGAGTTGTCACCGTAGCCCTCCCCAACCTGCTATCTAATTACCACTTGCTCTTGCCTCAGTACCAGTTCGGAGCAACTGCAGACAAGGAGAGAAACCTCCCCGCAAACTCTCCTGCAGATCTAGGGTCCTTCCAGTCCCAACACTGCTTTCAACCTTTTCTTTAATGTGACACTCAAAACACAAACAGGGCAATAATGCACATCTCTGAATGACAGTCCCCTTCTTGCCTTGGGACCCCTGGGTGGACAGCGGTTCAGATCATCTATATGGAAGTAAGGAAGTAGTCAGTCTGCTTTCAATAACTAACTTTCAGTGTATACACACACACACACACACACACACACACACAGAGAGAGTTGTCCTTCAGTATCCATGAGGGATTGGTTCCAAGACTCCTGATATCATGGGGACCAAAATCCCTGAATGCTCAAGTCCCTGATATATAATATCATAGTATTTGCATGTAACCTACACACATCCTCCTGCATACTTTAAATAATCTCTAGATTATTTGTAATCCCTAACACAATGTAAGTGCTGTATAAATAGTTGTGATACTGTATTTTTAGGGAATAACAACGAGGATAAAAAGTCTGTGCTTGTTCAGTACAGTTGCAATGTTCCATTTTTTTTCTGAATATTTTTAATCTGTGATTGGTTGAATCTACACATGCAGAACTCAGGGATACGAAGGGTTGATTGTCAGCTGTATTTGTACCCAGTTTTGACTAAAATTAATCTGACTTCATCACCCCCATTTACCATTAATAGAAGTGTGGCAGGGGGAGGAGAGATGAGGAGAGAAAATTAAATATGTAATCCTGCTTAAAACTGAATCTAATCTAAAAATTAAACACCTTGTTTAGTTCAGTCTCTCTTAATAAAAATGCATAGACTCTCAGAGGCTCCCCTCCCTGTATTCCTCCTCTAACAGGAAGCCAGGTGCCTTGGTGAGAAAATGGGTGAGTCTTTTATGACATCAGGCTGATGGGGAGCTCAGGGTTTGGGATCTGGGAGTTCTCTGGTCTCCAGGGACAAGTTCCTGGTCCCCTGATCACTGTGGCCATGCTGGCACACACAGCTGGAGCCTGGCTCTGTCTGGGCTTGTACCAAGCCCATGGCTGCTCCCAGCTGTCTCTACCTCTCCTGGCTCCTGCTGGCTACAGATCTAAACCTCTGCAGTGTCTTCCTTCCACACCATGTGACAGAGAGCCCCATGGCAGGTCCAGCTTGCACTCAGGGTCCACACTGGGACTGGGAAAGCTACAGCCTGCAAGGTTCTTCTCTGGACCACCTGTACAACTTATCCCAGATGAATACCGAGGCAGCCCAAGATGAGATGCTTGTCCAAGTTCTTAAATGGATGAGGCAATAAGCACCCTTCCCTCCATTAAACCCTCGTGTATAACTGTCTCCACCCCTCCCCAAAGCCAAACATTGGAGAAAGCCAGACCACATCTCTTCCTCTTGTTCTCCCTCCTCACTCACTCCTTTCTCTTCCTCCATTTACTAGGCTAGAAAAGGGTGAGCTGTTAGTCTTTTATTTCCCCTACACCCTGATACCTAAAGCCAGCCTAGCTGTGTGAGCAGAAGTGATCTATATTCCACCACATGGGGCAACTATAAACTGGGTCCACACACTTGCCCCTGCTACTGATACTCTGAAAAAGGCAATACAAATTTTAAATCTTCTTTCAAGAACATTCTCCAATTTGCAAGTTGTCCTGATATCTAATAGGCCTTTGCATCTCAGAAACTAAGGAGTATCTCCTTCTTTGTCTCTGACTTCCTTCCTTAACAAATCTGAATCTTCCTCCCCATTCCTGCCCTCCACTCCAGGCAGATGCAAACCTCGGGCCAACAAGAACAAAGATCACATCCCCAGAAAGACAAAAGAATAAAGCATGTTAATAATTTCTAATAAGTAACTCCTTTATTCCAAGCAACCTTTCATTGAATTACATTGAGGTTTGAATAACAAATTGTATGAAAATGGCTTAGAAAAATACCTCATCAATATACAGGCAATAAAAGGTAACAATTATTATTTAGCACATGCTGTGTCATTTAACCCACTGAAACACAGGAGGCAGTTTAAAGGCCGTGCTATCTGTGCTATCCCCATTTTATAAATTAGAACAATGAAGCTCAAAGATGCTGCTATGTTCTCTAGGTCCTGTGAAGACTGAGCAATGGGACTAAATTAGAATTCAGAGTTTGCGACCCCTTCTCAGAACATTAATCTTCCTTTCTTAATCAAGTCTCACCTCTTATACAAAGTCTGGGACGCTTTGATCAAGGGTCAGCAAACTTTTTCTACAGAGCGCCAAAGAGTAAATATTTTAGTTTTTTCTAGGGTTAAAGGTCTCTGCCACAACTATTCAACTCTGCTGTTGTAGCACAAAAGAAGCCACAGACAATACACACACAAATAGATGTGGCTGTGTTCTAATAAAGCTTTATTTAGAAAAACAGGCAGTAGGCTGAATTTTGCCCATGGGCTATAGTGTGCTAACCTCTGCTTCATATCAGTAACAAGTGCCTAGAACATGGTCGGGAATACAAAATGAATTTGGCTAGATAAATGAGTAAAACAATGATTTCTCTTACTCTCAACTATGTCAGTGCTAAAAATCTCCACTATGTAGGCTAGCATTGAATTTCATGTGTGATATTATTCAATGTCACTTCATATGTCTTTCCATTATCCATGTATGACACAATATTAACTACAAGTCTTGAGACTTTATAGTCAGACAAGCCTGGAATTGACACCCAACTTTTCCATTTGGGCAAGTTAATTTGCCTTGGACTTCTGTTACTTCATGTGCAACATGGGGATAAACATGCTGGCCTGCAGTGATGTGGAGTTCAGATATTACATGGACACAGTGCCAAATGAATAGTCATTCTTACTGCAAATGAGGTATGGACAGAGATTAGGTCTTTTTCAGTCTCTTATCAAAACCTTCCTGGTTTCAGTCTTCCTCACTGATTTTTAAGTGAATGGGAATTGGGAATAGTGGTGATTCTGGCCTGACGTTGGGGAAGCAGGCTGCAGGTTGGGAGGCGTACCATATGCTGAAATGACTTCGTGGCTGCCTCCTCGTGCTAGTTATGTCCACCTGCTGAGGTTTTACAAAGGGCCAGGGAAAGGTTCCCACTCTTGGTTTGAGCTCACTTTTCATAAGCTGTTG
This sequence comes from Papio anubis, assembly GCF_008728515.1. Classification (NCBI taxonomy): domain Eukaryota; kingdom Metazoa; phylum Chordata; class Mammalia; order Primates; family Cercopithecidae; genus Papio; species Papio anubis. The sequence continues at coordinate 80,916,809 of NC_044977.1, forward strand.
AGAGTAATATGTTCAATACCCGTGTTTGAAACACACTGTTGCAGATTTTAACACTTCATTGTTCAGATTAAACTCTTCAGCTGATACACACAGAAAAGCATTATACCTTCTTCATAGTGAACTAAAATCTGGACTGAGTACATGACCAATAAGAAAAGGAAGTAGTCCCCACTATAGTCGAATTGCCTGGAAGCTTCTGGGAACTGGAAGACATAGCAGTCCCCATTGCTGCCTCTCGCTCACTATCTGACCTTGGGCAAGACAGACCCATCCTCTTTGCTGGGCCTCAATATTTTCCAGACTTTACCCTATCCATGTAGCCCCTGTACTATTAGTTTTATTCTCAGTTTCAAATCAATCATTTTATTTTACTTACTCTGTCCCACATAATAATACCTTTAACATTACAGTATTGGTTTACTAATGATATCTTTTCCTATCACACATGATAATAAATGCCCACTTCCCTATTGAAACATAAATTGTAACTATTGTAATAAAAATGTTTCTTTGTGCATCACCCAGCATCATCTCAGACATCACTGGTGGTGGGCATTCCCGCTTTTGGAAACACACGTTTGATAAAGGGTATCTAGCATCCTTTCCACATCGCATGATTCTTTTAGGCTCCCAGCAGTACCCTGCACCATGTCAGGCACACACATGGTGTGGGAAGCCCTTACATTTATACTGCACTTTATAGTTTTCATAATATTTCAACATATGTAGAAAGGAGAGGAGCATGAAGGAGAGAATCTCCTTAAAAGTTTGCATAAACTCAGCAATGGAGAGGAATAACTGAAAGATCCCAGGAGAGGAACCAAACCACCTGCCAAGGAAACTTTCTTGGCCCTGCAGCCCCATTTTCTCACTGTCAAGAAGGCATGAGGGCCGGGAGTGGTGTCTCACGCCTGTAATCCCAGCACTTTGGGAGGCTGAAGCAGGTGGGTCACCTGAGGTAAGGAGTTCGAGACCAGCCTGGCCAACATGGTGAAACTCTGTCTCTACTATAAATACAAAAATTAGCCAGGTGTCATGGTGCATGCCTGTAATTCCAGCTACTCAGGAGGCTGAGGCAGGAGAATCACTTGAACCCAGGAGGCAGAGGTTGCAGTGAGCCAAGATCGTGCCACTGCACTTCAGCTTGGGCGATAAGGGTGAAACTCCATTTCAGAAAAATAAATAAAATAAAGGCATGAGGTTCTCATGAAGGGCAGTGGCCACCCTCCAAAGAAGTTGACTCCTTTAGAGGATGTTGAGAAGGTCCTTTCACCTTAATCTTGAGGTTCTTCTTGTTCCTTAAAGTGCCTTGCTCTTTGCACTCACAAACACTCACTGATACCTTATCTGGCTGAATTACTAAGAGAAGGCAAGTCATGAGATTCCAGGCAACTTCAAGGTATTATTATAGCATAATTTTTGATATTATTATTACACTGAGCCTGATCCAATGTTGAATCTGCAGTTATGGAGTTCATTTTAAAACACTTGAGTGTGCCCAGAAGAGAAATAGTCTATAAGTAATATTCTCAAGCATGCTTGAAAACAGGGTAGTCCATGGCTCAGTAAATACAACAGCCTGGACAGTTGTGAGCTATCTAACTAAGTTGAATTGACTTACTAATGTCAACTACGATGAATGATTCTATCTATGAGAATTTCTCTGGAAGGCTCCAGAGCCTATGATTTTATGGATATCTTGTGCTTATCAATATAGATGAAAGGCTGATGCTGTATGATATTTGAGAGGAGACTGTATGAGCCACATGACTATTTAGGATCAACTTTTTAGTACCATAAAATTATTTAATTTTGAATATCACTATTCATTTACATGGTGTCTAGTCATTCTCATCACTTAGGGTATAATTGATAATAGATTGTGGTGAGGGGTGTAGTTCACAGAAATCCCTTCATGCCCTTTGACTAGTTTATGCTCAGATGCATTTCCATTAGGAAACCTAAAAGGCTTGAACTATTTACATTCTATAGTGTGCCCCACACTCCAAAGATGAGTGAGCTGAATCTCTGAGCATCTTCCTAAGGAGGCTGCTTCCCTGTAGTCACATACCTTACAGAGAAAGCTGAATCTCTTAGTGAAAGATTTTGGGGTCACATGTGTTGACCATTTGCCATTAACTTGAATGGAGTCCTGCATCACCATGCCCATTCATAAGCCACCAGCTGACTGCTTGAAACTTAAATGCAAACATGCATGCACATTATCTCATTTGATCCTCATGCTAGTGCCAGGGGGAAGGTCCTGACATCATCCTCCTTTAACAGATGAGGGGACTGAGATTCAGAGAGAATAATTTTTCTCATACTCACATACCACCAAGAGCCAGGATTTGGCTGAAGAGTTATCTGGCTCCATAAACAGACAAAATATATTAACTGGGCTAAGCCACATTGACAGAGATACTCAGCCTTCCCTTATCCATGAATTACTCCCTGTGAGATCTTACAACAGACAGTCCTCACACAACCTTATGCCTCAACAAGAGTAACTGCAAACCAGAACAGAACACCCCCAGGTGGGGTACACAGGAGTTTCCCGAGACATGGAGAACAGGACAAGCTTAAAGGAATCCATTTCTAGATCCTCAAGGCACTATCAAGACTGACCCAAGAAGGCTCCCGAGGATGGGATTCTCCTTTCCCAGCTCCTCCTTTCACAATCTATACCAGGATCTCCAACCTTCTCAAGGAAAAGCTTCTTCCTCCCTCTCTAAGTGAGACGGGTTCTTGGGCAAGGGAGGGACTCTATACCTTCTGTCCTCAAATTCCCTTGCTGAAAGAACCTGTCCTTTGAAAAGAGGCCATGGAGTCACAACCAGCTTTATCTTGAGAGAACTGAAATACCTGTTTATGTGATAGATGGAACTGTGCCAAAATACTTTGTGGTGAACTTTACATCACTATTATTTTTATTTATTTAGTAGGTCAATCTGAGGGTAGGTAACATAGCCAAATGTACCTATTGTATCAATTTTATTTTCCTTCAAGAGTCGTCATGTCTTGGAATTTAGTGACTACATGTAAATTATATTCCTATATAAAATCATTTAGGTGAGTCTGAAATACCTGCATCACTGCTATTCTTTCTTAAAATTAGCCTAGTTAATTTTGACTTTCAAGGTTTAAGATATCCATAGGCCACACAGAGCTGATTTAAGTAGTTTATTTTCATTCTTCAGGTGCCTGAGTATTTTCTACAACTTTCTCCAATTAGGAACTTGAACCTTTTATCTTTAAATCATTGATCAAATAGTAACATTTAAGGAAAAGTTTTTGTTTTTGTTTTGTTTGCTTTTTACCTTTTGCTCTTTCATCATAAGTAATGGTGAAAATGAACAAGTTTAAGTAAGATAAACCATTCCACTTTCATCAGTTTGGGTATTTTTTCATAAATTTTCCACTCTTTCCTAACACAGGAAAGACGACTATGGAATATTTGGGCCAGTGCCTGTAATTCATTTAGGAAACACAGAACTATTTAGCAGAATCTAAGTCATTATTGCACAGATTAATAGCACTAACTTCTTATAGAATGAGGCAATCAGTCACTGAAAATTAAAATTGTAGATTACCAATTGCAGTCATCCAGTTGGTTAACAGCCACTACTAATTTGTAGCCAGAAGTCTAAAGTTCGGCCCTGTGCAAAAGGCCAAGCTGGTGGCTGCAGGGCTGCTTAAGCATTCCATGAGGACAAGGTTAGCTCTTGGTGAGTGTTAGGAGCTTGCCACGTTTTTCTTTCTTTCTTTCTCTTTCTTTCTTTCCTTCCTTCCTTCCTTCCTTCCTTCCTTCCTTCCTTCCTTCCTTCCTTCCTTCCTCCCTCCCTCCCTCCCTCCCTTCCTTCCTTTCTTCCTTTCTTTCTTTTCTTTCTTTTCCTTTTTTTTTGTTGTTTTTGGGGATGGAGTTTCCTCTTGTTATCAGGCTGGGTACGTGGCTGTCTCAGCTCCTGCAACCTCTGCTTCCGTGTTCAAGCAATTTTTCCTGCGGCCTCGGTAGCTGGGATTATAGGCACCCACCACCACGCCCAGTGGCTGTCCTAATGAAGTGGGTGGAAGGACTGAGAGGCACCATATTGAGCTGGGAATGCAAGAGTTTCTTATCATCACATGGCACCCTTTTTGCTGAACTCAATCCAGTCTGCCGCATGGCAGTTAGGAGTCAGTTTGTTTTTTTTTGTTTTTTTTTTTTTTTTTTGGAGACAGAGTCTCGCTCTGTCGCCCAGGCTGGAGTGCAGTGGCCGGATCTCAGCTCACTGCAAGCTCCGCCTCCCGGGTTCACGCCATTCTCCCGCCTCAGCCTCCCGAGTAGCTGGGACCACAGGCGCCCGCCACTTCGCCCGGCTAATTTTTTTTTGTATTTTTTAGTAGAGACGGGGTTTCACCGTGTTAGCCAGCATGGTCTCGATCTCCTGACCTCGTGATCCGCCCATCTCGGCCTCCCAAGGTGCTGGGATTACAGGCTTGAGCCACCGCGCCCGGCCAGGAGTCAGTTTGAATGGCTTTGGTTTTAACTTCCAAGTCTGTCACTTACTAGCTGAGCGACCTTGGGAAAGGGCCTTACGATCTCTCTGAGCCTTAGTTTCCTCATCTGAAAAGTCATGATAATAGCATTCATCCTTTAAGATCACGGTAGAGAGTAGATGGAAGAATGTACATTAAGTGCTGGGTACACCACCTGGAATGCTATAAGGATTCAGAAAGGGTAGCTATTGTGTGATGTCAAGGTCCACTCTGTAGCCAGCCACAGACCCTGGTGGACTGAACAAAGGGGGACGAATGTGATAATAAAAGACAAGAGACAAAAGAGTATATTTGGAAGGGGTCAGGGGGCACCTTGCCTCTAGTGGACAAGGGCCCTGAGCTTTACACAGCCCTCCGTATTTATTAGACAAAAGAGATAGCGAGAAAAACGGGGGTGATCATCAGCTAAAATTGTCAGTCAGCCATTTGGTTTACAGCATGCTTGGGAGACTGCATCCTTTGAACAATAGGTGCTAGATTTCTCAGTAGATATCTTCAAGGAGCCGGAGCCCGGGAGTGATGTCCCTCAGCAAATCTTTTGGTGGCAGGCATAGTGTGGGTTTGCCCATATCCTGCATTCATGATAAACAGTTTGCTGTTTGATCACATAGCCTCAAGCAGAATGCTAAGTTGGTCATGTTCCATGGGCCTTTGGCTCCCTGCACACTCACATCTGGGTCACCCTCATCACCTGCAAGAGCACATTCCAGGCCTATCTCTTCCCTATTCATTTTAAATGCCAAATCATACTTTCTCCTGATTTATCTGGACCGCTTCAGAAGCCACAAGCACACACATCTCCCATCCAGCCCAGGAGCCTCCTAAGGGCCTGCCAATCTCCCTGTTAAACATTTTTACCTTTTTCCCTATAAACCCCTTTGTTAGCCCTGTCCCAGAGGTCCAAAACATGCTTATCTGTACATTCCATGAAGCACTGTTGAGCAAGGGATAGACCATGCATTGGTGAGCAAAGAAGACAGGGCCTCCATTCTTTTTTTTTTTTTTTTTTTTTTTGAGATGGAGTCTCGCTCTGTCGCCCAGGCCGGAGTGCAGTGGCACAATGTCAGCTCACTGCCACCCCCACCTCCTGGGTTCAAGCAATTCTCCTCCCTCAGCCTCCTGAGTAGCTGGAATTACAGGCGTCCATCACCATGCCCAGTTAATTTTTGTATTTTTAGTAGAGACAGCATTTCGCCATATTGGCCAGGCTGGTGTCGAACTCCTGGTTTCAAGTGAGCCACAGCAGCCAGCCCATTCTTTTGAAAATCACAATGTAGTAGAACAGAGAGAAGAGCCAACCAAAATAACATGAGTCAGGAAATTCCAGCAGCCATGGGAACACACAGCAGGACGACCTAGCTTCCTCTTGGGTAGGGTGGGTGGGGAGTCTATAGTAAGGTCTTGCTCCCCAAGTCCCAGCTAGCCCTGCCCAAAGTGCAAGCATCTGATTACCATGGGGACCAGTTAAACAAGTGGAATATATGCTAATATACCACATTTCATGTGCAGTCAGCAACGCCCTTTTTGATAGGAAGTATAGATATTAATATGGTCATGTCTGAAGAGGAATGGTTATTTCTCAAGCATGAGAAAATGCATTTTCTACTTTACAGCTGAAACCTGAGTCTTTATCATAGGACTGCTCATATGTCACCCAGACCTTATGAATTCCAATGCATATTTTTAAAAATATTTAGACTTTTAATCCAGTATTTTCATAAATAATGTGAAATAGAGACCTTTTCCCCCAAAACAGATAGTCAGCATCCCAGCGCCATTTGCTGAATAATCAGTCCATCTCTTCCCCATTCACTTTAAGTGCCAGCTTTCTCATACACAAAATTTTCATTTATTTTTTAGTTTATTTCAGGCTCTCTGTCTTGGTCTATCTGTCAATGCCACACTTTTCTGACTGCTATTACTCTAAAATGTGTTTTGATACCTAATAGGGCATGTTCTCTCTTTGTTTTTCAATTTTTTCTTGGGTGTTCTGTGACATGTATAATATTAAATATCTTTACAGAGAAGCCAAGTATGAAACTATATTATTTTATGTATTTATCAATATAAAACCCTAATCTATGAATTATGCACTGCTTTTAATTATCTACTATTTCCACCACTATTTGGGGCTTTTTCATTTCACATTTTATTTGTGTGTGTGTGTGTGTAATAAAAATGGGGTAGTAAAATCTCTATGGGTTTAGTGATCAAAAGAACTAGACTTGAGACCAGGCTCTGGCATTTGCCACCTAAATGACCTGAGGCTATCATTTTCTCTTTCTGAGCCTCAGTTTCTTCATTTACAAAATGGAGATAATAACAACCCATCTCATAAGGTATTGTGTGGGTACTATAAGAGAAAACATCTAAATAGTTTCACAAAGTTTCTGACACATATCACAGAGATATTGGAAGCTATGGATGTAAAAAACATAGGCTTTAATTTTTTATTTGATAAATGCTACATAGTGTTCAGTATCATTATTGCAGAAATTGGCATGGGTATTGCATAACTGAACAAAACCTTGTCCTGGAACTAGGAATCTATATATCCTTTGTTTTTCAGGCAATGGAAATGTTGATGACTTCATCTTAGTCTGTGGCTTCTACTTTTAAGATGTTGACCACGTGTCCAAATGTTTGGCTTTTAGCCATAAAGGAAGCCCCCAAATTTCAAACAGTGCATATGTCAGACTCAGATGGGCTATGGTTCTCTCTGGGGTATCATGTGAGATTAATACAACATTTAATGCAACATATGAACAAGGGGGTCTGGGAGCCTACATTCCATGAAAATTATTTTATTAAATGATCATCAGGAAATCTATCATTTTAGTCTGTAAATAACTGACATGTACAGTAATGTGGCTGTCACATTGTATTTGCTACTACTCAACTGGAGGAAAAGGAAAATGCAAAGGTGTAAAAACAAGTCCATAAATATCTCCAAAGAGACTACTGCAAATTTAATTAACTGAGCAATTGAGTCTGACTTCTTTAAATTTAGATCTGAAATATGAGGTATTCCTCCAGACCATTACATTCTTGTTAGATGGGGCAGGGGAGGGGAGTGGGGGAGAAAAAAACAAAACAAAATCTCCAACAAATTTTAGCTCAGTAATGTTTTGTCATTAAGAAGAGAGTAAAAGGAAGAATCATTTGTCCGTTATAGTCAGCAGTATACACTAGAAAAATTGCACTCCAGTGGGTCTATTTTTTCACAAGAAATAAAACACAATTCTCAGTAAATAATTCTACTACATTTTAGAAACATCATGATCCTACTAAATGTAAAGCAACTGAATCTGACTTCTCTAAGACAGGCTAAGACATGGCCCCACCCTCCAAGGTCCAAAGTCTAGAGGAAGATCCAGAAGTGTTTGTGAATCACTAGGTAGAGTGAATCCCCATGGCAGAGGCACAGGCTCAATGAAGACAACAGGACCAAGAGAGGATCTTCAATCATCAGGCCACATTATAGAAGTGGTCAGGGACACTGAGTTGAAGAGGTTCTCATACAAGATGCACCCTCTACAGCATCTTACTCCACACAGAAGCATGTCATGTCAAGCCACCAGTGCCACAATGGGCTCAGCTAGACCTGGGTTCCACCGACAGACAGCAGGCAAGTCAGGCTTGTCTGCTCTCCAGGAGGCAGCAAGTTGGCTGTGTGAACTAGGAGTCAGCTTTGCAGGCCCAAGTCTTCTCTCCTTCCCCTTTCTTCCTTTTTCCTCCTCCCCTTCTTTCCATCTAGCCTACTTTTCTTGTCTTTCTCCTTCTCCTTTCTCCTCCTTCCCTTTCTTCTTCCCTCCCTCCTTTCCTCCTACCTCCTTTTCTTCCGTCTTCCTTTCTTCCTCTTCCCCTCTTCTGTCTCCCTTCTTATTTCTTCTGGCTCTGATCCCCACACACCCATTCACTATCTCTCCTCGCTCTCTCACCAACACACCCAACAAACACACCATACAACATTAAATTTGGGGTGGTTTAGGAGTTCCACATTTGACTTCTGCCTACATGTCTTCTCAATACAGCTTCCACCACAGTCTTAGACTGGGGTGGGAATGATTTCAAGGAACTAACACAGAATGCTACAATAGATGCAGTACTTGCTTTCCAGGTGGCTGGCAAATGGTGTTTGCTCCCCTGGGGGTACAGAAGAGCACCAAAGCCCTGACTGAAGAATTTCACATGAGCTGATCCAATGGGAAACCACGTTACAGATGAGCTAAGATTCGAGCTGGGCTTTGAATACAGCATAAACAATTTTGTATCTGGAGAAATGAGCACCCAGTGTGAACATGGGAAAGGCCCATATCGTCACCGTGTCTCTGCCCTCCTGAAGCAGCCAGACGTTAAAATCAGAGACATCTTTAAATACGCTCTGTACTGCTTGAAGTCACCCAATAAGTTCTTCATCCTTGAGCCCTGCATATATGTCAGGTTGGAGGACTCAGAAGCAGTGCCAAGAAAATATTTATTCCTAGAGAACTTGGGCCAATATTGTCATAGTGATCATTGAAATTATGACAAAATTTGGATATTTCACAATCAAGTACATATCACCTGGGTCCATGAGGCCTCTGCACCCTTCCACGTAGGATAATTTGAACATCTCCTTTAAGTATCTCAGTGATGTCTGTGTCAGTCTTATGCCTCTAGGAATTTCTCTGGGGCTTGTGATCACAATTTGGAGCAGCAGCAAGGAATGGCACCATCAACTTGTCGATAGTACTCAGCAACTGAAAGTGTGTGATGAGGAAGAGGGCAAGCACTTGCGGGGCTCTGACTGCGTGCAGACACTCAATATTTTCAGTGTCAACCTTACAAAAACTCTACAGTTAGGCACAGTTAGTATTCTCCCTTTATGGGCCAGGAAACAAAAGGACAGACTACTTTGCTCCTTCTATCACTCAACCGATGAATGTAAAGTAAAACAGCAGGTCTGTGAGATCTTTTTTTTTTTTCACTGCTATATTCCAAGCATCTGCATGGTGCCTGGCACACAGTAAATGCTCAGTAGATACTCTGTGGATGGATGAGGTGGTAGGACTATGATAAGAACCCAGAAGTCTGGCCCCAGAATCTGTGCCCTGGGCACACAATGTCATTTCTCTCTTCTCTGTGTTTCCCCATCTTCTTCTTAGGTGGGTGCTTCTCAAGCTTTAGCCTGCATCAGAATCACCCGGTGGACTTGTTAAAGCACAGATCTCCAAGCCTATCCCAGAGTGCTGATGAGTAAGTAGGACTGGAGTGGAGCCTGAAATTTTACATCTCTAACACACTCTCTGGTGATGCAGATGCTGCTGGTCCGGGGGATCACACTTTGAGAACTTCTGCCCTGGGCCATAAACTCCATGTTTTTATATCAGCCACCTTTCCCTTTTTCCACCACAGAGTGCCCATCCTATTCACAAAGATGAGGTTATAAAAGAATAACTGAAAATTGCCCCATTTGCATTTCAGCAGAAGCAAACTCCAGTAGAAGCAGCGGCTGCTGCAGATGTTGCTGGAGTAACAGAAAGGGCCATAATGTACAATTAGCAAACCAGGAATCAAGTCCTAGCACCTTTTCGCTCGAGCAGCATGGCCCTGGGCAAGTCAGTTGATCTTTCTGCTCCTCATTCTGTCAAATGGGCATGTGGATAGCCCCTGCCCCGTCTACCTCCCAGGGCCGTTGTGAGAATTAAGGGATAAAACAAGGAAAACACTCTGTCCACGCTAACAGACTGGAGATCCTGTGCGTGTTATTATGCAGTCGGCTCATGAAGTTGTAATGCTGGTCTTGAAACTAGAATTAACTCTGGTGGGTGATGAGTGAGTTCAGAAAGAAGCATGAGCTCTCTTTATATAGTGTAGAGCTGAAACAAAATGAAACAGCAAGATGTTTCCAAGTAGAACATGAAAATTAAAGCTATATACTTCCAGATGAAATATACTTCATTATCACAGGCCAAACATAAAATAAATAGGGCAGAAATACAGCTATCTGTTCCCATAAAGAACAGGGAGGAAATTTGGGGAACAATTCCTGGGTAACTTTAAATGCCTGTTCTATCTTTTTACTGCAGAGCCAAGAAGGGCAGAAAATTATGACAAACTAATTATTATGATGGATGAGGAGCCAGTCCCTTCCGTTAGCTACACTGCTGGAGCAAAGAGCAGTTCCACAGCTCACATACTTCAATAGGCAAGACGCTCTCAATGATAATGGGCAATACAGATTAACAACATTATGTTAAAACAGGATAATTACTCTTTTTCATTTTCTAGTTTTTTTCCACGAACCTGATCTGCCTTACATTTTTCTGTTTCTTGTTTCCAAGCCACTGTGTGTATCAGGCAGGCGCCTCTCTTGCTAATTAAAGGTGATGTTGTGCTTGCTTTTCCTGTGGTTTCCAACAGTGGGGGTCCAGGGACCAGGGATTGATGAAACCACTGCAAGGGGACCACCCTTTCCAGAAGCAGGATGAGGTCACAGGAGGACCAGGGATACAAAGCAAACAAGCTCTGCAAAATGAATTCTGCTTTTCTTTCTTTTTTTAATGCATTCAGCAATCTGGTGTGAGGGTGATGAGTGTAGAATTAAGAGGTGGGCTTTTTTTTTTTTTTTAAACTTCTTCAGGAAGTAAATTCCAAACTGCCTTACATAATTAAGCAGCCATCCAGCTATGCAAAGGAATGAACTCATTCATGCATGCATGCATTCATTCATGTTTCAGTCAGTTAGTCATCACCAGTATCTGCTCAGTATCTACCCTAGGCCAGGCACTAAGCTGGACCCTGGGAATACAATGGTGAACAGTACAAGTGTAAGCCCTGCTATTTTACAGGGGAAGATCAAACAAAAACAGAAGGTCAGATATGCAGAATAATTTCAACTTGTGATGAGGTGTTGTGAAGGAAAAAAACAAAGGACTGAGATGGTGATTGACAGTGGGGTCTACTTTAGCTAGAACACTCACAGAAGACACCTGTGAGAAAGTGGGGAATTAGCTGAGACTTGTAGGACAAAAACGAGCTGAGCATTCAAAGGAGAGGAGACGAAAAAGCTAGGCAAGAGAGCAGCCTTTGCAAAACAGAGAAACATGGGACACGCTTGGAAACCTGAAGGTCAATGTGGTTGGGGCTGAGTAAGGTAGGAAGGGGCAAGATGCAGCTGCAGAGATATACCAGGACCATTTCAGGCATGACCTCATGGGTTACTACAGGTGCAGGTGTGGGGTCTGGGTCTTATTCTAAGTAAAAAGCAACATATGGAAGAGTTTTCAACAGGGGTATGATGTGATCTGTTCTCTCTGACGTTTAGAGAATGAATGATCAAAGAGCATGCAGTGGAGGTAGGAAACCACTAGGGGACAGTAGGCCAAATGAGAGACGGTGGTGGTGGTCATGAAAATGGATGGAGGTAGTGAGACTGAAGGTCGAATTCAGAGATAGGACGGAGGGTACTTGTTGATGGATGGGATAGGGATGGGGGTCATGAAGAGAATCATAGATTATTGGGAGGCTGCCAGCTCAAGCAAACTGGTGATGGCAGCACGTTTTTCGGCAATTGGCTAGGAACAGATTCCAGGGGAAGAAAATTAAATTCCAGGATAGAAATTTCTCACCACCTTTGGAATTGCAGAAATTACTCAATGTTATAGCCTCATAGACCTGAGGCCACTCTCACACCCTATGAAATTGCATCCTGAAAAGCTACCTGGAAATGCAGTTTGTTGGCTGGTCCTAGGAAAGCCTTCCATTCTGACTCATGAAGTCCCTCCACCAACAACATTTCACAAGCATGTTACCCACATTGGTTTCAGGCCAGCAGCCTGACAACAACATGGAAAATACATAGCAAAATGCTGGGCCATATTTCCACCATAGAAACTGCGTTAATGACAATTTCTAATATTTGTATCTCAATTTATAATTTACAATGCATTTAAGATCATGCTTCTAAAACTTTAGCATGCATACAAATTACCTAGGCATTTTGTTAAAATGTTGATTCTGCTTCAGTGGGTGATATGGTTTGGATCTGTGTTCTCACCCAAATCTCATGTCGAATTATAATCCCTAATGTTGGAGGAGAGGCCTGGTGGGAGGTAATTGGATCATGGGGGCAGACTTTCCCCTTGCTTTTCTAATGACAGTAAGTAAATTCTCATAAGATCTGATGTTTAAAAGTATGTAGTAAAGTATGTAGCACTTCTCCTTCTCCTCTCTCTCTCTTCCTCCTGCTCCTGCCATGTAAAAAAAAAAGCCTGCTTCCCCTTTGCCTTCCACCATGATTGTAAGTTTCCTGAGGCCTCCGCAACCATGCTGCATGTACAGTCTGTGGAACCATAAGCCAATTAAACTTTTCTTTATGAATTACCCAGGCTCAGGTTTGTTTTTGTTTTTGAGACAGAGTCTCACTCTGTCACCCAGGCTGAAGTACAGTGGCGTGACATGAGCTCACTGCAACCTCCATCTCCCAGGTTCAAGCGATTCTCCTGCTTCAGGCTCCCAAGTAGTTGGGACCACAGGAATGTACCATCACACCTGGCTAATTTTTGTATTTTTAGTAGAGACAGGGTTTCACCATCTTGGCCAGGCTGGTCTCAAACTCCTGACCTCAAGTGATCCACCCACCTCGGCCTTTGGGCATTTCTTCATAGCAGTGTTAGACTAATATAGTGGATCCAGAGCGAGGAGTAAGATTCTGCATTTCTAACAAGCCCCTGAGTGATGCCACTGATGATGCTTTGACTAGCAGGATTATAATATACATTATCTCACTTGATCCTACAACAACCCTCAGGCAAGTTTAATCTCCATTTTACAAATGAATAAACTAAGACTTAGAGAGTTTTAAATTATACTTTGTCTAAACAAGGATCAGTCCATAGGAGGTAGATCTAGATAAAAAATGTAGTTCACCAATACCAGTTAGAAATAATTACAATTAAAAAACTTGTGAAGTTGTATAGGTTTTAAGACTTATGTAATCAAATTGTCATTTGGCAAACAGATAGAAGAAAGAAAGACACATTTAAGCCAGAAGTAATCAATATATTTGCATGAGGATCAATACAAAAAAGAAAATTTGAGAATCACCATACTTAACAGATATCTCTGTGTGTGTAATTTTATTCATTTTTAAATTGAGGTACAATTTACATACATTAAAGTGCACAGATCTAAAGTGTTCAGTTCAGTTTTATTCACTTTTAATTGAGGTATAATTTACATACATTAAAATGCACAGACACAAATTGTAACTATCACCTAAAACAAGATACAGAACATTTCCATCATCCTAGAAAGTTCCATCCCATCCCTTTCCAGTTGATTCCTTCATTTCCATCAGTAGTGATAAATGTATTCTTGAACTTCATATAATTGAAACCATGTAATATGCACTCCAGTGTGCCAGCTTCTTTTACTCAACATAATACTTAGAGGTTCATAACCATTATTTTTTATCAAGAAATATCCTATCTCTCACTGTACAATATCTGTAGTCGTTCTTCACCATGATTTTCATGATTCCCAAACGATGTTTCCCATTGGGGTCTAAAGTTACAAAAATTACACATCTAGCAACCACAGAGCATTTGAATAAAATAAAGTCTGGCTAAACTTTGTTGTCAAAACACTTTTGAAGCAAGTAGATTTTGTCTTTTGCTGACTGACCTTACGAATTACCTAATTGCAAATTACAGATTTTCTCACAGCATTTTAACATTGAACATTCTACAATAAGAAATTTTCTCAAGCAAGACTGAACGGCAATAGTGGCAACATCTTTAAGACAAAGAAATATTATTCATTCTACTTGCATTGAAACATGTGATTTTTCTCAGCCTACTTTTTTATTCTTGGCAGCCACCCTAGCAAAGGTCTAAATTTTATTGAGAAACACACACACACACACACACACACACACAGCCTCAAAGATCTCAGCTCAGCCTCCTGACAGCAAACCCAACAAATAGATGCTCCTCTGTCAGCCATACCTAGCCAGAAGATAATGATGCACAGACCAGATCACAAGGGCCTCAGTAGTAGAGGCCATGCACAATGCAGTTTGACTCTCTCAGCACCCTAGTTTTTGCATCTCTGAGATGTAGGAGTTCCAGAAACTAGATTGCAGGCCATGCCTTGAAGGCTGCAACTTACACCTTTATGCCCCAGTCAACTCCTGCAACATCTTTCCTGCAAGAGTCATGTGCTCCATTACACACACACACGTGCATGCAAACACACACACACACACACACACCATGAGTGCTTAGTATCTGTAGAGAGTCAGCGGAGCCACCTGCATTTGACTCCTGCCATTTATCTGAAACAATCCTTGACTTCTGTCTTACTAACTGCCAGCATCCATGTCAAGACCCATCACTTTGTTGACAGGGTTTAGTAGGAATTTTTGTTTTCATAGTTTTTGTTTTCACTTCAGTTTTTACTTTTTGTCTCTGAAAGTAGATGGTGAAATCATATTTCTCTGTTAATTACACAAGCTTTTGGGGATAAACTGCTGTAGAAGCTAGTTCTGTCCTTTTGAAGAATTTTAGGAAGTAGCAAATTTTTAATTGTCAATTTCTAATGGAAAGGCTTGCCCTAAAAAGGCCCATAATGGCATGTCCCAGAGGAGAGATGGCATGTCCTGCTTGTCTTTGTATTCCTAACATCTAGGCTAAGGCTGGCCATAGAGCAAGACTCAGTAAATATTTGTTAAATGAATGACATTTTGTAAACCTAAAATAAAGATAGCACTGGTTTAATAGAAATGATAAAACAGTTTCACTGACAAAGTACAATTATATAAAAAGCAAAAAGACAACAAAGAATACTTTGGGAAAAAATTATATCATAAAAATTTCTTTTAGGTGATCCTAATGCTTTAGAAGATTAAAAATGCTATAACTTTTATACTTTTTAATAGTTTCCAATTTAAGCATTCATAGCTTACAATTTTACTTTAGGTAATTACTGAGTGACAATCACACACCAGTAGATGTATTCAGTAGCATTTAATCCCATAGGCATTCACTAATATATTACAATTACACTTAGGGATTAGATTTTTAATCAAGAAATCATCACTCTTTTCATGAATACTGATTTTGACTACACAAATTGTCAAATATGTGAAGAAACACTATTTTAATTTGGTAAATCATATTTCCTATTAAAAAACTGATATTTCTACCTGCCATATTTTTACGAACTTTGCTTGATTTGGTCCTGGGTTTTCTTAAAGTGTCATTGCACCAACAGAGGCCAAGAAGTAGCAGAGAATGGAGAAGAGGAGAAACAAAGCATGATGCCACCATTGTGTTTCACCAATACAGCAAGCAAGCCCTCACCTGCTTCCAGGCCCTTGCGTTTGCTCTTCTCCCTCTCTGGAATGGCCTGTCCCAGCTCTACATGGGACCAGCTCATTCCCATCCTTCAGGCTTTGGCTCTAATGTCTTCTTCACAGAAGCCTTCCCTGATTTCCCAAGGCACAGTGGCTCCCATAGTGACCCTCCATCCATCACTTTCACTGCTGTGTAGTTGTCTTGTCTGTAATCTGTTGACCTTTCCTTCACTAAAATGGAAGTTCCATGAGGTCAGGGCCATTTTTGTTTTGTTCACTACTGCATTCTCAACTTCCTGTCCAGTGCCAGGCACCCGATCAATATTTGAAGAAGGAATGAATAGACATGTCAGCCACTGCTTCTGTCTCCAGGATGCTTTAACCACACGCAACTTGAAGAATGAGCCTAAGGCGATTTTTAAACCCAGCCTCCCAAGGCTCAATGAATGCAGAAGGCAATTAGTTGCAACCTTTCAGGTTCATTGGCTCTTTCTTTGCAATTCCTGTGGTGACAGGATAATGATACAGTAGAGAGCTGCTCAAATGACCCAAGTTTGGCTAGCATGATGAGAAACATGAGTGGGAGTCAAAGGGCTACTTCTCTGCCATTGCTGGGAGAGTTCATGTAAGGTATTGTGCCACAATTCATAGCAACTGCTGAGAGTCTGCCATCTCTATGGACATCTCAGAAGTTGGCAAACCAGGAGAAGTGCTGACAAGGTTAAAATGACGTGGTCTTGATATCACTATCTTTTACTCAAAGTGCCTGGAACATCTAAATGCAGTCATAGTAGTTTTCAAATACTTTAATTCTCAGAGTAATTCATGCTCATTATATAAAATGGAAAGAAAATGCCCCAGAGCATTAAGATTTCCCAGGAAGACCATTATAACATGTGTAGGTTATATCATATGGCTTTGGAATAGACCACCTGGATTTTAATATCAGTTGGGTCACTTACTGATTTTGTGATTAGGATATATTACTAAAAGTCACTAATCCTCCCCCAACCCCTGAATGCATGCCTTCTTGCAACATAATTATGACAAACCCCCAGTCAAGAGACAAAATCCACTTTTCCACCCCTTGAATTGGGTTTTGGCCCCATATGACTTTGACCAATATGACTTTGCCCCAATGTGACATTAACCAACATGATGTAGCAGCTTGAAAAGTGCTTGAGTATCTGGATTTGCCCTCTCTTGTGTCTGAAAACTCCTCCCACCACCATGTAAACAAGCCTGGACTGACCCCTGGAGAGGGAGTGGCCACCTGGAGCATGGCCCAGCTGTCCTATCATCCTGGTAAAGGCCATCCTTGACCATCCAGCCCCAGCCCTAGCCACGCTATCCCCATCTAGAAGAATTGCAGCCAACTCACAAAAACATGGGAAATAATAACGGTTTGTTATTTTAAACCACTATGTTTTGTTACAGAAGCTAACTGATAGTGATTATCGGCAAATTGTTTAATCTCTTTAAGCCTTGGTTTCCTGCTCTGTAGTATAAAGATCTTAATAGTACCCTTCTCATAGGTTTCCCTTCAAGCATTAAATGAGATGTATGCAAAGTACGTATCATACCTGCCACAGAGCAAGTGCCAAACTCATTTTTATTTTTTTTCTTCCAGACTTGGAAAAAATAAAGAGTGTGCTCTATTATTGTTTTCTATTGTGTTTCATTGACATAATATTATACTACTGATACTTAATCATAACATAAAATTACCCCATTGTTTATTATTTAAGTTTGTTATGAACTGAATGCTTGTGTCTCGGCCAAATTCATATGTTGAATCAAATGTATGAAATCAAATCCCCGATGTGACGGTTTTTAAAGATTAAGCCTTTGGGAGGTGATTCGGTGATAAGAGAAGAGTCCTCATGATGGAGTCAGTGCCTTTATAAGGAGAAGCCAGAGAGAGCTAGCTTGCTGTCTTTCCTCCACTGAGAGGACGACGAAAAGTCAGCAGTCTCCAACCTAGAAGAGAGCGCTCACCAGAACCTGACCATGCTGCACCCTAATCTTGGACTTCTAGCCTCCAGAACTGTGAGAAATTTCTGTTCTTTACAAATCACCCAGTCTATTAAATTTTGTGATAGCACCCCAAGCTAAGATAGTTTCCAATTTTTTAACCTGAAACCCCATCAAGAGTCTTATTGAGGCACCCCCCTCTGCCATATTGAAATGGGAAATGGCTTTTCCAGAGCACTCAGGAACCTCCATGAAACTGCTTCAGGGAAAATAAGAGTCTTCCTATGAATGAAACAAAAAACTCTGGTTGATCCAATGTAACAGCTTTTTAAAAGCAATCAGGCTGGGGAAGAAAGGGGAATTTCCAGGCCTGAAAGTGATGCTCTGGGAAGATCTAAGCGCCTTGTGGCACAGCAAACAAGTCTTTGTTTGCTCCATGTCACAAGTATTAGTTCCCAAACTAAGAAGCTCCTGCTAGTGACTGGCTGCTTCCCAAATTACTAGACAGTTCTACGAACTGTTGGAAAGCTCCTCCCTGGAATGAGGTCTGTATCATCCTCCAAGCAGATCCTAGACTGGCAGGAGCTGTCAAAATGTTTGCAGATCCCTATTGGTCAGTGGTGCAGAGATTGAGCGAATAGGGCCAAAGGTCACGGCTCCACCATGGCCACATACTAACTTCCTGCAGTGATTCTAGTGACCCGTGTTTTCAGGGGTCCTGACAGAAGACTTGCTCCTCTAGTGTACGCAGAAGTCTCAGAGAATCCCAGAAAGTGCACTTCGGTTCCAAAGCCTCATAAAAGTGCTTCCTGAGGTTTGAAGCAGCAGGGAAACAATCGGCTCTTGTCCAGAAAAGAAGAAAAGGTGAAAATCCCCCCATAAGGAAGGGAAAACTGCGAGCTTCATAACAAAGACTGAAAGAGCGGGAGATTATTTCTGGTGTATGTCTCTATCCTTAGGATTAAAGATAATAAAGATGATGATACAAAAACAGACATACCACACATTTATGAATTGGCAAAAGCTGTTTCTTACCATGGTCTTCCCAAAAATCATTTTAGCTTCTTAGCAACTTGTTATGCATTCCAGCCATGCTGTCTGCTTTGACCTACTTTTCTTACTCTGCAAGAGGGGAAAATCTCTGCAGGAACTAGACTCAATCAATATCCAAGTTCCAACCAATTATCAAGTTGGCTGAACCACAGTTACTGCCTCCAATTTTGGGGGGCAGACCTTCAAGAAAAATATAGCCTCTTATTCTTTGGATTTATATCTCATTGTCATTCTATATAATTTGTGTCATTTTGTTGGCAAATCCAGTACAATGGAAACAGATGACAATGGATTTACTCAGCAACTGCTTTTCTTAGTTCTCCAAAAATATTGGTATACTTGCCTTGGGACTTAAATCCAATGATAAAACTTTTACTTTCAATCAAAATGTACTCACAGGGCCACTTACTCAGGCAATGACACACATGCTGAATATTTTCTTTGATATATTTATTTTATTTGAAAATTATTCCCTGGCTAGTTTCAAAAGATATCTAAGGCAGCTTACAATAAGATATATATAAGATAATGCAATAAAAATAGCAATGAAAACAGGATACCAAAAACCATTCTGAGGGAATGGGAATATAAATATTATAACTACATTGTCTAATATAGGAAGATAGGCATTGACTTTATCTCTGACAACACAAGAAACATTGTGATGTGGTGGAAAGGTCAAAGGATTTGGATTGAAACACACAGGGTTTGGATCCCAGAAACTTCACTTCATGAGAGAATTTAGGCAAGCTACCAACCCTTCCTGCATTCCAGATTTTTTAACCCCAATTAGCACTTCATAGAATTGTTGTGAGGAGTTAATAATAGCACATATGCAATGAAAAATAAACACAGGGGTGACAGCCATGTACCAGGCCCTATGTTCTAAGTTCTGTACAGGTATTATTTCATTTAATTCTGACAATAATCCTATGAAGGATATGACTACTATCCCAGGTTTACAGATTTGAAAACTGAGGGACACAAAGCGTAGGTGAGATGTCTAAGGTCACAAACCAGTAATGGTAGAGCCAATATTTGAATCTTCAGATCTGGTTCTAGAGTCCATGTTCTTATCTACTCTCCTATACTTTCTTTCATATGACCTCAAATGAGATCACATCAAAATAGAAAGTGAGTAAATGGTGTGCCCATTACTGCCATCTGCTTCCTGACAACCAAAGCCAAAAGGGAAATATGTTATATGCATACATATGTATGTATACATGAATATTATGTATAAATATAGCATATTGATACATGAATTTTTATATATGCAAGTGTACATATATTATATATTATATATATATTCGTATATATAAGATATATACCCTAAATGTAGTTTATTTTATGTGTATACATAGTATATCTATGTTATATCTATATACACACAATATACACTGTATATAGTTTATTTTATAATGTGTATATATAATATATATCTATTTATATATTAAAATATTTTTATACATTTATAAAAATACATTTATACATTTATAAAAATATTTTAATATATAAATATGTATTTTAGAGAGATATATATGTATACACGCACACACACACACACATATTATAAAATAAGCTACCTTTAGAAAACACCCCCCATGCTTGGATTAAATCACTGTACACCAACAATTTAAAAACTTTTAGCAAAATAGTATTCACTGTTTGTTTAAAGGAAATCTTATTCTGAAATTTAATATATAAAAGAGAAAAAGAAAATGTGGAGTTCTTTAGGCAGTTTGAATAACTCTCCTCAGGTTGAAAGTATCTTGTAATTTGTAGAGCCCCTGAAGCAGGTCCCGGAACCCTGAGGTTCTACAGCGCCCTGTCTGAAACCATCTCGCTAGATTTTTATCCAAGGAATCATGAAATAAACATCTTCAACAGACGATTCAGAAGATACACCGATATACATTATGTGGCCATTCCTTAGAAAGGTCCCTCAACAAGACCAAGGACAGACCATTCAAACATAACTCAAAGACCTTTCTACAGAAATCTAAGCTGCTGAGGTTCAGTTAGGCAGATTTCTGGTGGCCCAGGGAACTTAGAAAATGACTTCTAAGTATGCTTCTTAAAGTGTAGCACATGCATTAGAAACTCCTGGGATGCCTGCTTGCCAGAGTCCTGATTCCCAGTCCTGATGTAGGAAAGCTGTATCTTTGAGCAGAGGGTTGGAGTGATGTCATTAATCTGTTCCAACAAGTTCCACAGAAGATTCTCAGGCATGCTAAAGAGTGTCAATCACGGAGCTCTGCCCTGTCTAGGACTTGACTATGCTGGTGAGTTGGAATGAAGGTGGGACAATCTATAGCCACAGCATTACCTACTGAAAATTCACTTCCTCAACTTCTTCACTCCACAATAGTCTTCACAAGATGCCCATTATCTCTTTTGGGTGCTTGTCAAACAATCTGCTTCAACTAAATCCTATTAAATCCAACCATTAGGTTACACTGGAGGATAAGGTTAGGGAATTTGGGGAGAAGGAAAGTTCACAATTTCCAACATGTGTTCAAGCAAGAAACTACCTCACTAGCAAGGGGATAATTCAGCTCAGCACCACCTGAAGTAATCAAGACTTGAGGCTGCACAAGTAGTCCAGAGACAGCTGTAACATTGAAGTGATGGATTTAAGTATCGTTCATTCTGGATCAAAAGTCTGCATTATGCACTTGAGGGTTTTCTCAAGTACTGAACGCAAGAGCAATTAATTTGCCCACTCTTTCCAAACTTACAAAATCTCAAATTTCAGCATATCTGTGTCCAAAGGATTATAACTGAAAGAAATTGAGTCAGCTCTTTCTCTCAGGAAATTATTCAAGAGGAAGGGAGCAGCTGTACTTTATGCTACTCCGGACAGTGTGGTCATCACTGCTAAGCAGTGTACCTTATACATATTACCAATATTGCTTCCAATCTTTCCTGGTCCCACCCCAACACGCAAACTTACATATATATGTACATACACATGGAACATTGTGGTCAATTCAAATTGTAAAATATGTATTAAGAGAGAATAGGGGGTTTAAAAGTTGCTGTACATTTTGGATTTATAGCAAAACAAAAGTTATTTAAAAAGTTACGAGCAAGCACGTGTTAACCACTAAAATCTGCTTTGCACTTGATGAAAGTTTAGCCCAACCTAATACAGTGGTTGGACCATTAGGCACTCAGTAAATCTTTGTGAAATAAATGAATTTGTGAATAAATGAATTAATGGGTACCACTTATTTATTAGGTAAAAGTCTAACATACAAATAAAAGGCAAAATTGAGGAATCTGTATTCTCTCTAGGAAGAGGGGGTTGGTTCTTAAACTGTGGCCAAAAAAACAATAATTTGGTCTGATGTTTTCCTCTACTTACACTGGACATAGAGTTATATTTTAGAGATTACAATGCACACATTCAAGCTTTAAAAAAATATGTAGTCTGGGCACAGTGGCCCATGCCTATAATCACAACACTTTTGGAAGCTGAGGTGGGTGGATCACTTGACGTCAAGAGTTCAAGAGCAGCCTGGCCAACGTGGTAAAACACCGTCTCTACTTAAAATACAAAAAGTAGCTGGATGTGGTGGCTCATACCTGTAATCCCAGCTATTGGGAGACTGAGGCAGGAGAATCGCTTGAATCCGGGAGGCAGAGGTGAGCCGAGATTGCACCATTGCACTCCAGCCTGGGCCACAAGAGTGAAACTCCTTCTTGGGGAAAAAATACGTAGAAAGTTAAAGAAAATGCCTTCAGTATGCCTTCACTATAAAATGTCATTGACAGAACCGAAATTCAAAGTACATTGGAAACTTGGTAAAAACAAAACAAAACATTCTAACACTTGCTTCTCAAAACCATGTCCTCTAAATATTAAGATGGAATTATGTCATGATTTTTAATAGCTTAATTTTCTCCTGTGACTATTCTTTTCTTCTATATTTCTGTATTTTCTCTCCATTCTGCCCCCATGTGTGATAAATAAAGAGAATTCAAATAAGAGTTTACATCAAACCTGTGAAGCACATGTGTAAGGAAAACTTCCATTGTGCCATACATCAAAGTTGCTCTTATACTCTCTTTATACTTATTCGTGCCCATCCATTCACAAATCTTCTTTATACTTAGTCAATAGCTCAACAAATATTTACCAGGCACCCATCATGTGACAGGCACTGTGCTAGGCACCAGAGTTGGAACAGCAAACTCTTTTCCCACTAGGTTTTTGAGGTCATAGTGTAAGTAGGCAGATAGATATTAAATGATCATACAATTAATTAGTCCATTGAGATTGTAATTAGGACCATGAAGTCACATATTGGTTCTTTAAACAATAGGGCCACATGTGAAGAAATATGGAATTGATTCTTGAGTTATGGGCAATTACTGAAGGATTTTCATCCAGAAGTGACATGATCCGATCTATTTTAGCAAAAGGTCACTCTGGTCACACTGAAGAGAGAGGATTTAAGTGAGGCAAGGGCAGATGCTGAGTAATCAATGAGTAGTCTACTGCAGTGTTACCTCTCAATAAATACCGTACTCCAGGTGACATATGACTGTGGCATGGTCTAGAGAAACAGCACTGGGGATAGTGAGAGTGACAGTAAGGATTATAATAATCGAGGCTGCCATTTGCTGTGTCATTCTCTGTACTTAAGCAATTTCAATTATTGACTCATTTAATCCTCAGAATTCTAAAAGTAAGGTTCTATTATTATCCCAATTTTATAATCAAGAAAACTGAGGCACAAAGAGGTTCAGTGACCTGTCTGTGGTCACACATCTAGCAGCGATAAGAACCCAGACTCAGCCTTCAGGGCTTAAGCTCTTAACCCCTCCACAAGCTTGCTAAATTGAGTTAGATCTTCTTCTATGTGCTCAGGCAGCCACCTGGTTTTCCATGGTGCAGGCAATTTATTCATTCCCTGCCCAGTCCTTTCACTGCTATTCAACAGGTTAAATGCTTTCTCATGGATGAATGCCAGAGAACATCCTTCAGTGGGAATGCTCTCTGCCTTGTTCTTATTTCCTATGCTCTTCCTAGTCTCAAATACAAAAGCATCTTAAAATTACATGCATTGACCTGTACTGAAAATTAGCTTTGGAATTTCTTTGTATGAAATTCTTTTCTGTACAAACTATGGGTCAAAGAACAGAGCTCAGTTGTGAATTCTGATGCCTCCATTTGAAAAGTTCTGTTAATGTTGAGAATAAATATGACTCAATCAATCTTGGGCAGCAGAGGTGGGCTGAAGAAAACTGTTCATTTACAGGGTCACTTCACTACGGGAGCCTGAACAGAAACGTCATCTTAAAAGTTGTGACCCTATTACTGAATTTACTGTTTCAGATGGTGTCCCATTAGACTGGACTCAATGGACCAGGGGCTGGGCTGACCCTATCCAGGTCAGACATTTGACCTGGTGGGTCAAGAGACTCATGTGACCTGTCTGCCATGTTCCTGATGGGATTAAGAGGCAGAGTGCAAGAGAAGTCTGCTGGCCGGGGAGCAGGAGAGGGAAGGGAGGAAACGTTGAGGTGTCAGGCAGAGTCAGGGATAGCCAGTGACCTGTTACTAAGGCTTAGTTACTGAAAGGAGGGTCAGAGGCAGGAAGGTGGTTCTAACCTCGGAGAGGGACCAAATCTTCCGAAGAAGAGAGTGTTCACAACAGGAGGTCCATGATAGAACTGAGACACAAGAATGAAATAAAGCCCTGCCCGGGTAGCTGCAGTAGACACTAGCTTGGTTACATTAAACATGGTGGTTCATTCACATAGTCAGTAATTTTATATGTCAGAAACCATGGAAAGTTTTTGGGATTCAGAGATGAACCACGGCACTATTTCTGCCTGCGAGGAATTCACCAGGCTAAATGGTGGCAAGCGCTCCTTTCAGAGAATTAAAGCATACAGTCAAGGCAGGAATAATGGTAAAACAGACTTGATTCAAATTATCTCCCATCCATCCTAAGGTCAGGATAACTCTCAGATTATCTCAGATAACTCTGCAGCTAAGCTAACCCTAAGTGAGATTAGAAGGTAGTAGATTCCAGGTTCCAAACATTTCCCATTTGGTGGACAATATCTGCTACTATGAAATGAAGTCAAGCCAGAACCCCGAAGCCACTCTCTCTCTCTGGAAGGAACTCCATGTTCCAGGAGGAGCCATGATTCTTGCCAACTCCCTGTGACCCTGGCCTCCCAGGCAGCGCTGTCTCCACCTCTGGCTCCTGCTGCCCCTGCCTGCCTCTCTGTGGTATCAAAAGGCACCCACTAAATTCACCAACAGAGCTAAGAACCTTCCATGTTCCAGCAGTGGGGCAGTGAGGTAAGTGAGCCATTGGGGAAATTTCTTGGGGTCCAGAGAATAGACTTTTTAAGACATTAAAGCTGGAAGGAATCATCTCTTCCAATATCCTGAAGCCCAAGGTCAAGAGAGAACATGAAGCAGAATAAGTTGTGTCCACGAATGAAAGCACTTAGCAGAGGCTCTGACAAGTCTAATAACGAACCTGTGGTTAGAGGCCATCTTACACACCATGCTCTCATTCTTACCCATCCTCCCCACCAACTCCATTTTCCACCTACAGGCTGGAATGATCTTAAAAGATAAATCAGATCATGCAAGACCCTATCTCTACCAAAAAAAAGAAAAAAAAAATTAGCCAGGTGTGGTAGTGCACACCTGTAGTCCCAGCTATTCCAGAGGCTGAGGAGGTGGGGGGATGGCTTGAGTCCAGGAGTTCAAGGCTAAGGTGTGCTATGATCTCGCTACTGCATTCCAGCCTGGGTCACAGAGTGAGACCTTGTCTGAAAAAGAAAAAAACAACAAAAAGGCAACCCTCCAAAAACCCAACACAACAATAACAAAAAAAAACAAAACAAAAAAATACTTAGAATAAAATCCAGACTCCTGACCAGTGCCGACGTCGGCTAGCCTCAGCTGACCTTCCTGACCGCATCTCCTGCTCCTCCTCACAGCTCTGCAGCCATACCAGCTTTTCCTCTCGTCCTCCAACATACCCACACCAAGATGCTCCTACCTCAGCACTCAGAACACTCAGCCCCTAAGGGGTTAGTTTTTCTTACCATTGGGCTTAACTGTCACCTCCTCAGAAAGGGTACCTCTTTGGTCTCACCCCCCACCCACCACTATATTCCCGGTCATCTGGCTTCACATTTCTTTTTTGTTTGTTTGTTTTTGAGACGAAGTCTCACTCTGTCACCCAGGCTGGAGTGCAGTGGCGCGATCTCGGCTCACTGCAAGCTCCGTCTCCTGGGTTCACGCTATTCTCCTGCCTCAGCCTCCCAAGTAGCTGGGACTACAGGCACCCACCACCACGCCCAGCTAATTTTTTGTATTTTTAGTAGAGATGAGGTTTCACCGTGTTAGCCAGGATGGTCTTGATCTCCTGACCTCGTGATCCGCCTGCCTCTGACTTCACATTTCTACAGACCCCTGCATTAGCTGAGATGATCTTATGTAATGGTTTATTGTCTCCCTCTACTACAAGGGAACCCAGTGAAGGCAGGAAGGAGGACTCATGCAGCAGAGTATCCCAGCACCTGGACAATGTCTGGCATAGTAGGTGCTTCAGAATTTGTGGGATAAATGAAAGTAGAGTCAGCCCTCGGTATCCATGCCTTCGGTTGCTGTGGATTCAACCAATCATCCATTGAAAATATTTGGGGAAAAAAATTGCATCTGTACTGAAAATGTAGACTTTCTTGCATGTCATTATTCCCTAAACAATACAGTATAAGAACTCCTCATATAGCATTTACGTTGTATTAGGTATTATAAGTAATATAGAGATTATTTAAAGCATATGGGACACTCAGCCCCACGTGCTTAGGTTATATGCAAAGACTACACCATTTTATATCAGAGACTTGAGTATCCGTGGATTTTGGGATCTGAGGGAGGTCCTGGAACCAATCTCCTGCTGATTCTGAGGGTTGGCTGTATCATGAAATTACCACTGACTCCATTGAAATGAATGTTTTATGATAAGGTTTCAGTTTACAAGTTCTAGAAATGGACTACATAAAGAACAAAACAAGGAGGGAAGAAGTAAGTTGTCCATGTAGTTGTTTTAATAAGAACTAAAATATATACTTATTAAGCCCCATCTCTACAGGATATTTTAACTCCATACTATACTATGCAGAAAGAAAATTGTTTCTGCCAAAATTACAGAAATGTAGGCTTGATTTATAATAATGTAGAAACAGTTCCAATAAGTTGTTAAATCTTGTTTATTTCTGGTACTTCACTGAGTTTTCTTTTTCATGAAGTTATTATTTAAAGTTCTAGTTAGTGAATTAATGTCAATAATTTAAATGAGTATCTTTGTATGCAACTATCTTGGATTGGAAGGCAATAAAACAGTTGGAATTACTTTTAACAAATTACACATTCCTTCCCCTTCATGTACTCTACTGTTAGCATTAGGGAAAGTTACTGCTGTAATTTCATATTTAAAGTAGAAGCATTTGGTTTAGAGGAAATTATAGAGCTAAAAAATCCATATGCTCCTCACATTCACCCTAACGTAATAAAAACACCAAGAGGTCAGGATTCCCTAATAAGTGATATTCGATCACGCTCTATGTATTTGGATTTTGTTTTAAAGAAATTAGTGTGGGGAGAAAACATCCCAGAGAGAGAAGCTGAACTTTAAAGAGATAAATAAATTAATGCATAATGCATTTTTAAACTCATGAATAGCAAATGAGTTTCTTAACCTGTAGGAGTATTGGGCATTTTTCCCTAGGAGAAGTGGGGTTTACCTCATGTCTTGGAAATGTAAAGGTAGTTACAGGAAATGACTCATGATTAAAGAAGAAAAAGGGACTTTCTGACCTGTAAAGCTATTCACACCTAAGATTTTAACTAGTGGATGACTTAGTCAAATTGGAAGATAATATTAAAATGTTACCGACAACAGTTAAGAAGCTGATGTATCATTAATTAAGCTGCAAACTGTGTTCTGGAAATAGAAAAAAATAATGATGACAAAGTCTAAGAGCAAAAAAAAGGCTTGAAAAACTGATTTATCTTCTATTAAAAAGTAGAACAGAGAGGACATTATTTATTTGTAGGATAATGGCATTGATCATTTGGAATTCAGAATCAAAATATGTTAAAGCAAACACAAAACAAAAGGGCTAAATAGATCAAAGCTGGGGCTAGTGTTTGGAGACCATAACCAAAAGCCTTTGATGGACACAGATTTCTCCTGTGAATATGCTTTGAAACCACTCAATTATCAGGGGCATATCACACTCCACCCACCCTCAGAGTGAAAGCCAAATAGAGAAGGGTAAAGTAACAGAATAATGAAAGCCACATGGTTAACAGAGTAAGGTAACAGGGCAATGAATGTCACTCAGATGGATTCAGGCTGAAGCCAAAATTAGCCTATTCCAGAATTAACCTCATCACCTCATTTAGCATATATTGTATTGAGTCAAGGACAAAAAGTATACACGTATCTTTCAATACCAAGTTTTGCAGGAGCACATAGACGTCATCTAAATGTAAATAAATCTGATCCTAAATCTATTTGAATTAATAATAAGATCTAAAATTGCTTAACTTACACGCAACCCTATGAGATAGATGCTAATATTGTCCCCATTTTTCAGGTGAGGAAAACAAGGCACAAAGAGTTCAGGCACTTTCCCTAAGGACAGGCAGCTGGTACCTGGAAAAGCCATATTTGAACTCAGATCTTCTGCTTTCATACTTCATATTCTTAATCATGACGTGATTATTCACTCCCATTGTGATTCTTGTTTAACTGTCATTGTTTCTAAATAAATCAAGTTATTTTTCTTGTAAAAATGCCATGAAACTCAGATACGTGGGCACAGGCATGGGGGCTGGAGTGTCCTTGGGTACACCCATCTACTTCCCACCAAAGCGCTCATCAGGCCTTCCCCAACACAAGACTGACCTCAAATAATTTATCAGTAATCAAAGTTGAATGTCTTCATAATCACACTGGTAATTCTCAAAGTATAAATTTTTGTCATAAACCTGTTTGTTTCCATTCACATGCACTGAGTTTTCACCTGAGACTTACAGACTCAGGTGTATCGAATCTGATATGGCTTTTATGCACAGTTAGAAACTTTTAATGGCAATCTTGAGGATTCAGTTATCATTTCAATATATATATAGCCAAAGTTTCTATCTATAGTTTTAAAAATGACCTGCAAGTCACAGAGTGTGGCCCATATGGTGGAACCACAAAGAATATTACTCAAATCTCAAAGTGTCCAAAGAATCTGGACACGCTTTTGGGTGCGTTATAGTGGTATTTAAGCCATATTTAGTGAAAATATTTTAAATGCCCTTCAGTTGCATTTGACCAATACGACTCAGTATCTTTGGACATAAGCAGGTCTCTGAAACGAACATAGACATTGATAAAATGGAATTTCCTAACATGTAGCATTCAGTATACATTTCAAAATATTAATTCAGCTATTCTTGCTGGCGGAAGAGGAGGAAAAGAAGAAGAAGAAGAAGAATCTTCTTTTAAGCCCATGCACAAGAGATAAGAGCCTCTGCTTGGGATCTTTCCTAAAATGCCTTTGGTTTTATAGTTCTAGCAGCGTAGGTCCTTCCTCAGCTCCTTAGGCATTTAGGTAATTTTGGGAGAACAGAGAGCATATTAGCCATTGCTACTGACTTTGATAAATCACCTGGGCTCTCTGGAAAGCAAAAGGATATTGTAAGGAGAAATGCAATACTGTCTGTGATAATGCGCTGAGATCTCCAGAGAAAGAACATATTTAAATATGGCAAAAGCCTAAGAGTGAGGATAACAGAATGGCCAGGGGCTAGTTTCAGCTCCACCAAGTGGGAGAACGGGGTAGATAGTGGTCTATCTGCCATGATCCTTCTGAAAATTCTCTTCCCGCAGACGGATGCACACTATTGATCAATTGATCTGTAGATGGTCATTCCGGCCACTCCACTTTAAAGGGATCCACTGTGCCAGGCTTGTTTGTTTTACCAATTGCTTCAACACTAAAACCATACTGTGAACACAACATTTTCCATCTGGTCATGCCACAGATGAGTTTTGTCTAGGTACTAGTTTATACTTACAACAGCAGGTAGCCAATCCCATCTTCTTGTCATGCTCATCAGCTCCTCTATACCTTAATGATGGTGGAGAAAGAAGGTTGTACTCAGGGTCAAAATATCAATTCAAGTCCTAACTAGTCCACTAATTAACAGTGTGACCTTGTACCTGGCCTCCCTGAGGCCAATAACCCCTGTGTATCTGTCTTCCTGGGTGGATAAAATGATCTTATGAACTAATAAGGGACTCAAAGTGCTTTCAAAATGTAAAATGGTGTCTTTTAATGTGAGTGCTGCTATTGAAAAAGTACCCATTAAATATAAAATAATTTAAAATCTGCCATATAGAGAGGTTTACTCATTAATATGTATGCACTTATGTAACTGAAATATCAATTTACAGTGTAATCTCTCCATGTATACTCATGTTTCCTGAACAGGCTCTGCTACCTTCAGAGTTTACACATTTTGTGCATGTATAACCTGGTCCAGCCCAGATTATTATGAAAACTTTTTAGTTTTAGAGAGATTAACAGTCATTTTTCTTTCTAAGACTGCTATTTACCTGAACTACAGATAATCTTCTCAAGAAAAACAAAAAGAAATTTCCTTAAAACACTATTCATTATGTTCAAAAATAGCCACAGTCCACTTTAAACTGAGTTAATAATAGATTTTCCTGAACAGAATTCCCCCTTTAGTAATTAAGTAGCAAAATGTTTACTCCTGGAAAATGCTTATTTCCCAGGGATTATTAATCATACTTTACTGGGAAATAATCAGTTATATAGTTTACTTTCCCACCCCTCTTAGAAAATTTAAATGCTGAGATACTCATTTTTGCCATGAAAATCTACCCAGTAATTACCATATTTACTTTTCATTTATGGGGGAATAATCTGTTTTAATTAAGCTTAACTGAAGAACTTTTATCAGATGTAATTATCCCTTCCGATAAATATGTCTCCACTAATTACATTTAACCATGGGATTTATAGCTCTTAAGTCATTTAGTAGGAAACATAATAAATCTTTAGTAATACATGCTAAATTACTATAAATTAATTCAGATCATTAACATAATAAACAAATTAGGATAATTTTGCTTAATTAGTTTGGGTGGTTAACTCAAAATCCCATGTAAGCTTCATGGTAATCTTTATTTTCACCGTTATTTCTGGAATCACACATTTTTAAAGCAAATCTGTTTTAATATTTAAATATAAGACAGACCTCTTCTCTTAAGCCTTAATCCCTTGATGATTGATTATTTTCCAAAGAGGAAATATAATTGATTGTTCTTTAGTTTTTGAACTGTATCAAATTTTGCAAAAAAAACAATTACTACCCAAATATATTTCAAGTAAAAATAGTGTCTATTTCTTCCTTAAGTAAGCTGATTTTTATTTTGTTTCAATAAATGGATCCAAATAAAAGCCTTGTCTCTACATGTGTGTGTGTATAATAATATATTTTCAGATTTATTTTAAGGAAGCTCAGTCTTAATTTAGGTTAAAGAAGGAAAAGTATGTAGCAACAGGCAGGTAATATTAAACTAGGAAGTACTTAAGAAAGGTAGGACAAATAAAACAAAGTATGTCTTTCACAGTGAATGGAAACCTTATAGAAATTCATTATCCCAAGAGATGATGCAGACCAAACATGTAATTACCTTCCAGAATAGTCCAGCTAAATTCAGAGATGCTAGCATTCACAGATGCCAGCCTCAGCACGGGTTATTAGAGAGGCAATATGCCCTGTTCTCTCACGCCTCTGCCAAGCATCCCCTCTGTCCTTTCCACTTGTTTTCACCTAGGTAACACCCAGGAAACTTCAAGATGCAGCTCAGGTGCCACCTTCTCTCAGCAGCATTAGAGAATAAAATATTAGGCGTCTTTTGACAGCACTGCCCCATTTGTTTCTGGATTTTCTCCCACACAGACGATCAACTTTTGATACAAGTGGCCCTTCCAGACACAATACCCCACCCCTCAATGAAGATGAGGTGACCAGGCATTGCTGCTGATTCATGACAAATTTCCAGGGACTCAAGCAGCCTGCTCTTGGCTCTCTCACTCCCATACTCCTCTTCAATGTAGAGAACTGCTGGGTGTCTCTGCCTTGTTTACAGCTCTCCCCATTCTCCTCCACTGGGAGGCTCTTCTGATTTCAGCAGCTCCCAAAACTTCAGATAAGAGATGCTCCCCTCTGTCTGACCCTACCCACCCCTACTCCAGCTTCATGAATCTCTGTCTAGGCCAGCCTTCCTGACTCCCCTGACAAGAGAGGGGATTCAGGCAGCATTTTAGTAACTGAGGCACATAATAATTGCTCAATATGTTCCTTGAACGAATAGAAAACTCAGAACTGATATCTGAGGAATCCACTATACCTAAATGCTGCCTAATAAATATAAATACCCAATAATTATATTTATTTTATTCCTTCATTCAATGATTCATTTAGAGACCATTAATTTGATAGGCACTGCTCTTTACCTTTCACCTTATATGACATTATCGATTCTCAACGAGCATTTAATCTTCTCTAGTTCATCACTTAGCTAGGTGTTATAGGGAATAATAAACATATATACATTTCTGCCTTTAACAAGCTTAGCCTCCATCAGACTGTTCTATATTTCTTCATTTCTGGCCTACTTAAAACTCACTTCTTTAGAAAGGCTTTCCCTGACTCCCCACAAGGGACATGATCTTTGGATTTTAGACTATCTTAACACTCTATACTTACTCTTCAAACCACGTGTCATGATATTTGTTTAATGTCTTTTCCCCTCACTAGGTTGCAAGCTCCATGACAGCAGAGACCATGTCTGCCTGTTCATTCCATTGTCCCAGCACCTAACAGAAGTTCTCCCCATAGCAAGCACTCAATGAATGACCAGTCCAGAGTACAAAAGATCAAGGCGAGAAAACGGAGTTGGGCTATATCATTATTCTATATTATAGCTAATATTATAAATTGGTTAGTCTGTGTCAGGTACTTTTTAAGTGCTTTAAATGTACAAATTTTTTTCACCTTCATATTAACCTCCAAGTACCAGTATTTGAAGAATACCTGACAAATATTAACATGATTTTTATTTTGTTGATAGAGACTTTATATGAACCCTGTGACTGGATACCACTTTTTATAGATGAAGAAATAAAGAGTGGTGATGAACTTGCACATGTCACATAGTTAGCAACTGGCAGAATTGTGACTCCAAAGCATGCTCTTAGTCACTGAACAATACACATTCTCTCTCCATTAACCGTAGCAGCGTGGCCAGAAACCAAGAGTGTCTCCGATTTTGAAAGCTTACCAGATTTTCCAAGTGTTATCACATTGCATATCTGAGTAAAGAAAAGACAGTCATACCTCATCTCACACCATAGAAAATATCAATTCCATATGAATAATAGATACAGAAGTTAAAATAGTAGAATTATTACAAGAAATCAGAGAATATCTTCGTGACTTCAAGGTAAGCGAAAATTTCTTACAGAAGAAATAGAAAGCATAAACCATAAAAGAAAAACATAATAACTTAGACTTTATTTAGATCAAGAGCTTCTGGTTATCACAAACACTATAAAGGAAATGAGCAGGCAAACCACAGACCAAGAAAAACTATCTGCAATAGGCACGTTTGATGAAGGGCTTATACCCAGAATATATAAAGAACCCCTGCAACTCAATAATAAAAAGGCAAACCACCTAACAGAAAAATTGGACAAAAAAATTTTAACAGACACTTTATAAAAGAAGATATGCAAATAGCCAATAAAGAAATGAAAACATGTTTAACCATCATTGGTCGTTGATGAAACACACATTGAAAACGTGAGCTAACACAACCCACCCACCATAAAATTAAGACAATCAGACAAGATTTTGGAGGGGATATGGAGCAAATGGAACACTCACACACTGTTGGAGAGAGTATAAAATGGTACCACTTTAGAAAACTGTTTGGCAATTTCTAAAAGTGTTAAACATACACTACTCCACAGCACCAATTCCATTTCTAGTTTTTATCCAAAATAAATCAAAATATTTGTCCACAAAAAGCCTTATACACAAATGTTCATAGCAGTTTTATTGTTAAAAGCTCAAAGCTGGAAATGAGCCAGATGTTTGTCATCAGGATAATGGGTCCATAAATTATAGTCACATAATTAAACACTAATAAGCAATAAAAAGGCATAATCTACTGACACGTGTAACAACATGGATCAGTCTCAAAAAACATTATGCTGGGTGAAAGAAGCCAAACTGAAAACTAAAGTACCTTCCAAACGATTCCATTTATATGAAATTCTAAAATAGGCAAAACTAACCTTTAGTGACAGAAATCAGATTCGTGGCTGCCTCTGCTGGAGTATGGGTGGGGGAATAACAGAAAAGGGCCTATTCTGTGCCTTGCCATACATTCATTGAAACTAACTGAACAGCATATGTAGGATCTGAGGATTCCACCGTATATAAATTATTCCACAATTTAAAAAATATTTTTTAAAAAACAGCAGCCATAAGATATCCATGGTGATTTTAATAACAAGCTGTAGTTATTATGCAAATAATAGCAGTTTTAAAAATGGGATAGATGAGGTGAAAGGACAGTAATAAATAATGATTAGTCCATGAGAAACGAATGCCAGTGTTCTGAACATAGTGGCAGGTTTTATTTTTATTTTAACCCAGATGATTGCATCAATATTCTGTTGACATTTTATGATAAAATATTGTTAATTGTTGGTCCTCCAGCTAAGAGCAAATATTACACGCTGTGCCAGAGTTGTATATTCTCTTTTGGTAGAGATGGATTCTGGGATCAGAAATCTTTCCTGCCTTTACTCAGTGATAGATGCTCCCGAAGACCCAGGACAAGAACCACTGATTTATTGCTGAAGTTCACAGAAAATGAAGTCATATGGACAACTCCAATCTTACACATAGCAGAAGTTCACAGGGTCTGACCTGAAAGGACCTACATCCCTCACCAGCTGGCCTTCAAGCCTCCGGTCCCAATATAACGTGTGTCTGTGTGGGAAGACTCACTTGTTATCTATGTGTGAGAACAAATGTCACCTATAACTCATGATCATTGCCATAGTCATCATCCAGCTAATTGGGGACATCAATCTATGCTTCCCTTTGTTCTAGCTTCTAGAACTTCTGTTTTGCTGAACCAAATAGTCCTTTCCCCAGCACTGCTTATAGTTTGGGGATTTCTGGTGAAGAATTTTCTTTGCTAATGAAAAGGAAATAGATGTTGCTGGCACCACTTCACCTCCTTCTTTTAATTTTGAACATGCGTGGGATGTGTGGAGCTGCAGCAGCTGTACTGCAACCATGAGACAACAAGCTAATAAGCTCGATGGGGAAACAGAGGCTAGGAGGAGGCTGGGTTCCTGGCAACATGGCTTAGCCTCTGTACCACCCCTGGACTGCTTACTTCCAGAACTCTTGTCAAAATGGGTAAAGGTGCCAGCTGGGAAAGTTCCAGGACATAGCTTGCTTCCAGGGAAGACCTAGACACATAGAAAATGCTGCCCTAAAATCATATAGGAAAGTACAAAAAGGAGATGAATAGTTCTAAGGATTAACTCTCTCCTGAGCAGGCCCTACTTGTAATATCAGGCTCAAGGGATCAGATGAAAACAACAAGAAGCCCTAAAATGTCACGTTGCATAGAGTTTTAAAAAATTATATTTATTTTTCAGCTTGGTAAGTGACTGCTTTTTTTTAACCTGAGAGAGAGAGAGAGTAGATCAAGAGAGAGAGAGAGAGAGAGAAACCAAAGTATTCAATACTCTGTGCTTCTTTGCTAAACTTATAAGCTTCCTTTTCTACACTGCACTTTATTGTATTCCATCCAAGGGGCACCCATTAATCATCATCCCATTCTTGGCAGTGACAATGTGGACAATACATCATGTCAAAGATTTTCCTGTTAATAATTAATGATAATTTCCATAATGGAGAGTGACACATTGTATTGTACCTAAGCTCAAGATAACTGGGACTGCCATTCACTCTTGTTCTGACCCATGTGATAAGCATGGTGTAGTAAACCTGATGTAGAGCAGAACTGGGGGGATGGGGGTGCAGAAACGATCATCTCGTCCAGCAACTGGAGAAAGTTGTGTTTCCAAAAACCATCCTGAGCCAAAGAATGCATGGGGTCTTCAAATAAGAAAATATAACATTTTAGAAAAAGAATTACCTCTGATTTAATAAATGAATGTATTACATAGAAAGATGTCTAAAGGGTAGCCTCAGAAGATAGAATGACCCACATCTGTTGTCTTCCTTAATCTGTCACTAGGTAAGTGGCAGAATAGACTGTATAAGAATTGAGGACAAACAGGAACCACTTCTGAGCACATCCCTGAACTCTACTTGTGGTCTACACCAGTCAATATTCAATCTCAAATTGCATTAAAGTATGTGGCACCATCAGCCTCCTCACCTTCTCCTGTCACAGACCTTCTAAATTGGAACTTCCGGGGTGGCAGATATTGTTAATTGCCTACCCAATGTCAAGTGCCCCTTGTTTCTTGCTAACATAACCCCAATTTTG
Source organism: Papio anubis (assembly GCF_008728515.1). Lineage (NCBI taxonomy): Eukaryota > Metazoa > Chordata > Mammalia > Primates > Cercopithecidae > Papio > Papio anubis. The sequence continues at coordinate 80,953,403 of NC_044977.1, forward strand.
TACAGGGAAAATTCTAAAGGGAAAATCAGCTACAATTCTCTTTTTCACACTCCCTTACAGCTAGGTAGGGTTTGCCATGTGACACAGTTCTAGTCATTGAGATAAGTGGAAGTCTCTGAATGAGAGCTTCTAAGAAAACTTGCGTTCTTAATTAGAAGAAGATCAATGTCTCTGGCATGACTCTTCCCACTTCTTCCTGATTCAAATGACTTAAATGTGGACACTGCAAGCTGGAGATGCAGCTGCTATCATGTTACCATAGGCAATAACTTAAACACTAAGGATAGCATAACGAGGATCTAGAAAGAGCTTGGGTTTTTGATAACTTTGTTGAGCACCAGCTCTGAGCCACATACCTCTGCATGTGCTTTGATTTGATGAAGCTCAGCCCTTATTTGTTGAAGCCACTTCTGATTGGTCATTCTCTTACCTGAAAGGAAACATATTCCTAAATGATATAGGTGGTCTGAGAACCTGTACTTTAAAAAGCTGCACAAGTGATTAGATGTCTGAAAAGCATTTGAGGCTGCGTACAGTGGCTTATACCTGTAATCCCAGCACTTTGGGAGGCCACAGCTGGAGGATCACTTGAGCCCAAGAGTTCAAGACCAGCCTGAGCAACATGGCAAGATGCTATCGCTACAAAATAAAAAGTTAAAAAATTAGCTGGATGTGGTGGTGAATGCCTGTAGTCCCAGCTACTCTGGAGGCTGAGGCAGGAGGACTACTTGACTCCAGGAGGTCAAGACTGTAGTGAGCTGTGATCACACCACTGCAAACCAGCCTGGGCAACAGAGAGAGACCCTCTCTTGAAAAATAAAAATAAAAACTAAAAAACATTTGAAACCCAACCTATTCAAAACAGAACTCTTGATTTCTACCCTCAGAAAAACCTCTGCTCTTCTCCCAGCCTTCTCCATCTCAGTAACAGGCACTATCCCCTGTTGCTCAAGCCAGAAACCTTGCAGTCATCCTTCACTTCCCTATTTCTCTCGTTTGCCATCCACTTTATCAGAAGAAGTTATTGACTCTATCTCCAAAGTATGTCCTGAATCCACCCACAACATCACTTCCTGTCCACTCCCATTTCCTCAGTCCAGGCTGCCACCATTGCCTTCTAACTAGTTCTTCTCCATGAGCCAGACATGTCAGATCATGCCATTCTCTGCCTAATACCCACTGAGAGCTTCCCATTGCCCTCAGACTACAACCCTACCACAGCCAGGAAGGCTTACATCATCTGCCCCTGCTGCCTCTAAGATCTTAGCTTACACCACTACCCCATCACTCACAGGGCTCCAATCTCTCCGGCCTTCTCTGTGTTCCTTAAACACACGAAGTTCCTGACTGCCAGGGAGTTCTTTGCCCTGCGTCCACTCCACCTGGCATATTTTTCCTCTATAATCTGCTCATCTTATTATTTAGGTGTTGGCTTAAACACCACCTCTTCAGACTTGCGTTTTCTGACATCTCTGTCTAAAGCAGTCCTCCAGTCCCTCTCTATGACAACATTCTGCTTTTTATTCATAGCACTTATCACGATCTGATATTTTATCATTTCTTTGTTTATTGATTTGTTTTTTTCATTCCTGCCATTAGAATGTAGGCTCCTTGAGTGCAGCAATTTTGTCTGTCTTATTCTTTGGTGAATCTCCAGCACTTAAAATGATGCCTAACATAAAACAGAAACCAATAGCACATAAACATGTTTATCAAATAAATGATTTCACACCGACATGATGGAGCCGCTTAGGTAAAGCATACAGATAATTTAATTTCTTCTTTTACATTGGATGGAGTGTCTTCATCACAAGAAATATACTCTTTATTGAGTAGATGAGGAATGTTGGCTTCATTTATGCCGTACATTTGTAATTTCGTTGACCTTCGCTATTGTGGTCTTGCCACAGCTGGTAGCTTGTTGCTCACTCTTTTCAAGAAGAAGAAGATATGTTTTGACTTGGGTCCTATAGTAAGCTGCAAAAAAAAAATTTCCCCCATTGGATATATTCTGAATTTTTCCCCTCGTTACCTATTAGTACAGCACCAAGATCTAGTTAGTTTCATAAAACATTCAGAGTTGAAAGTTTCTGAATTTGCAGAGGGATGACTTCCTAGGACTTATTCTCAAGTCTATCACTTCATTTACCTATAACTAAAAAAAACAAAACCTAACCTACGTGGGGCCTGGGATAAGTAGAGTAATTTAATCTAAAAGATAAATTATGCCAATAATGTACATTACCACATGCGGAAGAGTCACCAACCTGCTTTAGTTCAACTTTGTTACCAAATTACTCATCTTAATTACTGCCTTCTTCTTTTCCTTATCTCATTTTTCCCTAGTCATATTAATGGTCACATAATATTAGACAATGTTCACTAAGCTTAACTCTAAAAATAATGGCTATTTTAAATCAGAGTTAATTAGTATGTCAAGAAGTTCAGGTAATTATGAGGCCATGTGATTAAAAAAAAAAAGGGGGCATTAGAAAAAAAAGTCACTTTACCAAACATTACATGCACGATTCTATAAAGTATTTTTAATATTTTTCTTAACATTGCCACTGAATACTAAGTAACAAATTCTTCAGAGCTCGTTTGTCATTGCTAACTACAGGTGAGTGAGCTCCCCCTAATCCTGCAATCACCGCAGAAGATAGATTTAACATTAATTTATGAATTCAGTGTCATTTCTCTTCTAGGTTTAATAGTGAATCATGGTTTATACTATTTATATTTCATCACACATAAGGAAGGTTGTCAAGAGCAAAGATCAGAGTAACATAATTCTCTTTCTCATCCTCATCAGCAGCTCCTGGAGAACACACACTGGTTTGAGGAGAATTGGAAGGCACATTGTCCTTGGATCTATGTGGAAGTGTTCTGGGACTTCAAGGGGAAGGAGCAAGTGTTTTGAGGGATGCCTTAGAGAGCTGCATACATTTGGAATGAGCATCATAAATAGAAGACCTGTTATTGTGGATATCATGGCCTGCAGACGTCCATCTGTGGGCCTGCTGAGGGTACCTGTGACCTCTCCCTCAATCCTTCACAAAATAATCACAACTGCAGTGAAATAGAGAGAGAAAAAAAAATGATTGCCTTTGTTTCAATGTTTCCTGAAATACATTTCTGCTAGAAAAATAAGCCTTATCTCTTCAAAGTCAACACTAGCAAAGAAGCCAAAGGTCAGGGAAAAAAAGTAGACTTAGAAAACAAAAGTAAGAAGAGCCCCTCATTGCAGAAATAGATCCTTAGGGACATATGAAGTTTTGGGTCATTGGGTTAAGTTGTTAACAGGGCAGCAGAGAGATCATGAACAGGAAGACCTGGGCCAACCTGGGGCTGGCAGTGCTGAGGGTCCCACTGGGGAGCAGGCTGAGGCCCTCCGTCTCATGACCCCCTGCGAAATCTGAGGGAGCCTGACTTCAGGTTGAGAGACGCCAGCCTACACTATTGCCTATTTTCAACTATATCAAGTTCTCAAGTTCAGGGCAAAATTGTGAACATTTTCAATCTATTAAATTTATTCAGTACCTGCTAAGTTCAAGGTACTATACCTATGGACTGCATAAAAGTACCTTTGCTTTGGGCTCCTATGACCATCTTTCTGTCCCTTGTAACAATGTGCCACACTGATCATAACTGATCATTTAACTGCCCATCTTTACATCAGAGCTCAAAGCCTTGAACTGTGCCTATCCTAATCCCATTACCTCTCCAGGGCCTAGGAGGTGCTCAAAAAAAATGTGTTTGCAGGCCAAGATGGCAGACTAGAAGCAGCTCATGTGTGCCACTCTCATGAAGAGGAAACCAAAGGGCTGTTGACCACTGAACCTGCAGGTCAATCATCTGAGAAACCATGTCAGGATCCATCAAGGCAGCAGGGGAACACAGAGAGCATAGGAGTGAAGCTGGGCAACAGCCTGTCTGAGCTCAATGCAGGGCCAGGAGAACCTCTACAACACGGTAAAGGGTAAGTGAGTGAAAGCCCCCTTTATTGTCCATAGTGCTATCAGCATTTTGGGCAAAGTCATTTAAGTCTCTAGGGAGTTCCAAACTTTCCCACATTTTCCTGTCTTCTTCTGAGCCCTGCAAATTGTTCCAACCTCTGCCTGTTACCCAGTTCCAAAATTGCCTCCACATTTTTGGGTATTTTTCCAGCAGCTCCCCACTCCCAGTACCAATTTACTAAATTAGTTTGTTTTCATACTGCTGATAAACACATACCCACCCCCCACCCACAAGGGGGTGTCATGCTCTCCACAGGGACCTGTGCAAGACTGGGAATGGGAGAAGCCCCATGGTCCACCAATGCCCCCTACAATGCTTCTAGACTGAAGCAGAGAGCCACCTGGATGTTTTATGGGAGCAAGTCACAATCCAAGGGGACCTCTACTAGCCTTGCATTTCAGGGATAAAGCCTACTTGATTGAAGTGGATTAGCTGTTTGATGTGCTGCTAGATTTGATTTCCTAGTATTTTGTTGAGGATTTTTGCATCTATGTTTACTAAAGATATTGGCCTAAAGTTTTCTTTTTTTGTTACGTCTCTGCCAGGTTTTGGGATCAGGATTATGCTGGCCTTATACAATCAGTTACGGAAAAGTCTTTCCTCCTCAATTCTGGGGAATAGTTTCAGTAGGAATGGCACAGGCTCTTCCTTATACATCTGGTAGAATCAGCCACGAATCCAACTGGTCCTGGGCTTTTGCTGGTTGGTAGGTTCTTTATTACTGATCTGATTCAACTTCAGATCTCACTATTGTTCTGTTCAGGGATTTAGTCTCCTCCTGATTCAAACTTGGGAAGTCGTACAATTCCAGGAATTTATCTATTTATTTTAGGTTTTCTAGTTTGTATTCACAGAGGTGTTCATAATAGTCCCTGAGCGTTTGTTATATTCTGTGGGATCAGTGGTGGTGTCCATTTTGTCATTTCTGATTGCGTTTATTTTGATATTCTCTCTTTTTTCTTTTTAGTCTAGCTAGTGATCTATCTATATTATTAATTCCTTTAAAGAACCAACTCCTGGATTATTGATTTTTTGTATAGGTTTTTGCATCTCAGTTTCCTTCAGTTCAGTTCTGATTTCAGTTATTTCTTGTCTTCAGCTAGCCTTGGGGTTGCTTTGCTCTTGTTTGTTTAGTTCCTCTAATTGTGATGTTAGGTTGTTAGTTAGAGATCTTTCTATCTTTTGATGCAGGTATTTGGCACTATAAACTTCCCTCTTCACATTGCTTTGACTGTGTCCCAGAGATTCTGGTTATGTTGTATCTTTTTTCTTATTCATTTCAAAGAATTCTTGATTTCTGTCTTAATTTCATTATTTACCCAGAAGTCATTCAAGACTTCTATGTAATTGTATGGTTTTGAGTGATTTTCTTAGCTTGATTTCTACTTTTATCATACTGTGGTCCAAGAGCATGGTTGGTTTAATTTGCTGAGGATTGTTTTATGCCTGATTGTGTGGTCAGTTTTAGAGTATATGCCACGTACAGATGAAAAGAATGAGATTTGGTCTCTTTATATAATCCCATATTTCTTGAAGGCTTTGTTTATTCTTCTTTATTTTTTTTAAATTTATTTTTGTCTAACTGAGTTGTTTTGGAGAGCCAGTTTTTAAGCTCTAAGATTCTTTTCTCACCTTGGTCAATTCCGCTGTTAATACTTGCAATTACATTTTGAAATTCTACCAGTGTGTTTTTCAGCTCTATCAGATCAGTAAGGTTCTGTCTTATAATGGCTAGGAGTCATGTGCCCTGCTGCCTGGGTGTTTCCCAAGACAACAGGAGGCTGCGCCCTCCAGATGAGTTCCCACAGAAGCAGGACTGCTGGGTGGAAGCTCTAGCAGGTATTGCCTGCCTGGCTATCAGCAGTGGGGCTTGCTGGGGTCACCTGCCCTGCTGTCTGGGTGCTTCCTGTAACAATAGGAAGCTGCACCCACTGGCTGAGTTCATAGTGGGACCACTGATCTGGAAGCTCCAGCACGCATTGCCCATCTGTTTACCAGTGGTAGGGTCACATGCTCTGCCATCTGGATGTTTCCCGGGACAATAGGAAGCTGTTTCCTCTAGCTGAGTTTACACAGATCAGGGATGCTGAGCCTAAGCTCTAGTAGGCATTGCCCATCTGGTTACCAGTGGCAGAGGCGGGTGGGGTTGCAGACTCTGCCGTCCAGGTGTTTTTCAGGACAACAGGAAGCCACATCCACAGCTGAATTCACACAGAAGCAGTACCTTTGGGCTGGAAGCTGGTGCTAAGTCCCATTCAGCAAGGAGATGGAGAGCAATCTTATTGCTGTCAGGCAGCACAACTGTAGCTGGGGTTTTGGCACCGGTACCTAGAGACTTGTGGAATGGCTTTGCCCAAAATGCTGATGACAATATGGACAATAAAGTCCAGACTGAGGTGGTCTCAGACAGAAATGAGGAACTTGTTGGGAACTGGAGCAAAGGTGACTCTCGCTATGTTTTAGCAAAGAGACTGGCAGAATTTTGTCTCTGCCCTAGAGATGTGTGGAACTTTGAACTTGAGAGAGATGATTTAGGGTATCTGGCGGGAGTAATTTCTAAGCAGCAAAGCATTCAAGAGGTGACTTGGGTGCTGTTAAAGGCATTCAATTTTATAAGAGAAGCAGAGCATAAAAGTTTGGAAAATTTGGAGCCTGACAATGTGGTAGAAAAGAAAAACCCATTTTCTGAGGAGAAATTCAAGTCAGCTGCAGAAAATTGCATAAGTAACAAGTGGCTGAATGTTAATCCCTAAAATAATGGAAAAAATGTCTCCAGAGCCTGTCAGAGGTCTTCACAGTAGCACCTCCCATCATAGGCCCAGAGTCCTAGGAAGAAAAAATGGTTTTGTGGGCCAGGCCCAGGGTTCCTGTGCTGTATGCAGTCCAGGGACCTGGTGCCCTGCATTACAGTCACTCTAGTCATGACTAAAAGGGGCCAAGGTACAGCTCAGGCTGCAGCTTCAGAGGGGGCAAGCTCCAAGCCTTGGCAGCTTCCATGTGGTATTGAGCCCGCAGGTGCACAGAAGTCAAGAATTGAGGTTTGGGAGCCTCCGCCTTGATTTCAGAAGATGCATGGAAACACCTGGATGTCTAGGCAGAAGTTTGTTACAGGGTCAGGGTCCTCATGAAGAACCTCTGCTAGGGCAGTGTGGAAGGGAAATGTGGAGTTGGAACCCCCACACACAGAGTCCCTACTGGGGCACCACCTAATGGAGCTGTGAGAAGAGGGCCACCATCCTCCAGACCCCAGAATGGTAGATCCACTGAGAGCTTGCACCACGTGCCTGGAAAAGCTGCAGCCATTCAACACCAGCCCCTGGGAAAGTAGCTGGGAGAGAGGTTATACCCTGCAGAGCCACAGAGGTGGAGCTTCCCAAGACCATGGGAACCCACCTTTTGCATCAGTGTGACCTAAATGGGAGAATGGAGTCAAAGGAGATCATTTTGGAGCTGTAAGATTTGAGTTCCCTGTTGAATTTTGGATTTGCATGGGGCCTGTAGTCCCTTTGCTTTGGCCAATTTCTCCCACTTGAAATGGCTGTATTTACCCAACGCCAGTACCCCCCTTGTATCTAGGAAGTAACTAACTTGCTTTTGATTTTACAGGCTCATAGGCAGAAGGAACGTGGCTGCCTCAGAAGAGACTTTGGACTGCAGACTTGGAGTTAATGCTGAAATGACTTAAGACTTTGGGAGACTGTTGGGAAGGCATGATTGTTTTAAAAATGTGAAGATATGAGACTTGAGAGGGGCTGGGTGGGGGAATGATATGGTTTGGCTCTGTGTCCCTACCCAAGTTTCATCTTGTAGTTCCCATAATTCCCAAGTGTTCTGGGAGAGAGCCAGTGGAAGATGACTGAATCATGGGGGCAGGTGTTTCCCATGCTGGTCTCATGACAGTGAATGGGTCTAACAAGATCTGAAGGTTTTAAAAATGGCAGTTTCCCTGCACAAGCTCTCTTTTGCCTGCTGCCATCAATGTAAGGTGTGACTTTCTCCTCCTTGCCTTCTGCCATGATTGTGAGGCCTCCCCAGCTACATGGAACTGTAAGTCCAATAAACCTCTTTTATTTATAAATTGCCCAATCTTGGGTATGTGTTTATCAGCAGCATGAAAATATACTAATACACCAAGGAAATCCTAAGCAAAAAGAACAAGCTGGAGGTATCACATTGACCCAATTTCAAACTGTACTACACGGCTACAGTAACAAGAACAGCATGGCAGTGTACGAAAACAGACACACAGGCCAATGGGACAGAATAATGAGCCCAGAAATAATACTGCACACCTACAGCCATCTGATCTTTGACAAAGTTGACATAAACAAGTAATGGGAAAAGTACTCCCTATTCAATAAACGGTGCTGGGATAACTGGCTAGCCATATGCAGATTGAAACTGGACCCCCTCCTTACACCATATACAAAAACCAGATCAAGATGGATTGAAGACTTAAATGTGAAACCTAAAATTATAAAAATCTTAGAAGATGACCTAGGAAATATCATTCTAGAGATAGGACCTTGAAAAGATTTCATGATGAGGACACCAAAAGCAAATTCAACAAAAACAGCAGTTGACAAATGGGACCTAATTAAGCTAAAGAGCTTCTGCAGAGCAAAAGAAAACCATCAACAGAGTAAACAGACAACCTACAGAATGGAAGAAAATATTTGCAAACTCTGCACCTGACAAAGGTCTAATATCCCACATCTATAAGGAACTTAAACAAATTTACAAACTCTGCATCTGACAAAGTTCTAATATCCAACATCTGTAAGGAACTTAAACAAATTTACAATAAAAAAACAATCCCACTAAAAAGTGGGCAATGAACATGAACAGGCACTTTTCAAAAGAAGACATACACGTGGCCAACAAGCATATAAAAATATACACACCATCACTAATTATTAGAGAACTGCAAATAAAAACCACGATGAGATACCATCTCACACTAGTGAGAATGGCTATTATTAAAAAGGCAAATAATAACAGATGTTGGTAAGGTTGTGGAGAAAAGGGAACACATACACTGTTGGTGGGAATGTAAATTAGTTCAGCCATTGTGGAAGGCAATTTGGCAATTTCACAAAGAACTTAAAAAAGCATTACTATTTGACCCAGTAATCCCATTATTGGGTATGTACCCAAAGGAATATAAATGATTCTACCATAAATACACATGCACACATACATTCATCATGGCACTATTCACAACAGCAAAGACATGGAATCAACCTAAATGCCCAGCAACAGTAGACTGGATTTAAAAAAATATGGTACACATGCACAATGGAATACTATGTATCCATCAAAAAGAATGAGATAATGTCCTTTGCAGCAACACGTATGCAGCTGGAGGCCATTATCCTAAGCAAACTAACATAGGAACAGAAACCCTAATGCCACATGTTCTCACTTGTAAGTGGGAGCTAAACTTTGAATACATATGGACACCAAGAAGGTAACAAAAACCACCAGGGCCTACTCAATGGTGCAAGTTGGGAAGAGTATAAGAATTGAAAAACTACCTGTCAGGTACTGTGCTTATTACCTAAGTGATAAAATAATCTGTACATCAAATTCCCATAACACACAGTTTACCCACATAACAAATCTGCACGTATACTCCTGAAACCAAAATAAAAAGAAATATGTTGGAATAAGTGACTAGAAGCTCATAAAATAGTTTGAGAAATAAGATGTAAGCACCTAAAAAAAAAAAAGAAGAAGAAAAGAGGTGTCACAGACAGCACATAATGAGCTACTGAATACAAAGTAAAACAAGTCCTCAAGGAGAGAGAGAGAGAGAGATTTCTTCAGGCTGGCATGGAGAATCCCTCAGGTTATTAGAGGAACCCTAACTCTGAATCTGTCCCATGCTTTTCTAGCACAGAAACAGAAGCACCTATCCAATGAGAGAGGCAGAGTAGGAAAACGAAGGGACCAACTGGGGGGCAGGCACTTTTTCTATTCATTAGTATTTTAGGTATTTCATGTTTAAATTACACCAGTGTAGTCATTATTAATTAATTTAATTTAATTTAATTGGCTACTATGAACTATACTCATTTTGAAGACTATAATCAATTTATGGACCACAATGATTCTGAGGAAGAGTTGAGAACTCATATTAATTTACCATTAATTTAATTAATGATTAAGTACCAAGCACTTAACTACATGGTCTCATTTCATCTATGTGACTATCTATTAGATGCCATATCCCCATTTTGTGTATGAGGATACTGAGCCTCAAAGGAGTTATGTGAAGTAGACCAATCACAGTTCACAGCAACTGCCTTCCAAGGCATAGCTTCCCTATTAAACCCCAAGTACTGATGTCATTAGATCCCAGTCCTGTTGAACCCAACAAGTTAAATGAACAGCTCATAGATAGTCAACTGAAGCCAGGCTACATTTAGTCAAAACATGAGGAACTCTTTTCAGTATGGAGGGACTGTGGATTGCTGAGAAGCTGGGAAAGTAATGTACCAGTCTAAAAATACCAAAATCGAGTACAGCAATAACTTCAAAGACAGAAATCTTCAAGGTAGTGCATGATCCAAGAGCATAGGCAGTGAGCACGATAGGGAAAGGCAACGTCCATTCCATGAAGTGATTCCAGTCATGTCTATAAGACCCCTTCTAAAATAATCTCTGCTACCACCTCTCTCTGACCATCCTCATTTAGATATTTACTCCTCAGCCTAAGAAATGATATTTTGCTATCATCAATTGCCATCACTTTTCTTCAACTCAATTTGAAAAATACTTATCAGTTACCTATTAGAAGGGAAAGTAGAATTCTAGCACTGGGGTACAAAACAGAATAAAACCAGGTTCCTGGCCTCAGGGGCAAATGGAAAAAGAACCCCACATAATTTGAGTTTACTCTTAGTAGAGTCAGCAAAGTATCATGGGTATGCATAAAAAGGAGTGATCAATTTTGCCTCCCCACCTCCATTTCCTGTCCCAACCCTCTGTACATGTCTGACTCCTCACCACTGCTATGAAGAGATCCTCTGTTTCTACTGTTCTCACTCACTGTGGTAGGCAGAATGGCCTCCACATATGTCCAGGCCCCAATTGTTGGAAGCTGCCAATATGTTACAATAAGAGTCTTTGCAAATATAATTTAGGTTATAGACTTTAAGAGACAGAGATTATTCTGAATTATCTTGGTAGACCCAATCTAATCAAATGAACCCTTTAAAGCAGAGATCTTTCTTCCACTGGAGTTAGAGAGATGCAGTAGAAGGAGAAGGCAGAGACTCCAGATGGAAAAGATAACGGGATGAGGAATGCAGGCAGTTGTAAGGAGGTGAAAGATGCTCCTGACTCACAGCCAGCAAGGAAATTGGGACCTTAGCCCTGCAACCATAGGAACTGAATTCTGCCAGTGACCTGAATGGCCTCAAAAGTGGATTCTTCCCCAGAGCTCTAGACACTTAGATGGTATCCTTGTGAGAACCTAAGCAAAAATCAACTGAGTCATGCTGTGCTAGACTTTAGACCCATGGAAACTGAGATAACAAATGGGCATTGTTTTAAACCTCTGAGTTGCTGGTCTTTTGTTGCAGCAGCCATAGAAAACCAACATGCTGCCCCAAATGCTCTTATACCATCCTTGGCCATCTTCATTCCTTAGTCTTGTTCCAAAGCCATGCCATCTGTAAAGCCTTTCCCAAGCCCAAGAAAAACAAAGCTCTCCTTTTTCTGTATTCTTGTCACATCTTGTATGGACTTGCAGGAGAGTAATTATTTCCCTCCCTTGTAGTGTTACTAGCTATTTTCCCACTAGGTTATATCATGTGTCTTAATTCAGTTTTGTGTTCCCCACACACCCAGCTACCTTGGCATAGACAGAAAAACAATAGCAGACTGCCGTTCAACCCACTCGTATTTAGCATCCTTGGGTATACAGCACTAGTAGACATTCAGATGTCTTTTTGGCTGGCACCCAGGGTAGTGGGATGTCAGTCCAAGACAATTCATGGTAAGAAGGGCAGTGTTATACAAGCAGAATAGCTCATTAGTTGACACCATTTTATTAACCTATATTGACTGCCTTTTAAATGCAAATTGAATGCTTTAGTGAAAACTAAATTGAAATATTACATTGGAATTAGTCTTGATAAAAGAACATCACAGATTGATGCTGGTATCATCACCTGCACAGCCATAAATTACCAGTGCATCAAAAGGCAACTTGATTATTGTTCCTCAGTTAAACAAGGACAATTTAGTGTTTCAGCAAAACCACTAATTCATTGAGAGATATAGCAAGAAACTCTATAAATAAAAGAGCTAAGGAGTAAAATGATACTCATTATTTAAAATAAACTAACACTTTAATATATCAATTGTGCTTTCTTAGAATTGTCACCCAATTTATTCGAATAGCTAATTAGCAGAAGGTAAGAACCATCTGGGATGTGGAAAGATGGTAAATCAAATTCAGTCTTTTAGAATATATGATAATATATAACTCTAGTGACCTTATGGGGGAAGTATGGAAATATATTAGACATAATACATTTTGTCTAAACTCACTTAGCACTAACATTCATCATATATTATAACTATTAAACTACATATCACATCTAACCTCCAAGCAAATTGAGAAATCTCATGGGATTCCACAGTCCTTGACTCCAAGGAGAAATCAAAGCTCCCAGTGGAGGTATAACCATGAAATATGTGCCTGTGTGTGCATTATTATTATTGATGTAATTGCTTCAAGTGATGCACTCACTCTAGGTAAAGAAAATCTATAGGGAAGTTCTGATTTATCTCATCACTGCAAAGTGTCCTCCATACTTGAGTAGAGTGAAATATTTATCTGTTTGTTAAAAGGGAAGTGCTAATTGGCCAATCTGGTTAAACTCCCTGGAGGGAAAACCGGATGAATGGAAAGTTGTTAGGAGGTGTAAACAGATCAGAAAAGGTAAGCCAAACCATAAATCAAAACCCAAATAATCGTTAGAGAGAAAATAATTCACAGGGCAGAAAATACCATAAACTGTGTACATGTATGCTAACACTGACAGTGATGAGGATGTTGGGAAAAACCTCTACTCCCTGACTGGCCAAAAATTTGATTGCAAAGAGGCTCAATAATTGTGCATAGGGCCGTGGAGTGCAGCTGCATTAGGCCCTAGTCCCTAGGTCTTGACTCCTTCATTCAACCAACCAGAACTGTTTGAGTATGTACTGCTGGACCAGGTAGTGTGGTGATGAGAAAATGAAGCAGAGATAAATCCTATCATCAAGAGGTCTGAGCAGAAAATTTAACAGCAGTAAAAGGAGCAGTGGTTTTCAAACTTGTAACAAAAGTAATCTCATATAGAACCTCACCAAGTAAAACAGACAAAAATGCAGCTTTTTCAGTTGAAGTCAAGGCCCAAGTCCTGGGTTCCAGCTAATTTAACATCTCAAGCCCCACAACTTTGGGTCCCTGAATTACATCCAGTGACCCCTTGGGCTCTACATAGCATCATTTGAAAACAGTCATTCTGACACAACCAATCAATGTAGAAAATGACATGTTTCATACAGGAACAAAGAAGGTTCTATGAGAAGATAGAGAAAGTTTAGTTTCATTTTATTGAATTTTAATCAAATAAACAAAAATCTCTTTTTTGGTGATTTTAGAATTACTAGGATAGGGGTCTACTGTAGATAGGGAGCTCAGGAAAGGTATCTTTAGGTCGTATGTTCGCTTTCAGACTCTAAATTCCAAAAGATGAAAGGAAGAACATTCCAACCACAGCTGGCAGCACATTCAATAAGCTCCACAACGACCTGTATGGTGGGGTTGTGGGAAACAAGAGGAGAAATGGTAGGAGATGGGCTCTGACTGGTGAGCGGCAGCCATGAAGGGAGTTTGGATTCTAGTCTAGATGCAGCAGGAAACCACTCCAACATTTTTAAGCACTGGAATCGCAAGGTATGATTTACATTTTCAAAAGGTTGTTTTGACTGTAATGTGGAGAATAGATTATAAGGGTCATGAGTAAAAACAAAGGTTGCTGTAGTTGCACAGTCAGAGACTATCACATTTGAATGTATGAATGGAGACCAGCAGACAGATTCATGGAGTATTTTGGAGACAGAGCTGAGAGATTTGTGGATTGGAAAGGAGGGTAGGGAGGACAATGGGGTAGAGTGGAATTAAGGATGACATCTAGTTATTGACCTGAACAATGAATGGGTGGATAGGCTACCCTTTGATGAGGTGAGAAGGGCTGGAAGAGGAGCAGGTTTGGGGCATGGGAAAGAGAAGGAATGAAGAGTTCGAGAGAAAAGAAAGGTTCCTAGGTTGGCTTGAACAACTAGCCCATTACCTCATTGACTCTTTAGAGCAACCCTATAACGTGATTCCCATTTTTCACCTGAGGAGACTGAAGTTCAAGCAAGTTAAATAACTAATATGTCTAAGGACACTCAGCAAGGGAGTGCCAGGGCTGGGATTTGAGCCAAGGTGTTTGATTCTAGAGTTGACAAGCGTAATTTCTACATACTACCTCCCACTACAGAAAGAGTGGAGTTATATGGAGATTTCATCTCAATAAGCTTATCTTTCCATACTTATAAAATTAGGTAAATCACCTTCACTGCATAAGAGTTGTGAAATTCAAGGCGATAAATGCGGAAGTTCTCCCTGCACTGTACAGTTGTTTATAAGAATGAAATATATTTTTTCAGCCATTGAATCTTGGCATATATTCTTGAGTCCGTGAACTCTGACTTTTCTGGTTTTGACTATGGCCACATCCTAGCCTGGTAGATTTCTGCTGCCTTATTCAGTTTCCAGTCACAGGACTTTCTGGATCCCACTCCTGGGGGGCTCTAAAGGGGACTGAGAGACTCTAGTCTGAGTCTGGGGCAGTGCCTTACTCTCAAATATTTCTGGAGAACTTTGGAATCCCCCTGCTTCCAGGCTTCCATTTGTGATTTACCTTCACGACATAACATGTCATGCTGAACCTGGGGTTGACATTTCAACATACACAGGGATGCTGTCATGTCCACAGTGGCAGTGACTCATGTCCTCTGTGGGAAGCTTTCTCATGACACTCTACAAACCATGGGAGCTACTCTTAGCCTGTAGCTGAGACAGTCCTTGACAACTGCCAAGTCACTATCTCTTTGAGCTAGGAAGTGAGGAGAAGGGAAAGGGAGAAAGAAAGAGGTGACCATCTGGCAAATCCTACTGGGTCCTGCGCCCCATGGCAGGGACTGTTACTCATATTATCTCTTTTAACCCTCATAACAATCTTGGGAGACAACAATTAGTATTCTCATTTACAAAATCAAGAACCTGGAGCTCAGAGTTCATTTAGCTTGCCAAAATCCACACACCAGGTTAGAGGGAGAGTCACAACTCTGAACTACATAGATCTGACTCTAAAATACAATGGTTTGATTCTACTAGGCCATAGTGGCAAAGCATAGAATCAAGAGAGAGGGGAGGCAGAAAAGAAGACAAAAGGTCTTCTTAAAGTGTGCTCTCGGAATCCTACCAAAAACATGAAGTCACGAGTCCATAGTGACTGAAAATTCATTTGATTTTCAGCTCAGGCATGTCAGAAAAAAATATATAGTTTCAGTTATTGTTATACATATAGAATGTAGGTTATCAAACTATAATGAAAACCATCAGCCATATTTAACCAGCCAGATTTTTATTTCCCAAGGCCATGATAAGGAAGATGACTGAAATTCAGTTTGCATAACTATAAAGAAACTATGTTAGCAAAAGGACAGGGAGGGCAGCTTATTCCATTGCTAAGAGAATCAATTCTTCTATTCAAATGAGAATGCCAGGTGAGAAATGGGGATTTACATGGCTACCTTTCACCAGAATGATTTGATTTATGTAAGTAAATTCTATACTTTGCCGGGTCCTAAATCCAGAGCGGTGCAGTTAAGTTGATGCATATCAGAGCCGACTCCCTTTCTCATTTCAAGTTGATAATTTGAATGCTTACCAAAGTTTCTATGTTAACTTTCAAGGTTTTAAAAATGAAGCAAGTTTCTGTTCTCCATCAGACTCAGGAGCAATGGGAATTAATGTAATATTGTCTTTAATGAAACGTAGTGGGGATGTGTGATTCATGTTTGTTCTCAATTCTTTCCTTCTCTTTAAAACATCATAAAATGAAAAATACAACAGCTGTTTCATATTAAAGAGAAATGCAAATGTGCATTAATGCAGCTCAAGAAATATTTAATGTGTTCCGAGAATTTATTATTTATATGAATGGAATCAATCTACATTTTCTCCATTCAATAAAATGGCATTTATTTCAATGGCTTAACCAGTTATTTAAGCCAAAGCACAAAAAAAGAGATGGTGTAGAATTTAAGTAATGGGTGCGTTTCTTTTTCCTAGAAGTATAGAATAAAGAAGAAAAGAATTCAGATGCTTTTTGCTCACCAAAGATATAAAAACACCACATTCTGTTTATGCCTAGTTTACTCGATTAACAAGTTTCAGTTGCATGGGAAATCTCATCAGAGAAGTCAAATTGTTCAGGCTGAGCTTTGTCAGGGGGGCGAACTGTGTTCAAACCCAGGTACTTCTTGTGCTGGTAAATTGTGTTCAGAAAAGGCCTCCTGGTGAGCAGTAATGCTTTCTCATTATTATACTCCTTCTATTATCTACTTTGGATGCAGATATAAATTATTTAAAACAGGAGAGGTTTCCCTTGCTAATTAAAGGCAGGCTGACTAACCAGCTCCCATCAATGCCTAAGGCTTCATTCCATGCACAATCCTCCAACCAGTCTAATAGCCCACTCCCATGGTTTTGCTAGGTAATTTTAATCAGTCATGTGTGTACCATGGAAACCCGACAGCTGTGCACTTGGATGACCTTATTATCATTAGCAGCAAATTAGTTGTTGAGTAGGGAATTTTTCATCAGGAAAGACTACATGATTTCATAAACTTGGGAATGGCCAGGTTCTATTTATTTTTTCTAACTGTAATTTACAACATAGGAAATGAGCACATTTAGAGTGAAATTCACACTGTAATGAAGAGGGATATATCTGAAGTTTCTTTCTAACACATTTTCTACATTCCTTTATTCTCTTCCAGGGAATAAGAGAATTGCCATCATTTAGAAATTTTCCCAGTGAATGAACAAGAGGAGTATTTTAGTGTCATTTGCTTTTGGCTTTGGAAGCAACAAAAGTTGCCTCCTGGTGGTCAGGAGATCAACAATTCTCTGGGATACTGGGAAAATCATTTAAATAATTGCCCCAAAAAGGAGATCTTTAGGTCCCCATGATGAAAGAAGCACGTTTTGATGTTAAGATTAGCCCAGAAAGAGCCACAAAACCTGCTGAAGACATGATCACTCACTAGATCATGTTTCAAACAGGTCAGTGGACATTAATTTTGCAGACAGCACTTTTCTATCAGGCATCCCAGTACTCCATATATTAGAACAGAGCTGTCATTGTTTTTACCTCTCAGACATTTAAATTTTCTTTTATTGCCTTTAATTTAATATCTAAGCAAGCTCTTATGCTTCAAAAAATACTCCTAATGGAAGATTTCACTGCTCTTTCTTCTGCAAGAGTAGCTTCTCTAGAGGAGGCAGTAGTTTTGTCATAATTAGCCCTTCAACTATCTGATAATTACCAAAAGCTCATTCTCCTGGCTGTTAGCATCCATGTGCTATGTAGATCAATTTCTTTGTAATTCCACAGTAGTGTTGCCAAATAAGACAATGACCCTGTAAATATTAAAGATGATCTCTGGGTATGCAGTTAAGGATAGAATGAGTGGTATAGACTGCACAACTTCCTTCCCTTTCTTTCATGAACCCTCAAGGTGATGTCCATGTTGTTACACCAGCCTCAGTTCTCTGTGAGCAAAATTTTGAAGGATGTAAGATAAGACTTCTGCCTTCTCCTGCATTCCCTGTAGCCTCTCTCTTTTCATCTCTCATCTCATCCCAACACTACTGCACTCTAAAGGAACCAGAGGCAGGCTGGACGGTGCTCACGTAAACCCCTTGAGGGGAGTGGAGTAGATACTATGGTGCTCCATCAAGGGCTGCTCTCCAGGACCAACACACTCATCCTCATCTGTTGGGAATGTCAGCTAGTGAAGGCTCCCCACAGCCTCCACCCCTGGATATTCCTTGCCCAAGTTTGCACCCACTCCTAGGGAGCAGCCCACAGTTAATGACTAGCTAATGCCGAGATACAAAGGTCTAACTTCTTAGCCTCCGTTGGAACAACTCTAAAGGGTCATCCCAGCTCCAGGGCCCCCATAGGGTTGGCTGACGCCTCAGGTGCAATCTCCCTGCACATCAGCTTCTCCATCTGCTCAGTGTTGCCTTTCTTACCTCCTTATGGGGATGTATCTCCCAAGAGTGCTCCCCAATAAACCTTCAGCACCGAACTTCTCATCTTTAATTGTGTTTCCAGTGAACCCAATTGAAGGCAGAGGGTTACCCCCAGTAGTCTTAGACTGCTATGTCATAAGGAGGAGCAGCAGAACCATTCCCCAAAGAGGTAAGAGTCACAACCAGGAATACAAAGTGGTTAGATCCAACACAGAACAAAAAGTGTTAGATCCAAAACATGAGCTAGGAACTAAATTCAATAATCCAAAATAAAATGAAATGAGGTTCAAGACACAGGCATAATCAAGTGCTTTAGGACTAATCGCAAAAACAGAGAGTACACTGCTTTTTACATCTGAATCTATCATATCTCCTTAAATGAGCTGGTCCCTCATGGCATCTTCTGGTTGCTCAGAACACTTACTAAAGTGCGCTTTAATCGACCTTCATTCTCAGTCTCCTACAGTCCAGCCACACTGGTCATAACCGTTTCCACTGTACACACCATAACATGGAATCCTGCAAACATGGCCCACCCACCACCCGCTCCAGAGTTTCATTTGAAATTCCAAGGCTGAGTAGCCCATTCAGTCCCATATGTCTTCATCCCAGCTCTCTGCCTCTCCTCACTGTCTTCCATAGTCCAGGCCATGAGTCAACCCCTCTAGACATCTGTCAAAGTTCTCTGAGCACTTTGGAAGTTCAGTCTATTGCCAAGAAGTTACCTTAGGTTCTCAATGTTGCTTATTCTGCATACAGATGCAGGGAGAAGAGGGCCTAACACATTTGCTTTAAATGCAGACATGTTTTTCTCTCAGGCATTTGTTTTTTCTGCTTCTCAGCAGGAAGGAGATCCAATATTCTCCTGCCACCTTTCCAGGCCACAGACAACGCTTATATCCCCTCTGAGTTATGATGGCGAATATTGACTGGGCACTTGCTATGGACTAGGCACTATTCTGAGTGATTTACATGTTTTATCTCAGTAATTTGTATAACAACCTTGTGACACACAGTTAATATGACCCCTGTTTTATTGATGAGGAAACAGGGGTACAGAGGGGTGACCTACCTTCTCCCACAATCAGAAAGTGGTAGAGCCAGGTTTTGAACTCAGCCAGTGCCCCCAACCAATAAGCTCTTTGGTCTTGCCCCACACCTAGCATCCACTGACATCCATTTTGCCTTCCATATGTTGAGGATTTCCTCTCCACTCTGGACGCTGCCAGTACCCAGTAATGACATCCCCAGTAATGTAATATCAACATCCCAGGGATGACCCCACCAAAGCCCTCACTTTCCAGTTCCTTGGCCTCATCTGTTTCAATAGTATGCACTCGAGGCCTTCAGTAATTGACTCCCAGGGTCATATGCTTCGCAAATATTCAACTCTGAAATGTCCCTCTGCCCATCGCCTGCTCTCCTCGACTCGTCCTGCCTCCTCATTCCTTCCAAACTTCTCTTTGCCCCCACTCCCTCCTCTGTGGGTATGGCCTACCCCTCTTTCCACCTTTCGATTTCCTTCCTTCCCTGATCAGCCTCTGTTCCTGTCTCCCCTTCAATACCTCTTTCATCCACACCTGAAACTCCCTCACTTTCCTCTCATCGCACACATTATGCTAATCCCCTGTCTTTTTTTTTTTCCAGTGACTCTCACTCCCTGAGTAAAGGGAAAAATCCAAGTTCCTAAGCAAGACCTTGAAGGTACCGCATGGTCTTCCTCAATCTGTTCACATCCCACCACTGCTGTCCCCCACAACTTGGGATTCTGGCCACAGTGAGCCCCAGTCTCAAACATGCCATGCTTCTCCGTATCTTCTTGTCAGAAATATCTTCCCTTCTCCCCCTCTGGAAGGAAGCAACAGAACCTGGTGACTTCTTGGACAGAGGACTGGGGGAGAACAAGGAGGAAGGGAGAGGATGAGAGTAGTGGATGAAATAGAAGATGACTTAGAGATGTTTACTCTGAGTACTTGCAAAGAGGCAAGTGCCATTACACTGCAGGGACTCCTTCAAGGAGAAAAAGCAGGCAAGATACAGAGTCAAACTGGGCCTTCTCCAACCAGAGGTATAGATGAAACGCCCCATAAGAGCATCATAAAAACAATCACAATCACAGTTCAACATTGATGCCCCAACAATTATGCACATTTTACTCTGATTATGTGCCAATAATTAGCCATGAGATATAGTTTACATGGATTACAAAAGCAAATTGGCCAGGCGCAGTGGCTCACACCTGTAATCCCAACACTTTGGGAGGCCAAGGTGGACGGATCATTTGAGGCCAGGAGTTCGAGACCAGCCTGGCCAGCATAGTGAAACCCCATCTCTACTAAAAATACAAAAATTAGCCAAGTGTGGTGACACACAGCTGTAGTCCCAGTTACTCGAAAGACTGAAGCAGGAGAATCGCTTGAACCCAGGAGGCAGGGTTTGCAGTGAGCCAAAATTGCACCACTGTACTCCAGCCTGGGCGACAGAGCAAGACTTCATCTCAAAAAAAAAAAAAAAAAGCAAATGAATTTAAGAATATTTTAGAATAGGCCGGGCGCGGTGGCTCAAGCCTGTAATCCCAGCACTTTGGGAGGCCAAGACGGGCAGATCACGAGGTCAGGAGATTGAGACCATCCTGGCTAACACGGTGAAACCCCGTCTCTACTAAAAATACAAAAAATTAGCCGGGCATGGTGGCGGGCGCCTGTAGTCCCAGCTACTCGGGAGGCTGAGGCAGGAGAATGGCATGAACCCAGGAGGCGGAGCTTGCAGTGAGCTGAGATCCGGCCACTGCACTCCAGCCTGGGCGACAGAGCGAGACTCCGTCTCAAAAAAAAAAAAAAAAAAAAAGAATATTTTAGAATATAATGACATTCAGATAGCTGATAAAATACGAAGAAATCAACAGAACTTATCTATATAACTGCAAGCTACTTGGAAATATGATAAATATCCTTGATGACAATAAATGTGTAAGTGGACTAATAAAGTGAGTTGTCTCACATCTTACTAATAATTTATGAGATGTACTTCCAAACACTTGTATTACTACCAGGAAATTTGTACATAGATTATTATAATGAACTTTGCCATTAGGACTAATGATGTTATATATTAAAACCAAATTTATCTGAGTCATTAATTTGAGATGCCTCACAAAGGACATTTATGTATACTGTTTTATTTATCCATTGCGTACCTTTAAAACTACTTCAAAATCTTAGCTTTAGAATTTTATATATTTTGAAATTTTGATTTTCTAGAGAAAATATGGAAGTAAAACAGTAAATGGGTAAGAACCGAGGTCAGCTGGCAAAGCAGAAGCATGCCCTTTATGCCCTAGAAACCAGGGACCACATAGTGTTTACTTACTGGAAGAATTTAAGCTTTATCATATGTCTATTGTTATCACAAAAAATATTTTCCTGCCAGAGGTAAAGTGTTCTTTAAATGCTGTGTGGTTTCTCTTATATCAGAAGCTCAGAAAAGAGGTTGCTAGTTGTTCTTGCAGAAACAAGGGCAACTTAATGCCAAAGACTCACAATATTATGACATTGTCATTAGTCTCAGTTCAAGGAAACCCACAGAGTAAATATGTTGCTTGTAAAAATCACAAACACTGCAAAAGATTCAGGTTTTATTAGGTTAATGACAGCGATGTAGGAAAGTTGCACAATCACATACAAAACCATTGACAAATGAGGATCTGACAAAGCTAGACCTGTGAACTATAAAAAAGAAAACTTACAAACATGGTAATAGAATAAAGATATCAGAGGGGAAAAATATTAATATCAAAAGATCAAGGGAAATTTTTAAGGAAATTGATGAAGTCTGCAAACATTTTTGTGCTGTGAAGTTTAAGGATAAAGTAAAGGCTGTTGCATTATGCTATCATACCATTTCACTACATAAAAATATCAACACTAGATTTAGTCTCAATAAATATCAATCGTATTATTATTGGTAATATGATTGTTATTCGTTAGATTAATGTGGGGGATGAAGTTCATTTTGACTCAGTGGGGAGGAAAACCCAGGAATAAACACTGGAACCTCACTATCCTTCCATCCTCAGATCCTCCCTTGGCTGAACCCAACCTAAAGCCATTGATCTACATATACATCAGCATCTTCAGCCCAGAAACAAGTAGAGAAGGGAAGAGAGTGGGTCTAGAGTGGCAAACTTAAGATATCCATTTCACACACACACACACACACACACATATACACATACACACACACACACACACCCCACACACGACCTGAGTTCCATGAGGCCAGATCCCCAAATTCTCAGGACACTGCCATTTATCTGGACAACAAATGTGTCTGGAAGGCTTTCTAGACATCAGGTATAGTTCCAGGTGCTGGAGACACTGTGGCGAACAAAGTTGACAGACTCACTTCTGTGGCTGTATTATGAATTGGTCTCTACCTCCATAAAAAAATTAAAATTATTATTTTATATTTACTTTTTCTTCTAACTTTTTAAGTAAATGAAAATTAAAACATTTTTGTGGACCCCAGAAAGTATCATGGATTCTAGGCACTGTGCCTACTGTGCCTAATGAATAAATTGGTCCAGCCCAGCCCCTGCTATTACAGAACTGGCATTCCAGTGGCAGAGACAATAACAAACAAGGAATAGTTAAATCATGACAAAAATATTAGAAGAGTACAACGAAGGTCATTGAATAGGACATCTTAGAAAGTGACCAGTGGAGAGGGGCTGGACAGACACAATGTCCAGAGCAGGCTCCCTGAAGTGGTCACACTGCAGATAAGAACCTTGATGACTAGAGGACTCCGTCTTCTGAAAATCTAGAGGTGTCACAGAAGGAACAGTTGGTGTAAAGGCCCTCAGGCAGGAAAGAGTGTGGTGTGTCTTAGAAAAGCAAGAAGGCCAGTGAAGCTGAAGCATAGAAGATGGGAGGAGGGACAGAATGAAAGAGGTAGGCAGGGGCGAGATCACACGAAGTCCTGCAGGTAAAAATATGGGTTTTGCTCTATGTTGGGGAGTTACATGGCTTGATTTGGAGACTGTTGGCTACTGTGGGCTACCCAGGCAAAAGAAGATGCTGCCTAGTGCCAGGATGATAAAAGTGGAGACAAAGAAAGGATCATGGATGTAAGATGTCCTTTTGTCAGTCAACAGGGCTCCTAAAGAACTGATGGAGAGGGAGTCCAAAGCAAAGAAAGGAATGAAGGATGACTTTGGGGGTTTGGGCTTGAGAACTTTGTGCGAGGTGAGTAGCATTTACTAGCACCGACTTTCATAAACACTGTTTCTCCAGCTGGACTAGTAGCTAATAAAATATGATTTGATGTACCATGCTGTGACTCTCACACATCTTGTCAGGAGCATGTTTGTTGTGGGAGCACACCAAATTTGTGAATTCATGTTATTTCCAGCATCATGCAAATGACTGCTTTGGCCACCATGCTGCTTGCTGCAACTCTGCCAACTGTTTTAGCAACAAAACCTTGACCCTTGCTTCCTTATTTTACATTTTAACCAAGTGTGGGTGCCTGGCTAGCCCACACTTGCTTTTTAGACAGACCTGTTCCTTCTAGAAGGACCTAATTGGTTCAAGATTAACTACCCCCATCTGGTCCTCAAACAATCTTTTTTCCTGGCACAATGAATATCCTTTCTGTGCTCCTGATAAGAATTTATTTTGGGGGGCTGGGTGCATTGATTCATGCCTGTAATCTCAGAGCTTTGGGAGGCAGAGGTGGGAGGATTACTTGAGGCCAAAAGTTTGAGACCACCCTGGGCAATATAGCAAGACTCTGCCTCTATAAAAAATAAAAATAAATACAAAATTTTTAGAGAAATAATTTACTATTTGGATCTGAATTTATCTTTGTTCCTTTAAGTAAATTTCAGAGCAACTGAATTCTCATAGAACTAGAATACTAACATTCTAAGGAATGATAACTGCAGGTTTCTATTCTCATTCCTCTTGTCTTCTCATTCCCTGTACTTTCTCTGAGTAATCTCATTGATTCATTCATTCTACAAATATTCACTTAGCACTGTTTAGATGTAATGACAATGATAGTAATAGCACACATTCACACAGTGTTTACTATGTGTTTGCCAGGCATCTATTGAATCTTTGAGATGATCCTGTAAGATAGATACTCCTGTTATCTCCATGCTAAAGATGAGGAAACAGGAGATTAAGACATATGAAGAAACTCGACCAAGCTGATGCCTGGTAGAACTAGGATTCAAACCCAAATAATGGGCCTCCAGTGTCTATGTGTTATAACAACCACCCTCTACTAAAACCTCATTAGCTTTACTTGTGCATCTAAATTACAGACTCAGATATTCAATTTCTTGCTAGAAATGTCTGTTTAGATGGCCCACAGGAACCTAAAACTCAAAGTACTTTAAAATGAGCTCACCCTTCTCTCCACAGACCCTCTTCTTTCTTGCAAACCTCGGTGAAGTGTATTACCATCCATCCAATTGCCCAGGCTAGAAACCTTGATGTGATCCCTGACTTTGTCCCAGCAACTTCCATCCTCAGCCAGTGTGCAATCTTTTAAAATGTCCTCTTTTACCTCTTTACTATCTTTTGAATGTATTAACTTCCCTATGCCCACTTTTTAGCTTCATTCCAACTCTCACCCTGTGTTACCTGACTTTACTGCAATAGCCTCCATCTGGTCTCTGCCAACAGTAGGATCTGTATCTGTGCTGAAAAAGCCACCATGGCCATCACCAGAAGCAGTAGGAAGAGTGCTGTAATTGTTTGGTAATGTCTGTCATGGGAACAATTGCTGGCATTGGTACCAGGATGTGCCAGCCTTGCCTTAGCGTCTTAACATAATACCTCATACATGGAGGGCACATAATAAATGATGTTAAATGGATGAAAATATGAACATTAATGTCTTTTTATCTCTCTGATCCTAAGCATAATGCTTTGCACTATATATAGTCAACAGTTGTGTGTGGGGCCATCCTTGGCAATGATGATGAATAATTTTTACCAACTCAATCGAATTTAAAATTTTTGAAAGCTCATTCTTATTTCTTGCCATGCTCCATTAATTTATATGAAGTCTCTAAAGTTTCTTCCTCATCTCTGTTTATCATCATCCCCCTTGTCCCCATGCACCACCTTCTGTTTTCTCCAGGTTTTGGGAGCCTGATCACATGAAATTTTGACAATCTACCCAAGGGAAATTCTATATATATATTTTATTATATGCCTCAATAATAAAAATGTTCCAGTTCTCATGTGAATATACAATGTACAGGAAGAACCAGTGATATGCAGAAATTCCAGTCTCTTAGTCCTTTATAGGTTTAGATATGACTGTTACACTACAGATCTTCACCTTGATTTGGAGACATATGTCTTTCTGGCACCATATTCTATCCACTAAACTCTTGAAATTACGTTCTGACCTTATTAAAGGGTTTCCTTCTTCTTTGTCTATCAGTCTACTCCCTAAACATGTCAGATATTTCCCATGCACATGATGAATATTTTATATTTGGCTGACTGCTTTATTTTTACCTCTCAGGCAAAGCAAGCTTTTACATGTGAAATTATTTGGTAGATATAAAAAGGATGTTATTTTTATTCCATGTCCTTGTTCTTGATACTCACAATCAACAAGCATAGTTGCTAATTCTCATTTAATGTAGAAAGGTTACAGCGGTTTGTTGAGCTGCCTCCCAAAAGACTCACGGAGCTTACTAATAATAATGCAGAACTGCTGAACCATAGCATCTATTGGTCTGCAAAACTAAAGACATTTTAGCATCTGCAGGACTCCAGTCTGCTACAATTAATTCTGATGAGATATCCCCAGTCCAGAGTTATTATCAGCTGGAGAGTGTCAGAAAGCTACCGGCCATTTTGAAGGTGAATCTTTACAAATGCATTTTGTTGCTGCCAAATAATTGGGAGTTAACATTCAAGTTTATGTAAGTAATTGCAACTGGATGGAAAAAAGTAATTTAGTAATTGGTCCATTTTTTGCCATTCTGAATACCTACATAACTCATATGTGTCAAATAACATAAGTGTTCTTAAGTTATGACTAACTCAGTTGACAGAAAGGGAGCCCTTCAGATATTAGGGAAAAGAGGTTGCATAACCGAAGAATTAAATGCCCTGTAGTCCCAGCTACTCCGCAGGCTGAGGCAGGAGAATGACGTGAACCCAGAAGGTGGATCTTGCAGCGAGCCGAGATCATGTCACTGCACTCCTGCCTGGGCAACAGAGCGAGACTCTGTCTCAAAAAAAAAAAAAAAAAAAAAAGAAGTAAATGCATCCACATCTCTTTCTGGCAGGGACACTGAGATCACCACTAACATCTGAAATGAGGTGTTGGGTCCTACATTTCATACAGGGTCTTCTCTCTGCTGGAGGAGCCCAGAGATACCAGGGAAATACCAGAGAGTCCCAGGGCCACCTGCTAAAAATCAGACAAAAGTTTAGAGTGGAGCCGTGCAGTGTCGGACAGGCAACGGACAAGTTTGGAAGCCACTGGATGTTGTCAGGCCAATGGATCTGATCATATTTAGGAATTCTCATAACATTTCATTGGTCAATTATGAGGTAGGTGGAGGCAGAGTCAGGTACACAGAACTCACAAAATACCACAAGGAATCATGGAACTTACAGTATGCAAGGAAGCTTAGTAGTTTAAGTGGCACACATGAAGATGATTATGATACCATCCTGTTCTGAAGACACTTCCAGACATAGTCAGGAAGACAGTGGTAAAAGAGCAGCTACAGAAGGGCCTCACAGGCACCAGGAAGCCCTCAGCATGAGGAGGAACACGGCATCAGGGTCGCACCCTCCAGGATTCTGTTCCATTCAGTTCTGAGTCTGGCAGTAACTCTCTATGTGACCTCAAGCCAGAAAACAACACAAAACCTGAGGCTAATTTCATGAGGTTAAGATTAAATGAAGTGGGGGAGGAGATTTTTTTAAATATTTTATATATATATATATATATAAATACATGACATATTCATATAATTAATAAATACAATAATATAAACACTAGGGCAGTGGGCAGTGAGTGAGCACTCAATGATAGGTAGCAAGAATAGGAGCAACAGTCACTGTAAAAAGACTGACTGACTGATGATGAAGTAGAGATATAAACTAAGCACTACTTCAGCATACAAGCAGAAGAAATCTACTTAAACTAGGGTTTCTATCATATTTCACAATACCCAGTCTTTCCTGTCTCTGTGAATGCCAATTCTATTTGCACAGAACAAAAACCTTTGACTCTTTTTTCTCTCACACCGCGTGCCCTAACCATCTGCAAATCCTATTGGCTCTATCTTCAGATATTTTTAGAATTCACTCACTGCTCACTCCCCTACTACCACTTCCTTCAAACACTATCATCTCTGGTCTGGATTCTTCAGTGGCATCTCTGCTTCAGATCTCCCTGTGCTTTTCACCTATAACCTGCCCTCCATGCAGCAGGGATGACTGTCCTTTTAAAATGTTGAATCATATCACCAACCCTGGTCATCCCCCTCCAAAGGTGACCTCGTGTTACTCAGAGGAAAACTCCAGGTCCTTATGATGCTTTCCAGGCCCTCCAGATTTGACCTCTGTCTCTGCCTGTCCTCATGCTCTGCCACCCTGCCCCTTTCTGAGTCTGCCCCTGCCACACAGATCTTGCCATTCCTCAATGACATCGAGCGTGCTCCTGCCTCGGGCTATTGCCTTTGCTGCTTGTGTTTGTTTGGGCTCTCCAAGAAGCAAATGCTAAGATGGAATTAGATGTGCATGAAATGTATGGAGGGGAAGTGCAGGTGAAGGATAAAAGGGAGGGAGGGGGAGAAGGTGGGAAGAGCTTTTGACAGCCATGCCAATCTGACATCTGTGAGGAAGAGGAGATGGAAGACGGATTGTGCAAGAAGGGTTCAGACTGCAGTGCAGTCCCAAGGAAGTTTCCAGAAGGCCAGTGGGTGTCTTTCTCTGCCTCACCGGAATGGCCTGAATTAGGATCTCACTGTGCTCCTACAATGGGTTGGAGTGGCTCAGTGGAAATGTGGCTTCCACATGAATGTGACCGTGGACCCATAGGGAAGCAGCTGGGATGTGGCCAACAACCAACACCACTCCTCTGAGCAGAAGATCCACGTCAACCACACTGTTTCCTCTCACTGGAATGCCTTTTATCTGATGTCAACACGGCTAGCCTCTCCTTTCCTTTAGGTCTGTGTTCAAATGTCACCTTGTCAGTGAGGTCACTCTGACCACTCAAAGAAAATAGTGTCCTCCACTCTGGCATTCACTACCCACCTTACCCTGATTTATTTTTCTTTATAGTAGTTTTTGCCATCCAATATATTATACAATAATTTGTTTGTTATGTCTCCTCCCACTGGAACATAGGCTTCATGAGGGCAGGAATCTGTCTAGTTTGTTAACTGCCTTACTCCCACTGTCTAGGATAATATGTGGCACATAGCACATACTCAATACATAGGAATTGTGAATAAGTGAGCTTTAGAAGACAGGTTAATTTCATCATTGCACATGCAGTTAACTTTCCTGCTGACTGTGGAACCTGACCTCACCACAAAATCTTATTTAATCTCCCCAAAACAACAAACAAATCTATTAACATGTTTTCCATTTATTGAGGCTTAATACTAAAACATAATGAAATAAACCATGTAGTCAAGCAGAACCCTTTAGAATTCTCCATCCATCCTTATTTACTACATGAGATTTGCAAACTATCTTTAAGGACTTAGGCATCTTTACATAGAATCTTATCTTACTCTTTGCTTGATGTGTTTTAGTGGTTCTCAAAGTGTAGTGTGCAAAAACAATTTTTTAGGGTTTTGTGTATAAGCTACGGGTCTTGTACTTATGGGATATACAGTGAATTTCTTAAGGTGATTTTGACATTGCTTTCAGTAGAGTAGATTCCCCAGGAGTGGATACCGACATAAGAATTCATGTGAAAATGATGTATCATAAACTGTTCCCTGGAAAAACTGATTGGGTCATGGGGAAATAGGGCCGAGCAAAAAGATGACATACCAAGCAAACTCCCACAGAAGGTAACTTTGGCCTAATTCTGCAGGGGAGGTGAAGAAATAGTAGAGGTCACTCCTCAGAGTTGTCCTAAGTGTACTTATATTCTTGATCTAGTCAGCCATTGATGAGAGGCTGACACCCAAAGGATGTAAATTCCCAAGTCTTTTAACTTTTGCATGCCAGCAAAGTAGGTGGTTCTCCAACAAGAGATCCTGGTGCTAGCTGTTGGAATTGCAAGTGCAGTGAAAGCCTGAGGGCAAGAAAGTAGTAAAGGGATTGATAATGTAGTAAAGGGATCAAGAGCATATGGGTGAAGCACTGATAATACCTGCTGCACCTGCTGACTACATGTATGCCTCAATGAGCACAGTTCCAGAAGGATATATACATATGTTTACAGCAAAATTAATCAGCATTAAACTTGGAATACATTTTTTCAGTTTTCTGACTTCCATTATTATCCATGAGTGTGTATTTATGTGAGCAGTGGAATTTCTTTAAATCACTTGGTATAGTGATCCAAACATTGTGCATGGGATCACACATCTCATGCCTTTTTGAGTAGGGTTGTGTTACTACACATTTATATGAAGAACCACACTAATGTGGTATGCTTCCCTTTCCCCACTCAGTTGTTAACATTAAACGTTACATCTTCTTATCACAATGTGCTAATCTTAAGATCTCAGGTAACTGCTTGAGGCTACTAAAACCTTCTGAACAACTGCTCTGCTCTGAGCCAGACAGAAGGGTCAAACATCTTCACTAGTTTGCATCAAATTTTGATCTCATTTTCTGCACTTGGAATTCCATTCACAACTGTTTATGGGAAATGAATGAATAAAATGATGCTGCACATTGTAGACCATGAAACAAGCACTGCTACTAGAGGCAGAAGACCAGCATTCAGTAAGCAACCTCAAGCATGATAATTCCTGAAAGCTTCAGTATTTTAGGGGGTTAACAGAACGAACTAGAGTCTCTCAAAATTTCTTTTTTGTGATAAAAGTACATTGTTCAATAGTTCTGTAAGCAATGCCCCAATTCACTGCTCAATAATTCTGTAGGAGTTTCCCCCCACTATAGTATCTATTTGGGGAAGCTTCTGTGGCCTTCTCAAGACCTGTGACAATTTTGCCACTGCCTAAACTGACAGAACATCACAGAGAGGTGAAAAATACTAGTTGTTGAATGCCAGATGCCGTGTTAAGTATATATAGTAGCTCATTTAATTTTCACAATAACATTATAAGGAAGTATTATTATACACTTTTTATAGACAATGAACCTGGGACCCAGAGAGATGAAATAACTTGCACTGAGTCATATAGGTAGTAAATATGGAGTCATTATTCAAACCCAGGGAGGCCTGATTCTTTGCACTCTGCTGATGTAATAGGAAGAATTTCTAGAGTAGGAGTCATTTCCAGGAAGCAACACAGAGCCCTAGTCAAGAAATGTTCTTCTCCCCAGAGAAGAGAGAATTGATGATCTGTGCCTGGCTGGGTTTCAGAATTGCTGTGGACAACTGATTGCCATGTACTCTTTCCCCTCCTTTGGGATGGCAGTGTCTACTGTGGTTGTACGATACCTTTTTTACCATTGAATATCGGATGTGTGGAGATATTATGTAAACAGTTTGTTTCTGTAGTTTGCAGGCCTTTAGAACAAAAAAAAAAAATTGTATTCAAGGAGCTGTACTCAAAGATTCACATGTGAGGAGACACATTCATACCTGGATCTGATTTTGACAGGGAGATTCTTGACAGCCAATGTTGTAATAAGATATGATTTGGCAGGGAGATTCCTTAGAGAACAGTGAGTGTATTTTGCATGTGGAACATGTGTAAATAATGTGTGGCCAGAGGGCAGACTGTGGTAGATTAAAGACTGCCACAATATTTTTGCTACTACTCCCATTTAGGAGAAATGCTCAAGCCTTTGATTTTGGGATGATATTCTGGGTCTTCCAAGTATAGGTCATAAGAAGCTTTGCAGCTTCCACTTCTTGAAATGTTTGCTCAGGGTGAAGCTAGCCACCAAGTATGAAATCTAACTGCTCTGAGACTGCCTTGCTGCTCAAGCTGGACATATGAAAAAACTATGAGGAGAAAGAGAAAGAGATAGGTTCCCGGCCAGCCCCAGATCTTCTACCAAGCCCAGCCCAGGCACCAGAAGTGAGACTGAAGAAGTCATCTTGAACATTCAAGCTCCACCAGACACAATGTGTAAAAGCAAGGAACTCATTTACAGACATAACCAAAGTCTTGGGCACATGACCCCAGTGGAGCTCTCAGCCATCTCATGCCATTAGAGTATCCCTGCTGACATCCCAGCGATCAAGGAGCTCTCACTATGTCCGGCCTGAATTCCTGATCCACAAAATCATGAGCATAGTAAGATGGTTGTTTGTCTTCTGTGACTAAATTTTGGAGTGGTTTGTTAGACAGCAACTGACAGCCGGAACACACTGTTCTAGGGACTCCCGAAGGAAAGTGACTGAGTTGCTCACTCATTAACTAGCTGTTTGCAACAGTCATTTTAGTAAAATTAGTATATATTATATATGTATTTATGTATATATTATAATATATATCATATATGTATATATATTATTATATATGATATATATGTATGATATATATACATATATTTATATTATATATGTAGAGACCGGGTCTCACTCTCTTGCCTAGGCTGGAGTGGAGTGGCATGATTATAACTCACTGCAGCCTTGACCTCCTGGGCTCAAGCAATCCTCTCACATCAGCCTCCTGAGTAGCTGGGACTATAGGCGCATGCCACCACCTAGCTAATTTTTTAACTTTTCTTAGAGACAAGGTCTCACTATTTTGCCCAGGCTAGTCTCCAACTCCTGAGCTCAAGTGATCCTCCTGCCTTAGCCTCCCAAGTGCTGGGATTACAGTAATGAGCCACCACACCCAGCCTAATATTAATCTTAACATTAAAGTTATGCAGATTTATTAGAAAATATATAACATCTTTAAAACACAAAATTACCTACAATCGCACCACCCAGAAATACATTTACCTATTTAAAGTGTCTGTATGCCTATAGGCTGATCCTATATATAACCATTATCTATTCGTGCATAAAAGCATACCCAAATTAAAGCTTTAAAGCAATTTTCTCATTGCTCACAAGTCTGTGGATTAACTGGGTGATTCTGCAAGCGGCTGGTGGGTCAACTGGAGCTAGCAGTCCCAGGCAGTCTCACTCACACGAATGGGCTGTGGGCAGGCTGATTGATTTATGGAGCCTAAGATGGGATGTCTCTGCTCCATGTGGTCTCTCACCCTCAAGGAGGCTAGCCCAGGCCTCTTTACATGGAGGTCTCAGGACAGCAAGGGCATGAGAAGATTAACTGCAAGACCTCCTGAAGCCTAGACTCGAAATTCCTATGTCACCACTTCTGCCCCATTCTGCTGGTCTGAAAAGCCTTAAGGCCAGTCAGATTCAAGTGAATAGGGAGAATGACTCGAAGTCTTGACAAGAAGGGCAGCCACTTCACATTGCAAAGGTAGATGTATTCAGGGATGAAAGGAATCTGTGGCCGTATTTTTTTTGTTTTGCAATCTACAACACTGTACTTCAAAAAAAAAAAAAATTTTTTTTAAGCTTTTAGGTTTGAACAACATAATGAAAACCCTTTGAGCAAGTAAACTCTGCCCATTAACCTGTTAGGAAGACTCTGTTACCATGTCTCAGCTGATGAGTTCTTGTCTCAAAATTGGGAACAGAGTCCATTTTGCCTAAGGAAAAATCTCCTTGAAGCTCCCAGAGTCAATTTTTTAAATGAAGAGAAAAATTAACTTAATTTCCTTTTTTTCTGCCCCAAACTGGTAGGTATTTATCTGGCCTGTTGAGTTAATACTGCATCACGTAGAGGCATGGGGTCTCCCCCTAGAGTTTCCTCATGCTCTAAACTGGATAACTGAGTGATGTAATGATAGTAACAGGGACACTGAGCCTAAAGATGACTTTTCTTGCCATGTTCTGATTGAGTGTTTATCTCAAAGACTTGTAAATACCTTAAACTACCGTACAATAGTCACCAAGATTTGTTTCTGAGAGAAATGAATACCTCGGTCCTGCTTTGGGCAAAAACATCTCATGAGCTGAGGTTATATACCCTGAATAAATTAAATCCCAGAGATACATAAAGGTTAAATGAAAAATCAAAGTAAGTAGGTGATCCAGGGTAAGTGGGCCAGTTTGGGAAATGCGTGGGAAGTGAGGGTAAGAGCTGTATCCCTGTCTTCAGCCATAAAGTAGGCTTCTGTTCTCCATGGACAGAGCCATTAATCAAATAGGTTATTTATAGAATATCCTAGAAACAAAAGTTTCCCTCTGGGTTGCAATTGTCCTCGCTTAGGTCAATGATACATGACAGGCTTATCATAAAGTCTGTTAAGGAAAAAATCTACAATGTTCTTTGTTTCTTGAAGCACAGAAACTTCAACCTGGCTAAGGTTTATACTCTATCAAAATTCCTTCAGCAAACTTCTTGATCAAATGTTTATTTTGACAGTTTGCAGTGTGCCCATTTGATGCGATGTAGGTCTAATAGCTCTGGTATTAAATGGTAACCAAACCAGGATGGCTATTATCCAAAAAACAAAAGATAACAAATGTTGGTGAGAATGTGGAGAAAAGGGAATCCTCCAACACTGTTGGTAGGAATGTAAATTGGTATAGCCACTAAGGAAAATAGTATGAAGATTCCTCCAAAAACTAAAAATAGAACTGCCATATAAACCCTGCACTCTCACTTCTGAAATACATCCAAAGCAACTGAAATCAGCACATTAAACAGATATCTGCACACCCATGTTCGCTGCAGCATTATTTACAATAGTCAAGACACATAAACAACCTAAATGTCCATTGATGAATAGATACAGAAACTGTGATATATACGTACAATGAATATTACTCAGTTTTTTTAAAAGAAGGATATCCTGCCATTTGTGACAATAGTGGATTAACCTGGAGGACATCATGCTAAGTGAAATAAGCCAGACGTAGAAAGACATATGCTGCATGATATCACTCATATGATGAGTCAGAAATAGTCAAACTCATAGAAACGAAGAGTGGAAATGGTGGGTGGTTTCCAGGGCTTTGTTAGTGGGGAGCAGGGAGTTTGCAGTCAAAGGGCACAGTGTTTCTGTTTTATGAGACGGGTAAGGTCTAGAGGTCTATGGCATAGTGCCTACAGTTAACAATACTCTGTTGTATTCTTTAAAATGTTCTAAGAAAGTAAATATTATGTTAGGCATTTTTAACACACACATAAGAAAATAATACATAAGAAGCAGCTGGACACAGTGGCTCGTCTCTGTATTCCCAGCACTTTGGGAGGCTGAGGTGGGAGGATCACTTGAGCCCAGGAGGTCAAGGCTGCAGTGAACTATAATTGTTCCATTGTACTCCAGCCTGGGTGGCAGAACAAGATCTAAATAAATAAATGACTAAATAAAAATAAATAAATAAGGAGGGTGGAAGGAAGGAAATTCTTGAAGGTGAAGGATACGTTTATGGCATAGATTGTGGTGATAGTTTCAGTTATCCCTTGATATCCACAAGAGATTGGTTCCAGGATCTCCCATGGATACCAAAATCCAAGTCCCTCATATAAAATGGCATAGTATTTGCATATAACCAATGCACATCCTCTCATGTACTTTAAATCATCTCTACATTACTTACAATACCTAATACGCCATAATTCTAGGTAAATGGTGGTCATACCGTATTGTTCAGGAAATACTGAGAAGAAAAAAACTGTATGTGTTCAGTACAGATGGCTTTTTTCCCCAAATCTTTTTGATCAGCAGTTGGTTGAATCCTCAGATGTGGAACCCACAGACACAAAGGACCGACTGCATTTATCTCCAGACTCATTCAGGCTGTATACATTACATGTGTATAGCTTTCTGTATGTCAATCATGTCTTTAAAAAGTAGTTTAAATAAAATGACAACCAGAGAGAGGTAGTCAAGAAGAAGAGTGATAAGCGTGAGCCCTATCAAGGACTGACTTGGTCTCACGTTCTAACTTCTGGCTTCTTGCCACTGTCTGTGTAGGCTTGAGTGTGTGCTAATTCACCTTTGGTTCTCCATCTGTGACATGGCAGTAAGTTGGTTAGATAATTGATTAGATAATGCCAGCAAAGTGCTTAACACAGTGTCTGGCACATGGTGGGCCCTAAATAAATGTAAGCAATATTTGTTATTAGAAAAGTAAGCACAATTTGGGGCCAAGGACCTCTTTGTCCCAGAGCTGACAGTGAAACCAAGAAGAGAACAGCAATAGATGTTTTCTACACTGAGAAATCCACCATGTGCCATAAACACAGGACATGACACAACCTGCAGTGGAAATGGAGTCATGGGGACAGCCAGGTACATTATAACAAGTTTAACTAAGTTTGTGAAGTGCTAAGTCTCTGTAACCATAGAAATTAAATCATTCTCACTGGATATATATAATAAAAATTGATAATAGAGAAATTGAACAAAGCCTAATGCCACTTATTAAAATTCAGAAAAACAGGCCAGGTGTGGTGGATCATGCCTATAATCCCAGCACTTCGGGAGGCCGAGGCAGGCAAATCACTTGAGGTCAGTAGTTTGAGACCAGCCTAGCAAACATGGTAAAACCCCATCTCTACTAAAAACAGAAAAATTAGCTGGATGTGGTGGTGGGCACCTATAATCCCAGCTACTCAGGAGGCTGAGAGGCAGGAGAATCACTTGAATCTAAGAGGCAGAGGCTGCAGTGAGCCAAGGGCACACCACTGTACTCCAGCCTGGGCACCACAGTGAGACTGTCTCAAAAATAAATAAATAAAATAAATAAATAAATAAAATAAAATTTAAAAAAACAAAAGAAAACCTAGGCATTATGGCTCTGAGGAATCTAGCTAACACCAAAAGTTATTTTTTCCCACTTCTCAAAATATTCACTTTCCCCCACAGGCAAGGAAATATTGTGCTGCTGCTCCTACCCAAACAGAAGCTCCAAGCATGAACTTCAACAGGTCAACTTCTCTCTCCCTTCCCAATCAACCATGAAGAAAAGATCAATTCCACCAACCAAAGGACAATTAGTGACTCATGTTTATCTAGTGTATTAGTCCACTTTCATACTGCTATGAAGAAATACCCAAGACTAGATAATCTATAAAGAAAAAGAGGCTTAATGGACTTAGAGCTCCACGTGACTGGGGATTTCTCACAATCATGGCGGAAGGTGAAGGGGGAGCAAAGGCATATCTTACATGGTGGCAGGCAAGAGAGTATGTTCAGGGGAGCTCCCCTTTATAAAACCATCAAATTTGGTAAGACTTACTCACCATCACAAGAACAGCACAGAAAAAGCCACCTCCGTGATTCAATTACCTCCCACTGACTCCCTCCCACAACATGTGGGGATTACAGGAGCTACAATTCAAGAAGAGATTTGGATCGGGACACAGCCAAACCATATCACCTAGACTCAAAATAAAGTGTTGAAAAGTAAATATATTGTTTCATGTAATTTTGTGGAGAGAAAACTGTTATTTTAGTGCATTCTAACTCACTTGTCCTCAGTTCATTCATAACATCTTGTGAATATGTATAATTTTAATCTGGGAGATTTATTTAGTTATTTATAACTATATCTCCCATGTGTTATTTTCCTATGTTGCTCCTTCATTTTAAAACAAATGCATTTTTTGGAACCTGTATACACACTGGGGTTCCCAACTTGCATCCTATTATCACAGCTATAATGTTTTTAGACATTTGAACTTGTGTATGATATCATGTCCAGGTTTGTTAAAGGATATGATTAAGAAAGGATTAAAATCATGAGCACAGCAGATTAAAGGTGAAAGAGGGGATTAAAAGCATGAGTATAGCATAAGGATATTCCTAGCTGGGAAGAGAATCCTGTAGTATGTGGAGCACAGAGCTGATGCCCAGTGTCTAGTTTCCTTGTGCAGGGAACCTACATAGAGGAAAATCAAGGCACTAAGAGGGAACTATCTTCTGCAGGCATTTGTCAATGATGACATTTAGAGGAGTCCACTGAGAGACTCCAATGGGGGCCACCTAGGCTATCTCCTCACCAAACATTTAATGGATTTGTTTCCAGAGTGTATGTCTCTAGTTTCATAAAGTAGATCAATGGGGAAATGTGATTTACTTTATACAATGCACTTTACTGGCCATTCCCTGGAATGTATTTATTCCATAAATGTCAAGAATAGCTGCCCTGTATCTGATCCAAACTTTGAGAGAGATGTGGATTAAACTCCATGAGCTACAATATGGTTGGAAGGTTTAACACTCCTTGAAAACAATCTACAGCCTTAATGATGACAAATACTTCAGCTCGTTTCTCATAAGTACTGAGGCTGGCAATGCTGCCAGGCAGCATGGCAACTCCCCTGGACGGGGTGCTGAAGCAAGACTCATGGTACACGCTTCCAGCAAACATTTCATCAGTGATGTCCAACCCACTCAGCAAACCATTTCTTTGCTCACTGATCTGTATCCTATTTGCCATGTAGACCCAGGAAAACAAACATTTTCAGTGACATGATTGCAAATGTTTCTGTCACATAGGCCCATTCCAAACAATCTTGAGTTTGGAGTTTGGATTTATTCTTGGCAAGCAGGAGACAGCTCCCGGAGCCTATGAGGATTTCTCTTAACCATCCACATCTCAGAGAGTATCTCTCCTGGAAGACCCATGAGATTTCTTCCATGGCAAAAACAGCAGCCTGGGAGCCTCCTGAGAACCAATGCCCCACCTAAAATATTCACGGCTCAGATTCCCACAGGCTGATAAAGCAGTGCCTCACCTAATGACATTTCCCCCAGTACACCATCAAAAACAGGGGGTCCCAGGGATATGGTAAGAATGCTTTACTCTTTTGCAACTTTATTAATCTTCAGTGTTTCACTGCTACTGAGTCATATCTTTTAATAAAAACATATGAAACCATGAAAAAATTATTCCAGTTCATTTTATGGACTGATCTGATTCTGCTACTCATAAATTATGGATGGTTACATCCTGTGGCATTTTAGTTCTGCTCACTTTATAATTTAGTCTGACATTTGGATAGCCCTGGCCCTTCTGCACTAAAGTACTTTTGAATCACTTAATTATAACCATTATATCTTGGGGGAAAATGTGTACCTGTAATGACTTGCCACTATTAAGCAGCCAATTGAAGACAGTAAAAGTAAGTTTTTTTTTACACAAAAGAAAGAAGAGTCACTCTATCTAAAAAGAATTGTCCAAAGTTAAAAACTTTGGGTGGCACATTATAGAAACCTATTCAGACTGAAGCAAAATAAACAGAACTAACTTGGGGCATCCACTGCTGTCTCCTTGAACCCAGAAGCAGCAAGTTCAGCCAAGCTTGGTGGATGGGAAGTTAGAATTTGCCAGCCAATGGGAACCAAAATAGCCAACCTCATCATCTCTCACTTTCTCTCTTTCCCTCCCTTGGATCACATGATTTCATATTTCCGTATTCTTTATTTGCATTTGCTTTATCTTTTCTTTTGCCCATTGGTGTTTTCAGTCTCCCCACTACAGCACGAAAGTGACTGCCCCACTCCACAGCTCCAGTACATCCTAGCTCCAGAAAGACCGCTGGTACCACATTCTGAGAGAGAGAATCTGATTGAGTCGGCTTGGTTCAGGTGTTCACTCCTGCCCCAAGCTGCTTCATCAGTGAAACATACAAACCTTAAATCCAGTTAATCATTAACCCTTTCGTGATACCTTAAAGAGAAATGTCTGTTTTTAAGGATAAAGTAGGAGGCACAATACCTGATGAATGAAGTAGTAGAATCTTAAAGTTGGAAAGGACTTTAGAAGTCATCCAGTGAATTTTTCCACCAATGTAGAAATCCCCCATCAGCTCAGCTTTCCTGATGGAAAGACACACAAGCGTTCTCAGCTTGAAAACGTTCTACAACTGGGCACTTACATTTTGGCAGAGGTCCATTCTACTGGTGGGCAGATTTCACCTTCAGACAGGTCTTACTTGTATTGTACAGAAACTGCCTCCCTCCATTGTCCATTCAAATACTTGGGGCTGTTCTCTGGGGTTCACAGGAATCCAATTCTAACTTCTAGATGGTAAATATTTGAAGATGGCTGTCTCGCCATATGTCCTCTTCTCCAATCTTGACATTTTCAAGTCCCCCAGACATCCCTTTAGATGACATCATCCTGATGATCCTTTCCTATTTGCTCTCTGGTTTGTCAGCATTCCTCAATACCTGGATATAACAGTTTAAAATTTGTGGAACATCCACAGGGATGTTGGCTGAGACTCTTATTAATTCTCACCTGGATGCAATATTTCTATTGACATGGCCAAAAACTGTGTTAGCTTTTTGAACAGTGCACTATGGGGTAGCATTAAACAGTCCAAATTGCCTGGGCTCATAGGCTGTCTTCTCCATTAACCAGCTGTGTGACTTTGGGAGGAAAAAGTCTCTCTGCAACTCAATTTTCTTACCTGTAAAGGGAGACTATGTCCAGTGCCTACTCCAGATAGTTGCTGTGCAGATTATATAACTCATGTAAAGAGCTTAAAATAGTACCTGGCATGTGGTAAGTGCTCAATCAATGTTACGTGTTAGTTCGGAATGAACTGACTACCATTGTCTTTTATGTGACTTTCTAAAGTGGTTCAATTTTATCTTGAGGGACTTAATCTGTTAGTTCAGTCTACAGATATTGTTATATGTCCTGATTACCTCACTTAACAAATTAGTTATCCTTCCCAGGAGTGTACCAGAAATGTGTTGATTATGACCTACATGTCTTTAAGATAATGAAAACATTGAATAAGATAGAACCAAGGACAGAATTTGCAGCCTGCTGATGAAACCCATTCACAGAGTATCTTTAATTATAAAATGCTTTCCCATCATCTCATTCAAGTTAGGTACCATTAGCCCTGTTTTTTAGATGAAGATATTAAGACCCCAAACTGTGAAGCTGCTTGTTTGAGAACACAAAAGTAGTGAGTGAGTAAGACCAAACTGAAACCTAACTCTCCTTTTTACTTTACTGTCCTTTGGCTACTGTTGGTGAAACCGCTAAAAATTCTTATCAACTTTATCTCCCACATTTTGTAAAATCTTCTTACAGGGAATAAAGGATACTGAGTGAGAACGTTGAGGTGGGAATGATACAGATCTGCATCGAAATCTCAGTTCTACCACTGAGTCACCAAGACAACTCTGAACACATTAATTTACCTCAGCCTCAGTTTTCTCATCTGTAAAATGGATATGATGACAGCACCTAGCTCGTAGGTTTACTGTGAGAGTGAAATAAGTAATCATGTGAACTGGTTATCATAGTACTTGTACACTCATTACACAGTACTTGTGATCATCCTCGTTTTTAATATTATTCACTAGAGGCTATCAAGCAGCCCACTAAAGGCAAGAAGCATTACTTCTTTTGGCATTATTCTGACTAAATTACTTGCATTAAATAAACAACAAGCAAATAAAACGTGAAAATCAACCCTTAGGGATAGCCAGCTTTTTGGACCATACTGTCCAAAGTTAATCACTGAATATGATCAATATCAGTATGAAGGAGGAAAATGCACACTTTAACAATATACAATTTTTCATCTTTTAGAATGAAAAAATTAAGATGATCATAATATCCAATTTTGTAGAGCAAGAAAAGAAAAAAATACCAAAAAAAGAAAAAAGAAATTTGGTTATATTACCAAATTCTCTTAAAAAGATCATTAATATCCAATTTTGTAGAGCAAAATAAAAAGAAAAGAATATCAAAGTTCTACTACTGAATTACCCTAAAGTTAGAATAGTGTCCATTTTTAAAGATAGAAGCTTGTTGCAATTTGCAAATAATTATATTACCTTTCCCCCACACTACTTCTACAATCAAATTTCCAAAAATAATAATGTCTACTCACCATTATTATTGTTATTATCATTATTATTATTACTGCTGCTATAGGCTAAAGTGTGACATTGCAGGATGGTTTTAAGGAACAGTGTGATAACCAGGCTGGAGTATCGTTTTGGACACAAAACTGGACTCTAGCTTTGAGCAACTAGTTAAAGAGTGTATGACTATTGGCAGTAACCATTCCTACTACTGGAAATACAAGCCTGAGGCCATGTTCTACCAACTGTGGGCCTCTGACACCACTGGACACCCAACAACTGCACATGACAAAAGACCCACTGCTCCTGTCTGGGTCTCAAGTAATGGAAAACACTTTATTAATAGAAACTGCTCACCTAGATACACTGCAAAAATCAAGCAGCCCCTATTCATCTCCCCAGTATTTACTATATAGGTTGTGTGTGAGAAAAGGAGCAGGCTGTGAGTAACATGTTAAGGAAAAACTTAGGAGAAAATGAAATAATAATAACTACTTTTATTTGCCTATGTGCTCTTATTTCTGCCTTATGTCTGAAAAGTGAATATCGCTCGACAGAAATAAAATTGTAATAGCACGAATATAAATTTAATATGAGGTTCAAATGCAATTTTAATGTTTATTTTGTGGAGATAAACAGTAGCAGCACATATCTGGATAGAAAATGTATTATAAATCAAGCCAAGGACTCACAAATGAATCCCATTTTAAATATATTTATTCAGCGTGGCAGAGAGAATGAGGCAGTGTCAACAATTTGGCACCGAGAGCTTCCCTTGCAGGAGTAGAAAGGAAGTCCTTCAAAACATCATTATTTTACCCCCATGTACAGCCTGTGCTTTGCAGGGAATCCTCTGGCAGAGGAAGCTGAGTCTAGGGGCTTCCACTCTGCTGGGGGCTGGAGACAGAGGAATAATGAGAAGGAGGGAGTATTTTATAATCTAAGGTCCTTTTTCAGGTGGCTGCTCTGAAGACACAGTTGAAAACCAGCTGGCCACCAAGCAGAGAGGGACATGGGAGACCCCAGGCATGAAGACGACCAATACCTAAAGCAGCCATCAGGTGGACACAGCAAAGGACCAGTTCCAGGGAAGGTCAATTATACCAACGTCCTCATGTCACAAGCAGGATAAAAACTTAACATTGCAAATGAAAAGGCAAGATGAGAGAGGGAGGATTTAGCCCCTGACTGTCTACTATGATTTCCTCGGATTCAGTTGGCTTGTATCAGAGCCTTTTCCAACAAGGAGGATCCACCTCTGTGAGAGAGTCTTTGCAAGACTTGAAATTGCCATTCTCTGTCTTAGCTTCATCACTGCTACCTCCCTAGGAAGAGATTTCTATATTGTATGCATTTTCTTTATTTCTCTTTTTTGAAATTTCCCGAACTAGGTTCCCCAAAAAATGTCTGTTTTCTTTACTCTTGTATCTCTAGACTTTACAGGAGTGCCTGGCACCCAGCAAGTATGTGTTCATTAAATATTTGCCAAAGGAATGAGTGAATTCTCTATCTAGAGTGCCTGTAGAGTAACACTTTAAGCCAGGGATGACATATTTGCTTCATTTTGTATGTCAGGTTTGATCAGTCAGCAGCAGCTTCTAGAAGGTGAGTCTCAGCTCAATGGAAAAGCGTGCTGCAATCCCAAATTCCCGGCAGGTGTGGCTCTGGGGCCAAGAGTGGGACAGCATTCCCCACGACTCCTATCTTCCAACCCTGTTTTTGCCTCTGCAGTCAGTTCAACCCTGGTATCACATTGCCCTGAAATCTCTGGGGGTAGGGTCAGACATCTGCGATTTTTAAAGCTCCCTGGGTGATTCTCATATGCAGCCAGGATTGGGAAACACTGAACTACCAGCTGCTTGGGAATTTATTTAGCTAAACCCAGCAGCAAGCTCTGTTGGAGATGGGAAGAAGAATGAGTTAAAGGGGAGAAAGTTAAATTGACCTAGACCAGAACCCTTCCCAGAGACACAGACCAGTCCAC
Organism: Papio anubis; assembly: GCF_008728515.1. Taxonomy (NCBI): domain Eukaryota; kingdom Metazoa; phylum Chordata; class Mammalia; order Primates; family Cercopithecidae; genus Papio; species Papio anubis. Next base: position 80,996,817 of record NC_044977.1, read on the forward strand.
TGGGCCACAAAAGGGGATTTTCTGTGTGTCAACAGTCATTGAATTCACTGTTCTGCCTGTGTGTACAGCCCATGCAACCTCCATTCTCCACAGCAATAGCTCCTGCAGTAATCACAAAGCCTCAGATTTCTTACTACTAACTGGGAGTAAGAAAAGAGCATTTATCTGAAATTCTTGACTTGTGATAAACCAGGTGTAAACATCAAGAACAATTAATCTCATGTGTGTAGTGAAAATTTTTGCACAAAGCCACAGAATGTCCAAGAAAAGTAAATAATGAGTGTCTAATTTCCCTCTGTATAATTTGGCTAATTATACAACTCTGAGATTATAACAGTGCTCGGGTAAACATAATGATATCTTATTTGCCACAAATTCCCTTAGTTTCGTTAACCAATTACTTTTCTAATTCTTCAGGTATCATTAAAGCTATCCTAATTTAAGAATAAGCAGATGTGTATCATAACAGAGATCCAAATTTAACCCCAGATACCTAATAAATGTATAAAAGGGAAAAAATTATCTATTCCTAATATGCTATTTAATTACAAGGTTTGGGGAAGAAATAATACATGCTAATGATGAAATTAAAGGCTTTAAGATCTAATTTGATTACATTCTGTGAACATTGGTTATAGCTTGGCTTGCAGCTAAATTTATCAAGATGACTTTCCCATTCACATGGGGCTAAAAGCAATTTTCAAGCAAGCAAAAGGCTAGAGTCATGGTGGATTGTTAGTGTTGGATAACTTTTATCAAACAGTACTTCATGCTCTGAATCTATTGGTTGGTAACAAGCATATACAAAACTAACATGAGCCCATAAATAGTGCCATTAGTTGCTTGTGTATAAGAATAAAGGTGTCTAATGGACCAATATCACACACTTTCCCACAGCAGCAGGGCTTATTTTACAATGGGTTATTATGCTAATAGATTGTAAAATAGTATACAAGAACGCGCGGCTTTAATGTATTTACCCCTGTAGACAAGGAGGGGGAAAATGCTTTGCAAGCAATTATCATGAATTATTACACTATCTAAAAAACAATTACTATAGACTCATGTGTTTCAGTTTTCCAAGTTTATTACCGTTAGCATGCACACAGTGAAAGTAATTGAGCAAGCCACTCAAATCTGCACTTACAACACCCTGAGTAATGTGATAAGAGTACCTATGCATCCATTCCCTCCTTCTGCCCCCTATCGATCCCCCACTCCAAAAAGGACTTTCCTTCTTGAATGCATCAAGTACTTTTAAGAAATTGAACAATGTATGTAATTTAGAATACAATTAGGTGAGCCACTTTTCCTTTTTTACCTCCAATTATCCACAGCAACCTGCACACAGCCACCACTGCCTCCTTCCCTCAGTGCCAGCTGTTGCTCTTGAGTATCAGATCAGGGCAATGTAACTCAGCCAGAGAAGCCAAGTCAGAGAGGTCCCCAGAGGAATGTGGCTAAACTAAAGCTCTTCTCCTCCTCCTGCCTTACTGATAACATCTGTTAGGCCTGTTCCCTAGGGCCTTATGCATCTTCATTGAAAACTCTCCACAGATTTGGAGTTCACAATCTAGTCCAGCCAACTCTCTTCCCTGGCACATCTCAAAAATGTGTGCTCCATGAGAGGGAGTTGGCTGTGTGAAATCAGGCTAAATAAACAGGATCTTTTCAAAACATCAGTGGCACCATGCTCCCCTCCTCCACCCTTTTTTAAACTCCCTCATTAGCAGGGTGGTCTGCAAACCCTGCATGTTCAGATCTCTGCCCACCCCTGGCTTTTTCTGACACCAAGTTCCTTGATCTCTTTCACCACAGGGCCTTTGCACATGCTCTTTCTGCTGCTCAGAAAACCCTTCATTTAGCCTCTGCAACTAGTTAACATCTAACCAGCCTTCATATTTCAACTCGTTTCCCTTCTGACATCCCTAATTAGTTTCATCCCTCTGTCCTTACTGCCCCACCCATGATATTCTCTCAGGGTACTGTGGTCCTCCCCTTCAAAGCCCTAACTACATTTGCAAATTCGATTTTCATTTGTGTGATTATTGGTCTTCCCTAACAAACCATAATCTTCATGAAGGCAGGAATTGATTTGTTTTACTCACTATTTTATCCCTATCACTAGTACAGTGACTGGCACACAGTAAGTGCTCAATGGATATTTCTGAATGCATAAACTTATAAGCCAAGTCAGAAAAGTAAAAATAAACATCATGCATAAGAGAAGAGTGCAGGAATTGAAAGATCAAAATAGAGTTAGTATATTGGGGTCTGGTAAGAGATAGAATAATGTAGATAGGATAGAACAAATGGTGATCATTAAAAATACAGGATAAATTATAACTATTTCAAAAAACAATCAACAAGGATGAAAGAGTATGAAGGATTTTGAGGACAGATTGCCTAGAAACCAGGTGGAAAATGAGTTTTATATCACGAGAGGAGTAGGGATAGTATCTATGTGTCCGATATAGAAGGAATCAAGAAGAATGGCTCAGGAAAGAGCTGAGAATTTGTCTAAAAGGGAGAGAGAGAAAGGCCAATTTGACTGCAGTTTTTGGTGGAATATTGGGGATAGAACCAGACTGCAAGGACTTTGGAGGAAATAAGAGGTAGGAAAATGAAAGCATCTGATACATACGGAGAGATGGGAATCAGCCAATACTTACCAGATACATAGTGTTAAGTGAAAGAGTGTTTCAAGATAGAAGAAGTGGATCTATGAAGAGGCTGTGTGGCCAGGCAGCAGATAGGGAATGACAAGGTCCCTCAGGAAACCATAGGATATAGACATCGATGGAAGGATTGGCTGCCAGAAGAAGCAGGCTGCCTCCCAGGAAAGCACTAGCAAGGAGAGGCAAGAGAAAGCAGGAGAGGCCAGAGGATGCAATGAGCAGATCATGGCATAGACTTAGCCTTTTCCAGGAAGAAACAAGGACTTCAGCTGGAAATCAAGTCTGGGGAGAGGAAAGGGATGAGAGGTTACCAAGAAAGGAAGCGTGGAGCATATGCTTTTCATGTTTTGTTCTGCAGAAGAAGAGAGGAAACAAGCCACCCAATGGAACTTGGAAGGTGCCAGAGACAAAGAAGAACTTTTAGAAGTCATGTGTTGGAAGCACCAGTTGCTACAAAAGAGCCGAGTTCCCCTGGAAGGTCACTCTCGGCCATCTGTTAGTGGCAGGGCTGAGCATTAGTAACGTGGACAGCAACCCAGCTGCCTGAGGAGGCCCGGCCAGTGCTTCTCCACTGCCAGGACGTGTCACCCGGGTAACCTCACTCTAATCAAATGATGGATGGCCAAGCTGTGAAGGAGAACTGCAGTGCCTCAACTCTGGAAGTCCTGGCCATCTGAACCTCACTTGGCACTGAGCGGGGCTGCACCATGCTCCTAGGTGGCATCAGGAAACATTAGGAAAGGAGAACAGGCATTCCACACCCCATATGCAACTTGGCAGCCTTGAAAAGGAGAGTTTGGGTGAAGAAGAATTACAACAGACAGCCCCGGAGTTTTTTCCAAACCTACTTTTAATTGATGATCCCATTATATCCTTTCTAAAGGCATTTTTAAACTTAATAAATGACTGCTTACTATAGAGCACAATACAATCCCTTACAAGTTAAGCTGTTCTCGTGAATCACTTGTAATTACTGGGCATTTTCGAGCCCAAGGGATGTATAACTATATTATTGTATCCCTGTGATTTTTATGAAGTCAAGGCAAGGAAACAAATCATGGTGGCTGAATTAATCTCGTCACCAGAGCTCATAATAATCAGCAGAAAACTTTAAAATAACATAAACCAAAAACCTATCACTATTAAATCATCAGGCATTTTACTAATTGCTACTTGGTTTGTTTACTCTGAAAAGGGAAAAAGTAAATAGAGAGAAGAAGGGGAAGGAGAAGAGGAAGGGAGGAAAGGGCTTAGGGAAAGAGAGAGAGGTAATGAGTGGACAGAGGGAGAGAGAAAGGGTAGAAGACGAAGGGAAAAGGAAGGAAGGAAGGAAGGAAGGAAGGAAGGAAGGAAGGAAGGAAGGCAGGCAGGCACACAGATATGGCTCAGGCCCCAAGGTCATCTTGCAGGACACACCTCACAAAAGAACCATTGGCGATGCACTGGACAGAGAGTCTGAAGCCCAGAATCCCTTCCTTTGTATTCTCGTGCTAGTGACTCATTGATCGGTGCTGGTTAAACCACCCTCCCTTTATATGGAGCTGGTCTAAGGCCAGGCTTGGCAAGAAGCTTTTGCATGGTGGTTAAGAGGATGAAGCATACAGACAGCCTAGCTACTAGTTACTTAATGCTGAGGAAATTGCTTAATCTCCCTGAGTTTCCTCAGCTGTAAAAGTGGGAGAGTAAACCTCACCAGTATCACAGGATCCTTAAGAGGATTGAAGAGATGGTGTGTGTGCAGAGTACTCAAAACAGCGTCTGCAATGGGAGCTCTTACTCAGAGACCTGGGCTCTCATTCTATGCTTGACTATCCAGCTTTTCCTCCTCCACCCCCATGACATTTTAACTGGGGGTATCCTTCCTCAGCGAAGTCCCTTTGCTCCAGATGAAACCTCTCCCCCCTGCCCCACACACACGCACATGCATGCGCACCATAACTGCTGTGCCTACCAATGCTGTCAGGATGCTACTAGTTCATTAAGCATTTTATTGTGCTGGGTACAACAGGGCACACAAAGAAACTCTGCTTTCTCAGAATTTCAAGTTTAGGCAAAAATAGCCCATGGGCAAATAACTGCAGTGCAAGATAAAATGTTACAAGTGTTCTGAACAGGTTTGTATAAATAATGTGCAATGGGGTCTCACAGGCCAGTGAGAACAGTATTGTCTGCGAGTGAAAAAGAGAGTGTCATAAAACACAACATGTGTTGGGCTTGACCCTCAGGCAAGGCTTGAAGATACACAGTTGATGGAAAGAACAGTGCAAGCAGGGTAGAGGCTCATAGGGAATGAACATTATGTTGCTGTATTTACTGGAGCTCAATCCAGTCTTCCACTCTGCTAACCCAGAAACTGGATTTATTATATTCTGGAGCCTGAGAACAGAGCTGGCACTCAGGGTAGACCCTAACCAACCATACTTAGGAGCCTGATGTATAACACCAGATGATCAATGTATTGCTTCCTATGAGCAGTAACTTGGATTAGAGTAAATTAGTACGGCCATCATGTTTTCCCTGAAGGCAAATTATAATTAAAAAGATGATGCTTGAACATGAAAGCAGATCAAGGAGAGTTATGTAACAAGATTGTTTTCTGACATTAAACTGAGGTAGTCTGATATGCCTTTGTTTCCTCTGATAAGAACAGAGGCCTTAGAGAGATGGACCAAAATGTCCTCTCTCCTTTTCTTTGTGGTTGACTAACACACCTCCTTCCCATCAATGTCATCTCTGGTTTTTTTCCTGAGGTCAGTTATTTTAATCACCTCCTACTGATTTTGCTGATCTGGAAACCAGCTAATTATTTGAAATGGTTTTGCGTATCTCTGTTCTGACTCATAACTCTCATATGGAAATAGAAAAGAGTTCAGTATGATTTAGGAAAATAGGGATGAAAACTCTGATGAGGCCAGACCCCAGGGAGGAGTTGGACCTCACAAAGAGGGTTGTAGACAGGGACACCACGTGGTATCCTAGTAACCCACTGATGGGCCATTCTGCTGCCTCTCCTAGTGAACCACTGCTTTTTCACGTGGAAGGGATGGCCTAGCCAGGGCCTGTGCCATTCCCAGATATGTGCTGATGAGAGGAGGGTTTTTTCAGCATTTTGAGTGCTCCTAAATCACAGGAGCATTTTCTCACCTATAAGGCCGACTGTATTGCATCCTGGTTCACTCTATATAAAAGTTGGAAGAGCTATACTCTTGGGAAAGAAAGTGAGAACAAGTGAATATAGATATATGCATGGGAGAGGAAGTAACAATAAAAATGGCAAAATGTTCCCAATCCCTTGTGTTACCTCTCAAACTTGCCTTCTTCAACCTTCTAAACACAGTTCAGACACAGCACCCTCTGGCAGCCTTCCTGTTCCCTCAGGGTTGACCCCTCCTTCCTCTCTGCCAGCGGTCAGCAAGCATTTTCTGGAAAGGACCAGATAGTATGTGTTTCAGAATTTGTGGGCCATATGGTCTCTGTTGCAACAACAATCAATTCTGCTCTAACACTTGTTTAGAAATGTGTATTTCTCCAATATGATTAATATATTAGGGAACAATACGAGCATGACATGAATTTCACATTTGCTTATGTGCAATTTCCTCCATGAGAAACGCTGAGTAAAAGCAAAAAAACTGAACACATCTGTAACAAGACACATAAGAAATTATACAATGCACACACATACACACACACGCACACCCATTAAACAACTGCCATCCACTCTCACTTCAACATGAGTGTATAAGCCACACCATGCATATCTACTGCTACCACTTTCCTTAGGATTCCAGATAACCCCCTCTGACCAGGCTGCAGCCCTTCTCACTCCCACTTCTACAGGCTAACGCCAGGGCTTTTTCAAGGCAAGCGGGCATATTTGTGGTAGTATTGTTATATGTTTCTTAACCATTTTACATGTGCAGAAATATGTTGTCATCTTTTTCAGGTTATCCATTTTTTATGTGTCACTGGCCAAGTTCTTGAGTGCTGTGCCCAGTGCCATTTCCCCCATAGGCCCTGTGTTTTTTATTGCACAATTGTGTATAGTGTGGTGATTTTCAGAAATGCATGTGCATCCTTAGAGCAGAACCAGCCACACTCACCATAAGGGTAAAAGTCATCACAGACAATAGGCAAATGAATGAGCAGGCTGTGTTCCAATAAAACTTCATTTACAAAAACAGACAGCAGACCAGATTGAACCCATGGCCTTACATTGTCGACCTTGCTTTCTTTGTGTTATCTCTCTACCCTGTACATGATTCAGTTGCTGCACTCAGCACCAGACAGTGATTTATTTATTTAAATGTCCCTCTCCCCAACCAGACCATGAGCTCCATGTGAGCTGAGATTCTTTTCTTCATCCCTCTCCTCAGCACCCAGCATTGTGCCTGGAACACAATGGGCTCTCAGCGAAGTTTGCTGAGTAATTTAATGAGGAAGTGCCCTCCTCACCCAGCAGATACTCCAACCCCAAAAAGCAAGAATTGTCTTCTTGCATTTCTCATTCCAGCATTACACTTTGACATTCAGATTCAGATGTAAGTAATATTTAATGAACCCTGTCTACTCAGCATATTAGAATAACAACATGATTTTCTGTAATTTCCTGTCATCCATCAAGAGAAACCCAAAAGATATATAGTATTATTTAATTTCATGGGTGAGGGAATTAAGTCTCTGAGTCTTTAAATAATTTCCCTAATTCACAGAGCTAGGCTACAGTGTACGTCAGAAATGTTCTGTATAATAGTTCGTTTTCACGCTGCTGATAAAGACATACCTAAGACTGGGTAATTTATAAAGTAAAAGAGGTTTATTGGACTCACAGTTCCACGTGGCTGGGGATGCCTCACAATTATGATGGAGGGTGAAATGCACATCTTACATGGCAGCAGGCAAGAGAGAATGAGAATCAAGCAAAAGGGATTTCCCCTTATAAAACCATCAGATCTCATGAGACTTATTCACCACCACAAGAATAGTGTGGGTGAAACCGCCTCCATGATTCAATTATCTCCCACTGGGTCCCTCTCACAACACGTGAGAATTATGGGATCTACAATTCAAGATGAGATTTGGGTGCAAACACAGACAAACCATATCATCACTAGGTCCTGGAGGGAGAACATATAACCCTGTATGAGGGTACCCTCTCCTTGACTTCGTTTTCTCCCTCTCCACAGCAAATGTGTCACAATGTTGACTTTCTATAGGACAGGTCTGCCTAAGAAAAAGGAATGCCAAAGGAGGAAATTTTCCTACAGAAATAGTTTCTTAAAATCTCTTTCTTCAAAGCTGTTGAGGATATTACAGTAACCTAAACAAGGAAGCTTTTGAAACAAAATAGATGAGGTTTCTGTTACCTACAAAACTAAAGGTTAATATTGTCTAGAATAATCATTAATTTTCAGAAGGCTCTAGAAGTTCTTTGGTTCTTATGCAATGGCATGATTTTAGGGGATCACATTGGTTTTTACTCGGTCTTAAGCATCCCTACATTTTGTATACTGTTTACAGAATGCGAACGGGTTTCAGTTTCACCTGATTTTCTTCAACACACAATAGCAGGAAAGTATTTATTTGGCTCATTCTTTATTCACATAAGAAATTTAAGGGACTATGAACAGCATCTTGCCTAAACTGGCAAAATTACCATCTGGAGTCTGCAAATGTGAGTCAAAGGAATCTCCGAGAAAAGCAGAATGTTTAAAACCCACCTGGCCCCATTACTGCTACAGAACCTTGTTCAAAGGCCCCTGATCCAACCAACTCCCAAAGGTATGAAGTCTCGGCGAGGCAGTCCAAGGCATTCCCTCGTAGGCCACCCTGGCCATGCCTGGTTCTTAGCAGAGCATGTCACCAACAGCCCGAGGGAGGAGAAGGTTTTCTGCTCCTTGGTATGTTTCCGCCCTGGCTGGATGCCTGGAGTGCAGTGTGTACACAGTCCATTTTATGAGACAGATGGAAATTGAGTTATAGCAAATAAATCATATGGCACTGCTTTTAGTGATGTCTTTCTATAGGGAATCTTCCTGTTGACTAAGTGTGGCCTTGTAGCTCCTTGATTAGCCACACAGATGTTTGGTTGATATTTGACTCCTGTGAGACATTTCTGACTTAAAGACTTGCGGTTTCTCAACATGCAGAGTTCTGCCACTTAGTGTGAGGAGTTTTGTGAGTGGGTTATTATAATTACACTCATGCTGCAGACACACACCCATGCCAACACACACATAAACACACAGTTACGAACCAAATCACCCACAGCCCCAAAGTTGTCATACCTCACCCTATCCAAATATTTCATGCGAATGTTGGAGCTTGTGAAAGCAGATGATGAATTGCACTTTGTAGTTCAAGTATCTCTTTTACTATTCTCTGAACAGATATCCTACCAAAAAGCCAAAAGATGCCTACTGAAGAGGTAACATTTTTGGAATCAGACAGATAAGGGTTGGAATTCCAACTTTACTAATTAGTGGCTGTGTATCCGTGGGCAAGTTAGATCCTCTAAGTCTCAAATCCAAATCTATAAGGTTAGAATATTAATGCTGCCTACCTCATGAAGTTTTTGTGAGGAAAGTCCCTAGTAGCACAGTGCACTGAGTATTGTGTGTGTGTGTGTGCGCGCACGGATGATATCTTTTGGTTTTGTTTTAGGGGGTAGGGGGAGTATTAATAAATACTGTTCCCTTCCCAGGTGACTTGCAGTTTTAAAGGTTGTCCACATTCTGGGTAGTTTCTGGATAGAATATACAGAGCTCAGGAAACTGCATTGTTGGGTAACCAGATCTATTTAATGAGAACAAAGATAACACAGTCAGGTTTATCTAAGTAGTGATTTGAATCGTGTAACATCAAATTTAGAAAAACCAAGAAAAATAGACTAACATTGATGGAGCACCCATAGTGTGCCAGAGACTTAACATAAATTGCTTTTTTTCATCCTCAAACCAAATGAGAAAACTGAGGCTCAAAGAGATGAAGTATTTTAGCTCAGAATACCCAGCTTGTGCTGCAACTCCAACACCGCCAGGTGAGTCTGAAAGACTGGACTTAATTTTGCCTGTGTGTCTCTCACCTCCTCGAAGCCAATTATTTAAAATGTGGGCAGTTACACCATAATGGTGCACATGAATAGAGACAAACAACATAGGACTAGAATCCCGAGGAGGCCTGTCTGAGGCAGCAGAGACAAGGAATGACAAATCAAGCATCAGCACTGGTTAAAAAATATACACAGACTCGATGAAGAGGCACTACTAACGTCCAAAGAAGCTTATTCATGACTGAACATTGCTGATGTGCGTACAACAGAGAATTCCATCGCTTTTCTGAGATGTGAGCGTGAGAAGTAGCCACACAGTTGGAGACCTGGAGACGTGCCAATCCCTTTGCAGATGAGGCAGAAAAGATAAATGGAACAGTCAAAACTTTGTGCTTCAAAACTTTAAACAAAGAGCGGAGATTCACTGACTGGGGTCAATTCTTAGGATGAACCAAAAAAGAGTCAACCTTGATTAACATCCTTTTGCATCATCAAAAGGAAATAGGTCAAGATAAGGTAATTGTAAGGTAAACTGCTGACCACACACAGCTGTTAAAGGAGTCATGCGCCAGCCAAAAGTGGGCAGATTTATTCCCTCAGGGAGCCTAGAAGCTCTGCCATCCCATAATTCTTAATAAAAAGCTAAATTTCTCTGCAATGACTTCTAAACTCCCATGATTTTTTTATAACGACATGGCAGGACAGCAAAACAAAGACATCATTCTTGTCTATCTTATGAGCTAAATTGCTCCTTCTCTTGATTAGTGGCTAATTGCATATTGTTTCCTCTCTGCCGAGGGAAACTGCAATGGAGAACCCCTCCGCTGCATGGTAGAATCACCCAGGGAGCTTTTAGAAAAATGATTCCTGGCCCTGCCCCAGACCTAAGGACTCAGAATCTCTGGGAGTGATGAGTCCAGGAATTTGTATTTTTAAAAATCTCCCCAGGAAATTCAAATATGTAGGAGGGTACAGAACACTGGATAATGCCAAGCACCTCGACTTCATGATAAGAAACAGATCCGTGGCTGGGATTTGAATTCTGGCTTCACCACTGATTAACTCTATGACAACAGACAAAACACTGCCCTTTCTAAGAGCTTCCTCTCCAATGTCCAATAAAATGAGGATATTCAGGCTGCAAGGTCAAAGGACAGACCATACTGAAGACTTTTATAAAAACAGTTAAGTATTACCACAATGTCAATCATATGTAATAGTTACATTGAGTATGTTTTACAGATAAAGATAAGCAACCTTTGCTAGGAAACTGTACAGCAGCTTTTATTCTTGTAATTTTTAAAAAAATTTTATTCTGAGACTTTGAGTAAGGCCATCTTAGGCTAGCTGACTTGAATGAATAAATAAAAATAATTGCGATCTCTTTAAACTTTTAGTGGCAAGCAAATGAAACAGTATATTTCTCTGGATGACAAAAAGGATAGTCCCGGAAGCTAATGAATCTCTGATTTATGTTCAGGTTCATGCTACTAAGAGCTTATCCTCCTACAGAGAAAACCATTTCCCCTCAGGACACAGCAAGTTGATGTGCTAGTAACTGAGGCATGCAGTACTTGTTGCATGCTAAAAGTGAGAACACTTAGTTATTCCTAAACAGTCACGTACTAGTCACTAGGTAGGAAATGAAAATGGATGCTTTCTCTAAATTGCCTCTGATCAATTGATTTGAGAGATACTAAAGGTTAAGTCATAGGCAGCAGCTTCCACAAAATTAGCAAAATAAAATAAGCTATATTCCTATATTATCAACCAAAATCTCCTAAGGGAAAAATAATTTGCAGATTCAGCCCATGATGCATGTCCTATTAGGCGAAGTATTGAAATGCAGTACTCAACAAAACTGGATGGTGGTTTGGAAAAGGAAAGGAAAGCAGAGGCTCAACATTTGGGTAGCTATGGGAAGTTTATAAAGCAAGGAATCCAAAGGCCCAGAGACAGTGTCACAAGTTTGTACGTGCCAGTAGAGCTCCAGGCCTGCCAGCTTTCCAGTTGCAGTTTAGTCCACAAAATGAAAGAGAGGGTGCATCAGAAAGGGATGTGCGTTCAAGTGGCTATCTTTGTCATAAAAATGTTGCACACCATCAAAAGGGGCATTAGAGAATTAAATGAATTATTGTGCATCTCTAAAATAGAATATCGAGAAGTCATTATGCAAAATGTTATAGAAGAATATTTTTGATATGAGAAATTGTTGACAATTTATTAGGTTTTAAAAAGCAAGCTATGTTTATATGATGCCATTAGTGAATTAGGTATGTAATATAAAGAATACTGGAGTCATTCATTTATTTATTCATAACCACAAATTTTTACTGGGTCCCTTTCATAATTCTGGACGTGTGAAATAACAGTAGAAAAATAAGTGCCCTGCTTCACAGAGCTTAGATTCTAGAGACAGGCTATAGAAAATAAACAAATGAGCATGTAAATATGAAGTATGTTACACAGTGATATGTGCTATGGAGAAAAACCGAGCAGGACAGGGAGAAGCACTCCAGGAACTCCCAGCACAGAAGGCAAGACTCACCACTAACAGAATAGGAGAAAGTAAGGTGGGGAGCCATACTGATGACTGAAGAAAAGCTTGCTTGGCAGAGAGAACAGCAAACGGTAAAGGTTTGGGTGGGCAGGAGAGTGCTTGGCATATTCAAGAGACAGCAAAGGGGCTGGAGTGGCCAGAACAGAGTGAACAAGGGAAAGTGGCAGTGAGGTCAAAGTGAGGTAGCAAATGGCCAGATCACACCAGTTCATGGAAATCATTATTTAACCACTTAGGGCTTTCTTGGAGGGTGGTGGGCAGTTTGTTGAACAGATGTGGATGTGACCTGTTTTAAGATTGAGTCCCTGTGGCTACTATGTTGGGAATATGCTGGAAAGGGGTAAGGACTTGTCTTAGTCCTTTCAAGCAGCTATAACAAAATATCATAGACTGGTGGCTTATAAACAACATAATTCATTTCTCATTGTCTAGAGGCTGGGAAGTCCAAGATCAAGGCACCAGAAGATTTGGTGTCTGGTCAGGGCCTGGGTCCTCATAGATGGCCGTTTTCTCACTGACCTCACAAGGCAGAAGGAGTGAGGGATCTCTCTGGGGTCTCTTTTATAGGGAAACTAATCCCATTTATGGCACTTCACCACCATGACCTAATTAACTGGCAAAGGCCCCACCTCCTAATACCATCACCTTGGGAGTGAAGATTTCAACATGGGAATTTGGGGGGAGTGTAAACCTTGAGACCACAGCAGGGATGGAAGCAAAAGAGCAGTTAGGAGGTTACTGCAATCATCTCAGTCAACAGTGGGATGCCTTGGACCAGGATGGTAGTAGAACACGGGATGAGAAGGGTCAGATTCTGGGCATATTTTGCAGGTGGAGCTGATGTGGTTTGGTAAAGAACGTGGAATGTGAGGGAGAGGAGTCCAGGGTGACCCCAAGGTGTGGGTGTCCTAATAAGGCTCCTAATAAGGCAAGTAGGAAGAGGACTTGAGAATTATCACTGGATGTGGGGATCCAGACGGCATGGTGGAGAAGAAGCCCTGACTGAAGAGGACTGAAGGGAGAATGGGAGCAGAAGGACTGCAGAGAGTGAGTGTAGATGACTCTTCTGGGGAGTTTCGCCAGGAGGAGGTAAGAAATGGAGTGGTGTGAGATGTGGGCTCTGGCAACTGAAACAAAACATTAACAGGGATTGGTTTCAGCTGGTGGGAGTTTGAGTATCTCCCTTCCCCATGGCCCCCACCCTTTTGTGGAAAATACTAAATCCTGAAAAATGTGATTTCTTGACTTAAAGGGGCTATCTTTACAATATACCAAAGATAGGAGGTTAGCAAACTAGAACAGAAGTAAAAACAGAAAAAAGAGGAGAAAGAGGAGGGGAAACCATCACCCTCCTATGAATCAAATCATGCTAACATGTACGTAAATTAAAAATCCACACTGTAAAATAATACTGATATGGTTTGGCTGTGTCCCCACCCAAATCTCATCTTTACTTGTAGTTCCCATTATCCCCACATGTCATGGGAGGGACCAGGTGGAGATAATTGAATCATAGGGGCAGTTTCCCCCATCCTGTTCTTGTGATAGTGAGTTCTCATGAGATCTGATGGTTTTAAAAGGGGCTTTTCCCCTCTTTTGCTCAGCACTTCTCCTTGCTGCCTCCGTGTGAAGAAGGATACGTTTGCTTCCCCTTCTGCCATGACTGTAAGTTTCCTAAGGCCTCTCCAGCCCTGTGGAACTGTGAGTCAATTAAATCTCTTTTTATAAATTACCCAGTTTCAGGCATGTCTTTATCAGCATCATGAGAACAGACTAATACAAATACTATAGCTACGGGTGCCAAAGCTTAAAAGAATAAACTAGAAGGATTTGCATCAAATCCACAACTGTGGCTACTTTCAGATTGTGGGAAAAGAGTTTTGGCCTGGGCATGGAGCAATAAGAAATGATTTTATTTTCACTTTTTGTTTAAAAATCAAAGATCTGAAGCAAATATAAAAACTAAATGTAAAAATAATCAGGCCTGCATAGTGACTACAATTTTTTAAATATTATTTACCATGTTTTTAAAAATCTCTCTGAACATGCACCAAAGAATCAAACCTATTCTTCCCACACAACATCCTCATCCCATTCCATCTCTTTATAATCTTTTCTTGGGTTCCAATAGAATCTACTTATAATAAAATCATATGATGGCATCAAAGTAATTCATTAAATTAAAATCAACAAAATCAACTTTTTAGCATTATTCTCTCACTCATCCATTCGTTCACTAAATATTAATCATGTTCTCCTTTATATGCAAACAAAGTCTTTCAGCTGTAGCTAGCTGTATTGCAATGATCAGGATAAACAGCTTCTGAAAACGAACGTCATATGCCCTTCAGAAACTTGGAGATGAGAACATAAAACAAAGGAAAGGTGAGTGAATTTATCAATAGAAGGTAAATTCAGGCAATTCTGCACAGCATATAGGATTTTCATGAGATTAGGACTTTTGATAAATCTTCCACAGGTAATTTAGAATATATATTAGCTTGACAAATTCAAATTCAAGCAAAAAATGTGTATATGCCTTGCTGATTTTTAAAACATTTCTTTCTTCCATTATAAAAGTCATTGTTTTGATTCATAAAGAGAACATAAAATTATTTCTAGTGTGAACAACAGCAGAGCTTTTATGGCTAGTCAAAGGAAAAGGAAAGAAATATTCGTGGAAATGTACACTGGTTAAACTTGTGTACAGTTTTTACAAAACAAAAGAATAAATATATAAGCCAATGAATTTTTTTTTAACAAAACAAAAGAATAAATATATAAGCCAATGAATTTCAGCAGAACTAGAATGGGGGTGTGCGTGCATGTCTCCCTGCCCAGAATTCCTGATACCTGCACCAATCCCACTGAAAACTAGAATTTGCCCGGAAGACAGCGGACAAGGTTGTGACTAATGTTTGCAGAACAAGAAGCTCAAGAAACAGGATCACTTGAGTTCAGAGAAGTCCTGCAATCATTTCCTACCACCCTTCATTGACAGGATAAAACTGAATAAATAATAGATTGGTGAGAGTTAGACGGCAGAAGGAACTACAGCAAGACCAGGAGCCCATGCCTTCTCCACACTATGTATACATTCACATTTTATCCATTCCAGAGTGACTATGGAACCCAATAGTCAAACTCTTTACCATAATTTAAATCAGGTTTTTCATATGTTTATAACCTCTTATTCACTCATTTTCACTCATTCCCTTACCTATTACTTTTTTTTTTTTTTTTCCCAGACGGAGTCTTGCTCTGTCGCCCAGGCTGGAGTGCAGTGACACAATCTCAGCTTCCCATAACCTCCGCCTCCTGGGTTCCAGCGATTCGCCTGCCTCAGCCTCCCAAGTAGCTGGAATTAGAGGCATGCGCCACCATGCCCAGCTAATTTTTGTATTTTTAGTAGAGACGAAGTTTTGCCCTATTGGCCAGGCTGGTCTGCCTCCCAAAGTTCTGGGATTACAGGAGTGAGCCAAACCCATTACTCTTTCTTTCTCTCTTGCTCTCTCCTTTCCAATTTTTTTCCCATCAAGTATATCGTCACAGACTACTGAAAGAGCAGAATTCTAAGCTGCCTCTTTAAGGAGCTTTGGTGTAACTCACAGAGATTTTTAAAAATTAAAACCTAGGTGACATAAGATTAACCTGAAAGAATATTCTCAATAAAAAATATATCCTACACTTCCTGTTATTTCTACTATTAAAGTCAGAGATGAGTCAATTTCTTTAATAAATTCTCTGCAAGAATTATAATTGGATTTTTTATTTAAAAATAATCTTTTTTTAAAAAAAGCATATTCTGTAATCACCCAGATGACCATTTTCTAGTTAAGTCCTGCTATGTGAATTCGGAGTCAGTATCTGCATTGAGACCAAGTAGTAACACTTTCACTGTCTTAAACAAATGAGAAAAGATGTGAAATTAGTAAGATTTCAAGGCAAGTAAAAGCCAAATTATGTCAGAGCATCCTATATGTACAAAAATTTTTATCACGATTTGAAAGGGGAATGAAGGAAGAATTGAGTTCTCACATAACAGACAATAGCATAGGCATGTTAAACTCAGAAGAAACTGAACCCCTATGGTCAGCATCTTACTTGTATTTTCTAATCATTTCCATTTTCAATAAAACTACATCCTTAGTCACATTAAATAAATGAACTTAATTTAAATTTTGTTCATTTTATGGCTTGTTTGTATTTAATTTGTACATTTGTTTTAGTTTTATTGTTGTATAAGAGTTACAAACATGAGGAGTTTATACGCAGTTTAATGCTTATATGTATGTAACAATTTAATAAACATAAGTCAATCTGGAGGGTGTACTATAAAATTTTATTGTTTTGAAAGGGGGTCTATATATTAGCTTCCAGAAACACTGATTTAAGAAGTATCTACCCTGAATTGTACCTGTAGTAGGCTGAATAACAGCTCCCAAAGATGTTCATATCCTATCTCTGGAATCTATGAATATGTTAACTTCTATAACCAAAAGAACTATGCCGATATCAAGTTAAGGATTTTGTGACCAGCAGGTTATCCTGGATTATCCACAAGGGCTAGTATGAAGTCCCCTTACTTCATTAAGGTCCTCACAGGAGGAGACAGATCAGAGTGCACAGTAAGAGATGTGAGGACAGACATAAGAGGGTAGAGTGACACAAGGAAGGGGCTGCAAGCCAAGGCAGTCAGCTAGCCTCTAGAAGATAGAAAAGGGATGGAAGCAGGTCTTCCCCTGCAGCCTTCAGAAGGAACACAACCCTGCCAACACTTTGATTTTAGACTTCTGGCCTCCAGAACTCGGTGAATAAATCTGTATTGTTTTAAACCACTACATTTGTGGTAAATTGTTATAGTAGCTATTTTGTTCTTTTAAAAGGGGGTTTATCTATTGTATATTAGTGTACACTACTTAATCCACTTGCATAGAAGGATTTTAAGCTCCACGTTTCCCACTGTGTTTTCTGGGAAGCAGATCTGTTTGTGATAACCAAACAGGCTCTCAGATTGTGAGCAAAGCAGAGATAGAGTCCAGTAGAGGAAAGAGAGGGAAATGTGGAAGTGCAGAGGAGGCCAGGAGGAGGCTCCACTGGAAGGCCCTTTGTGGGGAATGGAACTGGGTGCAAGTACTGGGTTGCTCATTAGCCAGTGGGGGTTGGGAGGGAAGAAAAAGGAGTGGGGGTCCATTGAGCAGTCAGCTGGAGGAGAGTGAAACTGGATGGGGCAGCACTGTCCTGGGGATGCTGACCCTCCCTCTGAATCTGGAAGTCTGCCCTCAAACTTTTCCTCCAGCATTTACATTCCCTGGGTAAGTGAGGCTCCCCCAAGATTGCTCTAGGGAACAAAGCAGATTCTGAGGGCACTCAAGACTCAAGGCAAATCCTCCCAAATCGGAGCTCATCCCCACTCAAATCGACACAGGCTATCACGCAAGGCTAACGGCACCCAGGCAAGTGGAGGAAGCCCTTCTTTTCTTGGTCCTGGCCGAAGGGTTGGGGCAGGAGATCAGGTAAAGGGACAAGCGGACTCTGGGATAATTGTGCTGAAAGCAGGAGAAAATGCATCTCAGGCACCGCCATTTTGTTGTTTTATCCCCTAAGAAACTAGGAAAAACGATTACACCCTAAGGTCTGGCATGATGCATGCAAAAGCCAAATAATAGATCACACGGGCTGACAGGGAGACAGCCGCGGAGGAAAGATGATTTATTATGTGTAAGTTAAATGCTACCTACTAACAAGTAGTGGTGTATCCTGCTGCCCTGGAATTCTCTTCTCCACACTTCTGCCATTTTCACCGCTTTCTGGGCCTTCTTTGCCCCACCTACCCTGGGAGGCAGGATTAAATTGTCCTCAATTATCTGTCTTCTGATTCTGTTAGGTTTAATCTCCTCCCAAGCAGGCAGTTGGGCCAGGATACACTGGTCCACTGTGCAAGCGAGGACCTCACTGCCATGCGCTTGAATAAAAATAGAGCTAATGTGTTCTATGTTGTCACTCAATACTTTCTCACTGCACCTGGCATCAGCATTTGAGTAAGAACCTATTCCAGGGCCCTGAAGTGCCTTTTCATTAGAGCTATCACTTAATAATCAAAAAAATAATGTATTACCTAACAGGTAAAGATGCTAATTCTGTTCTAGAGCCTAAAATCATCTCATATCAGGAGCCTATTTTAAGTTATGAAAACTCTAGTGATACCATAACCATCCTCTCACAACACAGAATATTTAGAATACGAATGCTGCATAGGCAATTCTGAATCCATTCTATAGACGGTTTAAACCCTTTAAAATATGACATCTAACTCTTAAGTGTTTAAAGTGGTGATGATCATTATCATCATCATCATCCCTTTTTTCATTTCAAAAGCAAATTCATTAAATTTTAGCTACCGCAGAATCCCTGATACATTTAAATTTGACTAGAATGAGGTTTATATCATAATATCTAAGAAGAAAAGGATTGTAAAGAAGATCATAACAGTAGAATCTGTGAAATATTTAAGAAAAGTGATTTTCCTATGGAATATTGGCATTCATTTGGATGCTAATGACAAAATATGTCTCATCCTCTTGAAGAAATAAATCCAGTCCCATAAAACCATACAACATTTGAATTGGGAGGGACCTAGAGTTATTCTTCAATTGTTCAGGCATGAGTAAGTCCCTGCCACAATAATTCCATTTAATGCCCAGCCCTTCCCTGGACACCTCCACAGAAATGGAATGCACTCTGATCTTTGATAGCTCATTTTTCCTCTCCTTCCTTTCTTCACAATAGGGTCAGGTCTAAGTGAAACTGCGAAGACAGCCATGCAGTCAGCCTCTCCAGCACAGTTTGTCCTCATTCAGAAAAGATTTAACACTCTACCTTGGTGTTCCTTCCTTCCACCCTTGGGTCACACCTCTGTCCCCTGCAGCCATGCAGAATAATGTGACTCCCTCTTACCCAAGTGAGGTCTCCCCAGAGTTCTCTTTTGACCTTGCCCATGAGGTTTGATTGTAAACCTCCTCATCATCACTGTTCCTCCACTCTGGGTCTACTCCAATTTCTTTCTGTCTGTCCTGCCATCTGACACCCACAACTCAACCTGGTACTCCAGCTGTGGTTTGGCCCCTACTTGGAGCACTTGGTTGAACTTAGAAATTTCTGTTTTTGTTTTTATTTTTTTAAGGATATGATTGCATTCATCAGACATGACTTCTAAGTCAGACTTGCCATTGAGAATGGCCTGCCCTCCAATGAACCCATATTTTCAGATTTTTTTATTTTTACTGTGCCTCTCTCAAGAGTCCAAACTGTCTTTCATGCCATCCTGAGTTGTAAAAGTCAGAACAAAACAAAACTACAGTTGCCTAAGAATTACTCCAGAAATACAGAAATAAAAAGTCAAGCACAAGCAGGTGTACTGCTTGCTCAGTATACAGTCCCTGAAAAACAGGCTAGGGAACATCTCCTAACTTGATAAAGCTCCTTTTAAAAACTTTCCCATCTGGAGATAGATTGAAAGCAAAGTCATCTTTCTGACTGAAGCTCAGAAAAGTTTATTTTAATATTTTCAACTTTTTTTTCTTTTTTTTTGAGACAGAGTCCCACTCTGTCGCCCAGGCTGGAGTGCAGTGGCGCGATCTCGACTCACTGCAAGCTCCGCCTCCTGGGTTCACACCATTCTCCTGCCTCAGCCTCCTGAGTAGCTGGGACTACAGGTGCCCGCCACCACACCTGGCTAATTTTTTTTTTTTTTTGTATTTTTAGTAGAGACAGGGTTTCACCATGTTAGCCAGGATGGTCTTGATCTCCTGACCTCGTGATCTGCCCCTCTCAGCCTCCCAAAGTTCTGGGATTACGGGCATGAGCCACTGCGCCCGGCCAATATTTTCAACTTTTGAAAAGAACTCTGAAAGGTACTACCAAAATATTTGCAGGCCAGGTTTCAAAATAATTTCTTTATTACTCTTGTCTCTGACTCTCAGAACTTAGTAGGGGAGGCAGTGAATGTTGAAGGTAGAATAGCAGATGAGAGAGGAAAGTGGGGACACACTACTGGGGAGAGGCTGGGTCATTCGTCCCTGATAATGATGACTAGAGCTCCTTCTGGGAGCGGGGACATGGGTTTGGCAGGTGCCCCAGGCCGAGAATGAGCACTTCACTTCCATTCTAACACTACATTTTATAATGAAACAAAAGACCGTTACACCCCTGAGAAGCTGGGTGTTTTGGTTTCACACGTTCTCATTTGGGTGTTCTTTGCTTAGCCATCAACAACTGATTGAAAAAGAAAAACTCACAGAAATTTCAATTACTGTTAATGTCGCTTGAGTGTTTTCACTGTCACAGTCTAGGGCTTCAACTTTTTAATAAGTTTCCTGTAATTATTACAAGTTTTTGGTCTAATTCCAGCTGAGGATTTAATGGGACTCATTCTGACAAGATATAGGATATTGTCCCAATAGATGCTCATTTGGAAATGGGCCACTTGCAATTTCAAGTGTGCAGAGCTGTGCAAGATTAAAAGTACTGGCAGTGTAATTTCCACCTTGTGTCCCAGGCTCTGTGGATTTGTAGCTCATCCAGGCTGTCCATCTGGGGAGCAAACAGCATGTACTCCTTGATGAGAAACTCTGGCCAACCGACCAGCTGTGAAAAAAATAGATTACTCTTGTCATTTTTTTCTCCTAGGTAATTTGCTGGGAGTAAAAATATAATTTCTTAGAAGGTGTGCGGTTAAAAGCAAATTCTAGCGATGTGCCTGATTTGTATTTAAAACTTCACTGAACGTTTATTTGTTAAATTTAATTTTTCAATAATATCCTGGCTGTGATAATATTTCCTAACTCACAGGAAATAGAAAGGTTGGTTTCTGGTATCTGGACACTAGAGAGACACAGGAAGGAGGGTGTAGAGGAGGAAAAAGAGAAGTACTCAGCTGGCAGGCTAAGCTGAGCACAAAGAAATACACCATTGCTCTCCCTATAGGTAAAGGAGATATTATGATGGAATTAAGTCACTGTTGGGAAAATAGATCTTCCTATTGACCCCAGGAAGCTAAACTGCAAACTGCATCTTTTTAATCCCCTGACATGTATCTTCATCCTTATGAGAATTCAGACGGTCATGCTAGATACATAATCAGGGTAATTCTGGATGAATTGAGCTGAAGAGCTGAGAGAAGGACTGTTAATAACTGTCTGAATTGTGAAGCAGTATGTAACATCTATAGGTTTAATATGTTCACCAGGCTCTGTGTTTTCAGCAAGCCAAAAGGAATGGAAGAAATGTGCCAAGTAAAATTAAGCTGTTCAGTTTGCAACCAGTGGAGAGTTAATGATATAATTTAAAATTAAAGAATTTGCAATAACACTTCTGCACAGTGAGTTACAAAATATTTAGATCAGTGAGTGCTACACAGTAACCTTCTGTCTGGAATTTCAGTGTTAAAGTGCTATACCTCATACACTCTATGGTCCTGACCCTTAAACTGTTTATTTTAAAAATACAACTCCAGCCCAGGTGCGGTGACTCATGCCTGTAATCCCACCACTTTGGGAGGCCAAGGCAGGCAGATCACGAGGTCAAGAGAGCGAGACCATCTTGGCCATAATGGTCTCTACTAAAAATACAAAAATTGGCTGGGCATGGTGGCACGCGTCTGTAGTCCCAGCTACTCAGGAGGCTGAGGCAGGAGAATCGCTTGAACCGGGAGGTGGAAGTTGCAGTGAGCCGAGATCGTACCACTGCACTCCAGCCTGGTGACAAAGCAAGACTCCGTCTTCTCAAAAAAAAAAAAAAACTCCAAACAAGTGTTAGCATTTTTTGAAAACTGATGTACTGTTACACATTATTATAGTGTTACATATGATTTATTTTGATATTGGATATAGTTAACTATTATTAGTATATATGTATAAGTATATAAGTACATGTATAAGTATATAAGTACATATATAAGTATACATACACACAAGACAAAGGACTTATGTATAGAATACATCAGGATTCCTACAATTTAATAAGGAAGGATTCTTACAATTCAATTAAAAAAAAAAAAAAAAAAGCCAAACAGCCAGGCACAGTGGCTCACATCTATAATCCAAACATTTTCAGAGACCAGGGTAGGTGGATGACTTGAGCCCAGGATTTTGGGACCAGCCTGGGTAGCATGGTGAAACTCCAAAAAAAACTTCCAAAAAAAAAAAAAATTAGCAGGGTATGGTGCCATGCGCCTGTAGCCACCGCTACTTGGAAGGCTGAGGTGGGAAGATCAATTGAGCCCAGGAGGTTGAGGCTGCAGTGAGTCACGATCACACCACTGCAGTCCAGCCTGGGCAACAGAGCAAGATCCTCTCAAAAAAAAAAAAAAAAAAGAAAGGAAAAGAAACAGAAGAAAAGCCAAAGAAACCAATAAAAAGAATAGGCAAAGGTTTGAACAGAATCTGTACAAAAAAAAGACATGCTTATAGGTAATAAGAACATGAAGAGGTTTTTAACATCATGAGTTATCAGGGAAATGCACATTAACACCATAATGAGATACCACTCCACATCTGTTAGAATGACCAAAATTTAAAAGCCTGACAATAGCAAGTGTTGATGAGGATATGAAGTAATGGGAACTCTCCAACACTGCTGGTGGAAAAATAAAATAGGTCGGTCATCTTGGAAAACAGTTTGATCCTCTCTTATAAAGTTGAACATTCTCTTACTATATGATCCAGCCATTCCACTCCTAGAAATATGTGTCTCAGTCTTCTTGTGCTGCTACAACAAAACACCACACACTGGGTAATTTATAAAGAACAGAAATGTATCAGAGTTCTGGAGGCTGGGAAGTCCAAGATAGAAAAACCAGCAAGTTTGTTGTTGGGTGTGGGCTGTTCTCTGCTTCCAACATGATGCTTTGTGCTGTATTCTCTGGAGGGGACAAAAATTGTGTCCTCACATGGCAGAAAGGACAGAAGGACTAAAAAAATGCTCCTTTCAACCTCAATCCCTTTTATAAGGGTGCTAATTCCATGCATTAGTGTAGAACACTCATGACTTAATAACCTCTCAAAGTCTGCACCTTGTAATACTGTTGCATTGGAGATTCACTGCCAACATGAATTGGGAGGTAACACCATCATTCAAGCCACAGAAGTATTTATCCTGAATGAAAGACAAATGAAAACAGATGTCCACACAAAGACTTGCAGATGGATGTTCACAACAACTTTATTTATAATAGTCAAAAATTAGAAACTGCCCAAATGTCCATCACCAGGTGAGTAGCTAATTAAATTGAGGTATATTCTTTCAATGGAATGTTATTCAGCAATAAAAAGGAAAAAAACTCCTGACAGACACAACAACATGTAAAACATTATGTTGAGCAACAGAAGCCGGACACCAAAGGAAAGAGTATAATTCCATTTTTACAAAAGTCTGGAAAAGACAAATCTAATCATCAGTGACAGAAAGAAGATCAGTGGTTGCCTGGAGTCAGGGATGAGGGCTGATTATTGACTAAGAAGGGCACAAGGAATTTACTGGGTAATTATAATTTTCTGTATCTTGATAATAGTGGCAGTTACAGATTATATAAATCTATGAAAACTCATCAGTGTAGATTTCATTATGTATCAATGTATACCTCAATAAATGAGACTAAATTAAAAAAATCAAAACCAGCATTAAAGTCTTTTTAATGATTATCAAGCTTCTCTCTAACCTCATTGTCTTTCTTTCACCATCTTCTCCAGCAAACTTCCCGTATTAGCCTTCTTGATAGCCTTGAACATGCCAGATACACTAAAACCTTGCACAATGGCCATTCCTTCTGCCTACAAAACTATCATCTCACATGCCCAATCAGCTCACTTTCTCATTCCCTTCTATTCTTAAGAGTCATTTTCTCTGTGAGGGCTTACTCTGCCCACCTTGCTTAAATTTTAACCCCCCAACATTGCCCATAACCTTACCCTATTTTATTTTTCTATATAAACTTTATCATCTTCTTATATACTCAATATTTTACTTACTTATTTTATTTAGTATTTTTAACCTCTCAATATAAACGCCATGAGTTAGGGATTACATCTGTTTTGTTCATTGCTGAACCCCTAGTACATTTGACACTTTATAGGCACTTGACATGTGTTTGTTGAATAAATAAATAATGCATAAGAGGAATAAAATCAACTATGTAGTTGTAATACTAAATATGAGAGAACTGCATTCTCATATGAAAAAAGAGACTATAATAATAAGGTAGAGAGCAAAACCCTGAAACATTTACCTAACTAAAATAAAAAAATAAAGGTTAAAAATCACTTTATACTAGACCAATGCAGACACACAAAGGCAAAAGCAGCAGCAGCAATGTTAGTATTAGCAAGGCTATGATTTGGCTGTGTCCCCACACAAATCTCATCTTGAATTGTAGCTCCCATCATCCCCAGGTGTCATGGGAGGGACTCAGTGGGAGGTAACTGAATCATGGGGGCAGGTTTTTCTCGTGCTGTTCTCATGACAGTGAAAGGGTCTCACAAGATCTGATGGTTTTATAAAAGGCAGCTCCCCTGCACATGCCCTCTTGCCTGCTGCCAAGTAAGACGTGCCTTTGTTCCTCCATTGCCTTCCACCATGATTGTGAGGCCTCCCTAACCATGTGGAACTGAGTCCATTAAACTTCTTTTTCCTTATAAATTACCCAGTCTCAGGTATGTCTTTATTAGCAGCACAAGAACAAACTAATGTAGTAAGTTGGTACCAGGTAGTGGGGCATAGCTGTAAAGATATCTGAAAATGTGGAAGCAACTTTGGAATTGGGTAACAGGAAGAGGTTGGAACCTTTTAGAGGGCTAAGAAGAAGACAGGAAGATGTGGAAAAAATAGGGACTTCCTAGAGACTTGTTGAATGGCTTTGACCAACATGCTGACAGTGACGATAAACTCCAGGCTGAGGTGGCCTCAAATGGAGATGAGCAACTTGTTGTGAACTGGACCAAAGGAGACTCTTGTTATGCTTTAGCAAAGAGGGTGGCAGAATTTTTCCCTTGCCCTAGAGATCTGCAAAACTTTGAACTTGAGAAAGATGATTTAGGGTATCTGGTGGAAGAAATTTCTAAGCAACAAAGCATTCAAGTGCAAGCAGAGCATAAAAGTTTGGAAAATTTGCTGCCTGACAATGCAGTAGAAAAGAAAAACCCATTTTCTGGGGAGAAATTCAAGCCTGCTGCAGAAATTTTCATAAGTAACAAGCCACCAAATGTTAATCACCAAGACAATGGGGAAAATGTCTCCAGGGCATGTCAGGGACCTTTGGGGCAGCCCTTTCCATCACAGGCCTAGTGGCCCAGGAGGAAAAAATGGTTTCCTGGGCTGGGCCCAGGCACCCCTGCTGCTGTGTGTAGCCTAGGAACTTGGTGTCCTGCATCCCAGCTACCCCAGCCATGGCTAAAAGGGGCCAAGATATGGCTCAGGCTGTGGCTTCAGAGGGTGCAAGCCCCAAGCCTTGGCAGCTTCCACATGGTGTTGAGCCTGCAGGTGCACAGAAGTCAAGAATTGAGGTTTGGGAACCTCTGCCTGGATTTCAGAGGATGTATGGAAATGCCTAGATGTCCAGGCAAAAGTTTGCTGTAGAATTGGGGTCCTCATGGAGAACCTCTGCTAAGGCACTGTGGAAGGGAAACATGGGGTTGGGGCCCCCACACAGAGTCCCTACTAGGGCACCACTGAGTGGAACTGTGAGAAGTGGGCCACCATCCTCCAGACTCCAGAATGGTAGATCCACTGACAGTTTGCACTGGGCACCTGGAAAAGCCCCAAGCACTGAATGCCAGCCTGTGAAAGCAGCGAGGAAGGGGGCTGTATCCTCAGAACCACAGAGGCAGAGCTGCCCAAGGCCATGGGAGCCCACTTCTTGCATCAGTATTACCTGGATGTGAGACATGGAGTCAAAGGAGATGATTTTGGAGCTTTAAGATTTGAGTGCTCTGTTGGATTTTAGATTTGCATGATGCTTGTAGCCTCTTTGTTTTGGCCAATTTCTCTCATTCAAAATGGCTGTGTTTACCCAATTCCTATACCCCCATTGTATCTAGGAAGTAACTAACTTGCTTTTTTTATTTTATAGGCACATAGGCGGAACAGACTTGCCTTGTCTTAGATGAGACTTTGGACATGGAATTTTGAGTTAATTCTGAAATAGGTTAAGACTGAGGGACTGCTGGGAAGACAAGATTGGTTTTAAAATTTGAGGACATGAGATTTGGGAGGGGCTGGGGTGGAATAATATGGTTTGGCTGTGTCTCCACCCAAATCTCATCTGAAATTGTAGTTCCCATAATCCCCATGTGTTGTGTGAGGTACCCAGTGAGAGGTAATTGAATCATGAGAGTGGTTTTTTCTGTGCTGCTCTAATGATAGTGAATAAGTCTCATGAGATATGATGGTTTCATAAAGGGCAGTTCCCCTGCACATGTCCTCTTCCCTGCTGCCATGTAAGATGTGCCTTTGCTCCTTCTTCATCTTCTGCCATAATTGTGAGGCCTCCCCAGCCATGTGGAACTGAGTCCATTAAACTTCTTATTTTAAATAAATTACACAGTCTCAGGTATGTCTTTGTTAGCAGCATGGGAGCAGACTTAATATAGAGACTCAATCTAATATAGGGGATATCATATAATTATTAAAAGTATAATTTATGAAGAGTCTCTAGCAGTTATAAATCAGTAGTCATCAAAAAACAAAGCACCTAAAATATAAAGCAAAAATATTACAAATAAAGTAGAGCTTGATGAACAAGAAAAACAGTGAAAAACTTTTTAGAGTTGAGTAGACGTAGTTATATGCAAAAAATAAGTATAAACATGGGGGAATTGAATTAAAAAATAAATTTGATCATATATTTCTTTCTCAGTGGAATACTGTAACTTCCTTAAAATGTAAACTCCATGAGGTGAGGTATATGTTTGTGCTCTTCACTGCTATATCACCAGCACTTTGAAAAGAGCCTGGCATGGTCCGAGCATGGTGGCTCACGCCTGTAATCCCAGCACTTTGGGAGGCTGAGGCGGGCAGATCACAAGGTCAGGAGATTGAGACTATCTTGGCTAACATGGTGAAACCCCGTTTCTCCTAAAAATACAAAAATAATTAGCTAGGCGTGGTGGCGGGCACCTGTAGTCCCAGCTACTCGGGAGGCTGAGGCAGAAGAATGGCATGAACCCGGGAGGTAGAGCTTGCAGTGAGCTGAGATCATGCCACTGTACTCCAGCCTGGACAACAGAGCGAGACTCTGTCAAAATAAAAGAAAGAAAAAGAAAAGAGCCTGGCATGGAGTTGAGTTCAAAGAACATTTGTTGAATGAATATTTTCATTCATAAAATCTGACTCCATACTTGATTTTCAAACCTTTTAAGAAAATATTTTTTTAACAAATGTTTTAAAGTAGAGCATATATAAGCCACTTACTCTGATCATTACCCAATAATACTGAAAATGAATTATGAAGCAGAGAGTAAAGTTATATTCAATATTTGGAGATTAAGAAGCACATACCTATATAATGCCTTGTGTCAAAGAATAAATCAAAAGTGAGATTAAAAGTTATCTAGATAACAAGGCTGGAACACCTATAGCCAAAAATCCACTGGACACAGTAAAAGGAATACATATAGCATTAAATGCCTTCATTTGAAGCTATAAAATTATATTATAACAAAATATAAATTATCAAAACTATCATAAGATAAAGTAAAAAATTTAAATTAACTACTACACAAAATAGTATATTTATTATTAAAAGGATATTTTAAAAGTTACCAGGACTAGAGGGATTGACAGCTAAATTCAGCTAGATAAAGAAGAGTTTGTTCTAGTGTGATGTAAATTATCACAATTCATAGAATAAAAAAATTTCATCAATTCATATTTTAAAACAACTGAGCATGATTCCAAATCAAAAACAACAGAGAATTGTAGAGTAATACAATTTATGAATAAGGATTAAAATTGGTAAATAACATATTAGCAATGAAATTCAATGATTAACCAAAAGATATTAATTCCATATAATCAACTAAGGCATATTCCAGGAATGCAACATATCATTAAACAAAGGGGAAAAAACATATGATTATATCAATATTTGCAAGCATTTGATAAAATAAGGCAGTCATCACTGACATGAAAGCTACATACAAATAGAATGCAAACCAATGCCTTAAGTATAATAAAGATGATTTACCAATGACTGAAAAATATCCTAAATTATGAAACACTAAATGCATTTTAATTAAAGTTGGGAACTAGACTGAGATACTTGTTATCATCTTTAGTGTTTAATAGTAATGCTGGAGTTTGAGAGAATACAACAGAGCAAGAAAATAAAATAATAGGTAGGAATATTAGAAAACAAGAAATAATATGTTTTACTTATAGGATTATGCCTTGAAAATCCAAGAGACTCTACTAAACTACTCATTGAAAGTAATGAGAGAATTTAGTAAAGACTTAGATACCATATAAATACAAAAAAGTCAATATCTTTCTGAACAAATGGACAAAACTATTATATTATTGAATGAGAAGACTTAAAAAACAAAAGACTGCCACAATAAATATACAAATTCAATGCAATTAAAACTGAGATGAGATACTTTTAAGAAATAGATCCATTCATCTTAAAACTTAGACCTAAGGGGAAAATATCCCCAGAATTAACTAAGAAAAATATGAAGAAGAACAATGAAGGATGACTTGTCTTACTAGATGTTGCAACTTACTTCACTTCTACCATCATCAAAATCATATCATAATGACACTAGAATATATACTGGGATATTAGTGTAACAAATAGAGACTCCAGAGCCAGGTCCCTATAAGTCCTCTAAATATAAAGATTAAACACACACACACACACACACAATATTATATATAAAATATGATGGGTATAAATATAGATCTACAGATATATTATATATAGAGATACATTAGAAATTTTATTTCAATTCAGCTAGGAAAGGACGGATGGTTTAAATGGTACAGACGAAATTGACTATCCATCTGAAACAAAATACAGGTGGAATTTTAGATAAAGACTAAAATATAAAAAATAAAACTCATAAATCTTGGGGTCTTCCTATATAATCTAGAAGGTGTGGAAGACTTTTATATTAAAGACAGAAACCCAGATGTAAAAGAAAAGATGAACCCAAACTATAGAGAAATAGTTTCTCTGCAAATATTTGTATGGAAGAAACAAAATACACAAAAATATAGTCACAAGAATGTTTACAATAGCACTGTTTGAGGTAGCAAAGTACTAGAAAGTAATGGTGCCTTTCAATAACGGATTAAATAAACTATGGTCAAGCCACACTAAGGACTATCACACCTCTATTAAAAAGCATGAATTTGAATTAAACCAATATACTTAGAGGAATGCCCATGACTGCTGTTAAATAAACCTTAAAAGAATACAGAAAGTATACTTAAT
Organism: Papio anubis; assembly: GCF_008728515.1. Classification (NCBI taxonomy): domain Eukaryota; kingdom Metazoa; phylum Chordata; class Mammalia; order Primates; family Cercopithecidae; genus Papio; species Papio anubis. The sequence goes on from NC_044977.1 coordinate 81,026,594, forward strand.
AATATAATTCTATTTTTATCAATGACCTAGAAACCATGTTTGTATGTGACTATATAATTAGGTGCCCATTGAGAACATGAGAGGATATATATCATGTTGTTAGCTTGGGTTCCCTGGGTGGGAAGGTTAGTGATGAGAAACAAGAAGGTGGGGGGGGGGAGGCGGAGGAAGAAGCCAAGCATAAAAAGAAAATACTACATTTTAAAGCAAAATACTACATTCTTAAAGTGCACAGCGTGTGATCCCATTTATGTATATGTGGGGTAATATGGTTGGCTATGTCCCACCTAAAGCTCATCTTGAATTGTGATCCTCATAATCCTCATATGTCATGGGAGGGACCCAGTGGGAGGTAATTGAATCATGGGGGCGGTTTCTCCCATGCTGTTCTCATGACAGTGAGTTCTCACGAGACCTTATGGTTTTAGAAGTGTCTGGCATTTCCCCTGCTAGCACTTATTCTGTGTCCTGCCACCCTGTGAAGAAGGTGGCTTCTGCCATGATTGTAAGTTTCCTGAGGCCTATCCAGTCATGTGGAACTGTGAGTTAATTAAACCTCTTTTCTTTATTAATTACCCAGTCTCAGGTATTTCTTCATAGCAGCATGAGAATGGACTAATACATGGGGTTATGTGTATGTCTTCGTGTACTGTGTATGTGTGTGTGACAGAAAAAAAGGAAATGTGAGAGAAATGATTCACTATTTTCCACTGGAAAATGGTTTTTTTGTTTTGTTTTGTTTCTTTATTTTACTTTAAGTTCTAGGGTACGTGTGCACAACATGCAGGTTTGTTACATATGTATACATGAGCCATGTTGGTGTGCTGCACCCATTAACTTGTCATTTACATTAGGTATATCTCCTAATGCTATCCTTCCCCACCCCTCCCCACAATAGGACCCAGTGTGTGATATTCCCCTTCCTGTGTCCACGTGATCTCATTGTTCAATTCCCACCTATGAGTGAGAACATGTGGTGTTTGGTTTTCTGTTCTTGTGATTGTTTGCTGAGAATGATGGTTTCCAGCTGCATCCATGTCCCTACAAAGGACATGAACTCATCTTTGTTATGGCTGCATAGTATTCCATGGTGTATATGTGCCACATTTTCTTAATCCAGTCTGTCACTGATGGACATTTGGTTTGATTCCAAGTCTTTACTATTGTGAATAGTGCCACAATAAACATACATGTGCATGTGTCTTTATAGCAGCATGACTTATAATCCTTTGGGTATATCCCCAGTAATGGGATGCCTGGAAAACCCTAGAAGAAAACCTAGGTAATACCATTTAGGACATAGGCATGGGCAAGGACTTCATGACTAAAACACCAAAAGCAATAGCAACAAAAGCCAAAATTGACAAATGGGATCTAATTAAACTAAAGAGCTTCTGCACAGCAAAAGAAACTAACATCAGAGTGAACAGGCAACCTACAGAAGGGGAGAAAATTTTTGCAATCTACTCATCTGACAAAGTGCTAATATCCAGAACCTATAAAGAACTCAATCAAATTTACAAGAAAAGAACAAACAACCCCATCAAAACGTGGGCAAAGGATATGAACAGACACTTCTCAAAAGAAGACATTCATACAGCCAACAGACACATGAAAAAATGCTCATCATCACTCACCATCAGAGAAATGCAAATCAAAACCACAATGAGATACCATCTCACACCAGTTAGAATGGCAATCATTAAAAAATCAGGAAACAATAGGTGCTGGAGAAGATGTGGAGAAATAGGAACACTTTTACACTATTGGTGGGACTGTAAACTAGTTCAACCATTGTGGAAGACAGTATGGCGATTCCTCAAGGATCTATAACTAGAAAATAGTTTTTTAAACTATCTTTAAATTATTTAGTTCTTTTATGCTCAAATGAGTTCTCAAAATGTTCAGAGGATGAAAATAGATACAAAATTCTTAAGAAGTATTTTAACACCTTTCAGAAATTTAAATTCACACCACAAGAAAGAGGAAACACTTGTTTCCAGAAACCTCCTTATGATTGAAATGGCACCACCACCTGTATAAAGACTGATAAAAATGACAGAACAATGTACATAGAACATAAGTAACTTGAGTCAAATCTCTTACTTTTATACTGTCCTTACTAGATTCCTATATCAGAGTGAGAATTGTGAAAACAGTATTTCATTTAAAAAGAAATGAGTAAGTTTAAATTATCTATTTCATCAGGAGACCTCAAAACCAAAGATCTAAAATAGCCAAGAAATATGAAGAAAGCACAGAGTTTTTCCACATTCAAAGACCCATTAAATAGAAGAAAGTTCCATTTTATCTCTAAAGACTGTAAATAATTTCCACAGGGATAGCAAAAACTACTCATTCTCATATACAGTATTAGTTTCCTGTGGCTTCTGTAACAAACTACTAGAAACTTGGTGGCCTAAAACAATAGATATTTATTTTCTCACAGTTCTAGAGGCCAGATATCTAAAATCAATATCACTGTTCCAAAACCAAGGTTTTTGTCAGGGACAAAGTATCTCTAGGGAGAGAACTCAGCTCTAGGGAGAACTCATGTTTTTCCTTTTCCAGCTTCTGGTGGTTGCCAGCATTCCTTTGTTTGTGGCCACATTACTCCAGTCTCTGTCTCTATGGTCATATTGCCTTCTCTTCTTCTAACTGTTTGCATTTCCATCTGCCTCTCACTTGTGATTGCATTTAGGACCCACCTAGACAATCCGGGCCAATCTCTCCATCTCAGGATCATTAATTTAATCACATCTGCAAAGACCTTTTTTCCAAATAAGGTAACATTTATAGGTTTCAAAGATTAGGACCTGACAACTTTGGGGGCCATTATTTAGTTTACTGTATACACTGTGTAAGAATACATTAGTACAGTCTTTATGGGGTTGATTTGCTACATTGTACTTTAATCTTTAAAAATGTATATATCTTTCATAAAGCAATACAACTCCTAGGAATTTACTCCAATAAAATAATTCATTCAATTAATAGTTTATGTATCATCATGTGAACATGAATGTTTCTCAATTATTATGACTGACAAAATTTACAGATTCAATATGCCAAATAAATACCAAGAAGCATGAAAGTGAAGCCCATGACAAGGCACATTGTTGTCAACCTGTAGAAAGCTAAAGTTAAAATGCATATGTTACAAGCAACAAGAGAAAAGGCATATTATAGAAAGAGAAACAATGAATGATATGATTAACAACTGACAACTCATCAGAAACCATATAGGTCAGCAGACAGGTGGAACAATAATTTGAAGTGATGTAAAAGAAATTTTTTTTTTTTTAGATGGAGTCCCACTCTGTCACCCATGCTAGAGTGCAATGGCGCAATCTCAGCTCACTGCAACCTCCACCTCCTGGGTTCACACCGTTCTCCCACCTCAGCCTCCCAAGTAGCTGGGACTACAGGCATCCGCCACCACACTCAACTAATTTTGTTTTTGTATTTTTCATAGAGATGGGGTTTCACCATGCTAACCAGGATGGTCTCGATCTCCTGACCTCGTGATCTGCCCGCTCGGCCTCCCAGAGTGCTGGGATTACAGGCGTGAGCCACTACGCCTGGCCAAGAAAAAATTTTTTAAACCTGCCAGGACAGGATTCTATATTCAGCAAAAATATACAAAAATGAAGGTGATTGTTCATAAGATTCTCCTATGATCTATTTTATTTATGAGATCAGTTGTAATGCCTCCTGTTTCATGTCTAACTTTATTTACTTGAGTTCTCTCTCTCTCTCTCTCCTTTTTTTTAGTAAGTCTAGCTAAGGATTTATCAATTTTGTTTATCTTTTTGAAAAACTAACTCTCAGTTTTGTTGATTTTTTTTTCTGTTGATTTTCTATTCTCTATTTTATTTACTTCTGCTCTATTATTTGTTAGTTCCGTCCTTCTGCTAATTTTGGCCTTAGTTTGTTCTTTTCCTAGTTCCTTGAGGTATAAAGTTAGGTTATATATAGGATATCTTTGACATCTTTCTTCTTTCTTGAGACAGTCTCGCTCTTGTTGCCCAGGCTGGAGTGCAATGGTGCAATCTTGGCTTACTGCAACCTCTACCTCCCAGTTGAAATGATTCTCTTGCCTCAGTCTCCCAAGTAGCTGGGACTACAGATGTGTGCCACAACAACCAGCTAATTTTTTTGTATTTTTAGTAGAGACAGGGTTTCACCATGTTATCCAGGCTGGTCTCAAACTCCAGACCTTAGGCAATCTGCCCGCCTCAGCCTGCCAAAGTGCTGGGATTACAGGCACGAGTCACTGTGCCCAGCCCTCTTCTTTCTTAATTTGGTGTTTTTAATCTATAAACTTCCTTCTGAATATTGCTCTTGTTGCCCCTCCCAGTAAAGCGGCATCATTGTCTGGGGTAAATACCCTGGGTTCCTCTTCTTGCACCAAGAGGATTAAGGACATAAACACATGTGGGTGGGTTAAGGAGCAGAAAGTTTAATAAGTAGAAGAAAGGAGAGAGGAAAGCAACTCTCTTTCTCTTTGTGAGAGAGAGGTGTCTGAAAAGGGAAAAGCAGTGGACCACATCAGATTTTATAGGCAGGCTTGAGGAGGTGGTGTCTGATTTACATAGGGCCCACAGATTGGTTTGACTAGGTGTGATGATTACATAGTGAGCAAGGAAGGCTGGTCACCCCACCCTAATCTTATTAGGTAAATGGGCTTTCTACTTGGCCCGCTGCCATCTTGTCTGCTCCTTACTGTACATGTGGCTGGCAAAGTCGAGAGAAGATGGAGCCACCATGTTCCCAGGTAGTTTCTTCCTATTGGCACAACTGCTGACATTTGCCTGTGCAAGCTTCTAGCTTGCTTGACTATATCTGCAGATCAACTTTACAGGCTGCTGTTTGTTAGAAAAGAAAATTATTTGGGGACTCTTTTTCATTAAAAGGAAAACCTTACCGTAGACTCCCTCACTATTGGCCTAAATAATTTCTTCTTAACTCCTCTATCAATAGGTTTTGGTATGTTGTATTTTTATTTTCATTAGCCTCATGGTATTTTCCAATTTCCCTTTGGATTTCTTTTTTGACCCAATTGTTTTTCAAGAGTGTTTTCTTTAATTTCCACGTTTGTAAATTTTCCAACTTTCTTTCTATCGTTGATTTCTAGTTTCATTCTATTGTGATTGGAAAAATTACATGCCAACAAATTCTAGAAGAAATGGATAAATTCCCAGAAACATAAAATTTACCAAAACTGAAGTACAAAGAAATAGAAAACTTGAGCAGACAAATAATGAACAAGGAGATTGAGTCAACAATCAAGAACCTCCCGACAAAGAAAAGCTCAGGACCAGGTGACTTCGCTGGCAAATTCTGCTAAACATTTAAAGAAAAAAATAGTACTAATTCTTCTTAAAGTCTTCCAAAAAAGTGAAGAGAAAATACTTCCAAACTTACTTTATGAGGCAAGCATTACCCTGTTGATACAAAGCCTCCAGACAAAGACACTACAAGAAAAGAAAACTACAGGCCAATATTTCTGATGAACACAGATACAAAAATCTTCAACAAAATATTAGCACATTGAAAGGATCATCCACCACAACCAAGTGAGATTTATCCCTCGGATGCAAGAATGGTTCAATATATGCAAATCAACTAATGTTATATACCAAATGAACAGAATGAAGCATAAAAACCACAAGATCACCTCGGTAGATACAGAAAAAGCATTTGATAAAATTCAACACATTTTCATGATTAAAAAACACTTGGGACAGACTAAATGTAGAAGGAACTTACCTCAATATAATAAAGACTGTATATGAAAAGCCCATAGCTAACAACTTAATGATGAAAAAACTGAAAACTTTTCCTGTAAGACCAGGTACAACACAAAGATTCCCATTCTGCAATTCTATTCAACATATTACTGGAAGTTCTGGCCAGAGCAATTAGGCAAGAAAAAGAAAGACAAAGATAAGAAAATAGAAAAAACAAAGGTAAAATTATCTTTGTTTGCAGATGGCAATGTCTTATTTGTACAAAATCTTTAAAGATCTAAGAAAAAAAACTGTTAGAACTAATAAATGATTCAGTTAAATTGCAGGATACAAAATCACACAAAACCAGTTGTGTATCTATGTACTAACAACAAAGAATCCTAAAAGGAAATTAAGAAAACAACCTCATTTATAATAGCATCAAGAAGAATACAATACTTAGGGATAAATGTAACCAAGGAAATGAAAAACTTTTATACTGGAAATTTTAAAATATCAATAAAAGAAATTAAAGAAAACACAAGTAAATGGAAACACATCTCATGTTCATGGATTGGAAGACTTAATATTGTTAAGATGTCCATATTACCTAAAGTTACCTACAGATTGAATGTTATCCCCATCAAAATTCCAATGGCATTTTTTAATAAAAATAGAGAAATAAACAATAAAATTCATATGGAATCAAAAAAGTCCTGAACTTAAAAAAGCAACCTTGAGCAAAAGAACAAAGATGAAAGCAATACTCTACCTAATTTCAAAATATACTAAAAAGATATATAATAGTTATTAAAACAGCATTGTAGTGGCATAAGGACAAACAGACTAGCGGAATAGGGAGCCCACAATCAAAGCCACATGTATCAGTTCATTCTCGCATTGCTGTAAAGAAATACCTAACACAGGGGAATTTCTAAGAAAAGAGGTTTAATTTGCTCTAGTTACACAGGCTCTACAGGAAGTATGGTAGCATCTGCTTCTGGGGAAGCTTCAGGGAGCTTCTACTAAGAGCAGAAGGCAAAGCCAGAGCAGGCATCTTCACATGGTCAGAGCAGGAGGAAGAAAGAGTGGGGAGGTGATACACACTTTTAAACAGCCAGATCTCATGATCACTCACTCACTGTCACAAGAACAGCACTGAGGGGTTGGTGCTAAACCATTTATGAGAAACAGCCCCCATGATCCAATCACCTCCCACCAGGCCCCACCTCCAACACTGGGGATTACAATTGAACATGAGATTTGGGTGGGAGCACAGATCCAAATCATATCACCATGTACACACAGTCTTTGACAAAGATGCCAAGAACACACAACGAGGAAAAATAGACTCTTCAACAAATAGTGTCAGAAACACTGGATATCCATATGCAATATAATAAAATTGGTCTCCTATCTTTTCTTCCACCATACACAAAAATCAATACAAAATGGATTTGAAACTTAAGACCCCAAACTAGAGGAGGGTGTTCCAAGACGGCCAAATAGGAACAGCTCCGGTCTGCAGCTCCCAGCAGGATAGACACAGAAGATGGGTGATTTCTGCATTTCCAGCTGAGGTACCTGGTTCATCTCATTGGGACTAGTTGGACAGTGGTTGCAGCCCAGGGAGGGTGAGCCAAAGCAGGGCGGGACATTGCCTCACCTGGGAAGCATAAGGGGTTGGGGGATTTCCCTTTCCTAGCCAAGGGAAGCTGTGACAGACTACCTGGAAAAATGGGACACTCCCACTCAAACACTGTGCTATTCCTAAGGTCTTAGCAACTGGCAGATAAGGTGATTCTCTCCTGTGCCTGGCTTGGTAGCTCCCATGCCCACTGAGCCTTGCTCACTGCTAGCACAGCAGTCTGAGATCTGTGTGCAAGACGGCAGCCTGGCTGGGGGAGGTAGGTCTGCCATTGCTGAGGCTTGAGTAGGTAAACAAAGCGACTGGGAAGCTCGAAATGGGCAGAGCCCACCACAGCTCAACAAGGCCTACTGCCTCTAGAGTCCACCTCTATGGGCAGGGCACAGCTGAACAAAAGGCAGCAGACAACGTCCTTTTCTGCAGACTTAAACGTCCCTGTCTGACAGCTCTGAAGAGAGCAGTGGTTCTCCTGGCACGATGTTGGAGCTCTGAGAATGGACAGATTGCCTCCTCAAGTGGGTCCCTGACCCCCGTGTAGCCTAACTGGGAGACACCTCCCAGAAGGGGCCAACAGACACCTCATATAGGAGGCTGCCCCTCTGGGACGAAGCTTCCAGAGGAAATATCAGGCAGCAATATTTGCTGTTATGCAGCCTCTCCTGGTGATACTCAGGCAAAGAGTGTCTGGAGTGGAACTCCAGCAAACTCCAACAGACCTGCAGCTGAGGGAACTGACTGTTAGAAGGAAAACTAACAAACAGAAAGGAATAGCATCAACATCAACAAAAAGGTCATCTACACCAAATCGGTAGGCCACCAACAGCAAAGATCAAAGGTAGACAAAATCACAAAGATGGGGAGAAACCAGAGCAGAAAAGCTGAAAATTCCAAAAATCAAAGCGCCTCTTCTCCAGAGGATTGCTGCTCCTTGCCAGCAACGGAACAAAGCTGGACAGACAATAACTTTGATGAGTTGACAGAAGTAGGCTTCAGAAGGTTGGTAATAACAAACTTCTCCAAGCTAAAGGAGGATGTTCAAACCCATCTCAAGGAAGCTAAAAACCTTTAAAAAAGATTAGACGGATGGCTAACTACAATAAACAGTGTAGAGAAGACCTTAAATGACCTGATGGAGCTGAAAACCATGGCACAAGAACTTCGTGATGCATGCACAAGCTTCAATAGCCGATTTGCTCAAATGGAAGAAAGGGTATCAGTGATTGAAGATCAAATCAATGAAATAAAGCAAGAAAACAAGGTTAGAGAAAAAAGAGTAAAAAGAAATGAGCAAAGCCTCTAAGAAATATGGGACTATGTGAAAAGACCAAATCTACGTTTGATTGGTGTACCTGAAAGTGATGAGGAGAATGGAATTGAGTTGGAAAACACTCTTCAGGATATTATCCAGGAGAACTTCCCCAACATAGCAAGGCAGGCCAACATTCAAATTCAGGAAATACAGAGAATACCACAAAGATACTCCTCGAGAAGAGCAACCCCAAGACACATAATTGTCAGATTCACCAAGGTTGAAATAAAGCAAAAAGTGTTAAGGGCATCCAGAGAGAAAGGTCGAGTTACCCACAAAGGGAAGCCCATCAGACTAACAGCAAATCTCTCAGCAGAAACTCTACAAGCCAGAAGAGAGTGGGGCCAATATTCCAAATTCTTAAAGAAAGGAATTTTCAGCCCAGAATTCCATATCCAGCCAAACTAAGCTTCATAAGTGAAGGAGAAATAAAATTCCTTACAGACAAGCAAATGCTGAGAGATTTTGTCACCACAAGGCCCGCCTTACAAGAGCTCCAGAAGGAAACACTAAAGATGGAAAGAAACAACTGGTACCAGCCACTGCAAAAACAGACCAAATTGTAAAGACCATCAATGCTATGAAGAAATTGCATCAATTAACAGAAAAAATAACCAGTGAACATCATAATGACAAGATCAAATTACACATAACAATATTAACCTTAAATGTAAATGGGCTAAATGCCCCAATAAAGATACAGACTGGCAAATTGGATAAAGAGTCAAGACCCACCAGTGTTCTGTATTCAGGAGACCCACATCACATGCAAAGAGGCACATAGGCTCAGAATAAAGGGATGGAGGAAGATCTAACAAGCAAATGGAAAGCAAAAAAAAAAAAAAAAAAAAAAAAAGCAGGGGTTGTAATCCTAGTCTCTGATAAAACAGACTTTAAACCAACAAAGATCAAAAGAGACAAAGAAGGTCATTACATAAGGGTAAAGGGATCAATTCAACAAGAGCCAACTGTCCTAAATATATATGCACCCAATACAGGAGCACCCAGATTCATAAAGTAAGTCCTTAGAGACCTACAAAGAGACTTAGATTCCCACACAATAATAATGGGAGACTTTAACACCCCACTGTCAATATTAGACAGATCAACAATACAGAAGGTTAACAAGGATATCCAGGACCTGAACTCAGCTCTGGACCAAGCAGACCTAATAGACATCTACAGAACCCTTCACCGCAAATCAACAGAATATACATTCTTCTCAGCACCGCATCCAACTTATTCTAAAATTGACCACATAATTGGAAGTAAAGTACTCCTCAGCAAATGTAAAAGAACAGAAATCACAACAAACTGTCTCTCAGACCATAGTGCAATAAAATTAGAACTCAGGATTAAGAAAATCACTCAAAACTGCACAACTACATGGAAACTGAAACAACTTGCTCCTCAATGACTACTGGGTAAATAACAAAATGAAGACAGAAATAAAGATGTTCTTTGAAACCAATGACAACAAAGACATGATGTACCAGAATCTCTGGGACACATTTAAAGCAGTGTGTAGAGGGAAATTTATAGCACTAAATGCCCAGAGACAACGCTGGAAAGATCTAAAATCAACACCCTAACATCACAATTAAAAGAATTAGAGAAGCAAGAGCAAACAAATTCAAAAGCTAGCAGAAGGCAAGAAATAACTAAGATCAGAGCAGAACTGACAGATATACAGACATAAAAAAGCCCTTCAAAAAATCAATGACTCCAGGAGCTGGTTTTTTGAAAAGTTCAACAAAATTGATAGACCGCTAGCAAGATTAATAAAGAAGAAAAGAGAGAAGAATCAAATAGATGTAATAAAAAATGATAAAGGGGATATCACCACTGATCGCACAGAAATACAAACTACCATCAGAGATTACTATAAACACCTCTACGCAAATTAACTAGAAAATCTAGAAGAAATGGATAAATTCCGGGACACATACACCCTCCCAAGACTAAACCAGAAAGAAGTTGAATCTCTCAATAGAGCAATAACAGGCTATGAAATTGAGGCAACAATTAATAGCCTACAAACCAAAAAAAAGCCCAGGACCAGATGGATTCACAGCTGAATTCAACCAGAGGTACAAAGAGGAGCTGGTACCATTACTTCTGAAACTATTCCAATCAATAGAAAAAGAGGGACTCCTACCTAACTCATTTTATGAGGCCAACATCATCCTGATACCAAAGCCTGGCAGAGACACAACAAAAAATGAGAATTTTAGACCAATAACCTGATGAACATCGATGCTAAAATCCTCAATAAAATACAGGTAAACTGAATCCAGCAGCACATGAAAAAGCTTCTCCACCACGATCACGTTGGCTTCATCCCTAGGATGCAAGGCTGGTTCAACATACACAAATCAATAAACGCAATCCATCACATAAACAGAACCAATGACAAAAACCACATGATTATCTCAATAGATGCAGAAAAAGCCTTCAATGAAAGTCAACAGCCCTTCATGCTAAAAACTCTCAATAAACTAGGTATTGATGGAACGTATCTGAAAATAATAAGAGCTATTTATGACAACCCCACAGCCAATATCATACTGAATGGGGAAAAACTGAAAGCTTTCCCCTTGAAAACCAGCCCAAGACAGGGATGCCCTCTGTCACCACTCCTATTCAACATAGTGTTAGAAGTTCTGGCTAGGGCAATCAGGCAAGAGAAAGTAATAAAGGGTATTCGGTTAGGAAATGAGGATGTCAAATTGTCCCTGTTTGCAGATGACATGATTGTATATTTAGAAAACCCCATCATCTCAGCCCAAAATCCCCTTAAGCTGATAAGCAACTTCAGCAAAGTCTCAGGATACAAAATCAATGTGCAAAAATCACAAGCATTCCTATACACCATTAACAGACAGAGAGCCAAACCATGAGTGAACTCCCATTCACAATTGCTACAAAGAGAATAAAATACCTAGGAATCCAACTTACAAGGGATGTGAAGGATCTCTCCAAGGAAAACTACAAACCACTGCTCAAGGAAATAAAAGAGGACACAAACAAATGGAAGAATATTCCATGCTCATGGACAGGAAGAGTTAATATCATGAAAATGGCCATACTGCCCAAAGTAATTTATAGATTCAATGCCATTCCCATCAAGCTACCAATGACTTTCTTCACAGAATTGGAAAAAACTCCTTTAAAGTTCATATGGAACCTAAAAAGAGCCCACATTGCCAAGGCAATCCTAAGCAAAAAGAACAAAGTTGGAGGCATCACACTACCTGACCTCAAGCTATACTACAAGGCTACAGTAACCAAAACAGCATGGTACTGGTACTAAAACAGAGATATAGATCAATGGAACAGAACAGAGGCCTCAGAATAGCACCACTCATCTACAACCATCTGATCTTTGACAAACCTGACAAAAACAAGCAATAGTGAAAGGATTCCCTATTTAATAAATGGTGGTGGGAAACTGGCTAGCCATATGTAGAAAGCTGACACTAGATCCCTTCCTTACACCTTAAACAAAAATTAAGATGGATTAAAGACTTAAATGTTAGACCTAAAACCATAAAAACCCTAGAAGAAAACCTAGGCAATACCATTCAGGACATAGGCGTGGGCAAGGACTTCATGACTAAAACACCAAAAGCAATGGCAACAAAAGCCAAAATAGATAAATGGGATCTAATTAAACTAAAGAGCTTCTGCATGGCAAAAGAAACTACCATCAGAGTGAAAAGGCAATCTACAGAATGGGAGAAAATTTTTTGCAATCTATCCATCTGACAAAGGGCTAATATCCAGAATCTACAAAGAACTCAAACAAATTTACAAGAAAAAATACAAACAACCCCATCAAAAAGTGGGCAAAGGATATGAACAGACGCTTCTCAAAAGAAGACATCTATGCAGCCAACAGACACATGAAAAAATGCTCATTATCAGTGGTCCTCAGATAAATGCAAATCAAAACCACAATGAGACACCATCTCACGCCAGTCAGAATGGCAATCATTAAAACGTCAGGAAACAACAGATGCTGGAGAGGATGTGGAGAAATAGTATAACACTTTTGCACTGTTGGAGGGAGTATAAATTAGTTCAACTATTGTAGAAAACAGTGTGGCGATTCCTCAAGGATCTAGAATTAGAATTACCATTTGACCCAGCAATTCTATTACTGGGTATATACCCAAAGGATTACAAATCATGCTACTATAAAGACACATGAACATGTATGTTTATTAAGGCACTATTCACAATAGCAAAGACTTGGAACCAACCCAAATGTCCATCAATGATAGACTGGATTAAGAAAATGCAGCACATATACACTGTGGAATACTATGCAGCCATGAAAAAGGATGAGTTCATGTCCTTTGCAGGGACATGGATGAAGCTGGAAACCATCATTCTCAGCAAACTATCACAAGGCCAGAAAACCAAACACCACATGTTCTCACTCATAAGTGGGAACTGAACAATGAGATCACTTGGACACAGGGCAGGGAACATCACACACCGGGGCCTGTTGTGGGGTAGGGGGCTGGGGGAGGGATACCATTAAGAGAAATACCTAATGTAAATGATAAGTTGATGAGTGCAGCAAACCAACATGGCACATGTATACCTATGTATCAAACCTGCAGGTTGTGCACACGTACCCTAGAACTTAAAGTATAAAAAATTTTTTAAAAGACCCCAAACTGCAAAATTCCTAGAAGAAAACATAGGGAGAAAGCTACTTGACATTGGTGTTATGTGATGACACCGAAAGCATAGACACCAAAAACAAAAAATAGACATATGAAACTATGTCATTTGTACAGCAGAGGAAACAATAAACAGAATGAAAAGGCAACTTATGGAATGGAAAAAAAGATTTACAAACCATATATCTCATAATAGGTTAATATCTAAAATAACAAAGGGATAAACACAACTTAATAGCAAAAAGCAAATAACCAATTTAAAAATGGGCAAATGATGAATAGAAATTTCTCCAAAGAAGACATAAAAATAATCAACAGATACACAAAAATATGTCAACATCACTAATACTAGAAAAATGCAAATCAAAACTACATGTGATAGTATTTTACCCCAATTAGGATGGCTATCATTAAAAAGTAAAATAAAAATAAAAAGGTAAGAAAATAAGAGTTTGGGGAAGATGTGGAGAAATTAGAACTCTTCTACACTGTTGGTGGGAATGTAAAATTGTACAGCTGCTGTGGAGAAAGTATGGAGGTTCCTCAAAAAAATGAAAATAGAACTAACACAGTATCCATCAACGCTGCTTCTGGGTATGTGCCCAAAATAATTGAAATCAGGATCTCAAATGATATTTGCACCTACAGCACTATTTACAATAGACAAGTTATAAAAATAACCCAAATATCCATCAACTGATAAAGAAAATGGGATATGTACATCAAATGGAATATTATTCAGTATTGAAAAAGAAGGTGTCATGCTGGACCCCTGTTGACTCCAACAGGGATGGCATCATGCCTGAGAGGCCAAAGAAGAGACCCGGAGACAGTGAATGAGACATAGGGTTTATTGTAGGGGCTTACATACAAAGGTAATCCAGTGGCAGTGAGCTAGAAGGGAGAACCACTACTGTTTGTAAAAAACATGCTGTTTTATATAGCATTTTTTACTTAGCACCCTCCACCTAGCAACCTTCACTTAATTCAAAACAAAAGCGTTAATCCCCAGTATATCCTTATTCCAAAAGGTTGGCCAGGATGTCCTTCATAGATCGGAGTGAATCTCTGGGTGGCCACTCTCATATTCCTTAATTCAGAAATCTGAACACCCATTATTTTTAGATCATCGGGTCATCCTCAGGGTTTGCTTAAGTTACGCTATTGCTGTCAGGTGCATCTTCCATATGGAAGGAAATCTTGCCATTTGCAACAACATGGATGAACCTGAAAGCTTTTAGGCTAAATAAAATAAGCCAGCCACAAAAGGACAAGTACTGTATAATTTCACTTGTATGAGGTAGGTGAAATAGTCAAGGTCTTAGAATCAGAGAATAGAACAGTGGTTACTAGGGCCCAGGGTAAGGTGGGAAATGGGGAGTTGCTCTATTGGTATAAAGTTTTAGTTATCCAAGATAGATTAGCTCTAGAGGTACAGCATAGTGCTGTCAACAATACTGTATTATGCACCTAAAAATTTGCCAAGAGGGTAGATTTCACGTTAAGTTTTCCTAGCGCACACACACACAATAGGGATACAACAAAACTTTTGGAGGTGATGGATATATTTATTAATTACTTTGATTGTGGTGATGGCTTCATGGGTGTATACATATATGTCCAAACTCAGATTTTAAACATTAAACATGTGCAGTTTATTGCATATCAATTATAACTCAATAAAGCTATTTTAAAAAATGAAGGTGAAATAAAGGCATTTTCAGATAAAAGAAAATGAAAAGACTCCATTATCGAAAGATTTTCCTTTAAATGCTCACAGTTCTTAAAGCTAAAGAAAACTCATACCAGATGAAAACTTAGAGCCTCAAAAAAGAAGAATAAGCATTAGAAGTGGTAAACGCCTATGTATACGCAAAAAACTTTATTTTAATTTTGCTTTCCTCCTGTTTTAAATAAACCATACAAGTGTTTAAAGCAAAAATAATAACTTTGTTTTACAAGGTTTATCACATATGCAGATCTAATTATTAAAATATTGCTTAAAAACATAAAACATTAAAGATGAGGGATACGGAGTTGCAAGATTTCTACATTTTACGCAAAGAATTATGATGTTAACTGTAGGTAGACTGTGAACACCAAAGGATTTTCAGTATGATTCCCAAAGCAGTTACTGAAATAATAATACAAATAAGTATTGTTTAAAAATCAAAAAGAAAATCCAAATGGAGCAAAGTTCTATAAAATATTCAAGTAATCCCCTCAAAAAGACCAGAAATAAGAGAGCAGACAAGTTAACAAATAATAATAATAAAATAATAAATATAAAATAATAAAAATTAAAAAAATAAAAATAGAGCAGACAAGTTAAAACAAATAATGAAATGGTAGGTCTAACCTCAACCACATCAGTAATTACACTAGACGTTAATTGTCTAAGCACTCCAATTTAAAGGGAAAGAGTGTCAGAAAGTTTTCTTTTGAAACCCATATACGCTGCCTACAGAAGATGCCCTTTAAATATAAAGACACGTAGAGGTCGAAAGTAAAAGCTTGAAAAAAATATATTGGGTAAACAGTAATACGAGAAGGATGGAATGGCCAGCTTTCGGATGCCTGTCTGTAAGAGCACTGTTCCAACAAAATGGTATCCTGTCTTCAGGAGGTGGTTGCATGAGGTTGATCGGGACACCTCTTGTACGTGGTGGTCTGCCCTGCACCACCAGCCTCAAATTCATCAGATAGTCCCTAAACTCCAAATGTGATAGTTCACACTTGAATTCATGCCTGAAATGTCTTTGAAATTCAAAAGCATTTTCTTTGTTCTGGTAATCTTTTAAATCATTTACATATCAAATATCAATTCAATTCTAAAATATTCAGTAAGCATCAACTGTGCCCAGGGTTTAGTGCTACAAAGGAGCACTAAAGGAAAAACAAATTTTTTCTATACTCACTCAAAAAACACACCACCAAATGTTTAAGAGTTTCCACCACACCAACAAATTCTCTAATTCTTAGGGAACACCTAATGGGCATCCTACCACTTAATTCTGACACTAAATTCCCAGAGTTAGCACTGACCCCACAAGTTAAGGGTTCAATCCCATAAGACTACCTCCCACTTTAGATGCCAATCACAAGTAGCGGGTCCCCAGGTTACCCACAACCTCTGTCCAATTTGGTTACAAATCAGAGGGTCCCACGATCCCCTCCTCAGGTATCAAAATTTGCTAGAATAGCTCACTTACTATTACCAATTTATTATAGAGGATATTTTAAAGGATGCAAAAAGGACATAAGGCAAGGTCTGGAAGGGTCTTGGGCACAGGAGCTTCTGTTGCTATGGAGTTTGGGGTGCACCACCCTCCCAGCACATAGATGCACACTTTTTCACTGAGCCAAAAGTTGTCCAAATCTCATTTGGGGTTTTTATGAAGGCTTTATTACACAGCCATGGTTGACTTGATTGCTGGTCATCAGTGACTAAGGAGGTCAGAGGGTGGGATTAGAAGTTCTAAGCTTCCAATCGCATAGTTGGTTCCTTTGGCTACCAGCCCCTATCCTCCCAAGAGTACTTCATTAGCACTAACTCAGGTATGGTTGGAAGGGGTTTATTATGAAAAATAAAAGCTGCTCCTCTATTCCTTATCATTCAAGAAATTCCAAGGGTTTTAGGATCTCTGTGCCAGAAACTAGGAATAAAGATCAAGTATATATTTATTATATCATAATATTACACATACTAAGTCTATAAGGCTAGAAAGATGAATAAGGCAATAATTTCATAATCTTTGTGAAAAAAGACATAAACAAGAATAAAGTTCCTCTTTGCTTGCTATCTAGTAAGAATAAGCTAAGTACACACCAATTATAAAAATTATATATTATATATGAAGCACCATAACACTCAGTACCCAAAATTTTCAACTGTGGGTGCAGAAGGATATGTCTTTTTTAACCCAAACATATTCCACTGGAGAGTCTGATATGCCCACCCCATCCTCATCTCCCACCAAGAGATGGGGAGAGTAACTGCTGTAGTGGTTTACTACCTTTAAAAGAAGAGTTTCATATCCCTCATGTTTGACAGAGCTAAAAAAAAAATGGTGAAAATGTCAGCCATATATAATAATTTTCCAATTAAATACACATGTATTAACAGTATACTGAAATTACATATGAAATACAATGTAGTAACAGAGAAAAAAATATGATGCAGTAAAAATGTGCATTTTACCCTTTTGAATTTTTTACTCCTTTAATTGAAATTCCATGGTTACATTTTCAACAGAGCACCAATACCAACCACTGACCCACTGACATTTGTATAAAAGTCCTAGGACTATCCAAACTATGTGTATAGATCCACATGCAAAATGACTTAAATAGAGCATGGTGGGGGTTACTTTCATAGAGCAAAATGTATAACCTAGGTCACAGTTAATTGAGAGACCCTGGAGACCTTTGGGGGACAGCAACATCCTGGCTCACTGGCTATATCTTGAATTGCCACATGTTGTAGAAGTCAATTTCCAGGAGAGATGAGTTGTTTGTGTAAGTTGTGGTATTTACATACAAGCACAATTATTCACTGGATATATATGTATGTATGTATATGTGTGTGTGTGTGTGTGTGTGTGTGTATCTTTTTTTTTTTTTTTTTCCTGAGACAGAGTTTCACTCTGTTGCCCAGGCTGGAGTTCAGCTTATTGCAGCTTTCGCCTCATGGGTTCAAGCGATTCTCTGCCTCAGCCTCCCAAGTAGCTGGGATTACAAGCGTCCGCCTCCACGCCTAGCTAATTTTTGTATTTCTTGAGATAGAGTCTCACTTTATCACCCAGGCTGGAGTGCAGTGGTGCAATCTCGGCTCACTGCAACTTCCACCTCCCAGGTTCAAGCGATTCTCCTGCCTCAGCCTCCTGACTAGCTAGGATTACAGGCGCCCGCCACCACGGCTGGCTTATTGTTCATATTTTCAGTAGAGATGGGTTTTCACTACGTTGGCCAGGCTGGTCTCAAACTCGTGACCTCAGGTGATCCACCTGCCTCAGCCTCCCAAATTGCTGGGATTACAGGCATGAGCCACCGTGGCCAGCCTAGAGTTATATTTTTATGGGAAACATAAACAGTCATGGCTTAACTATTCCCAGAATTATCCATAAGGCAGAGACTAATGTGAGGCAAACACCTAACTAACCTTATCCCAGTCCCAGATCCATGCCTGAAAAATGCCCGCCTACTGGATCCACAGAGGCAAAGTCAGACTTCTACCATCTACGTAGTGGGCACCATTCCAATAACAAGGGTTATTGTTCTTGTTTAGCTGCACAGGCCCAGTCTCCAGTGCTTATCTTAAAACACTAAAACAACAGAAACTAAAACAGTAGCACAGGTGTTAGGGAGAGTCTGGTCATTAATTGATCCAAATATTTTTAGTTACTTGCATTGTGCTTTCATGATAGAGAGGTCATCAGTTGATTGGGTTAATTTAGTTCAAGAATTGGCTTGCCCAAACACTGAAGGAAAGAAGAGTGATACTAGCTATTTTATTGAATTGTAGTCAGATAGGTGTCAGCCCTTTAGCTGTGGTTACAGAATGCTGAATAGGGATGGACATTACTATGAAAATGGTAACTTCAGGATTCAAATCAATATTCATAGCAAGGCAACCCTTAGAAATTGGACACTGTTGAGTTGAAGCTGATTTTTAAATGTTAAATCCATAAATGCATACGACCATTTACATTTTAAAATTTTTGCCTTTAAATGCTAAAATCTGGTATTTGTAACAAGATGATGTTGAGAAACTTCCTATTAAATTGCTTAGACTATTTCAGTTTGCACAGGACAAGCTATTTTTTCTTTTCTAATTATAAACATAACATATTCTCATTGTAGATAATTTGAACAGTACCAAAGTGTCAAAAAGCAGAAAGAAATCTCTCATAGTCATACCATCCAGAGGCAATGGCATTGTTCATTTAGGTATATTTTCTTCTCATCTTTTTCCTTACATTTTAAACATAGATAAGATTATGGTGAGCCATTCACACATCCTGACGCTGATGTTATCATTTTTTTATAGTTACTTTCTTATGTAAGAAGCAACCCTTCATATTTTCAGATGTTGTTAGTTAAAAATCATGATAGTGTATACTTGGAAAGATTCATGGAAGGCCGGACACAGTGGCTCATGCCTGTAATCCCAGCATTTTGGGAGGCCAAGATGGGTGGATCGCCTGGGGTCAGGAGTTTGAGACCAGCCTGGCCAACATAGTGAAACTCCGTCTCTACTAAAAATACAAAAAATTAGCTGAGTGTGGTGGCAGCCACCTGTAATCCAAGCTACTAGGGAGGCTGAGGCAGGAGACTCACTTGAACCCAGGAGGAAGAGGTTGCGGTAAGCCAAGATCGTGCCATTCAATGTACTCCAGCCTGGGCAGCAAGAGCAAAATTCCTCCTCAAAAGAAAAAAAAAAAAAAAAAATTCATGGAAAAACTCTGAAATCACTGTGTTAACGAGAGAGTATCAATAAACTCCCAGCTGTTTACCATGTCAATTCCATATTTGAGAAATCTGACACTGAACATGTCTTTCTGTATCTATGCAAATATGACCAAAAACAAATGTATCTCCAAAGAAGTTTCAACAAGTATTTCATGTATGTCTTGCTATTTCCTTGCATGGCCTATGTAGGATGATTCACTAGCAATAAGCTTTCAGAATAAAGGGCTTGTTGCTATTGATATTGATTTGGTTGTGTGTGTGACTTTTTAAAGAACTAGTTAGGAAGGACAACACATACATATTTTTTCCAGTGAAAATCTAATACCTCAACAGTACCAATTTGGGGGCCTAAATAACATCTAGAGGATGACTGTGTCTTCCTCCTTAGAGCCAGAGTGTAATTAAGCCCCAAAACAACAACCCCAGCCCAGGAAAGCAGGAAAGAAAGTTGGGAATAAGCCAGCTGTACCCCAGATGTTAAGGCTGGGAACATTCCAGAGCTCTGCATCTGCAGGCATCCACTGCCAAACCTGTCCCATCTGTAACAAAGGTGATAAACTCCTCCCTCAGAGGAGAGAAAATTTGGAAAAGGTAAGGCAATATTCCTTAGTCAGTTTTTCAGCATGCTGGTAACTTCTTCCTCTGTGAACTTTCTATTTATTCACTTGTACCAAGAAAGGTGTGAAGAGAATCCAGGAATTCAAGAATTGAACTAGGATGCTAATAAAATTCAAAAGAAAAAGCAAATTACCAGGACATATAATGGTTGGAAAGAACATTGTTCTATTCCTTTTCTTCCTCTCCACCAACCCCAAGCAATAAATAAGATACAACAGTGCACCCTTCTGGTTGAAGTACAGAACTAACACTCAGATCAGGGTCTAGTCACTAGTCTGTAGTTGTGTGGGGAGAACTGCAACAAAAGAGTTCCTAGTTTCCTCATATAGCAAGACAGTTCATAGCAATTACTTCACTTGCAGCCTTTTTTAAAAGTAAAGAACACCAGAGATTTTTCAAATACATAAACCTACTTCCATAAGGGATCTTTTTCGCTCTGAATGAGGCAAACACGGTAGCAAAGAAAACTGCAGAGATCCACGATGCTGTATTGATTTAATATAGGTATCTGGATCCCCATTCCACTGACTTTCTTGGAGCTCTCCCTTGGGACTTGAATGTGATAAATACTCATTAAGCATTTTTAAATATATTAATCAGGCAAGATTAGCAATTTCTGAAAATGGCCCTCAGTAAAATCTGATAACCTATTGCATTTTGTCACAAGTACAATAGCTCTGGAACTTTCAATAAAGGGACCCCAAGTGTTGTACGATGAAAAATCAAGTAAGAAAATGCCTAGCCCTTCTTGTTACAAATCCGATCAAATGCATTAACAACAGCATGGAGTTTAAAAGCAACAGAATCTGGTCTACATAGGTCTGGTTGTTATCCTTATTATCCTGTGAGGGAAGGACATCATTAATTACTGCTAGAAAACTCTGAATACTTGCCCTGATGAAAATTCACAAACAGCTTTGTGGGAGAAAGGCTGCTTTCAGCCCACCTGCCCACTTCTGCAATCTGTAGGTGATGGAGGGCACAAAGGGAGATCGTGGAGCATCTCCCAAGAACAAAGAAGAGTGTTTCAGAAAGTCACAGTCCTATTTTTGGAAGTAGCTATAGGTATGCTGCCACCTACTTTCAAAAAGTTGAAGGGCAACGAGGACACTGGTTCCTGAAGAGTCATTAATGATGTGAAAGGTCCACTTCCTCCCTAACCCAAATAAAAATAATGCAGACAGTATAGCAAGCCTTCCTTCTCTTTAGGCCTGCCCAGAATAAACCTTAGTATGTTCACGCCATGTCTTCACATATTATACTTTTTTGGTGATATAAATGAAAATATCAAAAGACTAAAGATGACTTTGCAAAAAGACAGAAATACAAAACATGAAGTATCACAAAATAATCACATTTCACATCTCTATAGATGTGTCTATGGCCATCCTACTACCCTTAGCCACCTTACAGCACTCTCTCTGAGAACTGTTTTCTGTCTTGACCACAATCCCTTAGAATTAAGGAGGGTAAGAAGCAATATTCCAGTAAATGGAAACCCTTTCTTTGACACTAAATTGACATTATGCTGTTCTTTGAAATGCACGTTTGCCACAAGCAGCACCCCAAAGTATAGCACATTATAGGATCTGTTCAGGCCAACAATTAATGTGACACACAGCACCCAAACAGCAAAACTGTACGACTCAGTGTTAGCAAAATTAAATTTTACACATTGACCAAAGTTTGGGGACAGTCCTGTAAGAAGTCCAGGTGCACCAGTTTAGAACTGCCATATTGATCATCTATAAAGAGAAAGACTTATTAGACATTCTAGAGCTAAAAATAGTCTCAAAGAATTGACCGCTGATTTCCAAAAAGAGATATTAGGCTGGAACTCTTTGCAAATATCACCCAGCCACAGGAAATCAATGAAAGCAGGAAAGAAGGTCTCTCCTAAAATCTATACCAAAAGAAAAAAAAAAACAGTTTCTTAAGACACTTTTGGGATTCAATTTTCAGCAATAAATCATCTCGCCTATAAAGATTTCTGCCAGCAAGTCCAGGCCAAGCAGATATCAGACGCTATAATGCTAGCATACAAATTTATCACGGTACAATGGTAGGAAGCAAAGTTCATCTGACAAAAGATCCAGACTTGATAAGGATATCAGCAGGATGTAATCAGAGAAGAAGGAGGAAGAGAGACTTCCTGAAGGAATGAAAGCCTCTGCTCCCTGGCTTATCCGGGCAGTAGGAAAAAAACACACACATTTAAAGCTGAAAAATGTAGCCAAAGAGAGCAATCAAGAGTTAATGCTTATTGAAAGAGCGATGAAACTTAGAACCATGAAAAAAGCAAAGAAGGTTTCAAGAGCAGATAACCTGCATCTCCAAATCTTGAGAATGCAGGCAGTGAAAGTACTCATATATTATAAAACACTTGCCTATCTCAGAAACACCTGCATCCAAAGGCAACAAATCTGAAGTGGTGTCCATAGCAAATGAAAGTTGAAAGAGAGCATCAAAAAATAGCAAGTCGGCTTTGTGGAGTTAGCGTGTTGTGATCAGGAAAGAATATAAAATGGGCGACTGGAAGTGAGCCCATGGGGACTAGCCGTGGACAGGTGGGGGAGATTTATTTCGAAGAGGTCATGCTCAGGAAATATTTTGTGAAATTAACTTAGAGGTCTGTCAGAAGTTAAACAGATGATACAATAAGCTAGGACTTTTAAGACAGTGATAATAGACGCTTAAGACTTTTAATTAATAAGACTTATTAAGACTTAATACACTTTTAAGACTCTATTAATAGAATGTTGCATGAAAGGTAAGTTGGGAGGGGTGTGCCAGTATAGAAACAATGGCAAAATCTCTAACAAGATGCAAAAGTCTGACAATAAACTGAGGTCAATCTGTATGCCTACTGGGTGCTTAAGCACTGTGGTAGGTGTCAATAGCATAAAGGAGTAAGACACATTCTCTGCCCTCCAGTAACCTAGGAAGTAAGAATAGTAGAGTGATGTAATCCTTACAAAAATCCTGTGAAGTGGATATCATCTGAAATCTACCCATAAGAAAACTGAGGCTCAGAGAGGTAAAGTATCTCGCCCAAAATGCACAGCTAGGAAATTGCTAAACCAGAATCCAAAATACATGATCTTTTCACTATATCACACTTTCTGAGGGATTTCAGAATACTAGGTGGCATTTTTTAAAGTAGCAACAATACAAAATGCAAGTAGTACATTAAACACTAAGAAAAACTCATAATGGCCAGGCGTGATGCCTCATACCTGTAATTCTAACACTTCAGGAGGCCAAGATGGGAAGATTGGTTGAGCCCAGCAGCTTGAGAACAGGTTAGGAAAGATTAGGGAGACTCTATATCTTCAAAATATGTGAAAATTTAGCTGATGTAATGGCAAGTGCCTACAGTCCCAGCTACTCAGGAGGCTGAGGCGGGAAGATCATTTAAGCACGGGAGGTCAAGTCTGCAGTGAGCTGTGATCACACCACTGTACTCCATCCTGGATGACAGAGTGAGACCCTGTCTCAAAAAGAAAAGGAAAAAGAAAAGGGGAGAGGAGGGGAGGGAAGGGGAAAAACTAGTATTATGTAGCACAGATGAAATGTATGAATATAATGGCGCACTAATGGTGTTTCCTGGACATCAATGCTGGAGCTAATCAGAGAAGAAGATCAGAGAGGGCAGAAGTAATCAAGAAAAGGGGATAGAGGGGATAGTTTCCTGGGAAGGGAATATCTCCTGCAGTTAGAAAACTGAGCACAGCCTTGGGAAGGCACAGGTCAGGAAGAGGAGCAGCCTGATCACCCAGCAAGGAGGGGTCACTATTGAGAACAATATGGGCAGGGTACACAGAACCTGGAGAGCTGAACAGGAAAGTTGAGATTGAAAGCAGTGGGAAAGAGAGGATGCTAAAGATTTCTGAGCAGGTACAACAACTCCTACTACCTTCATGTAGTCTAAATCTCTCCCTAGATTAGTTTTATGAAGTTGCTGTAACAGATTACCATAAGTTTACTGGATTAAAACAACACAAATTTACTCTCTTCCAGGTCTGTAATCCAGCATGGGTCTCACTGGACTAAAATCGGGGTGTCAGCAGGACTGCATTCCTTTCTGGAGACTCTAGGGAAAATGTATTGCCTTTTTCAGCTTCTAGAGACCACCCACCTACCTTGGCTTCTGGCCACCTTCCTTCATCTTCAAAGGCAACAACCCTGCACCTTTCTTACTGTTCTCCTGTAGTCACATGTCCCTTGGGCTACAGCTGTAAAAGTTCTATGCTTTCAAGCATTTGTGTGATTCGATTGGGCCCACCTGGTTAATCCAAACTTATCTTTCCTATGATTAAGGTCCTTAATGTTAATCAAATCTGCAAAGACCCTTTTGCCATGTAAGGTAACATATTCACAGGTTCCAGGGATAAGGACATGGATATTTGGGGGAGCCATTATTTTGCCAAACACACTCTTGAATATCACCTGGCCACTCATTTATCTCCAGTCTCCATATCTATGAGGCATCGTTCTCCCTACTTCCTGGATGACCATCCTCTACTCAAAAACCCCAGTGGCTTCCCACTCACTGAACACCAAGCTGCTTAGCTTGGCATTCCTGTCGAATAACTGGAAACACTCATTTACCAACCAAATAAAACAATAAAAGTAGTGTCTAAGGGAGATCTGTGAAAGGTGAAGACAAGGCAGAGGTGAAGAAGCGATGGGTGGGAGGCAGTGATCCAGAGTTGAGTGGGGCAGACAGCCACCTTGTAACTGCAAAGCCAAGCTCCATCACTGGGAGCCGTGACATGGGAAAGTGACATCATCTCTTTAAGCTCCAGTTACTTCACCTATTAAAAAGGGGACAATAATAGGACCTGCTTCACTGGATTGTTGTGTCAGTTAATAATACACACCAAGCATTTATCACAAAGTAAGCACTCAATAAATGTTAGTTCTTTTTTCTCAGTATAAGAAAAAAATAAAGCAGCAGAATTACAGTGAAAGATTCAGGAGAACCATCTAAGGAATGCAGAGGTATTAAACTTCAGGCTTAGTTTAGGATAACTGGTCTTTCCACATGGGTAGAAAATGCCATATTGCTTCTTTTTATGATGTGTGACCATATTTCTATAAATAACTAATGAAAAAATATCATTAGCAATGAATGTTTAATTGAAAAATTAAAATTTGAAGAAACAGAGCCTAAATGGATGTGATAAGTATGGAATGAAAGTTCTTAAACATGTGTGTATGTATGTTGTATAATATCATCATTAAAAACCGAATGATATTCATAACCATTGACCATTAGAAAAGTTGTGAATTATTCATTTATTTATTCATTCAAAAATACTCATTGAATGTGAGATGTAGCTTAAACATTTTAAGACACACCATGTCTTCCTGGAACTTACATTCAAGAGAAGGACGAAAGATAATAAATACGTGTAAGTGAACTCTTCTTCTCCCCAGGATTTTTTTCACGGGCCCTTAATATATAAAGCATATATGCAGTTCTAAATTTTATTCTAACTTTTTAAGTTTTTTCATATTAAAGCAGGAAGAAGGCTTAAATATTATACCAAGATAAAATCTATAAATAAGGTAGGAAGTCTTAATAATCCATTGCTGTTAAGAATATTTGCACACATTTAAGTATACTTTTTATTTTTATACCCCCACATCATTTTTAACATGTTTAGAGATAGCTAAAAGAAATCCATTAATGCAACAACATAGAACAAAAGAAAGAGGAAAAGAAAAGAGAGAAAAGAAAAGTTAAAGAGAGAGAAAAGAAACAGAAGGAAAGGAAGGAAAGGAGGGGAAGGAAGGAAGGAAGGGAAGGAAGGAAGGAAGGAAGGAAGGAAGGAAGGAAGGGAGGAAAGGAAGAGAGGAAAGGAAGGGGCTAAATAAAAACAACAATAAGGAAATAAGATGGTTCCTGGAACACGTTTCTTTTTGTAAAAGGTGCTGAAGATTTGGTTCTGAGCTACTTAGCAGTGAACATGAAGAAGAAACATAACTATTAGCAATAGGCATGAGGTTCTAAAAATAAAAATAAGCATGTACCTGAAGAGAAGCATATCTTTATTTGCTTTTGAGACCTATGAGGAATCTCTCCCATAGATTCTCGTAATCACTGTAACATAATATCTTCAATAACATACAGTAGTGAGCTGTTAGATATTTCACAACTGGGTTTTGGGGTGTGGGGCAGGGTGCTGATTTGATGTGCTATATTGTAAATACTTCAACCTTGGCCAATTTCATAGTACCAACATGACACCTCTAAACTTGCAGCTGGACGGCAGCCTACTTTATATAACATTTCCTTCGCACTAATACAATAGTCATGAACAACCTCAAGAGCATAGATAACAGTAAAATGTGGTCAAATAATTGGGAAGTGATGCATTTTACATATTTATTAACTTTCTTTTTGATACAATGTATTTAATGGTAACTTCATATAACTTATTTGTTAATAATGGCTTAGCAACCAGATTGCACACCACTGAACATCCCTAGACGACACAGTACATTTCTCATGTTTATTCCTTTAAAGTTCCTCAACGGAGGCTTATGGTCCAAAACCAAAGAGCAATTCAAAGGGAGTGATTTCATGAAGGGTCAAAACCATGCAGTCCTGCAAGACCAGCAACATCCAAAAATAAAACGGTAAAAGTTTAGATACAATCATTTTAATGCTGGTGTTCTCAATACAATGGATGGCTGCAGGTGAGTGGCAGTGAAAGGGGTGGATTTCCAGCCAGCACTTCAAGATTGACACCTACTCTCTGTGCCACAGATCACACACAGCAAGCAGCCTCAGCCATGCAAGTGTTTTGCACCATCCATGCTTTCCTCTACTTCTCTCTGAGCAGAAAGCCTGGATGCCACTGATCTTGATAAATGAATGGAACAAAGACCCTTTGGGCATTCACAAGTGTGAGTAGCGTTAAGTCACTGAGCTTGGTAAGATCAGAGCAATGGGGAATTTGAGCATATGTCCTCTTACAGGAGCTTGGAAGATAAATCTTCTAGTCAACTGGATGCAGGCAGAGAGAGTTGGCATCCTCTTATGAAAGTCAAGGAATATCCCAAAACACCTGCCTGACGAGAAGACCGCCCTACCTGTGCACGGAGGGCAGCTGAGCTAATATATCGGATCATAGCAGCGTCCTGTTGGGGACATTTGCTATAAGCTAAATGTCTTTCTTGAACAAGACATTCAAGTGTTCAAATAAATCATATGTTTGAGGAAAACAATCTCAGGATAATTTAATTCTACTACCACAGTTTCATTGATTTTTATATGTTCCTTTACATTTAAAAGACATTCAAAATAATTAACCCTGGTGGATTTTGACATTTGCTGTCCCTTAGAGTACTATCAACTTTAATTAGATTCTAGAAATGAAGTAACAGTATCTTATCAACAGAAAGACATTTTGAGGGTGGTAAAGTCAGCATCAGACACGACTAACTTTAAGAAAACATTAAAACCTGGATGTATAAAACAGATAAATTAGCAGGATATAACTTACATTTCCAGAATTATTCCTGACTTTACAAAAGCATTCACTGCAGGGATCCTTGAAATAGCAGATTCGTTTTGTGCATTTGAAGTATTAACTAATTTATACAAACTCCATTTTGAGGACACACATACGATGTTAATCTAGGCACACTGCAGTCAGCAAAGCTTATCTGTTCTACATGTTAGCTGTGTAACTGGAGGCAAGTTACCTCATTTCTCTAATACATGGTTTTCACATGTCTACCTGCCCAGAATACCACTCAGAGTTGTTGTGTTAAATGTATCTTATTTTTGCAAGTGTTTTATATGAAGTTCTTTTCTAATGTTTCTTGTTCAGGAAGGATGAAAGGGTTCTAATAGTTACTTAGTGCCTCACATATACCAAGTGCGCTCACATACATTGTTTTATTTTCTCTTCACTGCATTGTTACTGAAGTCTCATCATTACTAAATTAAGACACTATGACTCAGAGAGGACCTTGCTCCAAGTCACACAGCTAATCAGCGACAATGCCAGAGTATTAAGCTTGGTCTGTCTGACTCCAAACATCACTCTTCATTCTGCTACATCACACAGGTTTAAGTACTTGTTCTGTCACTACTAATAGTGTGACTTGAGCAAATTAATGAACCTCTCTGAAATACGGCTTCCTTGTCTCCAAATTAAGATGATAAAATATCTAGCCTCAGAGGATTGCCATGAGGACTGAATGAGTTGGTGCACATAAAACCCATGGCACTATCCCTTACCAACTAGGTACCCAATATGTGTGGATTACTTAAAATTTTTGAGCCCAAACAAAATCTAGCATGCTTCCCAGCACAAATAGAATCTAAATATTTATAGATGGAAAAGAATGCTTCCTCTAAGCAGAATCTGCAATATCAAAAGAATATGATTCCTGATATGACTGCAGTATTTCTACTGTGTATATCAGATGAAAGCAATAGATTCTGTATCAGTAGTCCAAAAACTGGATTCTTAATTCATTAACTAGGAATTTAACCTGAAGCAAAATTTCTATCTGTTTCTATTTTCTTTATCATCAAATAGAGATAAAAGTATGAGAAAATAACAGAAATGAGAACAACATATAAATCTAAGTAGTGCTGACTTTTCCCTTCCCAAAAATGGCAGACTGGCTTATTTGAAATCAAACTTACTTCTATTAACCATTAGTAAGGCTGAAGAAAATTAAAACAAGCAAGCAAACATCTGTCAAAGACATCAGAGAGCTGCCCAAACAGTGAGGATTTAAAGGGCCAAGATCTCAGAGAGAGGAGACACCCAGAATTTTGAACTGGTATTTGACACCACTTTTCCCTTTGAGACATTTGCAAATTTTTAAGGAACAACTGAGATAAGAAAAACTGAGGAGAAAGTAGTATCTGAAAGGCTGTAGAGCTGAGAGTATACTGAAATTTCATGAGGCTTGGGAGAAAGAGGGAGTGAAGAGGGGATTGAGTTCATACAGGAGAAGAGGCTCAAGTAAAAACCTGGGTTTTAAGTTGTTACCCTTGAAGTGCTATAACTAGGGGTATGAACTCTAAACAGAGTAGCCCTCACAGAAACTGAACCCCAGTTTTGAATCTGCTCAACTCATGAATGGATTAACTTAATATGTTCCTATGCTACCCACCTGCTAGAACAAATAGAAATCCTCTCTAAAGTAAGATATCATCCAGATATAAACTGTCTCTATAATTTTCATACACAGCAACCAGCATTCAACTAAAAGTAGCAAAACATGCCAAAACATTAGCTAAAAATCAAAATAACAAAAGACAATAGAAATAGATCCATAAAAGATACAGACATTCTAAGGATCATATTGGAATTTTTTGATCAGCTAAGTATGTTAAAGAAGTAAAGGGCCGGTTGTGGTAGCTCATACCTATAATCCCAGCACTCTAGGAGGCCAAGGCAGGAGTTCAAGATCAGCCTGGGCAACATGGCAAAACCCCATCTCTACAAAAAATACAAAAATTATCTGGGCAAGTTAGTGCCCAGCTGCTTGGGAGGCTGAAGTGAGAGAATCACTTGAGCCTGTCTGGGAGGTCAAGGCCACAGTGAGCTATAATCACAGCATTGCCTGCTAAAAGTCTGGGTGACAGTGAGATTCTTGGAGAAGGAAGGAAGGAAGGAAGGAAGGAAGGTGAGGAGGGAGGAGGGGTGGAGGGAGGGGGGAGGGGAGGGAGGGGGGGGGGGGGGGAGTGGAATGAAACCTGGAAAGAAGGAAGAGAATGGAATGGAAGAGTAGGAAATGAACAGAATAGAGGAATGGAAGGAATGGAAATGAAGAGAAAACTAAAATGGAATGGAATGGGGAAAGAAATTAAATAAAATAGCAACCCAATTCACAGGGCTAAAAAGTAAAATAAACCCAGCAAAAAAAAAAAAAAAAGAAAAGAAAAGAGAGAGAGAGAGAATCGATAAACTGGAATATAAAGTAGAAGAAAAAATCCAACTGAAGAAGGATATTAAAGAGTATAAGAGCCATGTAGAACATGAGGAAAGGTCTAATATGTATAATTACAGTCCTAAAAGAAAGAAAGAGATAGAATGTGGCAAAAACAATAATTGGAGAGATAATATTTAAGATTAAAAAATACTGGATGCAGACATTAAGCCCGTAAACTAAAAAAATGTTATAAACCTGAAGTAGGACAAATACAAAGAAAATTACGCCTATGTACATCTTGGTAAAACTGCTAAAAACCAATGACAAAGAGAAAAGTTGAGAACTATCAGAGGAAAACAATCACCTAACTTCTGGGAGACTAACAGTAACACAGTAACACTAACAGCTTATTAACAATAAAAGCCAAAGACAGTGGTATCAGGTATTTGAAGTGCCATGGGGAAATACAAGCAGTTACCACATGTACAATTCTAATTCCAGGCAAAGTATTTTTCAAAAATGAAGTTGAAATAAAATTTAAAAATTTGCAGACAAACAAAAACTGAGAGAATTTGTCAGCAGCATCTGTACTGACGAGCACTGTGCAGTAGATTTGCACTAATAAGTATTCTTCAGTGAAGGAAAATGACCACATTTAGGAGTAAGAAGACAGAAGAAGGAACAGCAATGGAAAGAATTAGTTTTTGGGTAAATCTAAGTGAATAGCATCTCAATAAAGCAATAATAAAAATATAGGGCTTAAAATATCTCCAAAATTAAATATATTCACAGGCAGGTAGAGATAAATGGAGTTAGCAGGTTCTAAAGTTACTGCATTGTCCAGGAGATCATAAATATATGAAATCATACTAAATGTAATAAATCAATGATGTGTGTTGTGATTTATAGGGTAACTACTGTAAGAATAGTAAAAGAGGCCAGGCATGGTGGCACATGCCTGTAATCCCAACATTTTGGGAGGCCAAGGTGGGCAGATCACCTAAGGTCAGTTTAAGAGCAGCCAACATGGTGAAACCCCGTCTCTACTAAAAATACAAAAATTAGCCAGGCATGGTGGTGGGCACTTGTAATCCCAGCCACTCAGGAAGCTGAGGCAGGAGAACCGCTTGAACCCAGGAGGCGGAGGTTGCAGTGAGATGAGATCGCGCCACTGCACTCCAGCCTGGGCAACAGAAGCAAAACTCTGTCTCAAAAAAAAAAAAAAAAAGAAAAGTAAAGTAAAAGAATATATAAGCAAAAAGAATAAAACAGGAGGAATCACATTACCTGACTTCAAATTATGCTACAGAGGTATAGTAACCAAAACAGCATCATACTGGCATTAAAATAGATACATTGACCAATGGAACAAAATAGAGAGTCCAGAAATAAATTGATACATCTACAGCAAATGTATTTTTGACCAAGGTGCCAAGAACATACACTGGGGAAAGGAAAATCTTTTCTATAAATGGTAGTAGAAAAATTGGATATCCATGTGCAAAAGAATGAAATTAGACCCATATCTCTCACTACATACAAAAATCAACTCAAAATGGATCAAGGGCTTACATCTAAGACCTCGAACTATGGAACTACTAAGAGAAAACACTGTGGGAGCCCCAGGACTTTGGTCTGAGCAAAAATTTGTGATTATTACCTCACAAACACAAGCAACCAATGCAAAAATTGACGAATAGATCACAACAAGTTAAAAAGCTTCTGCACAGCAAAGAAAACAGTCAACACAATGAAGAAACAGTCCACAGAATGGGAAAAAATATTTGCAAACTATCCATCTGATTAGGGATTCATAACCAGAATATATAAGGAGCTCAAACAACTCTGTAGGAAAACATCTAATAATATGATTTTTAAATGGACAAAAGATTTGAATAGATGTTTCTCAAAAGAAGACCTACATACAGCAAATAAACAGGTCTATGAAAAAGTGCTCACCATCATTGACCATCAGAGAAATGCAAATCAAAACTACAATGAGGTATCATTTTACCCCAGTTAAAATGGGCTTTTATCCAAAGACAGGAAATAACAAATGCCGGTGAGAATGTGGAGAAAAGGAACCTCTGTACACTCTTGGTGGGAATGTAGATTAGTACACTCTTGGTGGGAATGTAGATTAGTACAATCTCTATGGAGCAGAGTTTGGAGGTCCCTCAAAAAACTAAAAATAGAGCTACCATATACTCCAGCAACCCCACTGCTAGGTATATACCCACAAGAAAGGAAACCAGTATATTGAAGACATAACTGCACTTCCATGTTTATTGTAGCATTTACAATAGCCAAGATTTGGGAATAACCTAAGTGTCCATTAACAGAGCAATGTGTAAAGAAAATGTGGCCCATATACACAATGGAGTACTATTCAGCCTTAAAAACGAATAAGATCCTGTCATTTGCAACAACATGAATGGAGGTCATTACATGAAATAAGCCAGGCACAGAAAGGCTAACTTTGCATGTTCTCACTTATTTGTGGAAGCTAAAAATTTAAACAATTGAACTCATGGAGCTGGAGAGCAGAAGGACAGTTAGCAGAGGCTGGAAAGGATAGTAGGAGGGGAGGGAAATGTGGGGATGGTCAATGGGTACAAACATGTAGTTACATAGAATGAACAATATCTAGTATTTGATAGCACAACAGGGTGATTACAGGCAACAATAAAATATTGTACATTTTAAGACAACTAAAGGGTATAATTGGATTGTTTGTAACACAAAAAAAGGATAAATACTTGAGGTGATGAATACCTCGTTTACCCTGATGTGAATATTGTATGTCTGTATCAAAATATCTTGTGTACTACATAAATACATACATCCACAATGTGCCCACAAAAATCAAAAATAAATTTAAAAAAATAAATGTAAATAAAATGAATAAAAATATAAGTAATTTTTTTAATGAGAGAATAAGAGAAATAGGTGAAAAAATGGAGCCATGAAAAATTTTGCTGATGCAAAATATAACTGACTTTTTTGCATATAATCTTGAATCCTGACGCCTTGGTAAATGTATTTGTAACTCTAAAGTAGTTTTTAATGTAGATTCTATAGATTTTCTACATAGATAATCATATCATCTGTGGATAAAAACAGGTTTACCTCTTCCTTTCCAATCTGGATACCTTGTATTTCTTTTTCTTATTTGATTGCACAGGGTAGAACCTCTAGTACAATGTTGAACAGGAGTGATGAGAGTAGAAATCCTTGCTTTGTTTTTGATCTTAGAAGGAAGGCATTTATTCTTTTACCATTGAGTATATTAGCTGGAGGTTTTTCTCACAAGCCACTTATCCAGTTGAGAAAGCTCCCTTCGAGTCCTGGTTTGCTGAGAGTTTTTAATCACAAATAAATATTGGATTCTGTCAAATCTTTTTTTCCTTGCATGTATTCAATGGAAGTTTAAAAATATCTTAAAATTTGTTGTACTTCAAATGTTGCATGTTAAAAAAAAAGATTATTATGCTGCTAAAACCATACTTACAGGGAATTCTTTTGCCTTAAACTCACATGTTTAAAAAAGAAGACTGAATATCATTCATCTATTTCAGAAAGTAGGGGAAACACCAGCTCCACCCACCCTGGGTCCTCAGAGTTAGTGCACTTATACACCAAGAGAACTTTTGCTTTCCAGAGCAGCTCACCATACCTTTCAAGGGTGTCCTGGCTCACCTACTTGGAAATACACGTTTCCAGCCTATCAGCCATGCACACAGGTCCCAAAATCATCCCCGGGAACTACTACCTGAACTCACAACGCCTGGAATTCCACCAAAGATTGGAGAACTCAAAATTGAGATTTTTGAAAATAAAAAATAGCTGTGAATTTCTCAGGAGTAATAGCCTCATCTCAAAACACAACTATTTAAAAAAAGTCTGTGTATATTGTACATTTTGTTGTTTTTTCATTTTTTACAAATGAAATTTTTTATCCTAAAAGACACAATATAGTGCTTAATATGCTAAGGAGAAGGCAGATACTCACAGAAATATTAAGATGTAATTATGGTTAGACTTGTATTTATTGAGAAACTGCCAGATCTTATATTTAATACTAAGTTCTTAAACTGTTTGGAAAGTATTTTGTATAGTCTTGAGAATCATGAAAGATACAGTATTTTTAATGTCCTTTGAAGTAAAATATCTGGTTTTTTATCCCTCAGAATAAGTTATGATTATAATGTTGAATGGGAATTTATAAATTAAATACAATAAAGGTGATATTGACAATGAATGTTTATAGCATGACATTAATATCTTAAATGATGGAAAGGCTTATGTGTTTTAAACTACATTAAGCTATATAATTTAAATTTTTCAATTTATTTGCAAATGTGCATATATTTGGAGAGCCAGAGATTTATACCTTCAAATTTAACAAAAATCTTCACATTTAATATTTTCTATCAAATTAAGTAAGTTATCATTGAAAAAATTTTTCACAAAAAGAAGTTTTTAAAATAGCAAATTAGAGTGAAAGGAAGTAGAAATAAAGAAATAGTAAAGATAGAAGCATAAATCAACAAAATACAAAGCAATTTTAAGATAGAGAAGATCAACAAATTCAAAAGTTGTTCTTATCTAAAGAGAACAGAATTGGCAGTATCCCAGAAAGACTGATCATGTAAAAAGAGATAAAAGGATATATCACCACTATCAAGAATGAAAACGGAGAATTGACTAAAGATCCTAAAGACATTAAAGTGATGATAAAGAAGTTATGATGCACAAGTTTATGCCAATAAATTTGAAAATGTATATAAAATGAGCATATTTCTCAAAGGATAGTTATAAAACTGACATAAGGCTGGACACGGTGGCTCATGCCTGTAATCCCAGCACTTTGGGAGCCCAACGGGGGGGGCAGATCACAAGGTCACGAGTTCGAGACCAGCCTGGCCAACATGGTGAAACTCCATCTCTACTAAAAATACAAAAATTAGCTGGGCATGGTGGCATGCACCTGTAGTCCCAGCTACTCGGGAGGCTGAGGCAGAAGAATTGCTTGAACCCAGGAGGCTGAGATTGCAGTGAGCCAAGATCATGCCACTGCACTTCAGCCTGGGCAACAGAGCGAGACTCTGCTTCCAAAAAAATTTTAAAAACTGACATAAAAATTAAATATCTCAATAACCCTGTATGTTAAAGAAATTGAGCCATAGAACACAAATCTTTACAGTGAACATAGAGAATACTTCCCAATTTGATGAGAAACCCAATTTTAAAAATATTACAAGAAATGAAGTTAAAGACCAATATCACCCACATAGACACACAAAAATCTTAGTAAAAGGTTAGCAAACCAGTGATATGTGAAAGAAAAATATATTGTGATTAAATTGACTTTATTCCAATAATTTGAAGTTGACTTAACATTTGCAGACCAATCAATAAAATTATGACATTAACAGAGGAAAGAAGAGAAATCATGTATCTCAGTAGATACATGACCAAGTACAGAGTTAATGCAATTAAGATAGGGTGGTATTAGTGCAAGAATAAATAGACTAATATAACAAAATAGAGAGTCTGGAATCCAAACCACGGCATATACCTGTTTTATAACAAAGGTCAGGAGTGAGGTATTGTGGGTAAAACAGTTCTTTCAATACCTGATGCTGTGTCAAAAGGCTATCCTCACAGAAAAAAAAAAAAAAAAAGAATTTCAGCATCTCCCCACTCATCATATTCACATGATACACAAAATTTAATTACAAATACCTCAAGGATCTACAGGCAAAAGGCAAAAACATAAAAGTACTAGAAGATAACACAGGCAAATATCTTCAGGACTTTGGGATAAGCCAACAGTTCCTAAACCAAACATAAAAGCACTAGCCATAGAGAAAAGGAATGATGAATTACACTACATTAAAATTAGACTTTCGTTTATCAAGAGGCACCATTAAGACAATAAGAAAAGCAAGGCCACTAAATGGGAATATTTTTTGGAATCCATGTATTCCACAAAGGCTCCAGGATAAAGAACCCCTATAAATCAACAAGAAAAATAAAAAGACAATCCAATAGAAAAATGAATGAGGCCGGGCGCGGTGGCTCAAGCCTGTAATCCCAGCACTTTGGGAGGCCGAGACGGGCGGATCACGAGGTCAGGAGATCGAGACCATCCTGGCTAATCCGGTGAAACCCCGTCTCTACTAAAAAATACAAAAAACTAGCCGGGCGAGGTGGCGGCGCCTGTAGTCCCAGCTACTCGGGAGGCTGAGGCAGGAGAATGGCGGGAACCCGGGAGGCGGAGCTTGCAGTGAGCTGAGATCCGGCCACAGCACTCCAGCCTGGGCGACAGAGCGAGACTCCGTCTCAAAAAAAAAAAAAAAAAAGAATGAAAGGTACTTCACACAAAACAGGATATCCAAATGGCCAATGCACTTACTGAAAGATGTTAAACATCATTAATCATTAGGAAAATATAAATTAAATTAAAACTGCAATGAGACATCACCATGAGCCGACTGCAATAGCTAAACAAACAAAAAAAGAATCCTCAAGAAATGATGAGGACATGCAACAACTGGAGCTCTCACACACTGTGGTAGGCCTACCAAGGATCAGCAATTCCTCCCTTAGAGATATACACACACATCCACTAGAAATATGTTCCTGCGTCACCAACGCCAAAAGACACATACAAAAATATTCACAGCAAGGCCAGGCACGGTGGCTCACGCCTGTAATCCCAGCATTTTGGGAGGCCGAGGCAAATGGATTGCTTGAGGTCAGGAGTTCAAGACCATCCTGGCCAACATGGTGAAACCCTGTCTCTACTAAAAATACAAAAATTAGCCAGGCATGGTGGCGGGCGCCTGTAATCCCAGCTCAGGCGGCTGAGGCAGGGGAATCGCTTGAACTGGGAAGGTGGAGGTGGCAGTGAGCCAAGATTACGCCACTGCCCTCTAGCCTGGGTGACAGAGTGAGACTCTGTCTCAAAAATAATAAATAAATATATATGTGTGTGTGTGTGTGTGCGTGCGTGCATGTGTGTGTGTGTGTGTGTATTCATAGCAACCTCATTGAAAATAGCAAAATAAACAAAGAATAAATGAACGGAATCAATGTCCATCAACAGGAGAATATAGTTTATCCATATTAACAAATACTTTAAAGCTATGAAAATAAACAGATTACAACAATCACATGCAACAACATGATAAATTTTACAAAGAATAATGGTGAGGCAAAGAAACCAGACACAAAAGAAGATACACTGTATAATTCAGTTTGCATCAAGTACAGAACAAATAAAGAATTTAAAAGTTAGGAAAATCACCACCTTTCATATATAACATAAAATTTATTATTTAACCATTTTTAGTGTACAATTTAGTCGCATTAAGTACATTTACATTGTTGTACAAGCATTATTACCGCTTATCTCAGAACTTTTTCATCCATCCCAAACTCAAACTCTGTGCCCATTGAAGAGCAATACTTTCTTTTCCTTCTCTACCTCCTAGCCTCTGGTAACTGCTAGTCTGCTTTCTATCTCTATGTATTTGATTATTCTAGATATCTCACATAAATGGACTCATAGAGTATTTATCCTTTTTGTTTCTAGCTTCTTTCACTTAGCATAGTGTCTTTAAAGTGCATCCATGTTGTAGCATGTTTCAGAATTTCATTCCTTTGTGGGGCTGAATAATATTCCATTGTATATGTTGTAGGAGAGACAAAAACTTTATCTCTCCCCCACTTTTTATTTATTTATTATTATTATTAATTTATTTATTTATTTTTGGAAAGAGTCTCACTCTGTCACCCAGGCTGGAGTGCAGAGGCACGATATTGGCTCACTGCAGTCTCCGCCTGCCAGGTTCAAGCAATTCTCCCACCTCAGCCTCCTGAGTAGCTGAGATTACAGGAGTGCGCCACCATGCCTGGCTAGTTTTTGTATGTTTTAGGAGAGACAGACTTCCGCCATGTTGGCCAGGCTGGTCTCAAACCCCTGACCTCGGGTGATCCACCAGCCTTGAACTCCCAAAATGCTAGGATTACAGACATGAACCACCACGCCCAGCCATCTTTCCCCTCTTAGAGTCCTGGGCTGAGTCTGAGAATTAAGTTGACACAAGAAAGATCAACAGGAGAAACACATACACGTTTATTAATAAGTCTTATGTGACACTAGTGAGTCATGATGATCTTTGATAAGTGAGGAGATAGCGACTGAACAAAGGCCTGAGAGGGGCTTCTGAGGTGCTGCTCATCTTCCATACATTGATAATTTGTGCATTTTTCTGGTTACACATTTTGTGTTTCTGATTGGCAAACAAGATAAAAGCATAGTCAAGTTCACGGGTTTGGCCTGGTTTAATGATCAGTTCAGATACTGCTGTACTAAGTCCATTTACTTTGCAGAAATGTGTCACTGAGTAGGACCAAAAATCAGACTTACTTAAGAAATTATTTATTTTTAAATGCTTATTTTAAAAATATTTTAAAATAAATACATTTTAAATGTGTTTTTTAAAAATGCATTGCTTAGGTAAAGTTATTTTGCTGCTAAATTGTAATAATTCACTATTCAAAAGGTCTTTATAGCTAAACATTGTCCTCTTAGCTTGTCAATTTGCTAGCATCAGGAATTTATATGCCTTCTTCACTATTATAGTGCATATTGAACACTCAATGAATTGTGTACTGACAGGCACAC
The DNA here is from genome assembly GCF_008728515.1 of Papio anubis. Classification (NCBI taxonomy): domain Eukaryota; kingdom Metazoa; phylum Chordata; class Mammalia; order Primates; family Cercopithecidae; genus Papio; species Papio anubis. The sequence goes on from NC_044977.1 coordinate 81,065,676, forward strand.
CATTTCTGAAAGGCAATTTGGCAAAATGTATAAAAAAATTTTAGTGTACTTTCTCCTTTACTCATTTATTCTACTTTTAGAAATCTATCTAGAGGAATAACTGAGCAAGTCAACAGACATATGTTCAAGGATATTCTCTGAATCATTGCCAATAAGAGCAAACATTTGGGAACAATCATAGAACAATAGGGAACTGATTAAATAAAACTGGTCTCTGCATGGTATAGAAAAGTATACATCCATCAATTTTATAATATATATTAAAAAGAAAAAAAGAATAAATATATTGTAAACACAGTTTAGAAAACCAGGCCAGGCACGGTGGCTCATGCCTGTAATCCTAGCACTTTGGGAGGCTGAGGTGGGAGGATCACGAGGTCAGGAGATCGAGACCATCCTGTCTAACACGGTGAAACCCCGTCTCTACTAAAAATACAAAAAATTAGCCAGGTGTGGTGGTAGGCGCCTATAGCCCCAGCTACTCAGGAGGCTGAAGCAGGAGAATGGCATGAACCCGGGAGGCAGAGCTTGCAGTGAGCCGAGATTGGGCCACTGCACTCCAGCCTGGGCGACAGAGCAAGACTGTGTCTCAAAAAAAAAAAAGAAAAAGGAAAACCAGTCTTTATGGTATAATCTCATATTCTAATGTAAGGGAAACATCTGGAAAGATATTCATTACCATTGTAGTGGGGTTCTGTCTCAGTGGTGAAATTACAGTTAATTATTCCCTTAATTTGCCTATTTACAATTCGAAAGTTTCTACAGTGAAATGTATCATTTGGTATTAAAAACACTCAAAAATGTCTTTCCCAGTGTCATCTTAGATCAAACTTATCTTAATGGAGTTAGATTATAAGCTGGCATTTTGTAATTTTCATCAAGTGGATCTGTATACACACTTGTATATGTGCTTCTGCAGAAGCACACATATAAGTATGAGGAAAGGACAGGCTTCATGGCAAGCCAATACTTTTTCTTTTTCTTTTTTTTTTTTTTTTTTTTGAGACAGAGTCTTACTCTGTTGCCCAGGCTGGAGTGCAGTGGCATGATCTCAGCTCACTGCAACCTCAGCCTCCCAGGTTCAAGCGATTCTCCTGCCTTAGTCTCCTGAGTAGATGGGATTACAGGCGTGCGCCACCACACCTGGCTAATTTTTGTACTTTTAGTAGAGATGGAGTTTTACCATGTTGGTCAGGCTGGTCTCAAACTCCTGACCTCATCATCTGGCTGCCTCAGCCTCCCAAAGTGCTGGGATTACAGGCATGAGCCACCACACCTGGCCAAACCAATACTTTTTTAGAATAACATTTCAGTGCAACCTTGCAAATAAGTTCTTAGTATCTACAAGTCCATACCAGGGCATCACTAGTACATTAACAAAATCAAAAGAGAAAACATAAGTAATTTTGATTTACTGCATGAACACCTAATGGGAAATGAGTATTTCAATTATAGGTATTCATTTTATACTCAGTTCTGATTTTTGTTTGTCAGTTGGATGGTTGTTTATCTGATTTATGACTATGCTGTTATGACTGGAGAACAGAGGAACAAAGGATAGCTAATTTACTGGGTTTGATCTGGTTTAATGGTCAATTCAGCTCATTGCTATATTGAGTCAACTGACTTTGCAGAAGCCCACCATTAAGTAGGCCCAACAATCAGATCCACTCTACCACATTTAATTTGGATGAATCACCCAGATACAAACTTTGGCAAGAAGATCTCACTTACCCAGCTTCTCCAGTCTTGCTTTCTTAGATTTTCCTTTGTTTATTCCTACTTGGTAAGCTTTCTGCCGCAAAGGACAAAAAAATATAACTGGAAGGAAGGAATTACATATTTTTTCATTTCCATTACAAAATCTCGACAACACAAAGAGAGATCAAACAGGGGCCTTTAACACATCAATTGTCTTTTCTCTCTTTATGGGAAATGGCTATCGTTGGTGAATTGTTAGAATGAACAGATTCTACTCTATTTAGTTTCTGTCAGAAGTCATGTTAACAAAAAGACCACATAGATTTTACCAAAATGTCAACAATGTGGCAAATGTGGTATTTCCCTGGGACGTATATCCAATGGATTTTGTGCTGGGGGAAATGTTTGGGTGAAGGCCTGAGAACCATTTTGAGTTACTGAAAGCACAGAACTGCGATTCTGTTGTTCCAAGTGTGAGATTGATGTCTTCAGAGGAGAGACTCACACTCTGGAATGGGTGGACTAACAGAAAGCTCATTTGAGGCTTATGACATTGTGGCTTACACCTAGATATCTCCTGGATGCCTTTATAACAAGGACTTCCGAATATAATAAATGGTAACATTTATCACTGGAGTAACTCCCAGCTCAATTGCTTTCTGGAATTTATCATTTCCCAGTGTGTAGGTCCTCTAAGTGGTATATTCTTCTGTCAAAATATGACTTATCAACAAGTAATTCTACATCATTCATCACTGGATTTCTCTCTATCTCACCACCCAAACGGACAAGCCCATTACAACTACATATTTTTAAAATTAATCATTTTGGTAAATCCACTGGATCTCAATATTTATTTTTTAAATCAAACTTTTGAAGATTTGGTGAATTATATTTAAGCAATACAATTACATTTTAAAAACTATCAGTGTTGATTTTATTTAGAAAACCAAGGAAAAATCCAGAAAATGAATGGAAGCCTAGCCTTGTAAATTAAAACCTCTTCTGCCATCAGTGCCTTTGTGCCAGGTTCCTAGATGAGCAGCGCAGTGCACCACTTTAATCGGATATTAGCAAAGGCTGTTCCAAGACGGCTCCTAGTAAAAGTGATCTGGGAAACACCGTGAACAATTCCTATCTTCATGAAAATTCACAGTTCTAAGTAACATATTAAAGACTCTGTGAATCCAGCAATAAACTTTTAAACCTTTGCTTAACTCCATGTTCCTGTCTACTAAAAACCATATTTGAGAAACACCAGCTAAGTATAAAGGAGGTATCTAGAAGAATACTGTCCAACAGAAATACAATGTAAGCTATATAGGGACCAAACTTTCTTATGGTCCCATAAATACAAATGAAAGGAAAGAATGGAAATTAATTTTATTAATGTTTCATTTAATTCAATATATTCAAAATATTTTTTAACATAAAATCAATGTAAAATTATTAAGCTATATTTTATATTACTTTCTTAAAATAAATCTTTGAAATCTAGCATGTGTTTTACACTTTGGAAACATCTCATTTTAGACTACTCACATTCCAAGTGCTCAATAGCTACATGTGACCAGTGGCTACATTACTGGACAGTGCACATATAGAAGATTAATTATATAAATTTAAATGCTTAAAATATCATCATATTTAACAAAAATGATTATAATGTGATTATAATGCCTGACTGCTAATCCACAAATTATGTACAGGATAATAACTTATTGATAATGGTTATTTACACAACAATACTAGGTTGAACCTTAACTCTTGTTTCCAAAGGAAACCAGAATTGGTTAGAAATGTCCAGTGGCTTTTTCGAAGATAGGAATTTTTAAGTATTTCATTAATTGCCATATTCACAGCACCTACAACAGTGCCAGGCTTATAGTAGATGCTCAATATGTTTTTGTAAAATGAATGCCATTCTCACTTAGGAGAAAGTCATGTTTTATAGCAAAAGGCTAAGAAATGCTTTAAGCTTGCAGCACTCAATTCGATGAACTGACTGTGTCCTATTCAGAGCACTAACTATGTGTCATTTGCTAAGAATTATGGATAGGTAGCCCCGATGTGGACGGACAGAGCAGTGTGTGGAGGCTCACACTGTGAATTTTAGCTCCAGATCGACTGCAAGAACAAACCAGCAATCCCAAGAAGATCCACAGACCCTCTGAAGGAAGCGGACTGCTCCTGCAGGACCTGGGAGGAACCTCAAATACTGTGAGTGTCCCAACTGCAGAAGTGGGAAAGGGAGAGCCTCCTCTCCCAAACACACACCCCCACTGGAGAAACTGAAGGTCTGTTTGCGGGAGAAGTTTCTGACCTTACCTGGAACTGAGTCAGCTTAAAGAGCTGAGCAAAGTACAGGGGTAGAGGAAGCAGCAGGAAGGCCCTGGGAGCTCACTGTGTCCCCAAGCAGGCCATTCCTGTCTGGCACCAGAAGGATCCACTGGGAGGGTGGCCAGAGGAGTGGGCAAGGAACACCAGAGGGAGAAGGAAATCTCCAGCTGAACTTCATGACAATTTCAACGGAGGAAGAAGCCTCCTGGCCAGAACTCGGAGTAGGGTGTGAATCTGGTGTGCAGACTCCACAGGCAGGGGAAGAACCAAGCCCTTTTCTTTTGCAGCTGGGAGGCAGGTAACCTGGGGTGAGTTTTCAAGGCCAGATCACCCACCACCTGGAAACAGACTCAGGGCTGTTGCAGGGGCACTGTGGGAGTGAGACTGGCCCTTCAGTCTGTTTGGGAGCTGGGGGAAGCCTGTGACTGCCAGCTTTCCCCGACTTCCCTGACAGCTTGCATGACTCAGCAGAGGCAGCCATAATCCTCCTAGGTACACAACTCCATTGACCTGGGAACATTACCTCCATCCCCCATAGCAGCCACAGCAACACCCACCCAAGGAGAGTCTGAGCTCAGACATGCCTAGCCCTGCCCCCACCTGATGGTCCTTCCTGTCAGGCCTTTGAGCCCAAGCTAAGCCATCATATCCCCAGCGACCTGCATGTATACATCCAGATGGCCTGAAGCAACTGAAGATCCACAGAAGTGAAAATAGCTTAACTGGCGGCCGGGCGCGGTGGCTCAAGCCTGTAATCCCAGCACTTTGGGAGGCCGAGGCGGGTGGATCACGAGGTCAGGAGATCGAGACCATCCGGGCTAACATGGTGAAACCCCGTCTCTACTAAAAATACAAAAAACTAGCCGGGCGTGGTGGCGGGCGCCTGTAGTCCCAGCTACTCGGAGGCTGAGGCAGGAGAATGGCGTGAACCTGGGAGGTGGAGCTTGCAGTGAGCCGAGATCCCGCCACTGCACTCCAGCCTGGGTGACACAGCGCGAGACTCCGTCTCAAAAAAAAAAAAAAAAAAAAAGAAAATAGCTTAACTGATGACGTTCCACCATTGAGATTTGTTTCTGCCCCACCCTAACTGATCGATATACTTTGTAATCTCCCCCACCCTTAAGAAGGTTCTTTATAATCTCCCTCACCCTTAAGAAGTTTCTTTGTAATTCTTCCCACCCTTGAGAATGTACTTGGTGATCTTTATCCCCCGCCCCAAAACATTGCTCTTAACTTCACCGCCTATCCCAAAACCTATAAGAACCAATGATAATCCCACCACCCTTTGCTGACTCCTTTTTCAGACTCAGCCCGCCTGCACCCAGGTGAAATAAACAGGCTTGTTGCTCACACAAAGCCTGTTTGGTGATCTCTTCACACGGACGCATGAAACACTTCCCTACACCTGGGTAGCTGAAGACACAGGGCATACAATCTTGGGAGTTCTAGGGCCACCCACCACTAATTCTTCTCCATACTACCACTGCTGATGCTCACTGAAAGTGCCACCTTCTGGCAGGAGGCCAACCACCACAAAAATAGAGTATTAAACCACCAAAGCTAAGAACCCTCAGGGAGTCCATTGCACCTCCCTGCTACCTCCCCTGGAACAGGCATTGGTATCTACGGTTGAGAGACCTATACATGGTTCACAACACAGGACTCCATGCAGACAACCCCCAGTACCAGCCTGGAGCCGAGTAGACTCACTGGGTGGCTAGACCCAGAAGAGAGACAACAATCACTGCAGTTGGGCTTACAGGAAGCCACATCCACAGGAAAAGGGGGAGAGTACTACATTAAGTAGTAGTTTTTACTCCGTGGGACAAAAGAATCTAAACAACAGCCTTCAGCCCTAGACTTTCCCCCTGACAGAGCCTACCCAAAAGAGAAGGAACCAGAAAACCAACTCTGGCAATATGACAAAACAGGGCTCTTTAACACCCCCAAAATATCACACTAGTTCACGAGCAATGAATGCAAACCAAGAAGAAATCCCTGATTTACCTGAAAAAGAATTCAGAAGGTTAGACATTAAGCTAATCAGGGAGGCACCAAAGAAAGGCTAAGCCCAATGCAAGGAAATCCAAAAAACGATCCAAGAAGCAAAGGGAGAAATATTCAAGGAAATCGATAGCTTAAAGAAAAAACAATCAAACAATCAGGAAACACTGGACACACTTATAGAAATGCAAAATGCTTTGGGAAGTCTCAGCGATAGAATTGAACAAGTAGAAGAAAGAAATTCAGAGCTCAAAGACAAGGTCTTCAAATTAACCCAATTCAACAAAGACAAAGAAAAAAGAATAAGAAAATATGAACAGTCTCCAGGAAGTTTGAGATGATGTTAAACAACCACACCTAAGAATAATTGGTGTTCCCAAGGAAGAAGATAATCTAAAATTTTGGCAAACATATTTGAAGGAATAATTAAGGAAAACTTCCCACTCTTGCTAGAGATCTAGACATCCAAACACAAAAAGCTCAAAGAAAATCCGGAAAATTCATCGCAAAAAGATCATTGCCTAGACACACAGTCATTAGGTTATCTAAAGTCAAGACGAAGGAAAGAATTTTAAGATTTGTGAAGCAAAAGCAACAGTTAACCTATCAAAGAAAACCTATCAGATTAACAGCAGATTTCTCAGCAGAAACCCTACAAGCTAGAAGGGATTGGGGCCCTATTTTCAGCCCCCTCAAGCAAAACAATTATCAGCCAAGAATTTTGTATTCAGTGAAACTAAGCATCATATATGAAGGATAGTCTTTTTCAGACAAACAAATGCTGAGAGAATTCACCATTACCAAGCCAGCACTACAAGAGCTGCTAAAAGAAGCTCTAAATTTTGAAACAAATCCTGGAAACACATCAAAACAGAACCTCTTTAAAGCATAAATCACACAGGACCTATAAAACAAGAATACAAATTAAAAAGCAAAAACAAAAAACAAAAAAACCAACATACACAGGCAACAAATAGCACAATTAATGCAACGGTACCTCACAACTCAATACTAACATTGAATGTAAACGGCCTAAATGCTTCACTTAAAAGATACAGATACAGGCCAGGCATGGTGGCTCACGCCTGTAATCCCAGCACTTTGGGAGGCTGAGGTGGGCGGATCACGAGGTCAGGAGATCAAGAACATCCTGGCTAACACGGTGAAACCCTGTCTCAACTAAAAATACAAAAAAATTAGCCAGGTGTGGTGGTGGGCTCCTGTAGTCCCAGCTACTTGGGAGGCTGAGGCAGGAGAACTGTGTGAACCCGGGAGGTGGAGACTGCAGTGAGCCGAGATCACACCACTGCACTCCAGCCTGGGTGACAGAGCGAGGCTCCGTCTCAAAAAAAAAAAAAGAAAAAAAAAAGATACAGAACCACAGAATGGATAATAACTCATCAACCAACTAACCTACTGCCTTCAGGAGACTCACCTAGCACATAAGGACTCCCATAAACATAAAGTAAAGGGAAAAAGGCATTTCATGCAAATGGACACCAAAAGCAAGCAGAGATAGCTATTCTTATATCAGACAAAACAAATCTTAAAGCAACAGTAAAAGACACAGAAGGACATTATATAATGGTAAAAGGCCTTTTCTAACACGAAAATATCACAGTCCTAAACATATATGCGCACACACATATATAGTATGTTACCATTGTACATATATAACAAAGAAGAGAAGAGAAGATACTAACATATGTAATATATATGTATATATTCTTGTATATACTAAAATATTTCTGGAAGGATAAAAAAATTAATAACATTGGTCTTGTTTCTATTTTTTTTCTTTTGTTGTTGTTGTTGTTGTTTTTGAGATAGGGTCTTGCTCTTTTGCCCAGGCTGGAGGACAGTGGCACGCTCACAGCTCACTGTAGCCTCAACGTCCTGGGCTCAAGTGATATTCCTGTATGAGTAGGTGGGACTACAGGTGTGCACCACCAGGCTTAGCTAATTTTTGTATTTTTTATAGAGACAGAATTTCAACATGTTGCCCAGGCTTGTCTCAAACGTCTGGGCTCAAGCGATCCTCCCACCTCGGCCTTCCAAAATTCTGGGATTAGAGGCATGACTCGCCGCACCCAGCCAATAACATTGGATTTTTATGGACAGAGGAAGTGGGCTATTGGTGAACAATGGTAGTGGGAGAGAGGCTTTACACTGTATACTTCACCTTTTGAATTTTTAAACTATTCAAAAAATACGTTAAATTAATTAAAAACAATGCGGCATGAAATGAATGCTAAACAAAAGTACAAGAAGCATAATATAAAAGTGTAAAGAAATGAAGGTTACTTTGATGAGATGAAGCATGCTTCTGAGATCAGCATATTCCCTTCACTTGTAATGTCAGCTGGAGATGCTTCATGTGGTCACAGACAGAACCACATGTGAAGATGTGAAGGGAATCAAAGATAGCCTCTATTCCTATCTGCCTTGCAACTCCTGACTGTCCCTACTTGGCCTGAAATGACTGTAAGTGACAGCTATACCACAAATTGGCAGCTATAAAATCATGTGATGAATTTTTCCATCTCATCATCAAGGAAATAATGGAAGACTTTGTCAAATTCCTTGCTGAAATAATCACCATATCTCACATGTATAGAGAGTACTTGCACCAAAAAAATGTACTTAAGCGATATTCATTCATTGAATGGGCATGTACTGAGTGCTTGTTGCATGGTAGAAATATAAAGAAGGCTAAACACTTGGGATTTCAATTCCATGGAGTTTGCATTCTAGTGGGAAAGAGGCCAGACTATCAACAAAATCATTGCAATAGGATATTTAGATATTAACAAATGTTTTTAATAAAAACAATAAAGTAACTTTTTATGGCTACATCTGGGTAACTGCTTAAGACCAGGTGCTCACGAATAGCTCTTCTAAAGAGGTGACTGTCCACATGGAGCTCTGAATGATGAGATTCTACACTAGCTATGACATTTCCTTACTCCACTGGTCTAATGAATAATCATCAAGAGATAAAAAACCAATACTAATTTGGCATGACTTGAGAAACCTATGTTAAGAATGAATCATCACCACTTTTTTTTCCGGTTACTCACAAACAGTCATTTTGAATTACTTCAGTTCAAGGTCAAGCTTATTAGCCAGCTGTTTCTTTCATCCTTTCTTTTTGAAAATTGGAATGCTCACCCCTCTCCAGGGTTCTGAAAACTCTCATGCTCCATGATTTCTCAGATTACCGACTATGGTTCTTTGATCAGGGCTATGAAATAGGAGCTGCCTATGACTTTTGATCTGGGCTCTTGTAAAGGCCAAAATGCTCTTCTCCAAATCTGTCTTGGACTTTAATTCTTTTTCACCGATTATTTAGCTTATCCTTCTTACTTGAAAATCATTCTCCTCCATGGGGGAAAAAAAAATCAAAGCAAAATCCAAGTTGGGAGGCACTGCCTTTCCTCCCTTATTTGTTAAACATGACATTGTCTGCCCCAAGCAGGTCTAGCCCTTTGTGCTGCAAATGGAGCTGGGAAAGTCCTTTTGGCTGTTCTGAACAAACATATTATGCCGTAAGAGTTGATCTTCTAAGAAATAAGCTCTCATCAGTTCTTTTCTATGAGGGTTCTTTTTAACCTTTTGAGGCAAGTTTGATCATCTCAGAACTCTGATAATCTGCATTAATAGATCATTCATTGTCAGGTCAATGTTTAGTATGATCACATATACAACCTCCACCCCAAACTCCTTTCAAAAAAATAAAATTCATCAAAAAGGGAAGCCAATCTATCTGTCATTTTATTCACTCCCGTGGCCTTGTGTGACTTTTTCCTAATTACAACAAAACGCCTGGTGGGCACAATATGCTCTAGAAATTTTTTTTGTCTTTTTTTGAGCATGGGTATTGTTGGTTGAAACAAAGCACTGTGATCTTTCTGTTTCTCTCTGGAGCTTGCTTTCCTTCTGATTTGATACTTTATTAAGATAAAAGGCGAACAGATTTTCCTTCATTTTTTCTTCTTACACAGAAGTTCAAACACAGAAGTTCACAAGTCGTACCCAAAAGGATAATATATTTGACCTTAGGGAAGTGATAGGGCCTGAAGCATGTGTACCCTTTTTTGTCAGCTCTCTCCGGGTCTGTGCAGATGACCATCTGAGTACAGGAAAGGGATAATAAAACTCACTTGAAAATAGGTTTTTTAAAATCGAGTTAAAATTAACTGAAGGGACCATCTGAAAAGACAGTCAGAAAAAATAAAGCTGCCTTTCCTCGTGATCTCTCAGCTGAAAGAAAGAACTTTAGCAAAAAGAACAATAGGGCCACATACTCCACCGCTGAGAACGTACCCCCCAAGCCCACTGCAAATGCATAGACCAAAGCCATCTCTCATTCTGTTTGTCAGCCAGTTTGCCAATCACCCGGCTCATGCTCTCTATTCTCTCTCTCTTTTAATACAAGTAATTTTCAAGACTCTAACATTTTCCTAGAAAGAAGTTCATCTCTGTGTACTTTAATTCACCATACCAGAGTCAAAGAGATGAAGCTGCACAAAATTTACTCATACGAACAAAAATTTAATGTAAACCTCAAAGCTGACACTATTTATTGACATTCTTTCTCTGGAAATTTCTTACCAAATAGAGATGCTATCCAGTAAAATAAATTGGCCTTTTAGCTTAATTTTGTTGAGAGACGGATTTATCTTTTTAAGTTTTTCTATCATCACAATAGATTCTTCTTTTCTGCATGCCTCCTTGCTTGCTTCTTTCTTCCTTTCTTTTTTTCACTTTGGGTGTCTTTGTTGAGGACAATCTAAGCACCACTAGTCAGGCACCACACAAAAGCAAAGGGTGACCCCGTTAATCCAACTTGAGAGTCCTGACTGCTTTCGTTTCCTAATAAATCACATTTATTTTTTCCTAATCCAGATTTTGATTCCACTAAAACATCTCTGTATATTTTGAGGAACAAAATATAAATGTTGAAATTAAGGTCTTCAAAGAAAAATAAAAAGAAACATCTCCAAATGAAAAAGTCAAAAGTGGCCAGGCATGATGGTTCACGACTGTAATCCCAGCACTTTGGGAGGCCGAGGTAGAAGGATCACTTGAGGTCAAGAATTGGAGACCAGCCTGGTCAACATAGCGAAACCCTGTCTCTACTAAAAATACAAAATGATTAGCTGGGCATGGTGGCCCACACCTGTAATCCCAGCTACTGGGGAGGCTGAGGCAGGAGAATCACTTGAACCCGGGAGGCAGAGGTTGCAGTGAACTGAGATCATGCCATTGCAATCCAGCCTGGGTGACAGAATGAGATTCCATCTCAAAGAAAAAAAAAATAGTCAAAAGTTTGGAAGACAAATAAATGACTAGGATGATAACAGATATTACAATCCATCTTAATTCAAAGAATACTCAGAAGAATCAAATCTATTCAAGCATCTCATTGTGAAATGAAGTCATACGCTTAGTGAATAGTTGCAGAATTAGCTTTTAAGTCATATTACAATGCATTTAAGTAGCCTTTTTTTTTTTTTTTAATTTATTTATTATTATTATACTGTAAGTTGTAGGGTACATGTGCATAACGTGCAGGTTTGTTACATATGTATACTTGTGCCTTGTTGGTGTGCTGCACCCATCAACTCGTCATTTACATCAGGTATAACTCCCAATGCAATCCCTCCCCCCTCCCCCCTCCCCATGATAGGCCCCGGTGTGTGATGTTCCCCTTCCCAAGTCCAAGTGATCTCATTGTTCAGTTCCCACCTATGAGTGAGAACATGCGGTGTTTGGTTTTCTGTTCTTGTGATAGTTTGCTAAGAATGATGGATTCCAGCTGCATCCATGTCCCTACAAAGGACACAAACTCATCCTTTTTTATGGCTGCATAGTATTCCATGGTGTATATGTGCCACATTTTCTTAATCCAATCGGTCACTGATGGACATTTGGGTTGATTCCAAGTCTTTGCTATTGTGAATAGTGCTGCAATAAACATACGTGTGCATGTGTCTTTAGAGCAGCATAATTTATAATCCTTTGGGTATATACCCAGTAATGGGATGGCTGGGTCATATGGTACATCTAGTTCTAGATCCTTGAGGAATCGCCATACTGTTTTCCATAATGGTTGAACTAGTTTACAATCCCACCAACAGTGTAAAAGTGTTCCTATTTCTCCACATCCTCTCCAGCACCTGTTGTTTCCTGACTTTTTAATGATCGCCATTCTAACTGGTGTGAGATGGTATCTCATTGTGGTTTTGATTTGCATTTCTCTGATGGCCAGTGATGATGAGCATTTTTTCATGTGTCTGTTGGCTGTATGAATGTCTTCTTTTGAGAACTGTCTGTTCATATCCTTTGCCCACTTTTTGATGGGGTTGTTTGTTTTTTTCTTGTAAATTTGTTTGAGTTCTTTGTAGGTTCTGGATATTAGCCCTTTGTCAGATGAGTAGATTGCAAAAATTTTCTCCCATTCTGTAGGTTGCCTGTTCACTCTGATGGTAGTTTCTTTTGCTGTGCAGAAGCTCTTTAGTTTAATTAGATCCCATTTGTCAATTTTAGCTTTTGCTGCCGTTGCTTTTGGTGTTTTAGACATGAAGTCTTTGCCCATGCCTATGTCCTGAATGGTACTACCTAGGTTTTCCTCTAGGATTTTTATGGTATTAGGTCTAACATTTAAGTCTCTAATCCATCTTGAATTAATTTTCGTATAAGGAGTAAGGAAAGGATCCAGTTTCAGCTTTCTACTTATGGCTAGCCAATTTTCCCAGCACCATTTATTAAATAGGGAATCCTTTCCCCATTTCTTGTTTCTCTCAGGTTTGTCAAAGATCAGATGGCTGTAAAAGAGCCCGCATCTCCAAGACAATCCTAAGTCAAAAGAACAAAGCTGGAGGCATCACGCTACCTGACTTCAAACTATACTACAAGGCTACAGTAACCAAAACAGCATGGTACTGGTACCAAAACAGAGATATAGACCAATGGAACAGAACAGAGTCCTCAGAAATAAGTAGCCTTAAAAGAACACAAATAGAGGTTTGTATTTTCAGTTTAGTTAAAAAAAAAAAAAAGTCATTAAAGTTACACTTTAGGGACCACGCTATTTTTCAGTTGGTATATCTTTATCATAGGATATAATATGTCTGTGGGTCAGGTCACTTTTATTCCTCCTCTTAACCCCAGTACCTAGCAAATATCTGATAATACAGTAGAAAAATAGCAAACATGTAATTGCATTGAAACTGTGCCACTTCTAGCTTGAGGCATGGTAGCTCACACCTGTAATCCCAGAACTTTGGGAGGCCAAGGTGGGCAGATCACTTGAGGTCAGGAGTTCAAGACCAGCCTGGCCAACATGGTGAAACCCCATCTCTACAAAAAAATACAAAAATTAGCCAGGCGTCGTAGCGTGTGCCTGTAATCCCAGCTACTCAGGAGGCTGAGGTGGGAGAATCATTTGAACCCAGAAGCAGTGAGCTGATATCACACCACTGCACTCTAGCCTGGGCGACAGAAGGAAACCCTGTCTCCAAAAAAACAAACAAAACTAAAACTATGCTACTTCTCCTACTTAATGTAAGAGTCCCCTCTCTAAATGTAATCTGATTGCTGGATGTACCCAAATCTTTTAGCCTTGAGGCTAGAAATGGAGGGGAGGGGCTGTTCTTTGAACTTAAACTTAAGTGGTTCAAGCCCCCATCACAGGCATTACAATGCCCCATCTCACTCTGATTTTTAGAACCCTGGTCCTTTTGGAATGAGTTGTACTTCCCGTCTTATAGCTGCTTTCCTCACTCCATATTATGGCAAAAGATGAAACATAGCTAGTTTTGTTGGATTTCCCCCAAAGACAACTTTCAGTAGGTATGTATAAATAGCACTTTTACTATTGTTCAAAAGTAGCAATGGAGGAGAGCTTCAGAGGGGGATATGTTGCAGTGCACCACTGCCAACAAATTAAAACACAAGCTTAAACACACTCCAAGCCTTTCCCACCTCTGCACTATTTCACTGGCCATCTCCTGTCTTCACACAGTTCCTCTCTGTCCACACCCTTAACAGTACTTCTTTCTAGACTCCTCAGCTGTTCTCTCTGGTTGTGCCCACCACCACCACCACTGCCTTCCAGGAAACTCAGAGTTCTTATATACCTTTTCTTTTCTTTTTTTTTTTTTTTTTTTTGAGACGGAGTCTCGCTCTGTCACCCAGGCTGGAGTGCAATGGCGCGATCTCGGCTCACTGCAAGCTCCGCCTCTCAGGTTCATGCTATTCTCCTGCCTCAGCCTCCCGAGTAGCTGGGACTACAGGCGCCCGCCACCACGCCCGGCTAATTTTTTGTATTTTTTTAGTAGAGACGGGGTTTCACCGTGTTAGCCAGGATGGTCTCGATCTCCTGACCTTGTGATCCGCCCGTCTCGGCCTCCCAAAGTGCTAGGTTTACAGGCGTGAGCCACTGCACCCGGCCACCTTCTTTTCTATTATTCATTTATTTTTATTTTTTTAAGAGACAGGATCTTGCTCTGTCACTCAGGCTGGAGTACAGTTGCACAGTCATGGCTCCCTGCAGCCTCCGTTCCTGGGCTCAAGTAATCCTTTCACCTCCACCTCCCAAGTAGCTGGTAGATACAGGCACACACCATCACACCTGCTGATTTATTTTTATTTTTATTTCTTGTAGAGAAAGGGGTCTCACTACGTTCCCCAGGTGGTCTCAAACTCCTGGTGTCAAGCAATCCTCCTACCTCTGCCTCCCAAAGTGCTAGGATTACAGGCGTGAGCCATCGCAACCAGCCTCTTACACACTTTCGAATGTAGAATAATTCCCCTCTTTCTTTTTCTGACCTCTTCTTAATCTAGGCCTGCAATATCCAGTACATTAATCGTTTACCACATACGACTACTGAACGCTGCTAGAAAGATGGCTAATCCAAATTGAGATGTGTGCAAGAGTAAAACACACATCGTATTTTGAATATTTAGTCTTCAAATAAGTAATAAAATATCTCATTAATAATGTTAATATTGATTATATCCTAACTGATAATATATTTTATTAAATAAATGTATTGAATAATAGGTTAAATAAGATGATAATATACTGTATTAAATTAAAAGTATATTATTAAAACTGACCTCACCTGCTTTTTACTTTCTAAATGTAACTATTAGAAAATTTAAAGTTACGTGTGTGGCTTGCATCCTGTGTCTTTCAGACAGTGCTGGTCTAGACCCAGGGTCTCAGCCTTCCACAGCAAGACAGACACATTAAGGTGGTTTGTTAAATAAATTGCCATTTCTAACACTAGAGATGAATTATGCAACTCCGAGAAGAAGAAGGTTATGACTAGCATTTGCTTTGAATATCAACTATTTATTTTCTTCTATAGAACATTTCAACTATCCTTCATGAAAATGTATATATGTGAATGTTGAACTGAGCTGGCCAAGGCCACATTCTGTCTTCTCATTAGCAAGGACTTAAGGATGTGTTGTGGATGAAACAGTCATCTTCTGGAAAGAGAACCACACATGGTTTACTCTTAAACATAATTCAGCATAATCTCACCTTTCCACACCCCTCCCAAATACCCTATAATTTTCAAACAGTGGTAAAGTGGATTCTCATATTAACTTCCATTCTCATTTTGAGAAAATATTGAAAATACTCAAGTAACTGTGATTTAAAGAACTGTATCTATTTTGATTCAATGTGGTTCTTTGGTTTGGATAGGTATTTTAGTGCTGTGGTGAAAAGCATGGGTTTAGGAATCAGACTTTATTCTAATCCCAGCTACTTGAACAGGGCTGACTTCTCCACTAGGCACAATAGGCTCATTCCTACTGCCCACAATAATGTTTTCATTTTATTTTTTTTATCAGAAGAAAAAAATGAATATAATAAAATAAATATAAAATAAAATAAATGTAATAAATATAAGAAAATAAAAAAGTCTGGATTATTTTCATCTTTATACCAATGCATTCATAATATATATATAAAATATATATATATTTACCCATTTTAAAATCTGATTATTAGTTTTTTTTGCTATCGAGTTGTTTGAGTTCCTTATATATTCTGGTTATTAATCCGTTATTGAAGGATAGTTTGAAAATATTTTCTCCCATTCTCTAGGTTATCTCTTCAACATAGTTCAGCACAATCTAACTACACACACACACACACACACACACAAATATATATATATAGAGAGAGAGTTTCACTCTGCCACCAGGCTGGAGTGCAGTGGCGCAATCATGGCTCACTGCACCCTCAACCTCCCTGGGCTCAGATGATCCTCCCATCTCAGCTTCCCAAGTAGCTGGGACTACAGGTGTGCCACCACCATGCCAGGCTAATTTTTCCTTTTTTTTGTTTTGTAGAGATGGGGTTTTGCCCTGTTGCCCAGGCTGGTCTCAAACTCCTGGGGCTCAAGTGACCTGCCCACCTCAGCCTGCCAAAGTGTTGGGATTATGGGAATGAGCCACCATGCCCAGCCTTAAATGTTTTTTTTCTTAATGGAGGAAGAGGGCAGCTGAAGGCAAAGTGCCTGGGACCCAAAAATCATGCATCCCTGTAGCAGAGTGGCCTTGAATGTGTGTTTTTAATCTGAGTGTTGGCTTAGCCATCTGGAAGTGAAGATAATTATGGTACTTACATCACTGACATGGCGTAAAGATATTCTCCAAGATCTGGCTCCCTTTCCTTCTAGGCACTTCAGAGGACTGCACTTCCCTATTTCCTTGTTGTTAGTCATGGCCATATGACTTCTTCTGGCTAATGAGATGTGAGCAGCTTTGATGTGTGTCACTTTCAGGTGGGAGCATTTAAGCACAGACGTTTGATACTCCACAGCTGTCTTCCCCAGCCTTGGTGATCATGGCAGGTTGCATTGATATGAAAACGTGATATGATTGAAGCAGGCTGGAATTCCAAGCTGAAACAGAGCACCACTTCCCTGCAGTTATCTTGGACCTCCAGCAAATTTTATGTAAGCAAGAAATGGGCATTTGATATGCTAAACCACCGGAATTTGAGGGTTATTTATTACTGTAGCATAACTTAGGTGAACCTAGTTGACACAATAGGGCTGTAGTCATGATTAAATAAGATCATTATATTAAAAGCACTTACATTATCATCATCATTAGGTGGTGTCTAATAATACAGTACAAAATAATAACAGTTATTAAGCCCTTTGCACATAATTTGAGCTTAATAAATGGTTGCATTTATTATTGTTGTTACTATTTTGCTCCTCCATGTCACAGGCTGCTCTTGACTGACTCTTATTTCCATTGTTAGGGAGCTTATTACAATGGCAGAAATATCTTGATCTGTTAGTACAGAGTATGTGTCAATAGGTGTATTTAAGTAAGTCTAGCTTTGTTCCAGTATAGCCTGCCAAATGCTAGTTGGAATTATCATCCTATCATCCTCTATTTATGAACCACAGCAATCTTCTCTCTCTGTGTGTGTGTGTGTGTGTGTGTGTGTGTGTGTGTGTGTCCTGGCTGTGTGTCCCAGTCCAGTCTGTCTTTGGGATTTTGCACCTTCGTTTTATGCCTTGTGATGATGGGATGTTTCCTGTCTTATTTCTTGAAAGAAGGAGTCACTGCTAAGTAGAATCTAAATTAGAAAGTATCCCTCAGTAAGCACAAAACAAGAATTCCATGCCATTGCTCTCAGGGTCCTGGAGGTTTCAATTTAGCTATTTTATACTCACTATCATATGGTGTATAAATGCTCAATCTAAGCAAGAGAGATGGTAGTAATGTCAAAACAAACAAACAAAAAAAAAACAAGAGAGAAGGAAGAAGCCAGAACTTTAAAGTGGGGGGGAATTGCATTTTTGAATATTTATGTATCAGTTATTGAATCAGTATTATATATACACATTATCTTTTATTTCTTTTTTTGTATTTTTTTTTTTTTTTTTTTTTGTAGAGGCAAGATTTCACTACATTACCCAGGCTGGTCTTGAACTCCTAGCCTCAAGCAATCCTCTTACCTCAGTCTCCCAAAGTACTGGGATTACAAGCATGAGCCACCACACCTGGCCTTCATTATCTATTTCTGAATAGAGGACTTCGATGAGCAACTCTAAACAATTCCTAGAACTGTTGGTTAGACCTCTAAGTATCATAAATTAAAGTAAACACATGGGAAAGAGCCATTTGTCAGTGGTTGTCAAAAGTGACATGTGCCACCAGAGGATATGGAGAAACTTAAACTCATGCATTGCTGAGGGGAATGCAAAATGGTATAGCCACTATGGAAAACAGTATGACAGTTCCTCAAAATGTAAGCATTGCATTACTATAAGAATCCAGCAATTCTACCTCTGAATATACCCAAAATAACTGAAAGCAGTAACTCAAACAGACACTTGTACACCAGCATTCATAGCAGCATTATTCACAATAGCCGAAAGACAGAAACAACTCAAATGCCCATTCACAAATGAAAGGACAAACAAATTCTGGCATATACATACAATAGAATATTATTCATCCTTAAAAAGGAAGAAAATTCTAGTACATGCTATAATGTGAATGAACCCTGAAAATGTTATCTTAAGTAAAATAAGGGCATCACAAAAGACAAATATCATATGATTAGTAGTCAAATTCTTAGAGACAGAAAATAGACAGGTGGTTGCTAGGAGCTGAAGAGAGATGGGAATGAAGGATTTTTAATGGAACAGTCCCAGTTTTGTAAGATAAACAAAGTTCTGGAGATGAATGGTGTTGAGGTCTGTATAATGATGTGAATGTTATTGGCGGAACCCTCCCCCAATATTTCAACATAGGTTCTTTCTATTTTCTATAAGTGTTGGCTCACTGAGAAATAAAGAGAGACAGTACAATGAGAAGAATTTTACAGCTGGGCCACCACAGGTGACATCACATACTGGTAGGACTGTGATGCCCACCTGAGCCTCAAATCAGCAAGTTTTTAATGAGGGTTTCAAAAGGGGAAGGTGTGTAAGAACAGAGAGTAGGTACAAAGATCACAGGCTTCAAAGGGCAAAAAGCAGAACTACTAGTAAGGGTCTAATAAAGATCACATGCGTCTGAGGGAAGAGGACAAAGGGCAAAAGCAGAACTACTGATAAGGGTCCAACAAAGATCACAAGGCAAAGGGCAAAAACAGAACTACTGATAACGCTCTATGTTCAGTGGTGCATGTAATGTCTTGATAAAATTCTTAAACAACAGAAAACAGGGTTCGAGAGCAGAGAACCAGTCTGACCACAAATTTACCAGGGTGGAGTTTTTCCCCATCCTAGTAAGCCTGAGGGTACTGCAGGAGACCAGGGCGTATCTCAGTCCTTATCTCAACCACATAAGACAGACACTCCCAGAGCGGCCGTTTATAGACCTCCCCTAGGAATGCATTCTCTTCCCAGGGTATTAACATTACTATTCCTTGCTAGGAAAAGAATTTAGTGATATCTCTCCTACTTGCACATCTGTTTATAGACTCTCTGCAAGAAGAAAAATATGGCTCTTTTTGCCAGACCCCGCAGGCAGTCAGACCTTATGGTTGTCTTCCCTTGTTCTCTAAAAATCACTGTTATTCTGTTCTTTTTCAAGGTGCACTGATTTCATATTGTTCAAACACACATGTTTTACAATCAATTTGCACATTTAACACAATTGTCACAGTGGTCCTGAGGTGACGTACATCCTCAGCTTACAAAGATAACAGAATTAAGAGATTAGAGACAGGCATAAGAAATTATAAAAGTATTATTTGGGAACTGATAAATGTCCACATTAAAATGAAATCTTCACAATTTATGTTCCTCCGCCACGGCTCCAGCCAGTCCCTCTGTTCAGGGTCCCTGACTTCCTGCAACAGAATGTAGTTAATATCACTGAACTGTACACTTGAAATGGTTCTGCACAGCAAAGAAAATAGTCAACACAGTGAAGAGACAACCTAGAGAATGGGAAAAAATATTTGCAAACTATCCTTCAATAAGAAATGAATAACCAGGGCTGGGCATGGTGGCTCACACCTGTAATCCCAGCACTTTGGGAGGCCAAAGCAGGTGGATCACTAAGTCAGGAGTTCAAGACCAGCCTGGCCAACATGGTGAAAACCCATCTCTACTAAAAAATACAAAAATATAGCTGGGCATGGTGGCAGGCACCTGTAATCCCAGCTACTTGGGAGGCTGAGGCAGGAGAATGGCTTGAACCCAGGAGGCAGAGGCTGCAGTGAGCCAAGACTGTGCCACTGCACTCCAGTCTGGGTGACACAGCTAGACTCAGTCTCCAAAAAAAAAGAAGAAAGAAAAGAAATTAATAACCAGAATATATAAGAAACTCAAACAACTCAATAGCAAATAAAAACTAATAATCAAATTTGGGCAAAGGATCTGAATAGACATTTCTCAAAAGAAGACATACAAATAGACAAGAGGCATATAAAAAATGCTCAATATTACTAATCATCAAGGAAATGAAAATCAAAACTGCAATGAGATATTATCTTACCCCAATTAAAATGGCTATTTTTTACACACTCATTCTCCTCAGCACATGGATCATTCTCAATGATAGACCATATATTAAACCACAAAACAAGTCTTTAAACATTTTTTAAAACTGAAATAATATCAAGTATCCTCTCTGATCACAATGGAATAAGACTAGAAATCAATAACAGGAGGAGTTTTGGAAACTATACAAACTCAAGGGAATTAAACAACATGCTCCAGAATGACCAGGTCAATGAAGAAATTAAGAAAAAATTAAAATTTCTTGAAACAAATGAAAATGGAAATACAACATATTAAAACCTATGAGATACAGTGACAAATCAGTACTAAGAGGAAAGTTTATAGTAATATGCACCTACATCAAAAAAGCAGAAAAACTTTAAATAAACAACCTAATGATGCATCTTAAAGAACTAGAGAAACAAGAGCAAACCAAACCCAAAATCAGCAAAAGAAAACAAATAATAAAGATCAGAACAGAAATAAATGAAATGGAAAAAAATACAAAAGATCAATGAAATGAAACTTTTTTTTTTAATTGACGTACCTTTAGCCAGACTAAGAAAAAAAGAGAGAAGACCCAAATAAGTAAATCTGAGATAACAAAAAAGGAGACATTACAACTGATACTCCAGAAAGTCAAAGATCATTAGAGGCTACTATATGCCAATAAATTGGGAAACCTAGAATAAATGGATAAATTCCTAGAAACATAAATGTACAAAGAATGAACCATGAAGCAATCCGAAACCTGAACAAACCAATAACAAGTAATGTAATCAAAGCCATAATAAAAAGTCTCCCAAGGGAGAAAAAAAAAAGCCCAGTCCCCAGTGGCTTCAACTGCTGAATTTTACCAAATATTTAAAGAAGAACTAACACCAATCCTCCTCAAACTATTCTGAAAAATGGAGGAGGGAATACTTCTAAACTCATTCTATGAGGCCAGTATTACCCTATATCAAAACCAGACAAGGAAAAGAAAAGAAAACTACAAGGCAATATTCCTGATGAACATTGATGTAAAAATATATATAATATAAATAACATAAAATAAATATATTTATAATATAATATATAATATAAATAATATAAAATAAATATATTTATAATATAATATATAATATTTATAATATATAATATAAATAATATAAAATAAATATATTACATTTATTATATATTATATATTACATAAATATATTTCTTATATAAATATATTTATTATAAACATATTATATTTATTATATAGATATATTTATTATATATTATATAAATATGTGTTTTGTAGATATAAAATATGTTATACTTTCTTATATATATTTTTTAACCACAATTTTTTTAAAAAGAAAAGTTACATGTGTCACATACAGTGCAAGTAGAGGCTGAC
Source organism: Papio anubis (assembly GCF_008728515.1). Classification (NCBI taxonomy): domain Eukaryota; kingdom Metazoa; phylum Chordata; class Mammalia; order Primates; family Cercopithecidae; genus Papio; species Papio anubis. The sequence continues at coordinate 81,087,615 of NC_044977.1, forward strand.
AAGAAAGACCAGCCTGTGGAAGCCCAGCACTCTCCTCCAACGTATGGCTGAACAATAGTCATGAGGAAAGGATGAAGATGTGGACAACACCAGCTAAAGCAGAGTAGCCAGGCAATTCAGTTGAAAGTATTTGGCATTTAATTTAACTGCAATTTCCCAAACATTTGATGCTTTCTTCTTTTAAGGGAAACAGACAATTCCATTGCCTTGACTGTTCTGTCCAGTGGAGTTTGTAAGTTCTTTCCAGCTTCACTTCAGAAAGGAGATACAGATGGTATCATTTATTTTTTGCTTGTCTTTATCACCTTTGCCAATAAATGCAGCTTCCCTTCCAAGGCACCCATGTTGCACATGTCATGCTTTTCCCACTCCCCTCTCCTTTTATTAATTTTTCTGCTGGAGACATATGGAGAGGCATGTGTTCATGCAGGCACAGTTTCCTGTGTCACTGCCAAAGTTAAAGGTGGCTCTGAAACTTAAGGAATTAATCTTAGACCTGTGGAAGTGATTAAGAGGCTGGAAGAAATTCTGAAAATGAGAAATAAGAGTGATAAGTGGCCAAACTATAGCCTGCTAAAACCAGGAAGTAACTCAGGCCATGTTGGGGTGAAGACTCCACAAGTTAATCTGTGTCACCCAGCATTACAAATATCACAAGACTGTTCACTGCGATGTTGGTTGTATTAGTGGGGGAAAAGGCTAGGAAAAATATACTTATCAATGAGAGACCCATTAAATATATAGGCCTACCTTAGAGATATTGCAAGATCAGCTCCACACTGCTGCAATAAAGTGAACGTCGCAGTAACAGGAGTCACATAAACTTTTTGGCTTCCCAGTGCACGTAAAAGTTATGCTTACATTATACTGTCATCTATAAAGTGTGCAATAGCATTATGTCTAAAAAACAATGTACCTCTCTTACTTAAAAGTATTTTATTGCTAAAAAGTCCTAACAGTCTTCTAAGCCTTCAGAGAGTTCCACACTTTTTGCTGGTGAAGAGTTTTGCCTCTGTATTGATAACTGTGGACTGATCAGGACAGTGGTTGCTGAAAGTTGGGGTGGCTGTGGCCATTTTTAAAAATAAGACATGAAGGTTACTGTGTTGACTGACTCTTCCTTTTACAAAAGATGTCTCTGTAGTGTGTTTGATAGCATTCTACCCACAGTAGAATGTCTTCAAAAACTGGACTTAACCCTCTCAAACCCTGCCACTGCTTTATCAACTAAGTTGATGTCATATTCTATATTCTCTGTTGTCATTTCAACAATGTTCACAGCGTCTTCCCCAGGAGTAGTTTCCATCTCAAGAAACCACTTCCTTTGCTCTTCCATAGGAAGCAACTCCTCATTTATTCAACTTTTATCATGAGATTGTAGCAATTCAATCACATCTTGAAGCTCCACTTCTGATTCTACTTCTCTTGCTATTTCTACCACATTTCCACTACAGCTATTTCCTCCACGGAGGTCTTGGACCCCTCAAAGTTATCCACAATGGAATCAATTTCTTCCAAACTCCTTGCATTAATCCATTTTCACACTACTATAAAGAACTACCTGAGACTGGGTAATTTATAAGGAAAGAAGTTTAACTGACTCACAGTTCCATGTGGCTGGGGAGGCCTCAGGAAACTGATAATTATGGCAGAAGGTGAAGGGGAAGCAAGCACGTCTTACCACAGCAAAGCAGGAGACAGAGCAAAGTGGGAAGTATGACTTTTTTGTTTGTTTGTTTTGTTTTAGGCTAAGTCTCGCTCCATTGCCCAAGCTGGAGTGCAGTGGTGCGATCTGGGCTCACTGCAATCTCCGCCTCCTGGTTTCAAGTGATCTTCCTGCCTCAGCCTCCCAAGTAGCTGGGATTACAGTCACACATACCATGCCTGGTTAATTTTTGTATTTTTAGTAGAGACCGGGTTTCACCATGTTGGCCAGGCTGGTCTCGAACTCCTGACCTCAAGTGATCCAACCACCTCAGCCTCCCAAAGTGCTGGGATTACAGGTGTGAGCCACCACACCCGGCCTGGAAGTGCTACTTTTAAAACATCAGATCTCATGAGAACTCACTATCACAAAACCAGAATGGGGAAACTGCCCCCGTGATCCAATCACCTCCCACCAGGTCCCTCCCTCAACACATGGGGATTACAATTCGAGATGAGACTTGGGTGGGGAGGCAGAGGCAAACCATATCACTCCTGTTAGTGTTAATATTTTGACCTCCTCCCATGAATCGTGACTATTCTTTTTGGCATCTAGAATGGTAAATCCTTTCCAGAAGATTTTCAATTTACTTTGGCTAGATCCATCAGAGAAATCACTATCTATGCAGCTATAGCCCCATGAAATATATTTCTTAAATAATAAGACTTGAAAGTTGAAATTATTCCTGGACCCATGAGGTATAGAATGGTTATTGTGTTAGCAGGTGGTAAAACAACATTCATCTCCTTGTACGTCTGCATCAGAGCTCTTAAGTGACTAGGTGCATTGTCAGTGAGCAGTAATATTTTGAAAGGAATCTTCTTTTTCTGACCAGTAGGTCTCAACAATAAGTTTAAAATGTTCAGTAAACCATGCTAAAAACAAATATGCAGTTACCCAAGCTTTGTTGTTCTATTTATAGAGATACAGGCAGAGTAGATTTAGCATAATTCTTAAGAGTCCTAGGATTTTCAGAATGGTAAATGAGCATTGGCTGCAACTTAAAGGCGCCAGCTTCGTAAGTTCCTAACAGGACAGTCAGCCTGTGCTTTGAAGTTTTGAAGCTGAACATTGACTTCTCCTCTCTAGTAGTGAAAGTCCTAGATGTCATCTTCTTCCAATAGAAGTCTTTTTCATCTGCATTGAAGATCTGTTGTTGAGTGTAGCCACCTTCATTAGTTATCTTAGCTAAATCTTCTGGATAACTTGCTGCAGTTTCTCCATCAGCACTTGTTACCTCACCTTGTACTTTTATGTTATTGAGACAGCTTCTTTCCTTAAACTTCATGAACTAACCTCTGTTAGCTTCCAACTTTTCTTTGGCAGCTTCCTTACCTCTCTGGGACTTCATAGAATCGAAGAGATTTAGGATCTTGCTCTGGATTAGGCACTGGCTTAAGGGAATGTTGTGCTGGTTTGATCTTGTATCTAGACCACTCAAACTTTCTCCACATCAGCAGTAAGACTGTTTTGCTTTCTTATGATTTATGTTCACTGGAGTAGCACTTGTAATTTAATTCAAGAACTTTCCCTTTGCATTCACAAGTTGGCTAACTTTTTGGTACAAGGGGCCTAGCTGTTGACCTATGTAGGCTTTCAACATGCCTCCCTCACTAAGCTTGATTGTTTCTAGGTTTGATTGAAAGTGAGAGACATGCGACTCGCCCTTTCACTTGAACACATGGAGGCAATTGTAGGGTTATTAATTGTCCTAATTTTAATATTTTATGTCTCAGAGAATAGGGAGGCCTGAGGAGAGGGAGATACAGAGCAGCTGTCAGTGTGGCAGTCAGCATACACACAACATTGATCAATTAAGTTCATCATCTTATATGAGTGCAGTTCATGGTACCTCAAAACAATTACAAAATAACATCAAAGCTCACTGGTCACAGATCAACATACCAGGTATAATAATAATGAAAAAGTTAGAAACATTGCCTCCTCCTGGCTCTCACAGCCCCATGTCAGTGGTACACAGGCTGGATTTCAGCCCTTTGGACACATGATCAACTATAATTAGCCCAAATCCATACAATGCAATGCATAGAACCATTAAAAAAGAAAGACCTTCAAGATACATTTTTAAGTGAAAAAGAAAGACATAGAAGAGCTACTTTTATACACAAGTATACGCATGAGATATTTCTGGAAAATATGCAAGACATAGGGTATCTTAAATGACACCCATTTAATGGTAGTTACTTAAATGATAACTCTGCGGCTTGGAGTTTCAGGCTACAGGTGAGTGGGCTTTGGAAAATGGAATAGGAAGCCAAATGTGCTGGCTGGGGCAGTAATAGCGAGTTTTTTTCCTCCTTCTCTTCGTCCTTTCTTTCTTCCTTCCTCTCTTTCTCTTCTTCCTCCTTTTCTTCTTTCTATCTGTGTGTGTGGTGTTTCGTTTATTTATTTATTTATTTATTGGTTACATGACCTTGCATGCATTGAATTTGAGATCACGGGATCTCTGTTCATGTAATTTTCCCTTGTTTTCTGGGATAGGGCAAATATTTCTGGGACAGGGGAAATACTAAAAGCCCACAGCCAGGGACCTACATCTTTCTGACTCAAGAGTATCTCTGACAAGGATTCACAAAGGTGAGGTCTTGCTCTGGTTCATATCCTTAAGAATTATCTATAAATATTTGAGGAAAATCTAGAAGAGCTACTGGGATGGCACCTTATTAAGTAAATACCTTCTGCTTTATAAAGACACATCATCTAATCAATACAAACAAGGCATTTGTTGGGTGCTTACAATATGCCAGATGTTGGTATAGTTAATGATACCATACAGTGGGAAATTTCTCTAGTGTAAAATTTTTGGTTCTGTCTTTTTGTTCCATTATGGTTTCTATTTCTTTTTTTTTATGCCTTTAAACATTTTAATACAGTAAAAAGTCTTACTTTTACCCCAATCTCCCACCTACAGACATGCAAAGGTAATCATTCTTCAGAGTACATATATCCCTCTTAATTCTTAGACAATCAATATGTATACTCCCTTTCTAAACATAAGTGATAGTGCACCATACACTGTTCTATTCATCTTACTTTTTCTCTCACACACACAAACATATATGCAAACTTTAGCTTTGAGTTCATTTCATATTCACACTTAGCCTGCTTACTCTTTTTTTACAGTTGCATTTTTTTTTACTTTGAATGGATATGCATAACTATTTTACTTAACCGGTTTCCTATTGTTGACCATTTAGGTTATTTCCATTCTTTTGCACTTAAAAACAAATGTCATTATTAGATTATGGATAAGTGATTTCACACATGGGTGTAAATATAGCCCTGACTAAATCCTAGAAAAATAATTACTGGGTCATAGATTATATACATTTGCAGTATTTATAGATATCAGAAAAACTGCTTTAAATTCATAAATATCAGAAAAACTGCTTTAAAACTGCTCCAAATTACACTTTCACTAATAAATAATTCTGTTTGCTCCAGCACCATCAACAAAATGTTATCAAAATTTTAATTTTTGTGTATATCATTGCTGAAAACTGGTATATAAGAATATTTTAATTTTTGTTTCACTTTATTAGAAGTATAGGTAAGGATTTCAATTTTAAAGATATGCTTTACTTCTCTTTTTATGAACAGTTCACATCTTTTTACTCATTTTGCTGTTGAGTTGTTAATGTGTTTTTTTTTTTTGTTTTTTTTTTTGAGACGGAGTCTCATTCTGTGGCCCAGGCTGGAGCACAGTGGTGCCATCTCAGCTCACTGCAAGCTCCGCCTCCCAGGTTCACGCCATTCTCCCGCCTCAGCCTCCCGAGTAGCTGGGACTACAGGCACCCGCCACCACACCCAGCTAATTATTTGTATTTTTAATAGAGACAGGGTTTCACCGTGTTAGTCAGAATGGTCTCGATCTCCTGACCTTGTGATCCGCCCACCTCGGTCTCCCAAAGTGCTGGGACTACAGGCATGAGCCAGCACACCTGGCCGTTAATCTTTATTTTAATTTTTAGGATCTCTTTTCATATTAGAAAAATTAAACCTCTGTTCTGTGATATGAGTTGCAAATTTTTTTACAATTTGTTGCTCCTCTTCTGACTTTACTTATAGTGGTTTTTGCCATGCAGAAGTTTGGGGCTTTAAAAAAAATGTTATTGAATGTATTAATCTTTTATGTCTTCTGGATTTAAAATAATAGGTAACAAGACTTCTCATATTTTATTTCAGTTTTTTATGTTTTAAACTTTACCTTACATCTTTGATCAATTTGGAGTTTATTCTGGTACAGGTGTGAAGTATAGACCCACCCTGTCCTTCCCCAGATGGCTAATCAGTGCTCTCTGAACCATTTATCAAATATTCCAGTTTTTCCCCGATAGCTTGGTATGCTGGATACTAGAGTTCAGCGAACATTTTCCATAAAGAGTTAGATAGCAAATATTTTAGGCTTTCTAGATCCCTGTCCCAATTGTTCAATTCTGCCATCATCATGCAAAAACAACCATAGATGATTCATAAACAAATGAGTGTGTCTGTATTTCAATAAAATTTTATTTGCAGAAGTAGGCTGAGGGCTGGATTTGCCCTGTGGACCATAATTTTCCAACCCCTGCATTTCAGTTCAATTCTCATATGTACTTGTTTCTCTGGCCCGCATGTCTATATATGGGCCAGTACTACACTGTTTTATTTACCGAAACTTTATAACATGCCTTCTTATTCACGACAGTTAATTTTATGTGTCAACATGGCTGGGCCAAATTGTGGTCAAACATTGTTCTAGGTGTTTCTGTGAAAGTATTTTTTGAATATTTTAACTTCTAAATGAATAGACTTTGAGTAAAGCAGATTACTCTCCAAAATGTGAGTGAGCCTCCTCCAATCACTTGAGGGCCTTTAATAGAATAAAGACTGACTCCCCACCCCCACCCCCACCCCACATTTCCTTAGAGCAAGAAGAAATTTTGCCACAAGACTGCCTTTGGACTCAAACTGCAACTCTTTCCTGGGTCTCTAGCCTGCCAGCCTATCCTAAAGATTTTGGATTTACTAAGCCCCAACAATCACCTAGAACAATTCCTTAAACTCTCTCTCTCCCCCTCTCTCTGTCCACACGCACACATACACACAAAGTTGGTTTTGTTTCTCTAGAGAACCTGTTACACTATCTGATAGGCTAGTGTTCCTTCACTGATCCAGAGTTTTCCTTATTATTCATGTTGTTATTTTTCCATGTAAATTCATAAGGAGCTAGTCTAGTTAAAATTAAAAACTGGTATTTGTTATTGGAAGGTTATTCAATGTATAACATTTTTTTTTTTTCCGAGACGGAGTCTCACTATGTCGCCCAGGCTGGAGTGCAGTGGCGCCATCTTGGCTCTCTGCAAGCTCCGCCTCCCAGGTTCAGCCATTCTCCTGCCTCAGCCTCCCAGGTAGCTGGGACTACAGGCGTCCGCCACCACACCTGGCTAATTTTTTGTATCTTTAGTAGAGACAGGGTTTCATCGTGTTAGCCAGGATGGTCTCGATCTCCTGATCTCATGATCCACCCACCTCAGCCTCCCAAAGTACTGGGATTACAGGCATGAACTACCATGCCCGGCCTCAATGTACAACTTTATAACACATTTTAAATTTATAACTTGTAAATTTAAGGAGAATTGAAATTTTTATGATAATATTGAATCTTCCTGTGATTGAGGCTTATTTTATATCTTCTAGGGGTATTTTATATTTTTTATGCTTATGCAAACATTTTATGTTAAGATTATTCCTGTGTTGTCTTTCTGAATATCATCATAAATGATATCTTTTGCCCATTAGAAATTTTGTTTACTGATTGTTTGCATACAGGAAAGCTACTGATTGCCAATTACTCATTTTGTTCCACACAACAGTCGGAAATCTAACGATGTTCAACATCATTAGTCATTAGTGAAATACAAATTAAAATGACAATGAAATACTACTACATAATTTTTAGAATGACCAAAATAAAAAAGGCTGACAATATCAGGCATTGGTGAGGACATGAAACAACAGCAGCTCTCAAACATTGCTGGTGGTTATGTAAAATGGTAAAACCACATTGGAAAGTTGCTTTGCAGTTTCGTAATTGCATATGACTAGCCATCATAAATGAAAAGCCTGTGTTGGTATGGTTCACCAGATAATGAAAGCATATGTTGGTACAAAGAGTTACATGCAAATGTTTATAGCAGTTTTAGCTATAATAGCTAAAAACTGGAAACAACCTAAATACTCATCAAAAGATGAGTAGCCACAATTTGTGGTATGTCTGTAAAATGGAATACTAATCAGCAATATACACAGAGCAATATAAATGAACTTGAACGTAATTCTGCTATACAAAAGAGGCCAAAGAGGAATACATAGTGTATAATTCCATTTATATACAATTCTAGAAAATGCAGGCTGACAAATTATGTAAATGATGCTTCGGGATGGGGGCATGGCAGATGGGATGGTAGGAAGCAATTTATAAAGTGGCACAAGGAAACCTCAGGAAGCGATAGATATGTTCATTATCTTGATTTTGGTGATGGTTTAACTGGTATAGATATATTGCTTTCATCTCACTACATTCATAAAACTTGTCAAATTCCATATTTTAAACCTGTGCAATTTGTTTTATATCAACTGTTCCTCAAACAGCAGTAGCAACAACAACAAGAAGAACCATTATTTACTTTTTGGTGGTGGTGATGGTGTTATGTTTTGGCTTAGTCAATCCATAAGTCTTTAGATTACTAACCTGGGCCAAGCTCATCACTCTGCATCTGTGATCAGCTGAGTTACCAGTGGTCTAGTGTTCTAGCATGGACTGAGATGAGACAATTTGGATAGTTCTCTGTGGTCACTCATCCTCCTGAAATTTAGCTCAAGCTCATTCTCATGGAAGTCACAAGGGTCCAAGAGGAAAAGTGGAGTCACATAAAGACTCTTGAGATCTAGGCTTCAAATCATCACATCACATGTGCTAAGAGAAATCAGAAAGTCATGGCCATTTCAGACTCAAGGGGTGAGTAAATATATTATATCTCTTTTTTTTTTGAGACGCAGTTTTGCTCTGTCACCAGGCTGGAGTGCAGTGGTGCAATCTCTGTTCACTGCAACCTCTGCCTCCCAGGTTCAACAGATTCTCCTGCCTCAGCCTCCTGATTAGCTGGGACAACAGGTGCATGCCACCATGCACAGTTAATTTTTTGTATTTTTAGTAGAGACGAGTTTTCACCATGTTGGCCAGGATGGTCTCGATCTCTTGACTTGTGATCCACCCGCCTCAGCCTCCCAAAGTGTTGGGATTACAGGTGTGAGCTACCACGCCCAGCCTATTTTATCTCTTCATGGGAGGAACTTCAAAGTCATATTTCAAAGTGTGTGGGTACAGGAAAGAATATGGAATCATGGTCATTTTTACAATTAAGGCACCATACTTATTAAGTAGCAGGAATGGATACATACTATCCTCATTACAACTCAAATTGTTAGGTAGAATCCTGATTTTGAAGATGAAGAAACAGGGCTGGGGATAAGTTAAGAAATATGCCCATAGCCCACAGCCAATCAGTTGCAGAGGTGGGATTGGAGCTTACTCTGACTAAATCCACAGCACCTGCTCTTAGCAGCTATGCGTCACTACTTCTCCTTACTGCTAGACTGATCATTTCAAAAGTGATAACCCATCTGCCCAGGAGTCCAGGCCTCCTGGATTCCTCCATCTAAATGCCACTTCAGAAAATGCACCAGAAATGGTTTTACAGATCCAATAGATAAGATAGGGATGAGGGGCTTTCTCTATTCCTAGCTTCTGTGAATCAAACTTTACACAGGTAATAAATTCCAGTTTAAGGATGATATCTCTGAAGCAGTCTGAATTTCAATCACAACCAATAAAAACTTTGTTGTATATTCAAAGGTTGCAAACTAAAAGTCCAAAGTCATTTTACAATGCATGAAAAAGATTGCCCTGTTTGAAAAATTCACTAAAACTATTTGATCTACTGAAGGTTGATTATTACCATCATCTACCTGTTTCTACTTGTTTGTATAGGCAAATTCCAGGTCATTTATGGATTGTGTTCCTAAAGTTCATATGTAAGTCAATGACCTAGAAATCAGATTGCAGTTTTTGTAGAAATAAAATAACAAATACTTTCTGGGTTGTCTATTAAAGCCCATTTAACACATAATGGCTGAAATACAGTACAAAGAATGAAAGAATACTTCCCTGCAGTTTTTTAAAAATAAAATCCTTCTGAATAAAATGCCTGACAAGATCCAATTCAGAAGTCTATGAGTAGAATTATCTTCTTGTATGTCCTTTAAAAATGGAAGAGAGCAGTATAACACATATAAACTATATCACTTGCTTTAGAAGGCAAAGTAAACTGTAGTCATACTTGGTTTTAAATAATTATTGTTTTCATCTCACTACACGTATAAAGCACGGTAGACAACCTATGCATTAAAAAAATATTTTCAAAGGCAAAATATAGTTCAGATTTTCTACACTGTTTTAGTGTATTCAGGCCTCCATAACAAGATACCACCGACTGGGTTGCTTAAACAACAAAAACATATTTTCTCACAGTTATGGATGCTGGGAAGTTTAAGATCAAGGTGTTGACTATTTTGGTTCCTCATGAGAGCTCTTTTGCTGGCTTGTAGACAGCCACCTTCTTCTAATTGTGTCCTTACATAACAGAGAGAAAGAAACCCTTCTCTTCGCATAGGCCAAAAATCCTATTAGATTAAGACCTTACCTTTATGACCTAATTTAACCTTAATAACCTAGAAGTTTTCTCTCCAAATAGAGTTATATTAGGGACTGGGCTTCGACATATGAACTAGGGGAGACACAATTCAGTCTACAGCACTAACATTGAAAGTCAGAGTCAGCTCTAAATTTTAAGCCCTATTCTCAAAATTTTCTAATGGCATCTCATCCACTCATAAGAAGAAGCCAAAGTCATTAAACGTCCCATAATGCCAAGCATGATTTACTCCAGGCCTCTTATCTCCGTGGCTTGATAACTGACTTTCCCTCACTGCATTCCAGCTAACTCTTACCTCCATACTGTTTCCCAAATGCAATAAGCACGAAGGCACTGCCTCAGGGCCCTGCCTTCCACAGCCATCGCATTTAACATAGCAACCACCATTCTCCTCCTACCATTGGCCTTGCCCCCTACCACTCTTTCTTATTTAATCTTCTCCATTTAATTTTTCACAGTTAAATATACTGTGTAATTCACTTATTATTTCTTTTTTTTTTCCTTTTTTTTTTTTGAGATGAACTCTCGCCTTGTCAACCAGGCTGGGGTGCAATGGCACAATCTTGGCTCACCACGACTTCTGCCTTCTGGGTTCAAATGATTCTCCTGCCTCAGCCTCCCAAGTAGCTGGAATTACAGGTGCCCACCACTATGCCTAGCTAATGTTTGTATTTTTAGTGGAGACGGGGTTTCATCCTGTTGGCCAGGCTGGTCTTGAACTCCTGACCTCGTGATCTGCCTGCCTCGGCCTCCCAAAGTTGCTGCGATTACAGCGTGAGCCACCATGCCCGGCCTTCGCTTGTTATTTCTTTGTCATCTCACCAAAACCAGCACTAACATGTCAACTCCATGACAGTGGGGATTTTATATCTTTTGTCTTTTCTGTGGGACTCCACACCACTGGGTTCCAGAACTCTGCATGAACAAATTTCTAAGTTATTTTGCAATCTACTTATTTACACACAGATTTCTTTCATATGTATTTTTTTTTATTTGACTGCCTCCTTTAAGTCTTCTGCATACACAAAATATACCTTGTTCTCTTTGGCAAAAGGTTTATCTGAAAATAACTAATGAGCCATCAGAATTGCAGATAGAACATTTATTATTGCAACGGTTGGTACAACAACCTTTCAAATAATTCTTGGTATTCATATCATTCTCAAAAAATTCGTGTTTTCTATATTGCTGTAGAATGGCATAAATCTGTTTGAGGCTGTTCTCTAATCAATACTCATTTGGGTTGTACAACTGTGTAATGTTTTAGCACCCTGTAGAATTATACCTGCTGTCAATAAAGTAGCCATTCATGAATAGCCTGTATTGTATTATTTAAACCTAAAATTACATCTAGTATGAAAAAGATCCAGTTCAATAATTTTTGTCATTTGATTTCATTAAATTAAAATTTTATTACTTCTTTAAATCTGCTTTTTATCAATTAACCTAGATAAAACCAACCCACATCATTGTCATGAATAAATCTATATTATTGCTTCCAAATATTTTTAGTATAGCAACTCTGTCATTTGTTGGTGTCATTTCTGTAATGCAGCTCTGCTCATGTGTTGCTGTCTTAATATCCATTCACTCTGATTTTGAATTCATTGGATCTGGTTGAGCAGACACTGTGGCTTCCAATCCGGCTGCTAATGGTGCCAAATTGAGAAATGGTTTTGCAAGGCTTATAAAATCAGAGGTGGGATATGAATTCAAATTTCTTTTCAACTTAGCTTGAGAGCTGGAGAAAATATATTGTGTTCTGCATATATTCTCATACCAATCATCTACATTGTATGAATTTGGTATTTCACATAAGTCCTCCCCACCCCTTTCAATTATGCATCACTCAGAATGCAACCCTGAGTTAGATTCTGAAGCATTCTTCTTTGTAGGACTCTGCTAAATTCTGGAAATGAGACCACAAATGTACTTAAAATCCTTTTAAGGTTAAATAAATTTGTATTGTAACTCACAGTGTGTCTTTGATAATTACTTAGGGCACAGATTCAAAAAAATATGGAAATGATACTTTAGCAGCAACATCAAAAGTCCATGGAAATAGAATTTACATTGAGTAACTGCCTGCTATGCCTATTCTCAGCCTCACATGTAATACAAACGTGAACAACACTCAGACCCTGCCTCAAGGAAATTATAACCTACACATATATATATAAAAAAGTATCCTACAAGACAAAATATGGCAAGTGTCATAGAAATTATATTCTGTTGGTGCTGATAGATATTGAGCAAACAATGAATAAATGAATGAATATTATAAACTTTCCCATAAACTTCGTAACTTGCTTCCAAGAGATCTGACTCTTCTTAAAAAGTTTCTCCCCATACAGAATATAAAAATGTGGAATGTATGCTCAACCGTATGAAAGTAATTTACTCATCCTTAAGTAAAAGCATTTTCAGTTCATCATTTCAGCATGTGGAAGTTCTCTCTCCAATTTTCTTGCAATTATTTTCATTGCTATTCTTTAGTAACTCTAGGAACTCACACAGCAGCAATAAATTATATATACTTTTTGTTCTCATTTATCTTCATAAGAAAAGTTAATCCTGTCCTTTTCTGTCTAAAACAAGTTTAAGTTATTAAATAAAAGTCACATAATAAAGAGATTATAAATATGTTTGATAAATATTTCAGCATGGCTTACTGTCATCATATTTTCAAAAAGGATTACTTTAATCTCTACATTAAAACATAAGAGATTGAGGCAAAGCCTCAAGAATTTTATCTCAGATAATAAAATAGACAAAAACAGAGAAATTTCAGAAAGAGGAAATCAATAAAAACATCTAGGGCATAGAATGTACTCTATTTTCATGGAATGCTTTTTATTTAAAAAAAAAGACAAAATTCTTAATTTTCTTAGTATAGAATTATAATTAAGTTAGAAGCACTTGGATAATATCCACTTAAGTATTTTCCAGTTTATATATTATTTTTAAGCATTAGAATATTTTAAATCTACCTTTCAAAAACCTCACATTTCTCTAGAGATGCAAGGCGTCTCCTGGAGGTTTGCTTATTGTTTGAAAGCCCCTTCATCTGCCAGTATGTACTATTTGACTGGTTATAAATTAAACTGTGCATTCTGAGAATCTGCACACATCAGGGATTTTATAAATAATCACCTGCTTTCAAGCACCACCATGGCTGTAAATACCGTGATGGATAGGGTGGCACATTTTGAGAAAAGTCAAAACCATAGCATTTGATTGATCAACATCTGGATTCTATCATTGCTGACCTATACTTTGATGTCACAAATTAAAGGTAAAATGTCATTTAAACCAAGAAGTAGAGACCGGTTATATCTGTCTTCAAATATTTGAAAAGTTGTCAGGAAGAAGATGAGTTAATTTAAATCCAAGGTTGTAGTGAGCTTCACTTGGACTAGAAGAAGGACCGGGAAGGTAGATTTCAGCTCAAATTCAGGAAAGGCTTGAATTAGAACCAACTGGAAATGTAATAGCTCACCTTATGGAGTAGGCATTGCTGGTCTACTGATGTGTGTGACCATTTATTGAGATGTTATAAAAGAATCGGAGCACAAATTTTAGATAAAAGTTATCCAGGTAACACTTTCTGCATCTCAGGACCCCTTGCACCTGATGAGACTCTAGTCTATGAACAGTGCTATTCACCACTAACCCAGACTTATATTTTATATTTGTTCAACATGAATTGATAAATTTACATTCATCCCACATATTGAATAAAGCAGCTCTTGGTGACACCAAATTTCCAACCAATTTCCATGAGTAAATAAATGCCCTTGGAAGTGGTGTCTTTGATGAACTAGAAAATGTTAGCAGAAGTTCCAGAGGATCACGGACACAGGGAAATGAGATAAAAGGCCAAAGGCCAAAGGCAGATAAGGAAATACAGGAATGTACTACTATTCTGGTAGCAAGTTCCAAGAACTCGCCCTTTTCCCCGTTCCTCTTGATAAATTTGTAGGGCAAATTTTGACAGCACCAATAATCTCTCCACCATCAATGTTCAAGGTGAAGAGTTGTTGAGGTCACTGAGGACCAAAAAGAAGACATTTTTGTGTAGTCAAGTGGCAGGTTAATAGAATGTTTTGACACACCTATTCCAATAGTGTCACATTGACTGATGTGAGTCAGAACTTAAAAATGTAATTTTTAAAATTACAAATAATTTCTGCAGTAATATTTCTAACCATTACCTTGTGAAAGAGCCTCATTTCACCTTTCACACTAACTTGGCCCTAATCCACACTCCATCCCTCACTCATCCCTGAGTGTCCAGCACCTCAGTGAGAGATGGGGTAAGACACAGAGTAAGGCTCTGGAGTTGAATGGAAAGCAGAAGTTGAATGAAGCTCAAGGACAGAACGAGGTTTGGTGTGGATTATGCAAGGGGTGGGGTGAGGAACAGGATAAATCAGAAGAATGGAGCAAAGCTATCTAATGGACACATAATAATTTATTTTTTTAAAAAAACTAATATAGATGTAAAGGTCCCTTTTTCAACCAATGTCTAAATCCACTCCCAACCTACTCATGTAGGGACACTTACACAGGCAGAGCCTTTTGCTGGTAACTCTGGAAACTCTGTCGTCCCTTCCAGAATGTGCACCACTAAGAGGGTGGCTGAGACATGACATCTTATCACTAGACCTACTACAAGTGGCATACCAGGAGGAGAAGCAGCTCATTCACTCCCCTTCCTGAAAACAAACGGATCTTAACCACTGTGGTATTAGGTAGATTTGCCACTTACGTTGTCAATACTGGTAAGTTCCAGTCTTCGGGGAAGTATAACACCCTGTTGTCATTTATGTGGTTTCACAGAATACCATTACTCCTCTTACAAGGACTCTGTGCTATATAATATTAAAATGAATGAAAATTAAGTAGGATTTGAGTCTTGAGAATTTTGCAACATGCTTTGAACTAAGTGGAGAGATGCTAAATTGCATGCTTGGGGATTCGGTTAGTGATAGTAACTGAATCTGTAGGAACACAAAGAGATACTGTTCTTTGTCTTATTCACTGTCTCATTAATGCAAGATACCAGAGAAAGGAGTAAGCAAGAAATAAGAAAGAATGGAAGGCTAAGAAAATGAATCCAGTTATTGTAGGATTCGTTTACGTCTAGAGCAGTCAACAGTCAATGAACAGTGTCCAGATAAGTCTTGTCAGTTTGGACCTCCTTCTTTCAGTTGGCACCTTGCAAGATCTAAGTTTGTGTGAGAGCTTAGGTGAAGGGATGGAAGTGGACATGATAAACACATTTCAACTGACTTTCATGAGTTTCATAATTGCAAAGCATTCACATCTTGAAATAAAAGAGCAGATGGAATTTATAGAAATTCAGCTGACCTGACATAATACATATTATTCTTCAAGATCCTAATAATTATTAATAAAATATGAACACATTTTAGTAACATATTCATAAAGTTTACTGTTAGCAAGATTAAATACCTAATGCTTCTTAGATATAGTATGTGATTCAAAGAATTACACTTTTGAATTGTCCACACTCAACGGGTTTTTAAATGTCTGAACAGATAAAGTCAAAATCTGTCCCTGGAGATTGTGAATAGTACTCAAACAGCTAAATGTATGAGAAACTAGATTCTTTTGATTATGAGAGTATCTTTGTATCCAGTGGTGCAATATGTAAATGTAATGTGCAAGGATGATTTCTGTTTATTTCAAAGCTCACATATTATATTATAATAAAGTACATACTATAATATATATCACATTATGTATTATGCATATGACATGTATATATTATAATTGTATTATATGAAATATGTATATATTATGTAATGTATATTATAATAAAATCACATTATAACATACTTATTGTATTATGTTCTTCTACATGATTGTAATTTACAATCATTTATGTGTGTTCTTCTGTTTCTTTAGTCCTGTGAAGTTTTTCTCTTCTTGTTCCAAGTCACTGTTCTTTCTTCACTGAAGTTTTTCTACAGTGTGATGAACTTCTTTTAGACTTTCGATGTATTTGATCTGTCGTCTAATATTTTGTTAGCATTTATTTTAGATAGTCTCAAGTTCTCAGGGTTAGGCCATTTTATTGTTCCTTAAACGTTTAAATACTTCACTGCATAAGTAGACACTGAAAATACCAAAAATTCTTTGAGCAAAAAATCTTCATAAACGCATGTAATTTTTTATAAACATGCTTAGAGATTATTTTAAGTTCAAATTATATGGCATCTATCAAATTTTGAGATTATTACTCAGAAGTTTATACAATTCTTTTTTTTTTTTTTTTTTTTTTTTTGAGACAGAGTCTCGCTCTGCCGCCCAGGCTGGAGTGCAGTGGCCGGATCTCAGCTCACTGCAAGCTCCGCCTCCTGGGTTTACGCCATTCTCCTGCCTCAGCCTCCCGAGTAGCTGGGACTACAGGCGCCCGCCACCTCGCCCAGCTAGTTTTTTGTATTTTTTAGTAGAGACGGGGTTTCACCGTGTTAGCCAGGATGGTCTCGATCTCCTGACCTCGTGATCCGCCCGTCTCGGCCTCCCAAAGTGCTGGGATTACAGGCTTGAGCCACCGCGCCCGGCCTTATACAATTCTTAAAATGATCGTTACCTACTTCTCCCCCTTTGATATCAATATTTATAAGTTACCAGGCCCGGTGGCTCATGCCTGTAATCCCAATACTTTGGGAGGCCAAAGCAGGTAGATTGCTTGAGGCCAGGAGTTCAAGACCAGCCTGGGCAACAGAGCAAGACCCTGTCTGTAAATAAATAAATAAATTTATAAGTTATTAGATGTGGCTTTCATATACCACCAAAGGCCCATTCTAATAACATTATCTTATAAAAACCACACACTTAAAAACCAAAAACCACCACAGTTAAATCCTGGAGAAGCAGGTCTAAGGTTTGTGTTGTTTCTTACCTTTTGTTGTATTGAAAGATAACATCCACCTCCAGGTATAGAAGACTGACAAAGGTGGGCTAACAGCATTCCAATGGGGAACCAGAGTACAATGCAGGGCATGTAAGGAAAGCACCACGTTGAGTGGCCTCATCAGCCTTTAAAGCTTTTCCTAAGCACAATGAAAAACAATTCTATGGTAACATAACTACACTTAGATACCACTGAATGGCAAAACTGAGGTGCTGAGTATACCGCCTGCCTTCATCAAAACTGGCTCAAAATCTGAACCAGGCTGTGCTTCCCCGGGGGAAGGTATCAGAAACTATAGTAGATGGAACTGGGGAAAGTAGACACTGATAGATCTAGGCAAAATGATCATGTCTAGAGAAGATTTGGTGATAATCAATTTTAAAAATCTGCTTCGCGGAAATGAAGTCTTGACCCACTCATCGATGAGATTTTTGCAAAACATAATCCTAAGACTTCTCTGATCCTTCCTTCCTTCTCTCCACTGCATCTCCTATCACCTTACCCACTCCAGAGTTCTATAGAAAAGGATCAGGCCATGGGCTGAAATATTGTCTTACTACTTTTAATCTTAATATGTTATGAATATAGTGCATCCCATTGGTCTGCAGTAAGATTTCTTTTCAATATTAGTTCATTTCATGGGTGTGTTCAGCTTGTAAAAAACTATGAATCAAACACCTTGAAATATTAATGGTATAAAACTCAGTGTATGTTCATGGTGGTTATATATAAGGGACTGCCAGATCCCAACCCCAACATGTGTACTTACTGAAAACACATTCTCAAATGAGTAGAACTCAAGATCATAAGTTCTATTAATTTTAATGCTCCCAAGATAAGTCAGAATGTTTAAGGAAAAAGGCTCATTTGCTTGGATCCTTGGTTCTGGATGATGTTTTAAATTAATGAAATTGGTTGTCTTGAAATGTTTAAGTTGATGTAGAGTTTTCCTTCCACTTCTGAGGATTCTTTCCAGTGATTTAAGAGGTTTTCATTTTATTTTATTATTAAATAAAAATTTGTCCTCAATAACTTAATATTTTTAAGTGAATATGCATGCTTTGCCTAGCTTTAGTCAGTTCAAAATGATATATAAACTATTATAGGTTGAATTTCATTCATGTTCTAATTTCTCTATGAGCGGCTATATTTCCCCACTGTTCGAACCTAAAATATTATGTGACAATAAATATTTAAGAGGACAAATTCCATAGAAATTTTGGTTCACAGAATTCACCATAACTAAAGAAAATATTGCAATAAATATGTATTAAGATACAATTCACCAAATCCTAGAATATTAAACATGCACAAATGCCCTAAAGTTTACATAAAATATTCTCACATACTAGAATGATAAGTTGTGAAATCTATCATCCAGAGAAATAGTACAAGCAAAAAAATGAGTTGATGTAGAGACAAAGATGTTTTATAATCACTAATTCTTAACTTTCCACTCACAGTTAAATTCAGATAAATGTGGCTCTGCAAATAGATATCTATTTTGATGTTAAGGAAAATGTAATATATTTGGGCATGAGATTTTGCTAGTCTTCTTTTACTCATCCAATAACTTATTCATACATATGTATAGCATGTGTGTATCATATATATTCATATATACA
Organism: Papio anubis; assembly: GCF_008728515.1. Classification (NCBI taxonomy): domain Eukaryota; kingdom Metazoa; phylum Chordata; class Mammalia; order Primates; family Cercopithecidae; genus Papio; species Papio anubis. The sequence goes on from NC_044977.1 coordinate 81,106,668, forward strand.
GCATTTCTAATGTTTCAAGCACTGTGTTGGCCCTGAAAAGCACAATAGATGTGTTTTACATGTCTAGAGCTGACTGTCCAATTCAGTACTAGCTGCTATTCATTTGTGGCTGAGTACTTGAAATGTAGCTAGTCTGAACTGAGATGTGTTGTGAGTACAAAATATACACCAGACAGATTTAGGAGACTTTGTATCCCCTAAAAAAGCAAAACCGCTCAGTAATAATTTTCATATTGATTTCATGTTTAAATGATAATATTTTGCATATATTCAGTTAAATAAAATATGCTATTATAGTCAATTTCACTTGCTTCTTTTCACTTTTTAATGTGGCTGCTAGAAAATTTAAAGTTATATATGTGGCTCTCATTACATTTCTATTGCATAGCACTGGCATAAAGAAAACTGACGATAAACTAGAAAATTAAAAATAAATATAAAATTTATTTTGTATAGAAAAAATTATTCTGAATTTGATGATCAGAAAGCCAGATAGAGTATGTAGTAGGTTGAATAATGGCCACCCAGAGACATTAAGTCATAATCTCTGAAATGTGTAGATATTATCTTATTTGGGAAAAGGGTCTTTACAGATGATTAAATAAAGGATCTTGAGTTAAGATTACCTTAAATTATCTGGTGGCCCTAAATGCCATCACAAGTACTCTTTTTACTTCTTCTTCTACATAACTTATTTTGCTCAGAGTATAATTAAGGGAAGGACTTGGCACTTATCTTTCAAAGAGGGTGTGGAACTCATCAACACATTTTGAATATTCATCCATTCAGGTTTCTGTGTCTGAATAAAGATAACTAGTTAAGACTTCTTTCATGCACATGAAATGCAGCCTGAAGAGGCTCAATTCACAGTTATCACAGTTTATACCTTGTTTATATCTCTCCTCTTCATCCTATGATATAATGCAAGACCACCCCATACCACCCCAAAAGAAGGAACCCCAAGGTGTCTAAAGAGAAAAAGGTTGTGCTTTTTAACTATTTTAAAATGTGAAGAGTAGGGTGCAACTGACTTTTTTCCTTTTATTTTTAATTGAAACATAATACCTGTACATATTTTTGGGACACAGGGTGACATTTCAATACATGTATACAATGGTCATCGCAAGTATTCTTATACGAGAAAAGCAAAGAAAGATAACACAGACAGAAGGTGGGCGGCAACATGACCATGGAGGCAGAGATTGGAGTGATGCAACCACAAGTCAAGGAATGCTGACAGTGACCAGAAGCTGGAAGAGGCAAAGCATGGATTCTTCCTTAAAGCCTCTGGAAGGAGTATGTCCCTGCCAACACCTTCATTTTGGACATCTGCCCTCAAGAACTGTGAGGGAATAAAATTCTGTTGTTTTAAGCGCCTCAGCTTGTGGTAATTTGTTATAGCAGCCCCAGGAAACTAAGACAGAATAACAGTGGAAAGAGGTGGTTGGCAGTGGCATTTAGAATAAGTGGGGAGAGGAACACACTTGAATGGAATGACCAGGAAAAATCTGAGAAAGCCACTAGACTGAGATTTAAAGAGTGAGAAGATATTAACCATTTAAAGAGCCTTGGGAGAGCATTCTAGTCATAGGAAAGAAGACATGGGCAAGCTCTGAGATGGAGAAAATCTTCACCTCTTCTAGGAACGGAAAGAAGGACAGAGTGTCTGAAACATGGAGAGCAAAGGAAAGTGCGGCTCAAGTGGAAGACAGGTGAGCAGGAGGTGTTATGCAGGACCATGATTGTTGTGAGGAGGAGTATGGATTTCGTTTTAATTATACTAAACTGTATTAAGCAGAGAAGTATCATTGTTAGATCAACGTTTACAGAAAGACTTCTGTAGCTGATTGGTAGAGGCTATACTGAAAGAGAGCAAGTCGAGAAGAGGGAAAATCAATTAGGAAGCTGTTGCAGTAGACCAGGCAATAGAAGTAGATAATCGAGGCCAGTCATGGTGGCTCATGCCTGTAATCCCAGCACTTTGGGAGGCCAAGGTGGGTGGATCACCTGAGGTCAGGAGTTCAAGACCAGCCTGACCAACATGGTGAAACCTTATCCTACAAAAATACAAAAATTAGCCAGGCATGATGGCAGGTGCCTGTAATCCCAGCTACTCAGGAGGCTGAGGCAGGAGAATCACTTGAACCCAGGAGGTGGAGGTTGCAGTGAGCCAAGATCACGCTATTGCACTCCAGCCTGGGTGACAGAACAAGACTCCATATCAAAAAAAAAAAAAAAAAAAAAAAAGTAGTAGATAGTCTGGACAAAGGTGGTGGCAGTAGAGATGGTGAAAAGCAGAACTTGACATATATTTTGAGGACTAAATACGAGAAATTCCATGGATCGACTGCAGTGAGCAAGAGTACACCGAATAAAGTAAAATTCTCAGGTTTCTGACTTGAGCAACTAAATAGATTGTTGAGATGAAGAAGACTGAAAGAGGAACAGTTTCACAAAAAATTTTGAATTTAGTTGCAATAATACTAAGTTTTGAAGTGTTTGGTATACACCTAAGTGTATAGAAACCAGAGATATATGTTGATTTATATATGAGTTTTGAGGTCCAAGGAAAATGTTAGATTCAAGGTGTAAATTCAGAAGTCATCAGCAGGTAGTGGCATATAAATCCATGGGCATGAATTAGATTATCTGAAGAGAAATTATAAAAGGATAAGGGAGCGGAACCTAGGATTGAGCACTGAGGAACTCCAAAATGTAGAGATTGGGTAGAAAAGTAAATGCCGAGGTGAAGACTGAGCAGGAAAGGCCATGGAGAAAGAAGATAGACCAGAACAGAGCAATATCACAGAAGCTGAAAGGAAGACAACTTTGAGAAAAAAAAAAAATTTGCTATGATGAGTAGTCCTGAAAGGCCAACTAGGATAATGAGAGGAGAGTGGACATTGGATCTGACTCAGTGAACAGAGTCAGTGGACATTTTGTCAAGATTGGTTTTCGTGGCCGGGCGTGGTGGCTCAAGTCTGTAATCCCAGCACTTTGGGAGGCCGAGACGGGTGGATCACGAGGTCAGAAGATCGAGACCATCCTGGCCAACATGGTGAAACCCCGTCTCTACTAAAAAATACAAAAAACTAGCCGGGCGAGACGGCGAGCGCTTGTAGTCCCAGTTACTTGGGAGGCTGAGGCAGGAGAATGGCGTAAACCCGGGAGGCGGAGCTTGCAGTGAGCTGAGATCCGGCCACTGCACTCCAGCCCGGGCGACAGAGCGAGACTCCGTCTCAAAAAAAAAAAAAAAAAAGATTGGTTTTCGTAAAACAGTCAAAGCAGAAGTCCAATTGGCATGGGATGAATAGTAAGGAAATTGATTTGGGCGTATGGACTAAAGCAAGGATGTAATTTTATTTGTTTTCAATGTGGACAATCAATTGAGCTTCAGAACAGGTAAAACTAAGGAATATATTTTGTAGGGATGCATACTTATGTGGAAAATGGTTTTCAATGTAAGAAAGTCATAAATGAGAAATGTGGGCTGGTAGTAAACTCTTAAGGAGGAAGCAAAGGGATGGGATTGAGGAGCAGCACAATGTTCTTTTCATTCAGTTGGCTGTAGCTTCATAAGAGTTTATTTCATAATCTACATTACAGTGATGTATTTTATATGTAAAATATAATATAGGCAGATAATTCTGGGAAGTTGGCAGAGTCGGAAGCACCAGGACTCTGTCTCCCCACCTAGACAACAATTGTACTGGCAGAATCTGTGTGATGTAACTATTTCAGAACCCTGGAGTCTATTGAAGGCTTGCAAGGTCCAGAGGAAGCACGGAACAGCAAATTGCAGTTAATCTTGGTCAATTTTAGCTCTTATCTAAGCAGCAGCTACCCATCCCTCACCACAGCCTCCTAGCAAGCAGTCATGCCCATGTTGCTAGAACAGCTAGAACACAGTTTGCAGGAGCAAGGTGGGCAATAAGGAGGACCCTATTCCCTAAATATCAGGGATCCATGTTTTGGTAGCTAATTACTGCCTCTGATCATGGAGTTGCAGACACAGTAGCAGGTAGCCTTTGTTGCAACCCTCTCTCATAGTTGCAAGCCCCACCCACTCAGGCTGAGACAACTTCCAGGATATTTAAAGGGTCATCTTTCCCCACTTCATTCTGTTCTTTCCCTTTTGACAGCCAGATGTTAAAGACTAGGACATTCAAAAATAACTACATATATGAGGGAAATTTCAAGTCACTGCTTATGACTGAGGAAAGAAGCAGGCTCAGAAAAAATGAGAAATACATTAACTTTACACCTCAGTTTGATCCTCGGCATGGAGACAGCCTACAATAATCAAATCAAAACAAAATGAAACAAAAGCGAAAAATGGCAAACTCCAGGGGAAGGGGGAAAATCTAATTACCATAATTATCACATTACTAGATCCAAACGTCCAGTTTTCAACAGCAAAAAAAGAAAAAAGCACAAGGAATTAAAAAACAACAACAGAAAAGTGTAGCCCATTCAAAAAAAACAATAAGAGAACAGAAATCATCTCTGAGAAAGACCAGATGGCAAACCTACTAAACAAGATTTTAAAACAACTATCTTAAAGATGCTCAAAGGGCCGGGCGCGGTGGCTCAAGCCTGTAATCCCAGCACTTTGGGAGGCCGAGACGGGCGGATCACGAGGTCAGGAGATCGAGACCATCCTGGCTGACACGGTGAAACCCCGTCTCTACTAAAATACAAAAAACTAGCCGGGCGAGGTGGCGGGCGCCTGTAGTCCCAGCTACTCGGGAGGCTGAGGCAGGAGAATGGCGGGAACCCGGGAGGCGGAGCTTGCAGTGAGCTGAGATCCGGCCACTGCACTCCAGCCTGGGCGGCAGAGCGAGACTCAGACTAAAAAAAAAAAAAAAAAAAGATGCTCAAAGAACTAAAGGAATATGTGGAGGAAGTCAAGAAAACAATGCATTACAAATGGAAATATCAATAAACAGAATATTTAAGAAGAAATCAAAAAGAAAATTCTAGAGCTCTAAAGTACAATAACTGAAATGAAAAATTCACTAGAGGGATTCAAAGGCAGATTTGAGCAGGCAGAAGAAAGGATCAGTAAACTTGAAAATAGAAAAATTGAAATTATTATTATTATTATTTTTTGAGACGGAGTCTCGCTCTGTCGCCCAGGCTGGAGTGCAGTGGCCAGATCTCAGCTCACTGCAAGCTCCACCTCCCGGGTTTATGCCATTCTCCTGCCTCAGCCTCCCGAGTAGCTGGGGCTACAGGCGCCCGCCACCTCGCCCGGCTAAGTTTTCGTATTTTTTAGTAGAGACGGGGTTTCACCTTGTCAGCCAGGATGGTCTCGATCTCCTGACCTCGTGATCCGCCCGCCTGAGGAAGAGAAAGAAAAAAGATTAAAGAAAAGTTAAGACACCCAAGAGACCTGTGCGATACCATCCATCAAACCAACATACACAGTGCAGGAGACCCAGAAGGAGGATGGAGAATGAAAGGGGCAGAAACTGTTTGAAGAAATAATGGCTAAAAATTCCCAAGTTTGGCTGGGTACACTGGTTCACACCTGTAATGACAGTACTTTGGGAAGCCAAAGTGGCAGGATTGCTTGAGGCTAGGAGTTCAAGACAGTCCTGGGCAACATGGTGAGACCGGAGGCCCTGTCTCTACAAAAACAATAAAAAATAAATTGCCAGATGTGAAGACATATGCCTGTAGTCCCAGCTACTTGGGAGGCTGAGGTGGGAGGATCACTTGAGCCCAGGAGTTCGAGGCTGTGGTATGCTGTGATTGTGCCACTGCACTTCAGCCTGGGCAGCAGAGCAAGACCATCTCTATTTAAAACAAAACAAAACAAAACAAAACAAAAAACCCCACAAATTTCCAAGTTTGACAAAAGATAGGAAGGTTCAAGAAATTCAATAAATTCCAAGTAGGATGAATTCAAAGAGATCCACACTGAGACACATTATAATCAAATTGTCAAAAGTCAAAGACAAAAAGAGACTCTTGAAAGCAACAAGAGAGAAGCCACTCACCACATGCAAGTTATCATCAATACAATTAGCAGCAGATTCCTCAGAAGAAACTTTGAAGGGCAAAAGGCAGTAGGCTGAAATACTCAACATGCTAAAAAAAAAAAAAAAAAAAAAAAAAAACAAAAAAAAACCCTGCAAATCAAGAATCCTGTTCTTGATTTGCTGATAGAAAGCAAAACTGTACATAAAAAGTGAGGGAGAAATTAACATTCCCAGAAAAATAAAAGCTGAGGAAGTTCATTATCACTAGACCTGCTCCGCAAGAAATGCTAAAGAGGATCCTATAGGATGAAATTAAAGGATGGATACTAGACAATAACTAAAAACTATATGAAGAAATAAAGATCTCAGTAAATGTAAATATATGGGCTATTACAAGAGCTGATATTACAGTAACAACAGCTTGTAACTCCACTTTTTGTTTTCTATGTGATTTAAAAGACTAATATATATTTAAAAAACAAGTATTAGTCTAAAAGCTAGTGTTTTTATAATGTTTTTCTATAACTTCTTTTTTTGTTTTCTACATAATTTAAGTAACATATTTTAAAAGCCAATTATTAGTTTATATTTATGGACACCCAATGTATAAAGATGTAATGTGGTGATATCAATAACTAAAGGGATAGGGACAAGGCTATAAAGAAGCAGAGTGTTTGTATGCTATTGAAATTAAGCTAGTCTAAATTCAAATTTGAGAGTTATAACTTTAGGGTGATAAATGTAATTTCCATAGTAACCACAAAGAAAGTCATTTTGGAATATACACAAAAAGGGATGAGAAAAGAATTAAAACATTTCACTACAGAAAAAAATCAGTCAAACACAAAAGAAGACAATAATGCAAGAAATGAGGAATAAAATAGTTGTAAGGCATTATAGAAAATAAGAGGCAAAGTGACAGAAGTTCCTCTTTATCAGTAATTACTTTAAATGTAAATGGATTAAACTCTCCATTTAATAGACAGAGATTGGTATAATAAATTTTTAAATGATTCAACTACATGCAATCTGCAAGTGACTCACTTTAGTTCCAAAGATACAAACAGCCTGAAGGTGAAAGGATAAAAAGATATTCCATGCAAATAATTCTCAAAAAACAGCAAGTGTGGCTATACTAATATCAGACAAAGCAGAGTTTAAATAAAAAAAGTTTACAAGATGCAAAGAAGGACATTGTATATTAATAAAATTTCCATAAAGAAAGAAGATACAGCAAATACCGTAATAGTTGAAGACTTCAATACCCCACTCTAAATAATAGATAGATCAACCAGACAGAGGTTAGGTAAGGAAATAGAGAACTTGAACAACACAATACAACTAGATCAACACAATACAGCTTATGCAGAACACTATACCCAACAACAATAGAACACATATTCTTCTCAAGTTCACATGGGACATTTTCCAGGATAGACCTTATATTATAATAGGCCACAAATGAAATCTCAGTAGATTTGAAAGAGATCACTACCACACAAAGTACGTTCTCTGACTGTAAAAGGATGAACACACAAAAATCAGTTGTATTTATACACACTAATAATGAACAATCTGAAAGGAAATTAAGAAAACAATTCCCTTAAAAGTACTACTAGGAAAAATAAAATACTTAGGACTTAACCAAAGAGGTGAAGATTTGTACAATAAAAACTACAAAACATTGGTGAAATTTTAAGACATAAATAAATGAAAAGGTATCCCTGCTCATGTATTGAAATGCAATACTGTTAAAATGTCAATACCACCCAATATTATCTACAGATTCAATGCAATCCCTATCAAAATCCCAACTATGTTTTTGTAGAAATCAAAAAATCTATGATAAAATTCATATGAAATCCCAAGAAACCCCAAATATCCAAAACAATCTTGAAAAAGAACAACAAAGCTGGAGGAATCATACTTCTTTATTTCAAAACTTATTACAAAGCTCCAGTAATCAAAACAATGTAACCCTTACTAACACTGTATACAAAACTTAACTCAAAATGAATTAAATACTTAAATGTAAGAGCTAAAACTATAGAACTCTTAAGTAGAAAACATAGGGCAAAATCTTCTCCACACTGGATTTCACAATGATTTCTTGAATATGACACCAAAGGCACAGGCAACAACAACAAAATACAGGCAAATCAGATTGCATAAAATTAAAAGCTTTTGTACATCAGACAACATTATCAACAGAGTGAAAATGCAACCTACAGAATGGAAGAAAGTCCTTGCAAATCATATATCTGATAAGTGATTGAAATATAGAATATATAGAGAACTCCTAACTCAATGACAAAATCAAATGACTCAATTTAAAAATGGGCAGAGAATTTGGATAGACATTTCTCCAAAGAAGATACATGAATGGCATTAAACACATGAATAGATGTTTAGCATCACTAATCATTAGGGAAATGCAAATTGAAACCACAATGAGATACTACCTTACACTCACGTGGATATTATGTGTATTTTACCACAATAAAAAAATGTAATTATCTGAAACAATGAATGAATATATAAATAAAATTCATTTTAAGAATATGTATATTATAATTTTTAAAAGAATAAATAGAGAGTCACAAGACATTGCCACTTCAAACCTAGCAATTAAAACAAGCTCAACAATGTACAAGTTTACGTTTTTTTTAAAGGTTCATCAGATTGCTGAGGATGCAAAGTAACCCAAATAAACTAAACTCCAGAAAGTGATGAATCCATCTGGGAGAGAAGAGAGCCACTGTTTCTTTACTCCCTGACAAAATAGCCAAAAGAAGACAAATCTGCCAAAGACAGGGATAAGGAGAAACTAGCCAAACTTTGAAGGAACCTTTAACGACCCTGTGGGCTGGTGTGATGAATGAGAACCTAAGGAACCCTAACTACAGGCAAGTCTTCCCCAACCTGTGAGCTCGTTTCCATGGGACTTGAGTGTCACGGGTAGATAAGGAGACCTGAGACAGCCTTCGCCAAAGACAAATACCAGGAAGCCTGAGGGAAAGCCAGAAAAATGGAAAGAAATCCCTCCAAGTCACTCCAGACCTTCACCAAGTGAAAGGCATGGACACTGAAAGCTGAGGGCAGGGCACAATACCAAGAGAAACCTGCAAAACATTATGCTAAGGGATAGAAGCCAGACAGAAAGCATCGTGTATTTTATTATTCCATTTATGTGAAATATCTAGAACATATAAATCCATAGAGACAGAGCACACATTGGTGGTTGCCACAGGCTGGAGGGAGGGTGCTAGTTGGGACAAACTGCTTGATGGGTAAGGAGTTTGATTTTGGAATGATAGAAATGTTTTGGAACTAGATAGAGGTGGTATTTGCCAAATATTGTGAATACACTAAATGCTACTGAATCCTTCATTTTAAAGTGGTTAATTTCATACTATATGAATTTTACCTCAACTTATTAAAGTATCTTATATAAATAATGAAGTACCTGAAGCAGTTCTCTTAATGCCAAGAAAAATCTCTCCAAAGTACTCTGGGTCTTAACAGAGGATAGTTCAACAGTCTTCCAGAGGCAAGGGCAGGGCGGCTAGGGGAGAGAGGTCTCTGCAGTGCCGAAAATTAGGGGCAGGACTAAAAGTCAAAGAGAACTCCCAGTGACACTTAAAACTGGCAAACAGGATCTCTGGAATCTCACCAGACTCTACTGAAGGACACATCTTAAACCTAACTTCAAACATTTTAAGCCAATGGTAACCGCATATAACTAAAACTGGGATAAAGTCTAGATCCAGTACAACTACAGATTAGATTGATCTTGTTCCTCATACTAACAGCTTCAAAGAAGAAGCAATATCACTTGTATGGTGGTAAGTATTGTTTATACTATTCTTTTGCATATAATGCTTGGCATAACATTTATAAAATTATGAGATGTGAAGAAGAAAGAAAAATGTGGCCCATGATCCAGAAGGAGGAAAAAGGGCATAAAAGCAAATCTGGAGAGAGTTCAGATATTGGATTTACCAAACAGGGACTTTAAAATAATTATGATAAATACACAAAAGAACCTAGTTATAAAATTTTAACATATATGAGCTGATAAGGAATTTTAGCAGAGAAAGAAACTATAGTCAAGAACCAACTGGAAGAGCTGGTGGGGGCAAGAATGGAATTATACTGACATAAGCTTCTAACATTTTCATGTCCTTTTAAAGAGTTTACCTTTGGTTACATTATCTCTAGAGCAACCACTAAAAATTACACAAAGATGTATAAATAAAACATCAATAGAGAAAATAAAAAGAAATGCTGAATACAGTGGTTCAAAGAATCAGAAAAGAAGGCATCAAGGGATAAGGGACAGATGGGACAGATAGAATCAAACACCAAGATGGCAGACTAAAATTCAACCACATTAATAATTACATTGACCGTAAAGAAAGTAAGCACTCCATGTAAAAGGCAAACATTTTCAGACTGGATAAAAAGCACAAGACCCAAATCTTTGCTCTTTAATAAAAAAGCACTTTATATTAAAGACAGATAGGTTAAAAATAAAGACTTAGCATATATTTCCCATTATAAAAGTTATATATTGAAATAGAAAATATGGAAAATGCATGAAGAAAAAAATCCCAAAAAGATTTTATTTAAAATTTCTAGATAATAGCATCAAAATAGATGACAAAGAAAAAGCTAAGGTCATTCTGAATTCTGCCCATTTTGAGACATAGAACGGAGAGAACAAATACCATATTCTCTCCCCCAAAATTCCCCTTGGCTCTTTTCTAAGAAAACCGAATACTGGGCTGGAAGACCCATTCCCATTGGCATACTCAGTATAACATTCTAAATTTTTGTGATTTTACATATTGTGTATATATATAATAAATATGTATACCCATTTATACTTACACATATACCCACACATATGTTTAACTTCCCCTCCATCACTTCCCATTGCAGATAGACACTAAGTGATTAAATAATACTGACCTGAGCTGATGTTGATCCACAGGAAGTGCTGAAGCTTGAGGAAAGAACAGTTGAGTTTTAAGACAAGACTCCAAGCAGAAGAAGATTCTTCCCATGAAAGTGGTGTTCACTTCTCCCTTCAGTGACCACAGCATTAAGAGCACTTCACTACCCAAGCATGATCCTGCAAAGAGTGTGCAGCACCAAAGAACAACCAATACAAACTTGGGTGCTCAGGGAAGGACACAGAACTGTAGTGCTCCATAGAACAATCTGCAGGGCATACCTAGAGGACCCAAGCTTTACAGGCCTTAATTGATAAAACCTCAGGACTTACAGGCCATACTTTGAATAAGTGTATGAATACTTAGCAGTATTCAGCAATAAAGGCCTGGAGGCAAGAAATGGGCATCACAATTCAGACCAGACCAATAAGAAAAAAAAAAGAGTATCCATACTGCAACAAAATATTCATTTAGCCATACGTGTTAGGGTTATCATGTTACCTTACTAAGGAAGCAGTCAACAATATCAGAACCCACTTGTATACTCAATTGTATATATGTATCAATCAGAATGTGGATTCAACTATGCTCAACCACAATAGTTATGGAGTTATCCTTGAAAACAAGAGTAAGAATTGCACGGACCCTGAGTCTTTCTTTCTGGGTGACATATATATATATTACACACATTTGGCCAAACACAGCATCAAAGGTAATAGACACTTAGATTCTTAGACACTTAGATGCTTACATAAAATCCCAAACTGTTGACAGACAACAGCAAGAAAATGGGGACTAAAAACAAATACCTCTTTAGGAAAGAAATCGGAGTTTTACAATGATCCAGAGAGAAATAGTAACAACACTAGGGTTCAGAGAATTAAGAGTTAAAAGAGATAAATATATCCTAGTGTCATTACTTTTTCTCTCTGGATTATTGTAAAACTCTGATTTCATTATGGCCTATGATGACTACTACTCTTCTTTATCTTGGGAATATACTAGTTTAACTTTCTAAAATCTAAGTAAGAATGCCATAGAACATAATCAAATTATGGCCAAGAAACCTCAGACTTTTAATATTTATCTTAAACATTCAATTCTATATTTTTAAAAATATTAACTAGGCTTATATAATTTTAATAACATTATCTAGGCTTCATAAGAAGCAGCTAATAAAAAAGTATATTTAGTCTATAATATATTTCAGTTGTAATTTTATATTTACATCATATTTATGTATCTCCAATCTTAGTCTGGGTAGCAAAATCCTTCAGTGTAATAAGCAAGAAGAATGCAGCTATTTTAAGTCTTGTTGTAAAGATCTAAGTTCTGATATAAATTGAAAGCACCATATCAGTTTTGCCTTTTGTGGTAGTAATTGTATGGTCATCAGTGAAAAGAAACTTTTTTTTTTTTTAAACCACTTGTTCTGGGTAATAAAGCCTTGTTTGTCATTGAGTTAAAAGCCAAATAGGCTGAGCAGGCATTGGACTTTCAGTTTGAACCTGGATGAGATCAGAGACAACAATTTATTCTTAATAGCCCGTAGTATGTGAGGGTGACCCCTACCCATGTGTTCCCCAGACACTTACCTGATATGGATGACCTGTCTGCCAGTAACAGTGAAGTTTACATTTTGCATGACCACTTAGCACATGCATTCAGGCAGAGGGAAGACAGCATTTCCTTAACCTTCTATGCAATCCCACTCCAGACCAATTTACTGTTACTTACCGATGGGTCATCGGTCTCCTGAGAGTGAGAATGCAGAGAGAGCTTGGCCTCACTCTAAGTCCATCTTAGTGCAAGGATGGACAGCTTTCCTTTTGGGAGAGTATGACATGCTGGGCTTTTCTCAGCTAAGCCTGCATCCTGCCCTTCCCAGCTGCATTCGTAGGTCAAGGCTTCCATTGTCTCAGCTGACTCAGGTCATCAATCTGAAAATTAAATGAAGTAAAAACCACAGAGTTTAGTTATTTAACACTCTAGTTGAATTTTTCTACAACCATTGCAATTAGGAAGAAAAATCATACTGGACATAATACAACTTAGAATGTTTAAAAAATTGCAAACACCAGACCGGGCGCGGTGGCTCACGCTTGTAATCCCAGCACTTTGGGAGGCCGAGGCGGGTGGATCACAAGGTCAGGAGATCAAGACCATCCTGGTTAACACGGTGAAACCCCGTCTCTACTAAAAATACAAAAAAAAAAAAAAAATTAGCCGGGCGCGGTGGCGGGCACCTGTAGTCCCAGCTACTCAGGAGGCTGAGGCAGGAGAATCGCATGATCCCGGGAGGCGGACCTTGTAGTGAGCCGATATCGCACCACTGCACTCCAGCCAGGGGGACAGAATGAGACTCCGTCTCAAAAAAAAAAAAAAATTGCAAACACCCATGTAGATCTCATATGTATATCTATTTAAAGTATCCTTACCCTTTAGTCAGGTCAAATGTTAATTTTCATTTAAGGATAATTTCAAAGACCTTTGTATAAGTTACAGAGTCTCAAAGCCAGCATTGCTTGCCAAGGGGAAGATTTAGCTCACACAATGTACTTACTGTCAAAAACTTCAACTTGAAATTCATCTTTTTCTTGGGGCTTTTATCATAGAAGGTCTGTGAAGGCAGATTTTTTAAAAATTTTATTGTTACTAGTGGGAGTGTAGACTGGTGCAGCCATTATGGAGAACTCTTTGGCAGGACCTAGTCCAATTCAGTATACGCATGTCATATGACCCAGCGAGTTCACATCAGAGGGCATGGGTGCTGATGCTTATCCCAACATTATTTGTGGGGGCATCTGTTAGAGGCAATCTGAGTGTTCAATGCTGGGAAAATAGGTAAAATAGGGTAAACACTTATTATCTGCATTTCTGGCACAGTCATACCCATAACCACATAGACTGATCTTAAAAACATAGTACTGACTAAAAAGATTAGAATGAGATATACATAAATTTAAGATACATATTCACAAAATAACGATATCTTTTTATAGGAATACATAATTCATATTAAACATGTCAGAAGTGGTTGCCTATGAGGATGGGAAATGGGTATGAAGGGGAATAAACAAATAACACAAACAAAAGAGGAGCCTCGTTTGAACCAGTAAAAATTTCATTCTTCAGATCCTTGGTACCCCTTGGAAAATCACTGAGGTTGTATGGATTTTATTTCTAGCCCACCCTTGACCCAATTTGCAACATTCCGGTTATAGATTGACAAAAAGACACACACACATGCACACACACACACACACACACACACACACACAGCCTGTGCCTGATTTAAATAGAGAAGGATATAGAAACTAAGTGGAAGGATGGCCACAGATGCCATGGCAAGGCTTATTCATGGCCCCTAGTTCCCTGTCGAAGCACAGTCAGGTCCTGCAGACTGGGGCACTTCTATTATACCATGTATCTTTTGTGATTAAAGCTTACATCACTTTTCCAGAAGAACTTCTATTTCTGTTTAAGGGAAGGTTGATAAGCATTATGCTCTTTATTGTGAATCATATATCATCAGCAGGCCACATTCTCATCTGGGGCAAGGACATAGTCACAGAACAGATGCTTCTAAAGAAGATCTTTGCCTCCAGTTGCCTCTACCTGCATAGAAAACCAATTTCTATGCACATTGTTACTTGAATTTGCATTTTTCTGACTAGCAGTGATTTCTATTACCAGCACTGTGGGAAGATCAAGTTGGACTGTTTAGTTGTGGAAAATTATAATATCAATAGTTTTAGGTCCTTTGGCCTGCAGAAATTCTGCCAACTTTCTGGTAACTGTATGGGGGAAAAGTCTGGAAGTCTTAAGGCATAGTATGGATACATTCAATGAATTGTTCTCTTTTCAGTATGATGTCCCATCCCATTCTCAACTATGCTTGGTGTCCTCTTATTTTACCATCTCCAAAATTTAAAAAATAAGCTGTTTTGCCAGGATCGGAGGGGGCATTTAGGGGAGCCTACTGCTCATTTATTTCTTTTGTCCATTTTTCCATTTTGTTGTTTTTCTCTTGTCAATTTATGAGACCATTTGTCTATTTACTTTAAAATATCTTTTGTCTGTTTACTTTATGTCTATAATTTGTGTTTTTCCTTTATAATATCTTTCTTCATCCAAATAATTTTAAATTTTTATATAGTTAAATATGTCCAGATTTCCTTTTGATAAATGTCAAGCTTCCTCTCTTGGTTAAGAAGGTCTCTACTACTTCTGTATTTTACATGTAGTCTCTTGAATTTTTTTCCAAGATTTAAAAAAATCCTTAGAAAACCAAGTACCACATGTTCTCACTCATAAGGCAGAGCTAAGTTATGGGTATGCAAAGGCATACAGAGTTGGTGTAATGGACATTGGAGACTCAGGAGCAGGGAGGGTGGCAGGGGAGAGATATAAAAATCTACCTAACGGGTACGAGCTACACTACTCAGGTGACGGGTACACTAAAATCCCAGACTTTGCCACTATGCAATTCATCCATGTAACCAAAACCCATAAAGCTATTGCAATAAATAAAAAATAAAAAATTATTTCTATTTTACACTTAATCCCTATGCATCTGTAATTTTCTAAAGTAATGTGATAGAGAGGCATTATTTTTTTCCATATGAATAGCCAGTTGTTCCAAATATTACTTACAAAATAAACCATTTCTACCTGTTAAATTAAAAATAGTATTTTGCTTTAAATTTTATTCTCATTTATAATGGGATGCTACTTCTTGATTTTCAATTCCCTTCTGCTGATCTATTTGTTCCTGTACAAATATCACACTGATTTACCCCCTGTGCAAAGGAAAGATCCTGTGGGTATCCAGACCAAACAGGTCAAATACAAAAGATCCCAAATCAGGATAATTTCAGAATGACTAACCTGGTAAGCTAGAAGGCACTGGAAGCAACAGCTTAAAAAATATGAAGGAAAATGTTTCTAATCTAGAAATTCTATAGCAGAGGAAAGATCCAGTCAAGTGTGGTGATAGAATATAGGCAGTTTAAGACATGCAAGATTCCAAAATGTTTATCTCATGCACCCTTTCTTGGAAAGCTACTGTCCTCCAAAAAAGTCAGGGAAAAGACCAATATAGAGGAAAACAAGGGATACCAGAAAGAGACGATGCACTAGAGGACAGAGGCAAAGGAAGTCCCCAGGATGATGTGAAGGAAGAGTCCAGGAGAGGCGTGGTGCATCAGGCAGAGACGAAAACCAGTGTGGATTGGAGCAAGTCAGAAATACCCAAGACAGGCTTCTTCAGGAGGATCAACTGTTAGAAATCAGATGTGTCTGATTGTCTCGAGAGGAGATTGAGGAAACTGACAGAGTTAGGGCTTGAATTCGTGGTAAATGTATAGAACACAAAGCAAATGATTAAACAGCAACAAAATTATCTCACCTTCCAGAGAAAATTTAAAAATGCATGAAAGGAAAAATGAATATAGTTCATGTCACAGCTCGTCTATGGATGGTATTTATATAACCATACTATCAAAGTCTATGATTATTGATCTTCCTTGTATTACTTTATTAGCGGTGAGAAAGGACAGGGCCCAGTGTGTGGCAGGAGCAGGAGGATGCAGATCCTCGTCTTCCATAATGGGAGATAAAACATGGAAAAATCAAAATAATATAAACATATTATTTAGAGCTCGGATAGATAGTCTAAAATAATTACTCAAAGAGATGCAAATGATTGCCTTCAGGAGAGGAAAAATTAGAGGAGGGAGCCAAGGAACTGCTATTTTTCATAAACAAACAAACAAAAAAAACCCAGAAAAGTAGGCAAAGTAATTTTCAAATCAAAACTTCCCAGGTACATTTTGTTCGGTTTTAAGTTACCACTTTAGAAAATGTTTTAAAAATCGGCATGAAATTTAGTGATTCCAACTGTCCACAATAACAATATTATTCCAAAATTCAGCTTCCTCTTGGATCTAGTGTC
The DNA here is from genome assembly GCF_008728515.1 of Papio anubis. Lineage (NCBI taxonomy): Eukaryota > Metazoa > Chordata > Mammalia > Primates > Cercopithecidae > Papio > Papio anubis. The sequence goes on from NC_044977.1 coordinate 81,123,569, forward strand.
CACTTCTTCCCCGGACAGTAGAGGTGGGTAAGTAAATGCCTTGAGAAACAGAGTCTCAACACGGGAGGCAATGCAGGGTTCAGATAAGTAGTTCTTTACTTTGGTTCAGATTAAAATGGTGGAGATATATATAAAGCATGCCTGCTGTATTTTTGTCCTTGCTCCATTTCTGGCCTTAAGCAAAAGTACTAAAAATCAGTGAGCTTTTCTGAAATTTTCAGTCCTAGTGTTCAGATTCAAGACTTTAATAAATTCAAGTCAGTTTGGGAAAAAGCAGCTCAACTCTGATTCAGACTTCTGTCTTAGGAAGTTTGACTTTCTGCTTTTTATCGTCTCACATCTTTTCTAAAGGTATGTGTTTTCTTTCTGTGGTTCACATGCCTGCCAATTAATTTATTATCAAAGCCTGTTCTTCTTTCAACATGGATCTGTTCATTGAAGCATTTCAGGGGCAAGTGACCACCTACTCTTTTACACTGCTCCATTAAATGTGCCTCTGTGTCATCTTTATCCATCTCCGTGGGCTTTTAAATCTAGAGTCCTTCAACAATGGCGTCTTTGTTCTCTCTTCACTGGATAACTCTTACCATTGGAAAGCGGTGTTAAGGGGATATGAAGGGATGGTGTTAATTTATGTGATTCAGAGTTGAGAGGTATAATCTTAACCTAGAAGGGGATAAAATGTGACTTAGGGAAATGTGTATAATACATTTTAACATCTATGGGATGATGCTGTAATTTGGTTTCACATTTTATTCACATTCTACGTGTGCATGTTTTCCTGTCAGTGATCACTTATGTCACAAGGCTTTGGAAATTTTTGGGCATGGTTGTTAATGGCCTTATGGTTTGATTCATTTTCCCCTGTGTGTTTGGCCAAATATGTGTAATATGTATATGTCACCCAGAAAGAAAGACTCAGGGTCCATGCAATTCTTACTTTTCTTTTCAGTGATAACTCCATAACTATTGTTGGTTGAGCATAGTTGAATCCACGTTCTGATTGAGGGCCCATAACTGTTTTTTTAATTAATAGACATTATTTCATAATTTTAGGTTTATTTAAAAATTGAGCAAAAAGTACAGAAAATTACCATATATGTCATTCCTGTCTACGCCTCCCCACCCAGTTTCCCCTATTGTTAATACCTTTTATTAGTGCAGTACCTTTGTTAATGACTGATAAGCCAACATTGATATATTATTACTACCTGAAGTCCATAGTTTATATTAGGATTCACTCTTGATGCACATTCTATGGGTTTTGACAAGTGCATAATGACATGTGTCTTCATGTATCATACTATTACAGTATTACACAGATCAGTTTCACTGCTCTAAAAATCCTCTGTGCTCCAACTAGGAGTCATCCCTCCCTTCCTCACTCTTCCCAAGCCATTCTCATCCATGACTCTTACTACCGTCTCAAGAGTTTTGCCTCTTTGCCCAGAACTTTTTATTTCTTTAGTATTCCCCTTGGAAATAAGTTGGCCTGATTTTCTTCTTCAGGCAGTTGTTGTTCCACTGATGCTTGACACAGGGGAAAAATGAGATCTTCACACTAAATTCTCAGGATGCTTGAGCCAAAAATTCAAAAGAAAGTAAACTTGCAGTAGCATAGAAATTTAAACACGCAGTTTGGTAAGACTATATATACACATACGCACACACACACATATATATAGTGTGTGTATATATATAGTATATATATATATACCAAAGCTAGTGATCAAAGGTTAAAATCTAGCTCAAAACAATAGCAAATTGCATTAATGAACAATCATTTTAAGTAATATTTTAAAGTGATAAATATGACATACCAACGTTAATTCATTCATATTGAAAGAAACATAAATGTCTGTTCTATCACTAAAGGCCTGGAGGCCTTTGTCATTAGCCTCTATCCCCTGCTCATATAACACAATATAATATGCAATCCTAATATCCACATTTAATTTCTAGAAACTGATTCTGGGATGGGATAGCTCAAGCTGGGGCTGGCAAATCTAGTGAAAAGACAGTAAAAATACTTTCGAAATTTCTTTCACTGGCCAAAATGCGATGACTGTGAATGTGGATCAAAAACCAATTGTTCATAGCTGTAGACTGGAATTATTTGAGTCTATGAAAGGCCATAAGTATATGATGATGTTCAAAAGGGATAAATAATGGAAATTATGCTAGATAAATTTACAGATGACCCCTTATAAACTTATAAACTCACAGCAGCTATGTATAAC